>NC_133330.1:159791993-160396486 GCF_042186555.1 Aquarana catesbeiana | reverse complement strand
AAATAGGTGTGCCAAGCTTGTAGCATTATACTCAAAAAGACTTGAGGCTGTAATTGGTGCCAAAGGTGCTTCAATAAAGTACTGAGCAAAGGCTGTGAATACTTATGTACATGGGATTTTATTTTTCATTTTTTATCTTTAATAAATTTGCAAAGATTTCAAACAAACTTCTTTCACGTTGTCATTATGGGGTGGTATTTGTAGAATTTTGAGGAAAATAATGATTTTAATCCATTTTGGAATAAGGCTGTAACATAACAAAATATGGAAAAAGTGAAGCGCTGTGAATACTTTCCAGATACACTGTATTCTGCCACATTTCTTTAGTGAAAATAACCCCAATAAGTGTATATTTATTTAGTCTGTAGGAAAGTTTAGAGTCCACAAACTATGGTGTATAGATCTGAAAATTGATCAATCCTAATGTTCTGATGTCCTATCTCATTTATTGAAGTGATCCAGTTTTTGTTTTTCTTGTGTATTATATATTTATTAAATTTTTTTTTTTTTTTTTTTTTTTACACATTGATTGCTTTTATAGTAGTGACTTTCATTGCTATAAGCAAACATTTTACTGAATGAAGCTGATTGATTCAGTTTGTTTTGTTGTGATTAGCTATAATTGGCCAGAGCTAATCACATGGTACAGATGGGCTGTGATTGGCCCTGTCTGTAGCATGTGATCACATTTTGCATAAATCTGTTGCTAGTTGTGAATGCTTAATGGATAGCATAAAAGGAAGCCATCCATGGTTTACAACTGTCATGTGATCTTTTGTGATTGGGTACACTGCCGATGGACACAGCCAGTGCTAGATTGTGCTGCCCCATCCGAGGGGGCATCATATGAAGAACAAAAGGCCCGTCTGGCCCTCAATCTGCTATAGGTCTGGCGGGAAGGTGTTAATTGTGACCAGGAGCCCAGAAACACCTAAGGCTGCTAAGATTCTAGTTTAGCTTTTCTCAGTGTTTTTAACATTAGGGAACCTTTGCTAATTACTACAACCCCTGGCAAAAATTATGGAATCGCCAGTCCCTGAGGATGTTCCTTCAGTTGTTTGTTTATTGTTGTAGAAAAAAAGCAGATCACAGACATGGCCAAAAACTAAAAGGCATTTCAAATGGCAACTTTCTGGCTTTAAGAAACACTAAAAGAAATCAAGAAAAATAATTGTGGTGGCCAGTAACAGTTAGATTTATGGAACCACTCAATTCTGAGGAAAAAATTATGGAATCATGAAAAACAAACAACATAACACTCCAACACATCACTAGTACTTTGTTGCACCACCTCTGGCTTTTATAACTGCTTGCAGTCTCTGAGGCATTGACTTAATGAGTGATAAACAGTACTCTTCATCAATCTGGCTCCAGCCTTTTCTGATTGCTGTTGCCAAATCATCTTTGCAGGTTGGAGCCTTGTCATGGACCATCTTCTTTAACTTCCACCACAGATTTTCAATTGGATTGAGATCTGGACTGTTTGCAGGCCATGACATTGACCTTGTGTTATTCTTCAAGAAATTTTTTCACAGTTTTTGCTCTATGGCAAGATGCATTATCATATTGATAAATGATTTCATCATCCCCAAACATCCTTTCAATAGATGGGATAAGAAAAGTGCCCAAAATTTCAATGTAAACTTGTGCATTTATTGAAGATTTAATGACAGCCATCTACCCAGAGCCTTTACCTGACATGCAGCCCCATATCATAATTGACTGTGGAAATTTGCATGTTTTCTTCAGACAGTCGTCTGCATAAATCTCATTGGAACGGCACCAAACAAAAGTTCCAGCATCATCACCTTGCCCAATGCAGATTCGAGATTCATCGCTGAATATGACTTTCATCCAATCATCCACAGTCCACGATTGCCTTTCCTTAGCCCATTGTAACCTTGTTTTTTTGTGTTTAGGTGTTAGAGATGGCTTTCTTTAGCTTTTCTGTATGTAAATCCCATTTCCTTTAGGCGGTTTCTTACAGTTCAGTCACAGATGTTGACTCCAGTTTCCTCCCATTTGTTCCTCGTTTGTTTTGTTGTACATTTTCTGTTTTCAAGGCATATTGCTTTAAGTTTTCTGTCTTGACGCTTTGATGTCTTCCTTGGTCTACCAGTATGCTTGCCTTTAACCACCTTCCCATGTTTGTATTTGGTCCATGTTTTAGACACAGCCGACTGTGAACTACCAACATCTTGTGCAACACTGCGTGATGATTTACCCTCTTTACCTACATACTAACAAGCAGATTTAATCTGATGCATGTGTTAGTGTTTGTAATGAAAATTTACAGGGTGATTCCATATTTTTTTCCTCAGAATTGAGTGATTCCATAATTTATTCCCTGTGCTTGTTCTATAAATCTAACTGTTACTGGCCACCACAATTATTTTTCTTGATTTCTTTTAGTGTTTCTTAAAGCCAGAAAGTTGCCATTTGAAATGCCTTTAGTTTTTGGTCATGTCTGTGATCTGCTTTTTTTTTTTTTTTTTTTTTTTTTTTTTTTTTCTACAACAATAAACAACTGAAGGAACATCCTCAGGGACTGGTGATTCCATAATTTTTGCCAGGGGTTGTATATCTACAGCTCACAATGCAATAATGTAATGGTTACTAGGAAGCATGATCCTTACATATTTGGTCTTTGGAAATAATTCCCCCCTTACAGATGGCTAAAAGCAACATTGTTGTCAGTGGTTACTCATCTGAATGGTAGAAGTTGCTCTTTTCCAAGGGGACAAGTCCTGGGGAAAAAGTGTGGGAACTCGCCCAAGATTCACCCCCCCACCTCAGGAATAAAGTGTGTATGTGTGTGATGGAGATATAGAGATATTTATTTTATCTCTATCTCTCTTTGTTAAAAAAAATTCAAAATTTTTTGTAAAGTGCCAGTTTACGAGGACACCTCCAGAATTCACATGCATTAAGCAAATGTAGAACAGATGTAACAACAAAATTTAACCTGTATGTTTATCTTTTTAGGTCAACAGCTAAACGTTCCTCTCTATCCACTTTCCCTTGCTGCAGAGAACAGTTACACAAGGGGCTGGGGTGTCTTTGATGTTCAGCCTGTGATTGCCTGTACTATGTGAGATGAAGGCACCCAATTGAGGAATTAATGGGTCTCCGTGGACAGACTGGAACAGAACTTTTAGTTCATTGATTTTGTATTAGTTGTGTCCAGCTCAGTTGTTTATACAGTGGGTGAAAAAAAAAAAAAAGGATCGCCCCCCCCCCCCCCCCCCCCTTTCCCTTTTTTTTTTTTTTTTTTTTTTTTTTTTTTTTATCCCTTTTTGTTGTATAACACCACCATGTCAGAAAAAAAAAATCAAAAACGTAATCACTGAATTGGAAAAAAGGATTCACCCCCTTATGTCAGTATTTTGTTGGACCACTTTTTACTTTAATTACAGCCTTTAGTCTGCTGGGATATGTCTCTACAAACTTTGCACATCTAGACTTTGCAATATTTGTCCACTCTTCTTGGCAGAACTGCTCAAGTTCAGTTAAATTTGATGGTGACCGTTTTTTGTGGGCTACAGTCTTCAAGTAATTAAACAGATTTTCAATGGGGGTTAAGTCTGGGTTCTGGCTAAGCCATGCAAGGACTTTCACTCTTTTTTCCTTCAACCACTGTGTGGTCACTTTTGCTGTGTGCTTTGGGTCATTGTCATGTTGGAAGGTAAACTTTTTTCCCATTGACAACTTTCTGGCAGAGGGCAGCAGATTGTCCTCAAGATTTTGACAGTATTTTGTCCCATTCATTTTTCTTCTATCCTGACAGGTGCTCCAATCCCTTACTGCAGAGAAATGCCCCCATAGCAGGATATTACCACCTCCATGCTTTTCTGTAGGAATAGTTATTTGGGTGGTGAGCTGTATTGAATTTCCACCGGACATATAGTTTGATGTGGAGAGGCCAAATAATTCTATTTTAGTCCCATCTAACCACCTTAAAGGCAGAAGGTAAAAAGCCTGTGTGTAGCAGCCACCCCAGCACTCACTACTACTCACCTGAGCCCTGATGTCCATGAGTCCCTCAGCCATCCGGGACTCTTCCTCCTGATTGGCTGAGACACAGCAGTGGCGCCATTGGCTTCCGCTGCTGTCAATCAAAGTCAGACAATCAGGGGGGGAGAGGGGGCGGGGCCGAAACAGCAGCTCTGTGTCTGAATGGACACACGGAGCTGCAGCTTGACTCGGGTGCCCCCATAGCAAGCTACTTGCTGTGGGGGCACTGAATAGGAGGGAGGGGCCAGAAGCAGCAAAGAGGGACCCGAGAAGAGGAGAATCTGGGCTGCTCTGTGCAAATCCACTGCAACAGAGGTAAGTGTAACATGTTTGTTTTTAAAAAGAACAAGATTTTACAATCACTTTAACCGCCTCACGCCTGCCCGCCGTCCTATGACGTGATGGACTTTGAGCGGGAATATCTGAATGATGCCTGTAGCTACAGACCTCGTTTAGATATTGCCGTTTTCAGCCGGAGATTCCCTACACCATAAGAACGATCATAGCGGCTTTTCCGCCGCTTGATCGTTCTTACGGAAGGGGAGAGGGCATGTTTCCCCCCCGCTGCCCTCCGGTGCTTCTACCAACTCACCGCTATGATCAGTGAGTCGGACACAGGAGCCGCCGGCCCCAGATGTTGATCATAGAGATTTCCGGCGGACCAGATGGCTGCCGGAATCTCTATGATCGCCTCTATGAGGCGCGATGTTATGATGTCACGCCGGCCTCTGCATTCAAAAAAAGGGCGCCGCCTCGGCTGGGAAGCCGTGATCGGTTTATTTATTTTATATCAGGCTTCCCAGCCTAGTGGTGAGATGTGGGGTCTTATTGACCCCATATTTCACTGTAAAGAGGACCTGTCATGTTATATTCCTATTACAAGGGATCAGATTTTTGAAAAAAAAGTGTCAAAATAAAAAAGAGTATTATTAACAATAAAAAAAAAAAAATTTTTTAAAGCGCCCGTCCCCATGTGCTCGCACGCAGAAGCGAGCGCATACGCAAGTCCCGCCCACATATGAAAACGGTGTTCAAACCATACATGTGAGGCATCGATGCGAACGTTGGTGCGAGAGAAATAATTTTGTCCCTAGACCTTCTCTGTAACTCAAAACATGTAACCAGTAAAAAAAATTTCAAGCGTCGCCTATGGGGATTTTTAAGTACCGAACTTTGGCGCCATTCTACGAGTGTGTGCAATTTTGAAACAAAACATGTTAGGTATCTGTTTACTCGGCATAACTTCATCTTTCACAATCTGCAAAAACATTGGGCTAACTTTACTGTTTTTTTTTTTTTTTTTTTTTTTTGTTTTTTTTTTGTTTGTTTTTTTGTTTTTTTTAGCACAAAACTGTCTTTTTCCCCCAAAAAAACGCGTTCGAAAAATTGCTGCGCAAATACCATACGAGATAAAAAGTTGCAACAACCGCCATTGTATTCTCTAGGGCCTTTGCTAAAAAACATATATAATGTTTGGGGGTTCTATGTAATTTTCTAACAAAAAAATGATTTTTACATGTAGGAGAGAAATGTCAGAATTGGCCTGAGTGGCAAGTGGTTAAACGCACCTTGAAGATTCAGAGGCCACATTGAAAAAGTTTCAATAAAATAGGTATCGCTGAGTGCATTCCAATGGGCAAAAAATATAGAAGAAGGAAGGCTAAACGGGTGGCTAAACCATAATGTAAAAAAACCTACCGTATTTATCGGCGTATAACACGCACTTTTTTTTCCCCTTAAAATCAGGGGAAAATCGCGGGTGCGTGTTATACACCGATCCCCTGCGATCCTGACCTGTCAGAACGAAAAAATCGCTGACCGCGATTTGAAAATGGCGCCGCCGGCGCCGAAATACACAGTGCCGGTCCTCGGCTCTTCTCGGGCGCTTTCGGTTTCACTCGAGCGCCGCCCGAACCTAGCCGAGTATACTCGGCTAGTTTCGGATAGCTCCGCTCACCGTCTGAGTGGAGCCGAAAGTGAACGAGAGCCGCCGAGAAGAGCCGAGGACCGGCTCTGTGTATTTCGGCGCCGGCGGCGCCATTTTCAAATCGCGGTCGGTGATTTTGATGCTCAGAGGCTTCAGCAAGACTGCACTGGGGCAATGCTGGACTGGGGCAAGGCTGCACTGGACACTGGGGAAGGCTGCACTGGCAAGGCTGCACTGACATGGCTGCACTAGCAAGGCTGCACTGACATGGCTGCACTAGCAAGGCTGCACTGACATGGCTGCACTAGCAAGGCTGCACTGACATGGCTGCACTAGCAAGGCTGCACTGACATGGCTGCACTAGCAAGGCTGCACTGACATGGCTGCACTAGCAAGGCTGCACTGACATGGCTGCACTAGCAAGGCTGCACTGACATGGCTGCACTGACATGGCTGCACTAGCATGGCTGCACTAGCATGGCTGCACTAGCATGGCTGCACTAGCATGGCTGCACTAGCATGGCTGCACTAGCATGGCTGCACTGACATGGCTGCACTAGCATGGCTGCACTGACATGGCTGCACTAGCATGGCTGCACTGACATGGCTGCACTAGCAAGGCTGCACTGACAAGGCTGCAATGATGGGCATTTAAATGTAAGTTTTCTTTTCCTTAAAATTCCCTCCTAAATTGAGGTGCGTGTTATACGCCGATAAATACGGTATTTAAAGATAAAAAATGTCCTTTAAAAAATATAAACCGGAGGGGTCATTGTCAGGATTTCAACACTACAAGCAATGCAATAAGAAGTGTAAAAAAACGCAATCGGGGTGGCTTAAGAAAAAAAGAAAAAAGTATGAGACACATGGATGAGGAGAGTAAAAAGAATCCCAAGACACTTTTAATAGAGCATATAGGCCCCATAAAGGATAATCGGGGGGAGTTGGTTACAGATGACGAGGAAAAAATAATTGTACTAAATGCTTTCTTCTTTACTTTTTACAAAGGAAAAGGAAGGGTATAGCAACCATGACTGTGCTGGTAACACATCACAGGATGTAATCTTGTGGCTAACGGAAGCCGGTGTCCAGAAAAGACTGGAAAAGCTTAACCCAAATCGCCAGGATGGGATGGCTTACATCTGAGAGTACTCAAAGAGCTCAGTCAGGTTATATCCAGACCATTTGCCTAATTTTTATGGACGGCATACTGACAGGAATGGTACCAGCTGATTAGCGAAGGGCCAACATGGTAGCAATATAAAAAAAAGCATACATATTCCTGGAAACTACAGGCCCGTCAGTCTAACATCGATAGTATAAATTATTTGGGAGGGGGGAAATGATAAGAGACTATATCCAAGAATTTGCTGATGAAAACAGTATCATTTTTAGTAGTAGTCAGCATGGGTTTACAAAGGGTCGTTCTTGCCAAACCAATCTGTTAAAATTCTACAAGGACGTGAGCTGCCATCTAGATAGGGGAAGGCCTGTGGATGTGGTGTATCTGGATTTTGCAAAAGCATTTGATACAGTCCCCCATAGATGCTTAATCAGCAAACAGGTCTGTAGGCATGAACCATAGGGTTTGTTCTTGGATAAAAAAAATGGTTTCAGGGGCGTGTCCAAAGGGTGGTAATAAAATAACGTGTACTCAGACTGGTCTGGAGTGGTAAGGATAAGTTTACCTTTCATAACATGTTACACCCACATTCAGGGTGTAACCTGTTATAAATGCATATATGAGGATTTATATTGAAAAATGTAAATTAATGCACTTGGGGGGCTAAAAATATAAATGCAAATTACTCACTAGGGGGAGAACCCCTGGGGGAATCCAGGATGGAGAAGGATCTGGGGGGTCCTAGTTGAAGACCGACTGAGCAATAGCATGCAATTTCAAGCCACAGCAAGCAAACCAAGCAGACTATTAGCAAGCATTTAAAAAGGGAATTTACTCCGGAGAAAAAAAATATAATTCTGCCAGTTTATAAAACTCTGGTTCGACCACATCTGGAGTATTTCATCCAGTTCTGGTCACCAATCTTCAGGAAGGATGTGCTGGAGAGAGTCAACAGAAGGGCAACAAAGCTAATAAGCGGTCTGGAGGACCTCAATTATGAGGAACGACGACAAACACTAAATTTTTTTCTCCCTGGAGAAGAGATGCCTGAGAGGAGATATGATAGCGATATACAAATACCTCAATGGCAATACCAGCGTAGGTAGGAAACTATTTAGTCTCTGGGAGTGTAGAAAGACATGGGGGCACTCAATAGGGAGAAGGTATCACCGCTCCAGGTGGGTCAGATAGAAGTAAAAGCCTCACCTCCAGTTTAGAAGCCCAGGTGCTGGCAATGCATATAGCAATTGGACATCAAAAGAAGTTCTGGACAGCCACACTCCAAAAAAATATTTTGCCTTTTATTCTAAAATACAGGTCACAGCAGAGCAGAAAAACTTGCGCGTTTCACACTACAGTGCTTAATCATAGCTAGATGACACTTTTTTTGAATAAAAGGCAAAATATTTTTTGGAGTGCGGCTGTCCAGAACTTCTTTTGATGTCCAACGGGGCCACTCAATGATTGGAGGAGAACAGTTTAACCTTAAGCTGTGCAAAGGGGTTTTTCGCTGTCGGGCGATAATGTGGAACTCAATCATTGGTTTCGGCAGGAAGTATTGATTGTTTTAAAAGACTCTTGGACGTGCATCTTTTTGGACACAATATACAGGGATGTGGGAAATGATTATTGACATGAACACACATACACCAATTGCACAGGTTGGACTAGTGTCTTTATTCAACCTTACCAACTATGAAATAACATGACAAAGCAGAAAGGGTGAGGTTAAAGACAGGGTGAATATGATTTAAATCAAGTCCATTTTAAATCGCTAGTAAAAGGGCTAGATTTAAGGCTGGGATCACACCTATGCGAATTGAATGCAGGTTTCCCCGCATCCTATTCGCATGTAGATTTTGATCGGCTCTCTATGGCTCCGGTTCACATATCTCCGCTGTGGCTCCGGTGTGGTTTTGCACAGGGGTCCCGTGCGTCTTTTGGTCCGTTTCAGGTCCGAATTCAGCACAAAAATTCAGGCTGAAATCGAACCTGAATTGGTGAAGGGGGACGCACTGGGCCCCTGCTGTGAGCCACATTAGGCAATAGTGTGAACCCAGCCACAATCGACTCGATTTTAAATCCTACTTTTTAAAGAGCAATTGTCATCTCTGTCCAATCACTTTAATGGGACAGCTGGGGATGCGGCAGTGACACAACAAGGTGAGGGATGTGGCAGCAGGTGAGTGGATGCCCGCTAACGGGCGCTGCCATGAGGAATCTGGTATGACGGGTGCTCTTTAAATATAAGCACTTATTCTTGCTGGTAGTTGGAATTTTTAATATTTGCAAACAAAATTAAGGTTTCCTATTTAGAATAATAGGTTAGTAAAACGGCAATATCAGAACCGATTCAATCATATAGTTTGTAGTGTACATAGATTTGCGAAAAAGTAAGTTTAAAAAAAAAAAGTAATATTACTGAACTTTTTTTTTCTCATGGTTACTGTGAAATTGTGTGCATGCATCAATGCAGTGCATGTTCTTAGCTTGCAGAGCTTGGATTCATTCAATGAATTACCTAAAATTTAAATATTGCAGAATATACAGCCTCATGCTACATAACAAAGCTCCATTTTAATGCTGAATAAACTAAAATATTAATGTATCTTGAATAGAAAACTATCTTTAGATAGATAGATTTACTCCAAGCATTTTATTAAAATAAATTTGATTAAAAATCAAAATCCAATTTAAATAAAAAAAAAATCCAATGTATTTTTGAAATCGTAGCTTTTTATCCACCCTGGTTAAAGAGCAGATGTTCTAACTAAGTGTAAACAAGCTCTTTATTTAGGTCTGCTATTTAGAACCTTGTTCACCAATTTGGCCTTTTAAAGTGATTGTAAAGTCCATTTTTTTTTATTTATTTTTTTAATATAAAAATAACAAACATGTTGTTATACTTGCCTGCTCTGTTGCAGTGGATTTGCACTGAGCAGCACAGATCCTCCTCTTCCTGGGTCCCTCTTCGGCTCTTCTGGCCCCTCCCTCCTGTTAAGTGCCCCCACAGCAAGCAGCTTGCTATGGGGGTAGCCGAGTCACAGCTCCCTGTGTCCATTCAAACACACAGCTGCTGACAGGCTCTGCCCCCTCTCTCTCCTGATTGGCTGTGTCTCCAAATCAGGAGGGAGGAGTGCCAGCCGAGACACTTGTGGAAATCGCTGGAGAGAGATGGGGCTCAGTTAAGTATTAGGGGGTGCTGGGGCAGTGTCACGTACCTGGTGGAGATCGAGCTGTAGAGGGGGCTTCTCTTGCATCTCCTGTCTTGCACCCCTGGTAGAGATGACAGGAAGTGTAGCAATAAAGGCATAGATTATTCTGGCATCTTTGCAGTCTTTCTTCAATAGTAAGCAGAGAGCGCAAGAGCCCCAGTTGCATTGGCTCTACCCCGGGGGGCCGTGGGAATACTGGAAGATGGTGCCACTGGCTCTTTCTGTTCTCCTTTCCTTGAATCTACAATCAAGCTAAATAGCAGGCCCAATGAGGCCATCGCGGGAACCAGGAATACCAACTCTAGCAAGTTTGTCTTTGAGGCCTTCAGGCAGGCCAAGGCGGAATTGATACCGTAGGGCTGCATCGTTCCAGCCCGTATTTGAGGCCTACTTGCGGAATTCTGCGACCAAGTCTTCGACAGGATAGCGACCTGTAGTGCATATAGGGTCGATTCAGCAGTAGATCACTGGGGATCGTCGTAGAGCTGAGCGATTGCTTCAAAAAAAGATGTGATCGATTTCAGCACAGCATGGTTCTGTACCAGAAGACGATGGGCCCAGAACTGTGGCTCTCCGAGAAGCAGCTAGATGGCAAACCCTGCCTTGGTGGATTCAGGTGAGAAAGTCCGTTGCTGTAGGGCAAAGTATAGTTCACATGAGTTTTTGAATGCCCAGAACTTGTGCCGATCACCTGAGAATCGTTCTGGGGCAGGTACCAGGGTTCTGGTGCAGCAGGTGCAGAGGTTACTGAAATGGAGACCATGGATTGGATGCGGCCCTCTAGCTGGAAATAACCCTCTTGCAGGGTGCTGACTGCCTGGGTAAGAGAGGCAATTTTTTGGCATAGCGTCCCCAGAGATGAAGCCCCTCTCGGTCTCTGACATCTGGCTGAAGGGTACTGTCATGTACCTGGTGGAGATCGAGCTGTAGAGGGGGCTTCTCTTGCACCTCCTGTCTAACACCCCTGGTAGAGATGACAGGGAGTGTAGGACATAAAGTGGCACGAGGGCCGATATAGGAGGTGGCACCAGCTGAGGCTGGACAGGAAACCGATGGCCTTGGATCTCTAGACAGGCACCCGGGACTGGGACTCCGTGACGCTGGATCAGTAGGCAGGAGCATAGCCGGAACACAAGCCAAGGGGTCATCAACAGCTGAGCAATGCAGGTACAGCAACGTGAGACTAGCGCAGGATCAGTATACAGGCCAGAGTTGGTACACAGTTGGGCAGCGAGCTACAAGAGCATGAGACTGGAGCAGAGTCAAAGCACAGGCCGAGATCACAGATGGGCAGGTGGGAGTCCAGAGGAGGGTCGAGGTCAAGCCGGGAAAATGCAGGTAGGCATAAAACAGATCAAGGCACAGGCAAACAGGAACAAGCTGAAAGACCACACAGCATTGTGTTCATGTCATTGTTCAGTTTAAATGGGCTAGTTTGGGGCTAGTGTGTGCATGTGCACGCGTACATCTGCACATGCGCCTATGCACATTTCTTCTTGTGCACACGTTGGTGTGCCCGCACATGAGCGCCAATGTGCGTTGGGATTTAACTGGACATCTCCTACAGGCGGCTGCTGCACACAGAAGGCTTTTTATCTTAACCACTTCCGGACGGCCCGCCGTCGTTATGTCGGCTGTTTGAAGAGGGATATCGCTGTTATGGCAGCAGCTAGCTACCATAACCCCAGTATCCTCTTCAGCAGGTGGTCCGCTTTCAGATAGGTGGTCTCTGCGGCGTCCCGCCGAGGTCGCGTGCAGAAGCGAACGCATATGCGAGTAGCGCTCGCATATGAAAACTGTGTTCAAACCACACATGTGAGGCATCGCCGCGATCATTCGAGCAAGAGAAATAATTCTAGCCCTAGATCGCCTCTGTAACGCAAAACGTGTAACCTGTAGAATTTTTTTAAACATTGCATATGGAGATTTTTAAGGGTAAAACTTCGTTGCCATTCCACGAGCGGGCGCAACTTTGAAGCGTGACATGTTGGGCATCAATTTACTTGGCGTAACATCATCTTTCACAGTATAAAAAAATTGAGCTAACTTTACTGTTTTATTTTTTAATTAAAAGGGAATTTTTTTCAAAAAATGCGCTTGTAAGACCGCTGTGCAAATACGATGTGATAAAAAGTATTGAAACGATCGCCATTTTATTCTCTAGGGCAGTGGTCATCAACCCTGTCCTCGGGGCCCACTAACAGGCCAGGTTTTATGTATTACCTTGGGGATATGCAGACTAGAATACCGCAAATGATATCACATGTGATGTATTTTAGTTATCTTGCAAACCTGGCCTGTTAGTGGGCCCTGAGGACAGGGTTGATGACCACTGCTCTAGGGTGTTAAAAAAATAATATATAATGTTTGGAGGTTCTAAGTAGTTTTCTATCAAAAAAAAATATTTTAACTTGTAAACAACAAGTTTGAAAAATAGGCCTGTCCTTAAGTGGTTAATGCATAGAATGCGCTAAGATACAAAACCTTAACTCCTTTAATTAGACAAAACTGCCTAAAGAGGATCTTCACCCTAGAAATTAAAAATTAAAAGTCAGCATCTGCAAATACTGTAGCTGATGACTTTTAACAAAAGGACCCTTCCCTGCCCAGGGATCCAGTGCTGTCCTCGCCCAGGTCTGTTCTTTGCTGGTCTTCAGTCCCCAGCACCAACATGTTTACGAAGAGAAGCTGGCTGAGATTCCTTGCGACTTCACAGACTGCTTCCTACTGCGCATGTGCGACCCATGCTGTGCTTTGTGAATGGTCCCGCAGCCTTGTGAGACCTGTGACATGTTCCACAAGTCTGTGGGTAAAGAGAGGGTCCGAATTAATGCCTAGGTGATCTAAGTGGAAGTAGAAGTGGGTACCTATCCTATCAAAACTAGGCTCTGTCCTGAAACTAATTCTGTTATGTAGAGTTGGGAATAAATGATCTCCGTGCTTGCAGACAATACAAAGCTAAGAAAGGCAGTAACTTCACAGCAGGATATAGAAACTTTACAGGAAGACCTCAAAAGAAATTGGGGGGGGGGGGGGGGGACTACATGGCAAATGAGGTTTGTTGAAAAATGTAATGCACTTGGGGCTAAAAACATGACTGTAAGCTACTCACAAGGGGGAGACCCTCTGAGGGAATCCAGGATGGGGGAAAAAAAAGCTCTGGGGGTCCTAGTGGATTACAGGCTCGGTAAAGGCATGCAATGCCAAGCTGCTGCAAGCAGAATATTATCATGCATTAAAAAGGGTATTTAAAAATAAAACTTTTTTTCTACCAAAATGTATATGGAGAGCAGAGGCAGGATTTTAAAGGTGCCCAAACAAATATATAAAAAATTTGAATTTTATTCTAAACATTCAAAAATAGAAATGTCATATAAATCCAAGGAATATACATTGTTAGAATGATGAAGTTACTGCATCATCATCCTAAAAGCCATGTGGATATTCCTTGGATTTATGACATTTCTATTTTTGAATGTGTAGAATAAAATTTATATATATTTATAGTATGTGTTGCCACCTTTTTAAAATCCTGTCTCTGATCTTCATATACATTTTGAGTTGTTCTCAGGGTTGTGGGGCCGGGGACTCTTAGACACCAATTCTTTTCTTCTATAATTCTACCACTACAAGATTCTGGTCCGGCTGCATCTTGAATATGCCGTCTAGTTCTAGTCGCCAGTCCTCATGAAGGATGTGTTGGAACTGGAGAGAGTCCGAACAAAAGCAAAAAGCTAATAAGGGGGCTGTAAGACTTCTGTTAGAAGGAACGACTACAAGCATTAAACGTATTCTCCCTGGAGAAGAGACGCTTGAGCACAGATATGCTGGTGATATCCAAATACTGCCAATGGTGATTATAGCATAGTGGGAAAAAACATTTCAGTTTCAGGGAGCTGTAGAAGATATGTGGCCTCTCAATGAAATTGGAGGAGAAGCAGTTCAAATTTAAACTGCGAAGGGGGTTCTTTACTGTCAGAGTTGTAAGGATGTGGAGCTTCCTCCCACAAACAGTTGTGTCAGCGGGAAGTGTCGATATTTACAAAAAAAACTCTTAGATGGGCATGCAGCAGGTAAAATAAGTATTGAAAAGGTCACCATTTTTCTAGACCAAAGCAGAGAAGCGCCTCTAAGTGCAGTAAGACTGTATTTTTAAAAGACCCCACAACAGGGCTACTTACAATAGATGGGTAAACGGGCACATCAATAAGTGCAGGTCCAGAATACCAGTTAGAGCCGGCCACGGGAGCTGCTGGTACTGCCAGATGGAATACATACATACATGCATACATGGGATGGAAAGTATTCAGACCCCCTTAAATTTTTCACCCTGTTATATTGCAGCCATTTGCTAAAATCCTTTAAGTTCATTTTTTTTCTTATTAATGTACACACAGCACCCCATATTGACAGAAAAACACAGAATTGTTGATATTTTTGCAGATTTATTAAAGAAAAACTGGAACATCACATGGTCCTAAGTATTCAGACCCTTTGCTGTGACACTCCTATATTTAAGGTGATGTCCATTTCTTCTTATCATCCTTGAGATGGTTCTACACCTTCATTTCCAGCTGTGTTTGATTTATACTGATTGGACTTGATTAGGAAAGCCAAACACCAACACCAACCTTACAGCTCACAGTGCTTGTCAGAGCAAATGAGAATCATGAGGTCAAAGGAACTGCCTGAAAAGCTCAGAGAAAGAATAGTGGCAAGGCACAGATATGGCCAAGGTTACAAAAACATTTCTGCTGCACTTAAGCTTCCTAAGAGCACAGTGGCCTCCATAATCCTTAAATGGAAGACATTTGGGACGACCAGAACCCTTCCTAGAGCTATCCGTCCAGCCAAACTGAGCTATCGGGTGAGAAGAGCCTTGGTGAGAGAGGTAAAGAAGAACCCAAAGATCACTGTGGCTGAGCTCCAGAGATGCAGTCGGGAGATGGGAGAAAGTTGTACAAAGTCAACCATCACTGCAGCCCTCCACCAGTCGGGGCTTTATGGCAGAGTGGCCCGATGGAAGCCTCTCCTCAGTGCAGGACACATGAAAGCCCGCATGGAGTTTGCTAAAAGAAAACACCTGAAGGACTCCAAGATGGTGAGAAATAAGATTCTCTGGTCTGATGAGACCAAGATAGAACTTTTTGGCCTTAATTCTAAGTGGTATGTGTGGAGAGAACCAGGCAATGCTCATCACCTGTCCAATACAGTCCCAACAGTGAAGCATGGTGGTGGCAGCATCATGCTGTGGGGGTGTTTTTCAGCTGCAGGGACAGGACGACTGGTTGCAATCGAGGGAAAGATGAATGCGGCCAAGTACAGGGATATCCTGGATGAAAACCTTCTCCAGAGTGCTCAGGACCTCAGACTGGGCCGAAGGTTTACCTTCCAATAAGACAGTGACCTTAAGCACACAGCTAAAATAACGGAGTGGCTTCACAACAATGCTGTGACTACTTAAATGGTCCAGCCAGAGCCCTGACTTAAACCCAACTGAGCATCTCTGGAGAGACCTAAAAATGGCTGTCCACCAACGTTTACCATCCAACCTGACAGAACTGGAGAGGATCTGCAAGGAGGAATGGCAGAGGATCCCCATATCCAGGTGTGAAAAACTTGTTGCATCTTTCCCAAAAAAGACTCATGGCTGTATTAGATCAAAAAAGGTGCTTCTACTAAATACTGAGTAAAGGGTCTGAATACTTAGAACCATGTGATATTTCAGTTTTTTTTCTTTTTTAATAAATCTGCAAAAATATTAAATTATACAAACAGTTGGGTCCATAAATATTGGGACATCAACACAATTCTAATCTTTTTGGTTCTATACACCATCACAATGAATTTGAAATTAAACAAACAAGATGTGCTTTAACTGCAGACTTTCAGCTTTAATTTGAGGATATTTACATCCAAATCAGGTGAACGGTGTAGGAATTACAACAGTTTGTATATGTGCCTCCCACTTTTTAAGGGACCAAAAGTAATGGAGATATACAAAACAATTCTGCGCTGCTGTAAAGAAAACGAGCAGCTAACACAACCAACAAAGCAAAACAGAGAAACACACAATAAGTGTAGCGCTAATAAAAATGAGAAAACATCCAGTATGGAAAACGTTAAAACCACAGTTCCAAGTGTAAATGTTGTAGAGGAATCATCAATATATACATGGAGGAAAGAATCTTCAGAAAAACGCTCCAAACAAAGATGTATATCATCTGAGATGAAAACAGACACACCACCACCAATTATGAAGAGGCTTACCGGATGAAGTGGACCCAAAGGGGCGTACACCGGATTGGGTTGGATAGGCTTAGGTGATGGGTGGCTGGGGATGGCCCGGGAAGGCGATGGTGGTGGATGGACCCACGCGTTGCTCTGTCACTCAAGGCGATGCGGGAACCCAGAGAAATGTGTGGACCAGACCGCACATTGTTGTCTCACTCGAAATGATGTTGAAGGAGGCAGGTAAAGGATGGAAAGAAAGGAAAAGGCCATATAGTGTAAATCAGTTTAGGGAAGGAATTTATTAAATAAAAAGTATGTACTCTCACATGTAAATCGATATAAAAACAGCGCTGAGAATAAAATGTGGCAACAGTGGGGTCCTCGCCACATTTTATTCTCAGCGCTGTTTTTATACAGTTTTGAGTGACAGAGCAACGCGTGGGTCCATCCACCACCATCGCCTTCCTGAGCCATCCCCAGCCACCCATCACCTAAGCCTATCCGACCCAATCCGGCGTACGCCCCTTTGGGTCCACTTCATCCAGTAAGCCTCTTCATAATTGGTGGTGGTGTGTCTGTTTTCATCTCAGATGATATACATCTTTGGAGTGTTTTTCTGAAGATTCTTTCCTCCATGTATATATTGATGATTCCTCTACAACATTTACACTTGGAACTGTGGTTTTAACGTTTTCCATACTGGACGTTTTCTCATTTTTATTGGCGCTACACTTATTGTCTGTTTTTTGAAGTAATGGGACAGATTAACAATCATCCATCAAACTTTCACTTTTTAATACTTGGTTGCAAATCCTTTGCAGTCAATTACAGCCTGAAGTCTGGAACGCATAGACATCACCAAACGCTGGGTTTCATCCCTGGTGATGCTCTGCCAGGCCTCTACTGCAACTGTCTTCAGTTCCTGCTTGTTTTTGGGGCATTTTCCCTTCAGTTTTGTCCTCAGCAAGTGAAGTGCATGCTCAATCGGATTCAGGTCAGGTGATTGACTTGGCCATTGCATAATATTCCACTTCTTTCCCTTTAAACTTTTTGGTTGCTTTTGCAGTATACTTCGGGTCATTGTCCATCTGCACTGTGAAGCGCTGTCCAATGAATTCTGAAGCATTTTGCTGAATATGAGCAGATAATATTGCCCGAAACACTTCAGAATTCATCCTGCTGCTTTTGGCAGCAGTCACATCAATAAATACAAGAGAACCAGTTCCATTGGCAGCCGTACATGCCCACGCCATGACACTTCCACCACCATGCTTCACTGATGAGGTGGTATGCTTTGGATCATGAGCAGTTCCTTTCCTTCTCCATACTCTTCTCTTCCCATCATTCTGGTACAAGCTGATCTTGGTCTCATCTGTCCATAAGATGATGTTCCAGAACTGTGAAGGCAATTTTTAGATGTTGTTTGGCAAACTCTAATCTGGCCTTCCTGTTTTTGAGGCTCACCAATGGTTTACATCTTGTGGTGAACCCTCTGTATTCACTCTGGTGAAGTCTTCTCTTGATTGTTGACTTTGACACACATACACCTACCTCCTGGAGAGTGTTCTTGATCTGGCCAACTGTTGTGAAGGGTGTTTTCTTCACCAGGGAAAGAATTCTTCGGTCATCCATCACAGTTGTTTTATGTGGTCTTTCGGTTCTTTTGGTGTTGCTGAGCTGACCGGTGCATTCTTTCTTTTTAAGGATGTTCCAAACAGTTGATTTGGCCACACCTAATGTTTTTGCCATCTCTGATGGGTTTTTGTTTTTTCAGCCTAATGGTGGCTTGCTTCACTGATAGTGGCAGCTCTTTGGATCTCATATTGAGAGTTGACAGCAACAGATTCCAAATGCAAATAGCACACTTGAAATGAACTCTGGACCTTTTATCTGCGCCTTATAAATGGGTTAACGAGGGAATAACACACACCTGGCCATGGAACAGCTGAGCAGCCAATTGTCCCATTACTTTTGGTCCCTTTAAAAAGTGGGAGGCACATATACAAACTGTTGTAATTCCTACACCGTTCACCTGATTTGGGTGTGTGTGTGTGTGTGTGTATGTATGTATGTATGTATATATGTGTGTATGTATATATATATATATACCAGCTAAGAATTAAAAACACTGGTAAATCTTATGACACATATAAATACATGATAAATGATATATTAAATAGACATATATGTACAAAACAATCATTACTTGATAGACATTTCATGGGGTAAAAACATAAAATTGTATCTTTTTTATAAAGGGAAGAGGGGAGGGGTTAGACCAGAGACAAGAAGGTTATAAACAAATATATGGGGGTGTTCTGGGGCTAGGATGAAAACCCAAAAGATATTTTATCAATATACACATATATATTTGAGATACTTACTATAATCATGAAGACACCCCCAAACTACCCCCAAAATGGATAGGGATTACCTATAAATAATTGGACCAACTATTAATTGTAGCTTCAAAAGAGGTAAATCCATAATAAAGCTAAGGAAACGCCCATGACTATGTCCTATGTAGATTCCATACATGTGGGGAGGTGTGATGGTGTGCATGCAATCCCGAGGTGCAAGTGTGATGAAGAGCAGAGGGGCAAAAACCAGGAGGGGAAGAGGGGAAAAGGGACTATGTTAGACTGGTACTTACATCCAATTCCTCATTGAGGCCCCCAGGCGAGAGGGTGTCGAGGATAAATATCCAGTAGGTCTCCTGTTGGCAGAGCCACTGGAATCGCTCGTGGAGACCCCTGGGCATATCCTTAATGATCCACACACACAGACCCTCTGTAGACCATGTTCGCCAAATCTTTATTGAAGAGAGCGGAAAGTGCGACCCACGTAAAAGAAGCCGCAAGGACAGGGTAAACAATATGACATGATCCGTGGAACAACAGTAAAAATCATCAATGGTATAGGTATTACCTTTTGACTGTAAAGTCTTATTGTCCATGATGGACAAACCTGCAGGTTTTGCACAATGGTTTGCGGCATTGATACATCCCTTTTTAAGGGGAATTAAACAGAGTTGGTCAGTAGGGCAAACAGAAAACTTGGGTTTAAATTTACTAGGCACTATTCTGTGGTGTGTGTGTGTGTGTGTGTGTGTGTGTTGTGTTTTTTTTTTTTTTTTGGTCCTCTTTTGTAGGTACTCTTGGGCTTAGGCTCAATGATATCCTGTAGGTGTGGATCTTGTAAGAGAATAGCCCAATATCAATTGATGGATTCCATCCCATGGTGTTGGTTATGGAAACGTGTGATAAATCTGACCGTTTTCTTGAGTAATGGTTTTGGGTGGTTTGCCATGTAGGTACAGTTGTGCTTGTAAGTTTACAAACCCTGGCAGAATTTGATTTCTTGGTCATTTTTCAGAGAATATGAATGATAAAACAAAAACATTTCTTTCACTAATGGCTAGTGTTTGGCTGAAGCCAGTTATTATCAATCAACTGTGTTTACTCTCTTTAAATCATAATGACAACAGAAACTACCCAAATGACCCTTATCAAAAGTTTACATATCCCAGTTCTTAATACCGTGTATTGCCCCCTTTAACATCAATGACAGCTTGAAGTCTTTTGTGGCATTTATGGATGAGGCTCTTTTATCTTCTCAGATGGTAAAGCTGCCCATTCCTCTTGGCAAAAAGCCTCCAGTTCCTGTAAATTCTTGGGCTGTCTTGCATGAACTGCACGTTTGAGATCTCCCCAGAGTGGCTCAATGATATTGAGGTCAGACTGAGGTGGCCACTCCAGAACCTTCACTTTATTCTGCTGTAGCCAATGACAAGTTGACTTGGCCTTGTATTTTAGTTTATTGTCATGTTGGAATATCCAAGCTCACACATCCCCAAAACCTCAGCAATCCACCTCCGTGTTTCACAGTAGGAATGGTGTACCTTTCATCATAGACCTTGTTGACTCCTCACCAAATGTAGCGTTTATGGTTGTGGCCAAAAAGCTACATTTTGGTCTCATTACTCCAAATGACTTTGTCTCAGAAGGTTTTAAGCTTGTCTGTGTGCTGTTTGGCGTATTGTAAGCGGGATACTTTGTGGAATTTGCGTAGTAATGGCTTTCTTCTGGCGACTCGACAATGCAGCCCATCTTTCTTTAAAGTGCCTCCTTATTGTACATGAAACGGCCAGACCACATGTTTTCAGAGAGTCCTGCATTTCACCTGAAGTTATTTGTGGGTTTTTCTTTGCATCCCGAACAATTTTCCTGGCAATTGTGGCTGAAATTTTAGTTGGTCTAACTGACCGTGGTTTGGTTTCAACAGAACCCCACATTTTCCACTTCTTGATTAGTTTGAAAACTGCTGATTGGCATTCTCAATTCCTTGGATATCTTTTTATATCCCTTTCCTGTTTTTTACAGTTCAACTACATTTTCCCGCAGATCCTTTGACAATTCTTTTTGCTTTCCCCATGACTCAGAATCCAGAAATGTCAGTGCAGCACTGGATGAAAGATGCAAGGGTCTGTCAGGAGTCCAAAAACCCATTGATCTTTTATATACACACACTAATTACAAGCAAATGGATCACAAGGTGAGGATGGTTACCTTTTTAATAGCCATTCAAACCCCTTTGTGTCAACTTGTGTGCTTGTTATCAGGCCAAAATCACCAGGGTATGTAAACTTTTGATCAGGGTCATTTGGGTAGTTTCTGTTTGTCATTTATGATTTAAAAAGAGTAAACACAGTTGATTGATAATGGCTTAATGACACTAACCATGAGTGAAAAATGTTTTTGTGTTATCATTCATATTCTCTGAAAAATGGCCAAGAAATCATAAATTCTGTCAGGGTAGGTAAACTTATGAGCACAACTGTATTGTCAGAATATTTTTAATATTTATACTGAAATATTAAAACAGTATTCTATTAATGGAATTATGCAAACATCTGTGGTTTAGGAGATTTTCACATTTTTTTTTTTTTTCCACAAATACAACCAATTAATTCAACTTTGTTTATCCATGCTATTTTGAAGACAAGTGGTGATAATGATGTGTCAAAAATATATATTAACTAAAAATGCAGTGTAAAACAACATCAGATATATTTTGTGATAATACAAAATTTGATATAATTAAAAAATAAATAAATTATAACAGAAATGGAAAGATTATTAAAAACACCAGATACATGCAAGAAACTAAAAGGGAATCCAAAAGGAGAATATGGGAAAAAATTAAAGGAGTACATCCAAAGAGGAGAAAAAAGAGGAATATTACCAAAAAAAGAGCCACGTACCTAACCCCAGAAACAGCAAAGACCCCAGTGATCTATGTGCCTAAGATACACCAAAATCAATCCAGACCACCAGGGAGGCCAATAATCAGTGGCATTGAATCATTCTCAAGACTGGGGGCATACTTAGATGGATTTCTACAACCACTCGTATCAGAGGGAAAATCATATTTGAAGGACAGTAGACAATTGATTAAGGAATTGAAGGATTTTAAGGTAGAACAAGAAGATTTTTTAGTGACCATAGATGTTGATTCCCTGTATACAAACATCAGACAGGAGGATGGCCTTCGCTGTGTTGAGTGGGCTCTACACAAGCAAACTGATCTAAAAGGAGAGCAAATTAAATATATCACGGAAGGCTTAAAAATGGCCATGAGCCATAATTATTTTTGGCATAAAGGGGACTACTATACCCAAACCAAGGGAGTAGCCATGGGGGCAAAATATGCCCTGAGCGTAGCAAATATTTTTCTCAACAGATGGGAGGAGGAACAAATTTTTAGCATAAGGAGAAAAAACCTAAAACTATACCGTCGATATATAGACGACATAGTTATTGTGTGGGGAGGTACAGAGGGAGATTTACAAGCCTTTTTCGATGAAATTAACTGCAATGCATATGGAATTTCCTTTTCCGGTAGCTGGAACAAACAAAGTATCAACTACCTAGATTTACAGATTTACAAAGAAAATGGAAATCTGAATACTAGGACTTTCTTTAAAAGCACTGACAGGAATAGGTACATCCCAACCAGCAGCTGTCATCATCCACAATGGATTGGAAACATTCCAAAGGGACAATTAATGCGGATACACAGAAACTGTAGCAATGGAAACGATTATGAAGAACAAGCAGACATTATAATCAAGAGGTTTGTTGAAAAAGGCTATAACAAAAGGGAGCTAATAAACCTAAAGGAGAAGGTGAAAAAAATTGACAGAAACACACTAATAGAAGGAAAACCAGCCTGTAACACCAAGAAAAAGGACAAAAATATAGGCATGGCCTTCTTAACGGGTTAGAATAGACAATATAAAATCACAGAGTCCATAATCAAGAAACACTGGTCTATTTTACAATCAGATAAAATTCTGAACTCCATATTACCAAAAAAGCCTAATTTCATCTACAGAAAAGCCCCTCCACTTAGAAATAAATTGGCGCATAACGCTCTAGACCCACCAAAACAGATTAAAAAAATAAAAAAACCTGAAAGGATTTTTCAAGTGTGGAAAATGCCTACCGTGTAAAAGCACCAAAAAAACCAATAGGAAAATAACATTTAGATCAGCAAATAATGGCAAAGACTATAACATAAAAGAGCTCATAACCTGCAACAGTACCCATGTGACCTATGTACTGGAATGCCCGTGCCCTATACCATACGTGGGTCGGATGACAAGACAGCTACACGTTAGAATCAGGGAACACGTAACAAACATCAAAAACGGATATCCTAAACACAGCGTCTCAAGACATTTTAAAGACTATCACAATAAGGACCCGTCATGTATGGTATTCTATGGGATCGATAAAATTAAAGGACATTGGAGGGGTGAGAATAAAAAAAATCTAAATCTCACAAAATGAGACCAAATGGATCTTCCTGCTGGGCACCCTCCAACGGGCAGGAATGAACATAGACGTGGATCTAAACTGTTTTTCCTCACAAATTTCTAGAACTATAATCCATAATTTTTAACAATCAAGGGGAAAGAAAAAACATTTTTTTTTTTTTTTTGAAAATTTTAAAGAAATAAAAATTTTTTTTTTTTTTTTTTTTAATATCTATATTTTTTTTATTTTTAATGTCCCATTGTCTATTTCTCACTGTCCATGAGATCTGAAACATGCACTTTAACTTCCTAAGAAACTCCTCAACTCCCACTCTAATTCAAATTAAGGTCACTTAGGAGCACACATACAGAATATAATTTAAAGCCCCCAACTATATATAGATTATGTGTAACACACACCCTCTTGCCTTATCCAATGCAGTACCCATTACTGCTTCCAACCTTAGTTCTAAAACATATATAAATAAATAATGACGTAAAAATGGTATAAGGATAACCTCCCCTGGTTGTATGTGTGTGTATATATGTGTGTGTGTGTGTATGGATAGAGAGATAGAGATAGATAGATATAGAGAGATAATAAATAAATATATATATATATATATATATATATATATATATATATATATATATATATATATATATATATATATATATATATATATATATATATATATATATATAAAATTTTATGATTCAAATATTACATGTACTTTTATTCTATTTCATTTAATTTTTTAAAATGTCAATCTTTGTCATGTATGTTTAAACCATTAGAACATAGGGTAATAGTGGGACCAGTATGTGCATATATTTTTTCTAAAAAATCGATTAGCAGTGCCCTGGTCGGTGTCACCGACCCGGAAGCCAGCTCAGATTCTAATAAGTGGGGGGAAGAAAGAATGCGGCCGAGCGTCAACGGTGACGTTCTTTGCTGACAGCTCGGACTTAACGTTCCCTCATTAATAGCTAAGCGAATGCGCACTACCCGGGCTTCGGTCCACAATATCCCCAAGAAAATGGCCGCCATAAGAATCCAATGGATAGTTCTACTAGGCTTCGGTCTATAATATCCCCAAGAAAATGGCTGCTAACAACCCAATGCACAATCCCATTAGGCTTCGGTCCTCAAAACCTTAGCAAAAATGGCCGCCGATCCAATAATAGTTGCACTTATTACGGGCCACACTATTTTAACCCAGGAGGTACAGCAAGATGAACGCCCCAGTAGAAGTCTGACGACGAAACGCGCGTAGGGCGGGCTACGGACGTCTTGCAGCACCTCTAACAAAGGGAATTCGTTAACTTTTTCTATGCTTGATTTTTTTTTTTTTCATTTGAAATGTGAGTACATATATTTTATTAAGCTTTAATAAAAGTTCTCTTATGGTTTTACGCGATGGGCATACCTTCTTTCCTTTACATGTAATTACTACACCACAATATGCAAGTAAAGTTTGGGGGATATCCTTGATTGCTGCACAGTGGCAGACACTGTGACCGCGCATACCCCTGCAGGGGAAAGAAAAATCCGGTGAGTGCAAGCATTGTCAGAGCATGCAGACAAGGCACTAATTAAAGAAACCAGCACCTGGATAAGAAGTTTTCCTACAGATATTTGACTCTCAGAGATTGAACACTTCAAAACAATTTTAAAAAGAACTTGTTTTTTCATAAACGGAACTTTTCCTATCCAACTATTACTGGTCACAGCACATCAGTCACTATATATGATGGATAATTTGCACAATTTTGTATAAATTTTTATGGTTTAACACTGGTCACGTTAGTGATGTTGCACCATGCACTTTTGCTGAATAATTGAAGCACACTGTTGCAATTGTACCTTTAATAGTAAGTACTCAGCACCAGTCACAGATTTTATTTAATTATTTGGCACACACAGGCTTAGAAGCAATACTTTAGGAATTATAAAGCTATTGTTTATTTTAAAGAAAGTCCTTTTGTCTCCATAAGGGCAGCGCCATACTACTCCTGTTTTCCTTTTTTATACTTTCCACTTAGGTGGTATTGTATCCATATCCACAACTATTTACCTAATTTATTACCTAATTTAAAGCGCACAATGCACCTGTGCTGAATAATTGGAGCACCATATGTTGCATTTTTCACTTTTAATAGAAAAAATCCATCACCAGTCAGTTTTTATTCAACCTTTTGACACATACAGGCTTTAGAAGCAATTCTTTAAGAATTAGGTCACTAGGTAACACATTTACTACAAAGAAGAAAAATATCTTTGTCTCCATAAGGGCAGCGCCATACTACTCCTGCTTTTTTACCATGCTTTTCCGACGGGATTCCGCTCAAGTTTGCCTTGCATACGCACGGTCTTGCAAAAGTTAGCTGAAATTACGACCGTCAAGAACGCAGTGACGTACAACACTATGACGAGCCGAGAAAATGAAGTTCAATGCTTCCGAGCATGCGTAGGAATTCTGCACATCAGAATTGCCACAGACGATCGCATTTTTGCATAGGAACTTTTCCCGACCGAAAAATTAAGAGCATGCTCTCAATCTTTTGCTGGCTGGAATTCCGCCAGCAAAAAACCGATGGAGCATACACGCGGTCGCATTTTCCCACTAAAAACTCATCGGTCTTTTGCGGGCCGAAATTCCCATTGTGTGTATGCGGCATTAGTGAATAGCTTTCCGTGCTTCCACGAACTTGTATAAATGGACTAGGTGTTGTCCTTCTGAAAACAAACCTTAAAGCTTCAACCTCTTTTTTTACAGCATATGGACAATTTTGTTAACCATATACAAACGTAGTAATTTTAACCAAGATATATATATATATATATATAATTATTTTTTTTTTAATTTAGATTGAATCAATGGTTCAAAACATACTATAACTTTGAAGTCAGTTTTGTGAAATATATATATCCCATAGCAGGCAATGGCTGGTGTTGGCGCTTCAATCATCATGTCAGCATGGTTGATATGGTGTCAGGGTGATTGCAGCGCATTGTTTTTCTGTTACATTCTAATATATAATGAAGTGGTTCAACTTGCCATAATGCGGAATCAGTGGGAGCCCTGGACATGTCACTTGCCACATCTGGCACCAGATGCAGCTTGTTGCTTGCCACATCACCTGCCACCTGATGCAGATTGTGGATTGTCACTTGCCATGCCAACCAGTGCCACCAAATGTGCATTGTCCTTGCATTGGTGGCAAGCTTGCAGCACTGGTCCATCTAGTGAGGGCAGGAAAGCGGTGATGTGGGGTGGGCAGTGAGAGATGATGTCTCTGCTCATCCGCCCGCTCTCTTCTCTCCTCTTTTAGAGTAGCCTCTGACATCTGCTGCAGGTAAGGCAGAGAGGAAGTCTGTGTTATCCTCATGATCAGTGGGCTGTTCTGGCAGTGAAGCCCAGCTCTGCTTTTTGGCTGAGCGCAGCTTAGTGGGTGATGAGACTGCAGCTCTCTTACCTCTGTCAGATGAGGAGGAGAAGGAGGCTTCAGCTGTGGGACTCATCCATGTCAGAATCTGGGTGACAGTCACTGGGCAGTGGTTGTGGTGAGGCAGGGTTCTCCGCGGCGCCATCTTGGACTGCTGTGTGCGGCGGCTTCATGAAGAAATCTGTGAGGCGGCGGGAACCCGTTGTCTGCAATCGCCGCTGGGTCATGGTCCGCTGGTGTGCAGGGATCTTCTCCTCCCTGGGAGAGACAGAATTGGTGGGCAAGGATGCAGAGAGCTGGGTTTTTCACCCCGAGAAGCGGAGCAGCAGCGGATCACATGGCCATACTGCTCGGCGGCCAGGATACGCCCCCCCCGCTTCTCTCCTCTCATGCAGCCCGCCCGCTGGTTAGGCAGGGACCCTGCGGAAAGAGACTTGGGGCTATGGGCCCCAGTAGCCACCCCCTAGCGATAGATATATCTCTCTCTCCCTTGGTTTAATAGCAAAATTAATTCGTACTGCAGTTAGAATTCATTCACTTCAAAGCTGAACTACCAATATTGATTGGTTTAATTTTAAGTATATGCTCAAACCACTTCAATTACCCAAAAAGGTAAAAATTAAAAGATTAATACTTTTACCATGGCTTAAACAAATCTGTTTTGAGAAGCATCAAGTTAAGTGTCCCACAGGACTTCTCCAACATTCCTACATCTCTGCGCTCTCTCCTTCTCCTCTTGTCTTCCAAGATTCTTTCAGACCCCCCTCACGATTGTCCTTTTCTCTGCTATGTGTATACTCTTTTATAACACCCAAAAAGTGGTGTGTGTGTGTCACTACTACATAATTGCTGTAAAATGACAGGTTGTTTCCATGTAACTATGACAATCTTGTCTGGGTGGCCATCTTGGATTCTTAATATTTTCACCACCAGGGGCAGTATAGGATAAGAATTTGAAAATTATTTTCATTTGTCCAAAATTAATCTTCATATGACCTTTTTAACGTTGGGCTTAACAGAAAGCTATGAATTGTCTAAAGTTGACATTCGTGTGTCAACTTTCCAAGACATTCCAGCTCCTCTTGAAATATATGTGTTTGAGAAAATATCCCCACACAATGAACTCATGTTCTAAATACCTTGAAAGTGAAGTCATGAGTCTGACTATAAGCAAACAGCAATTTGCTATTCATGAATATTCTCATTAATAGAACTCCTAAACATACCAACTCCTATACAGTATTTGAACCATATACCTCTTGTATACTAATATTTTTATGATTAATATTCGACAATGAATAATGAGCACATTTTATATTTTCTTTATAATACTCCTATAACAAAAATGCACAAACCAAAATATGTGATGCTGTTCAAATATGCATATAATTACTTCAATATAACGGAAATATATATTTGGCATTATAGCTAATATGATTGTTTTTGCAATACATAATACAATATGTTTCATATGGTCGTATTTGAATAAGCCCTTTCTCTCATTCCTGGAAACAAAAATTAGGTCTGTGAGCTCATTTGAAATATGAGTCTAAACACTGCCTGTGGACTTTTTTTTTTTTTTTTCCTTATCTTTACAGGTTGGCAGAATGAATTTACAATCTTAATAGAACTTAATACACTTAAAACCTTCTGGTGAGGGGTCCTTAGTTTGGAAGACCATGAGCTAAAGTTAACCTCTTTAGTGTGTGTGTGTGTGTGTGTGTGTGTGTGTGTATATATATATATATATATATATATATTTACACTTACTCTATCTCTCCTCAGGAATTTAATTCTTTTTGACCCCAATAGTCCTGACAGATCGTATGGTATGCTGTTTCTACCAACTCCTCAAGATACCCTTTTTCTGAAAATTGGCTAAGCCCAAGATTACGTACAGAAGAGCACCTAACCTAAAAAACAGAAGAATAGCACCTAGTAAATTTAAACCCAATTTTATTACATTTACACTTTTATACACACACACACACACACACACCAATCTTTAGTCAAGCATAAACCAATGGCAATTAAACCCCCAATCCCTGCAATGTGTATTTCCACACCCAGAGTAAGAGCTTACTAAACAAAACATCAACAATTTTTCTTCCCATATGAATTAGTTGCAATTATCTACCTCTCCCTCCAGGGTATCAGAATCCATCCAGCGATAACGCATCTTCCTAAACTTCTTGGGAGAACCATGTGTCTCGTATGTCATGTGGTAGAGCAGAAGGTCAGCATTTACTGACTACATTCTTCCACATGCCCAGCGTCAGGTTCTCAGTATATATTCACCTACTTGCTATGAGCTTATGGACACCAAAGAAAAGGAGTCTAAGGAACAGTTTCGTAGCCACATCATCTCCTCATCTTCAATAATTCCCAAAAGACCCTGCAAGGGGGAAGTCTGATCTTTAGTTCTCTCCATTGATTGATTTTCTATTGAATTCAAGTCAGGTGATTGGCATGGCCCATTCTAGTGGCTTTTTTCATTTCTTTTCTTTCTTTGAAACCATTTTAAGAGTTTCCTTGGCTTTGTGTCTGGGATGATTTGTCTTGCTGAAATGTCCACCATGGTTTCCTCTTCATCATCCTGGAAAATGGCAGCAAATTTTTATCAAGAATGTCTTGGTACATGTTACCATTCATCCTTCCATCGATACGAAGTTTGCCAGTACCGTATGCTAAAAAGCAGCCCCACACCATGATGTTCCCACCTCCCAAATTTCACTGTTGGTATGGTGTTTGTGGGGTGATGTGGAATGCCATTTGACCTCCAAACATGTTGTGTATTATGGCATCCAAAGAGTTCAATTTTGGTCTTGTATGACCAAACTATATTCTCCCTGTATTTCACAGACTTGTCTAAATGTTGTGCAGCAAACTTTAAACAAGCTTCAATATGCTTTTTCTTTTAGCAATGGAGTCTTGCGTGGTGAGCGTGCATACAGGCCATTGCAGTTGAGTGCATTACTTATTGTTTTCTTTTAAACAATTGTACCTGCTAATTCCAGGTCTTTCTGAAGCTCTCCACAAGTGCTCCGTCCTTGGCTCTTGGACAACTCTTCTGATAATTCTTTTCTCTAGTCTATCCAGGACAGCACTAGAGAGGCTCTGCCTCCGTAGGCAGGAAACTTTAAATCCATAAAGGGCGGCTTCCGTCCCTCTTCTCCAGTCTGTGTTTCCTCCACCGGAGGAGGCTGGATGGGAGCTCTCCTTCCCCCTGAGCCTAGGCAGGGCTGCCTAAGGAGGAGGGGGAAGAAGGTCTGCAGGTACCTGTAAGCAGGGATGGCAGGCATCTAAGTGCCCAAGTCAGGCTGCAAGGAGCTAATCCTCCATTAATAGCCTGGGGAATGCAGGAGGAGGGCAGGGACCTCCAGCACATCGCTTCCCGTTTCCAGGTCGCGCAGCGAGCGTGGACGCAGAATTCATGGCAGTTTAAAAAACACCAGGCACGGCAAGCGGGCAGTCCTGATCCACCAACAGCATCGTGATGCTCCAGTAGGACTTGGCAGACTTAGCAGAACCAAGTGGCAGTGGTGCCGGCCCAGCTCAGATTTGCCTTTGGACTACAGGGCGGGGGGGTGGACTCAGTGCTAGCACCCATTTCCCCCCCCCCTCCCCCTATTGAGACAGGATCCAGGCTAAAGAGTCATGCGAGTCCCATCAACGGCGGGTGCCTCCCTTCCCTTCTCTTCTCTCCTCCTCTTGTCTCAGGCTCAGCCCAAAGAACCAGAGAGATCGGGGGAAGAAGAGGTGTCCATCTTGTGCAAACAAATTCAACGAAGGGTGGAACAAGCCCCTTTTGTAAACCCTGTATTGATAAATTTGTTTACAAGGAGGCAACTGGGACATGCAAAGAAAGAAAGGAATGAAGGCTATAAAGTCAATGCTGTCAAACCTCGAAACCCCCCAAAAAACAGCCATAGCCCCCCTTTTTACGAAAGTCCTGGCAGAGGCACTGGGCCCCCTGAGGCTAAAAGGAATCTGTCATCCCATACTTGGACAACCTTTTATTTTTTGCCCCCTCTGCGCTCCAATTACAAGGAGACCTGCGAGTGGCCGTTTCCTTTTTGGAAGATCTGGGGTGATGCGGAAAATCTATCTTGCAGAGGAAAAAGTGAAAAAAGTAAAAGCAACAGCAGCCTTTTTTCAAAACAATCTGGTAGTGTCCATCTGTTCGGCCATGTCGGGTCTAGGCCTTCTGGCAGCAACAATCCTAGCAGTACCCTGGGCAAGGGCCCATTTCAGGTGTCTCCAGGCCAATATCCTGAGCAGCTGGGATGGGGTGCACGAATCGCTGGACGCCACTTTCCACCTATCTCCAAAGACCAAAAGGTCTCTGTGTTGGTGGAGGAACGAAGAGAACCTTGTGCAGGGTCTACTATAGTCTCTTCCGGTGTCCGCCTGTATTACCACTAGGGTTGTCCCGATACCACTTTTTTAGGACCGAGTACAAGTACCGATACTTTTTTTCAAGTACTCGCCGATACCGATACTTTTTTTTAATGTCACGTGACAGTGTGTTTTTTTTTTTTTAACACTGCTTTCTTTTTTTGGGGGGGGGGAGAGGGTGAACGGTGTATGTGTGTGTGTTTTTGTTTTTTTTTTATTTATTTACAATTTTTATTTTTTAAAATAATATTTTTTTTATACTTTATTGCAATATGTGTGTTTTTTTTTTTTTTTTTTTTTTTTTTTTTTTTATCAGCGCTGTTGGGGGGCTTTGGTGAGATATCAGGGGTCTTAACAGACCTCTGATATCTCCCCCTTGAGACAGAGAAAGAGACCGAGGATAGAGATTCCCCAGTCCCTTTCTCTGCAGCCTCAGCTGCACTGAGAATGAATGGAGAGAAGACAGCGGCTCCTCTCCATTCATAAACTGAGACATCGTAATCACAGGAGATTACAATGTTTCAGTTATGTGAATGGACAGAGTCAGCTGACTCTGTCTATTCACAAAGCAAGGAGGAGGAGGACGGCGGAACGGAGGGGGACAGAAAAGGAGAGGGGATCGGAGGGGACAGTCACAGCGGAGAGGCACAGAGAAGGAGAGGGGATCGGAGGGGACAGTCACAGCGGAGAGGCACAGAGAAGGAGAGGGGATCGGAGGGAACAGTCACAGCGGAGAGGCACAGAGAAGGAGAGGGGATCGGAGGGGACAGTCACAGCGGAGAGGCACAGAGAAGGAGAGGGGATCGGAGGGGACAGTCACAGCGGAGAGGCACAGAGAAGGAGAGGGGATCGGAGGGGACAGTCACAGCGGAGAGGCACAGAGAAGGAGAGGGGATCGGAGGGAACAGTCACAGCGGAGAGGCACAGAGAAGGAGAGGGGAACGGAGGGGGACAGTCACAGCGGAGAGGCACAGAGAAGGAGAGGGGAACGGAGGGGACAGTCACAGCGGAGAGGCACAGAGGAGGAGAGGGGAACGGAGGGGACAGCCACAGCGGAGAGGCACAGAGAAGGAGAGGGGAACGGAGGGGACAGTCACAGCGGAGAGGCACAGAGGAGGAGAGGGGAACGGAGGGGACAGTCACAGCGGAGAGGCACAGAGAAGGAGAGGGGAACGGAGGGGACAGTCACAGCGGAGAGGCACAGAGAAGGAGAGGGGAACGGAGGGGGACAGCGGAGAGGGACAGAGGAAAGGAGGGGACATGGAGGAGGATGCAGTAACAGTCAGCGGTGAGCGATCACCGCTGTGTCACTAAAGCAGCTGAAAGCCGGCGGGGGGGAGAATCTTGTAACTCCCCCACCGCCGATCACAGCTGTCCTCTAGGTATCGGGGGAAGCATCGGGAGCATTTGCCCGAGTACAAGTACTTGGGCAAATGCTCGGCATCGGTGCCGATACCGATACTAGTATCGGTATCGGGACAACCCTAATTACCACGGAAGCCAGTGCCTGGGGCTGGGGGGCCCACTGAGGGTCAAGAGTAGCCCAAGGGCGCTGATAGAAAACGCAGTCCCAAAGATCAGCCAACTGGAGGGAGTTGCAAGCAGTCTGGGAGGTGCTAAGAGCATTAGCCAAAGAGCTAAAAAACCACCACATACAAGTCCTCTCAGACAGTGTGGCAGCAGTGTCTTATGTAAACAAACAAGGGGATCATGGTTTCCATCCTTAATCAGGCTGGCGAGCGCCATCTTTTCTTGGGCCGAGAGGAACCTGAGGTCGATATTTATTTGTGGTCCATCTAAAGGGAGCATGGAGGTGTCATCCCAATAGGCACTGTATATTTTTTTCTAGAGGTGAGCCCCCATCCCAATTTTTAGCCAAACCTAAGCACCCCCTGAAGGAGTGCAATTCCTTTAGCGGGACTTTTTTCGCGGGGTTACCTCTAATAAAGTAGAAAGTAGTAGAAGTTTATAGTTTTTGTATAAAAATACTGTAGTTTATTAATTTAGCATCTAAAAATCATTACACATGACCTAACCATATATATACACAATAAAATGGATGCATGTAAATGGGAAAAAGTGATTCTACAAATAAATGACTAAATGCAATGATACAGGTAATAAAGAACCAATGATCATAGAACCCGACGTTTCGAGGTAAGCAAAAGGGGCTGACCTCTTCTTCAGGGGTAACGACAATTGGTCAAAATGGATATTTCATCTAGAAAATTAACAAAAAGCAGAGCAAACATAAATGGATGAATATCTCAGGCATTCACAGCAGGAGGCAGTAGAGAGCATCTAGTTTACATTATAAAGGTCAATAGACATTAACATATGTTATATCTTTAGTAAGTTCCAGGCATATACATGCAGAGATTTCATACTGACCCCTTAAGATTCATATAAACACTCCCAGGGACATTATCAGCATCTAATGCGAATCAGGAATTTGCCGCCCGTCACGGCCACACAGGGATCACAGAACCGAGGCTCAAGGAGATGGGGAAAATACCAGGTGAATCACAGGAAAAAGAACCAGGGTGGACTGAGGTTGCTTCACAAAGGATATCCCCAGTATAAGAACAGACACAGTCCTCCCCTCACTGCGAAGGCTTGAGACAGCATGTTTGATGGAGTTAGAGGGTGGGGGAGTACAATCCTGCTTCAATGAAAATATTTCAATGAGAGTCTTCAAAAAGAGAGCCTAGTATAAATATAATACTATTCTCAGAATTGTAAGGAATATTGGGGTTAGCAGATTTACCCGAGATTGTAAATATAGAACATATATGACACGTACCTAAAAACTGGGGATAAAAGGAACCAGATCATGGGTCCCAATTTCAGCAACAGGAGGTATTTAAATGATACCCCAGAATCAAAAATGGGCAGGGGTCCAAGAAAGTATGCAGGTTCCCTGGTTGGGTGCGAGTCCGCATAAGTCTGCAGATTATAAAACACAACAGGGAAATATTATAGGTAAGTAAGCGGTTAACCGTCTGTAAAATTTCCAAACATCCCAACCAGAGGGGGTCCATGCATTTACCTGCCTGTCTCAGCTTCCTCCAAGCACGTCTGTGTGGTGTCAGTAGCAGCTGATTAATGCAGTGCTGGAGGAGTTTAAATGTGTGTTTAATTGCAGTGGGTGGGGATGTCCAATCAGCAACCTGATTGGCTAAACCATGAGTATGGGGCTTTTTTTTTTTTTTTTTTTTTTTGGTCACAGGCAGGGAGGACGTGAGATGTCTGTCAAGGATATCCCCCGGGCAGAGCGACACACAGCGTTATCCCCACAAAGCACTCCCTGGAGTGAAAGCATCCACAACAGGGAGGGGATGGACCTGTATGACAGCGCTGTGTTTGGCGGGGGGCGGAGCCAGCGCGACGTGGAGGATTCCCCCATGCGCCTCGAAGTCCCGCAGCGCAGAGCTGGCGTGCCCGTTGTCATGGAGATCCATGACACAGACTGCCAGAGAGAGGGGGGTCCGGGAGCGCTCTGAAGGGAGCGCTCCTCGGTCTCCCCCGGGTGCGCTGAGTGAGCTAACACAGCCCACGGCCTGGATAAATGGAAGGGAAAGGAGTGAATGTGATTGGCTAAGGGGGAAGAGGAGAAGAAAGGAAAACAAACCAGAAATAGGGGACACAGACATGCAAAAAGGGTGTAAAGAAGGAAGTAACAGTGAATGGAGAAGTGACAGCAGAAAGTACTTTCACCTGGTATTTTCCCCATCTCCTTGAGCCTCGGTTCTGTGATCCCTGTGTGGCCGTGACGGGCGGCAAATTCCTGATTCACATTAGATGCTGATAATGTCCCTGGGAGTGTTTATATGAATCTTAAGGGGTCAGTATGAAATCTCTGCATGTATATGCCTGGAACTTACTAAAGATATAACATATGTTAAGGTCTATTGACCTTTATAATGTAAACTAGATGCTCTCTACTGCCTCCTGCTGTGAATGCCTGAGATATTCATCCATTTATGTTTGCTCTGCTTTTTAATTTTCTAGATGAAATATCAATTTTGACCAATTGTCGTTACCCCTGAAGAAGAGGTCAACCCCTTTTGCTTACCTCGAAACGTCGGGTTCTATGATCATTGGTTCTTTATTACCTGTATCATTGCATTTAGTCATTTATTTGTAGAATCACTTTTTCCCATTTACATGCATCCATTTTATTGTGTGTATATGTATGTATATATATATATATAATGGTTAGGTCATGTGTAATGATTTTTAGATGCTAAATTAATAAACTACAGTATTTTTATACAAAAACTATAAATTTCTACTACTTTCTACTTTATTAGAGGTAACCCCGCGAAAAAAGTCCCGCTAGAGGAATTGCACTCCTTCAGGGGGTGCTTAGGTTTATCTAAAGGGAGCGGACAATCATGTGGCGGACTTTCTGAGCCTACACCAAGTGTACGAGTCAGAATGGGGACTGAACATGGAAGTCTTCCAGCTAGTGGCAGAGAAATGGGAACTCCCAGAGGTGGATTTGTTCACCAACAAGTCAGATGCCAAGGTTCCAGTGTACTTCTTGTTGGAAAGAGAAGCAGGGGTCAAGGGGATAGACTCTTTTGCCCAGAAGTTGGCATTTTGTCTACGCTATACCCCCCCCCCCCCACAATTCAAACTCATTCCCCTGGACCTGAGGAAGTTTGTTCAGGAGCACACCACAATGATCCTGGTGGTCTCTTATTGGCTGAAGAGACCTTGGCTTTTCACACTGCTGTATCTGGCAGGAAGGTTCTGCTGTCCCAGGGCCCAGTCCTTTTGCCGAAAATACAGAGCCTGAAATTGTCAGCTTGGTGTCTGAGGAAAGCCTCCTGAGGTCTAAGGGGCTCTTAGACAGGGTGTTAAATACAATTCTTTCCAGGCGAAAGAAAGTAACCAATGTATGTTAAATATTGGAAAGTTTTCTGTTCATGGCTAGACACCAAGAAGGTGTCTGCAGATATTCCAGCCGTCTTGGAGTTTTTACAAGATGGCACGGACCAAGAACTGGCCATTAGTACATTGAAAGTTCAGGTATCAGCCTCGTCTCATGTCTTTTTAGTGGCCATCTCCTCCACAGCCAGGCGCATTAGCGAGCTGCAGGCACTTTCCATTAAGGAACTTTTCAGAAAAATTTTTGAAGACAGACTGGTATTGCGTACAGACCCGGGGTTCTTGCCTAAAGTGGTTTCAAAATTACACAGGACTCAGGAAATTGTTTTGCCTTCTTTCTGTGGGCCCTCAACCAATCCAAAAGAAACGGAATTCCGCCGGACATGAGAGCCTGTGTCTTACGGTATCTGGAATTGTCGGGAGGCATTAGAAAATCCAATGCTCTATTTATTTTGCATTCGGGAAAAAAATTGGGGTTCCAAGCTCCGAAAGGCACAATCACAAGGTGGGTCAAACAAGCTATTGTGGAAGTTTACAAGATTTTAAAAAATGTTTTTTTTGTTTTTTGTTTTTTTTGCCGAGCAGCAACATGGTCAAGCTACTAGACTTTCATGAAGCACTATAGATTGGACCTTATCACAGCGCAAGACCAAGCGTTTGGGAGAAAAGTCCTCCAAGCGGTAGTCACTCCTCCCCCCCCCCCCCCCCCTTAATCTGGTAAATTTTCGTTGATCCTCTCTTGTGCTGTCCTGGACAGACTAGAGAAAACCAGAGTTAGACTTACCAGTAACTCTGTTTCTGGGAGTTGTCCAGGCCAGCAGGTATTCCCTCCCTATATGCTTAACTTTGGACAAGTGTTTTTGTTTCAGAAGCCGTTCCGGGGAAGTTCTCGGATAAAGACTGGGGAAGAGCGACGGAAGCCACCCTTTATGGATTTAAATTTTGTTTCCTGCCTCTGGAGGTGGAGCCTATCTCTCTAGTGCTGTCCCGGACGACTCCCAGCAACAGAGTTACCAGTAATCTAACTCTTGTTTTCACTCCTCTGTCAGAAATCTTGCGAGGAGCACCTGGTTGTGGCCAGTGTACGGTGAAATGCTATTCTTTCCACTTCTGGATTATGGCCCCAACAGTGCTCACTGGAACATTCAGAAGTTTAGAAATCCTTCTGCAACCAATGCCATCAGTAAGTATGTTTTGCAACAATATTGTTGCAAAGGTCTTTTGAGAGCTCCTTTGCTTTTACCCATCATGTTTCTCGTGTGGCAACTTTTTATAGGCCATCAGTTCAGACTTAACCAGCTGATATTAATTTGCACTGGCAAGGGGCATGATTGCTTGATAGATTTCAGCTGGTGTCTTGGTTTCCATGCCTTGTTGCACCTCCCTTTTCTTCATGCGTTCAATACTTTTTCCCTGTGTCATTCCATTTTTATTACACATAACTTGAATTTCTGAACTTATTTGTTTTGGCTTCTTTGTATGGATTGCATGGGTTATTATTTGACGTGAAAATTTCATGTCAATAGCCCCTTTAGAAATATATTTACCTAGAAAAATAGTGATCTGTTCAATACTTATTACCCGCTGTATATAGGGATAGGGGAAATGATTCACACACACACACACACACACACACACACTGAACTGGATTGACTGGAGTCTTTATTCAACCTTACCAACTATGTGGTAGATGGCATAAAGCTGAATTTCCCCTTTAAAATTCAACAGTATAAATAGTAGCATGTGCTGAAGTCATGACTGTGGATCTGGTTAATGAAACGTAAGCGTGCATGCACCTGACTTCCTAAGGTCCAGCTGTACACTCACAACTTTATTCAGGTTTCTGTAAAATACTTTAATAAAAAATAGTCTAGTTGTCTCTATCCATTTCCTATTAAAGTGGCAGTAAAGTGGATTTATATGTTTTTACCTACAGGTAAGCCTATAATAAGGCTTACCTGTAGGTACTGTAAATATCTCCTAAACGTGCACCATGTATCTGCCAATGTCACCGGCGCATGCGCGCTGAAGAAACGGCATACCCGTGCCGTAAAAAATGACTACCGCGTGGTTCGGTTTTGAGTTTACTACAGCTTTAAATGCTAGTTGCTAAAAAATGATCCAAGTGTGTGGCCAGCATTAGACCTTATTTTCAGTGCTGTAAAATCTGCTGTAAAAAGATAGCTGTGCTTAAATATTTATTTTTTACTTTCACAGGTAACTAGTGAGAAGCTCTGCCAGGCTCAGCAAGAACTTCAGTTTCAGGCTTCCACTTATTTCTGCCTTCTCCAAAGTGTCAGGAATCAACTAATTTTCCATGAGGAATTCCATGCTAAAGGAGACCGTTCCCCTGAGGAAGTCGCTGGTCTTGTCGGTCTCAAGTTACCACAGCAACCTGGAGGAAAGGGTTGGGAAACCTAATGCTTAGAATTAACGTCTTGTTAAATAGAAAACGAAGCAATGTAAACTTTTTTTTTTTTTTTTTTTTCTTATAAAATTAAAAGTTTATGCAAATATTTAAGGACAGTTTGTCATTCTTCCTAAATTGATTTGGTGGAAATACTTCCTGAATTGCTGAAACAGAAATGCTAGAAGTGTTGTATGTTTCATTTCTTCAAAAAGAAAATACTATTGGTCATAAATTATTGCTGTTCAAAACCAGACATATTTTCATAAATTCACACACTGTCAACAGGAAACTGTAGGGGGCAGCAGTCAAAGGACAGAACCACAAAATCAGAAATACCTAGGAGATATGTATGTGTGTGTTGTTGTAATGTTCACCGATTTATGTGGGACATTATTATATGTATATACACATACAGTCAATATTAACCAGGCCAGAATTGAGTTGACGATGGTCTATTTGTCCAAACCAACTCAATTTTAATATAACAGCTGAAAACCCTTTGATGTGTTAGTCTCATGCAAGTCTACCTAGGGGTGTGAGGTATGGGCTGTTAACCTAATTGAACATTTCAAAGGGTACATTGTTTAAAGGACCATAGAAGAAATATTTATTGATGGTAATTAGACTTGAGGGGGTAACAATGGGATCAAGGAGTGTTTTGGGTTGGCCTAGCGGAGGCTCCCTCCTGTGGGGCTAATTTATCAGGGGGGCTTGTTGATATGCAGGAATGTAGGTATTCCCAAAAGGTATTCAAAAGGGTGTTCAGGTGGTATACACATATCTAAAGGGGACTTGTTGATGTTGATATGCGGGAGTGCAAATTGGGGTGGTTCACGGCTGTTCACGGCTGTTTGTTGTTGTCTGTTTGAAAGACTAAAGCTAATCAAAGTCCTAAATTGAAACGGCCAATCAAATTGCTCAGCCATTCAATATTTAGTGAATATAACACGGCATTCAGTCTATAGGTTTGGGGAGTGAGGCTCGTCTGTGTATGAGAGAGGCTTGTCTGTGTATGCACACTCGGACCTAAGACATGGGGTTCTGAATTATATCTACTCTGTCGGATCTTTTTGTCATCTGTGGACTTTGGACTTTGTTCTGTGTTGGAAGTCAATAAAGTGCATCTCTCTGGAAGAATTGGGTTGCTGCGGAAGAGTACTTACATCATCATTATAATAATACCTAAATATTAATTATCATACCCACGCTACATCATATATATATATATATATATATATATATATATATATATATATATATATATATATATATATATATATATATATATATATATATATATATATATATATATATATATATATATATAATTTTCTCTCTCATACTGGTCACTGGAAGTTCAACATGGCAAAGAACTCTGAGGATCTGAAAAAAAGAATTGTTGCTCTACATAGCACGGTGGCCAAGACCATACAGTGGTTTAACAGGACAGGTTCCACTCAGAACAGGCCTCGCCATGGTTGACCAAAGAAGTGGAGTGCACGTGCTTAGCGTCATATCCAGAGCTTGTCTTTGGGAAATGGATGTATGAATGCTGCCAGCGTTGCTGCAGAGGTTGAAGCAGTGGGGGTCAGCCTGTAAGTGCTCAGACCATACGCCACACTGCATTAAATTGGTCTGCATGGCTGTCTTCCCAGAAAGAAGCCTCTTCTAAAGATGATGCACAAGAAAGCCTGCAGTTTGCTGAAGGCAAGCAGACTAAGATAAACTTATTTGGTTCAGATGGTGTCAAGCATGTGTGATGGCAACCAGGTGAGGAGTACAAAGACAAGTGTGTCTTGCCTACAGTCAAGCATGGTGGTGGGAGTGTCATGGTCTGGGGCTGCATGAGTGCTGCCGGCACTGGGGAGCCACAGTTCATTGAGGGAACCATGAATGTACTGTGACATACTGAAGCAGAGCATGATCCCCTCCGCCGCAGGGCAGTATTCCAACATAACAACCCCAAACACACCTCCAAGACGATCACTGCCTTCCTAAAGAAGCAGAGGGTAAAGGTGATGGACTGGCCAAGCATGTCTCCAGACCTAAACCCTATTGAGCATCTGTGGGGCATCCTCAAATGGAAGGTGGAGGAGCGCAAGGTCTCTAACATCCACCAGTTCCGTGTTGTCGTCATGGAGGTGTGGAAGAGGACTCCGGTGGCAACCTGTGAAGCTCTGGTGAACTCCATGCCCAAGAGGGTTAAGGCAGTGCTGGAAAATAATGGTGGCCACAAAAAATATTGACACTTTGGGCCGAATTTGGACACTTTTGTTACCAGCAATTTAGACATTAATGGCTGCTCAGTTATTTTGAGGGGACAGCAAATTTACACTGTCATACAAGCTGTGCACTCACTACATTGTAGCAAAGTGTAATTTCTTCAGCGTTGTCACATGAAAAGATAGAATAAAATATTTACAAAAATGTGAGGTGTGTACTCACTGTTGTGAGAGTGTGTCAGTGTGTATGTGTGTATATGTATATATATGTATGTGTGTATATATAAAATGTGTGTATATACACACACAGTTGTGCTCATAAGTTTATGTTTACATACCCTGGCAGAATTTGATTTATTGGCAATTTTGCAGAGAATATGAATGATAACACAACTTTTTCTTTCGCTCATGGATAGTGTTTGGCTTATTAATCAACTGTGTTTACTCCTTTTTTTTTTTTTTTTTTTTTTTTTTTTAAATCATAATGGCAACACCGTTCATTGATAAAAAAAAAAAAAAAAATGGCTTCAGCCAAACACTAACTATGAGTGAGAAAAGTTTTTGTGTTATTCATCTTCTCTGAAAAATGGCCAGAAAAATCATATCTATCTATATTCACAAAAGTGAGTACACCCCTCACATTTTTGGAAATAATTAATTTATTATATCTTTTTTCATGTGACAATACTGAAGAAATGACACTTTTCTACAATATAAAGTAGTGAGTGTGCAGCTTGTATAACGGTGTAAATTTGCTGTCCCCTTAATTAACCACTTCAATACCGGGCTATAGTCATATGACATCTGCAGATGGGATCTCCCATCCTGGGCGGGAGTCATATGACGTCCTCGGCTTCTCGCCGCTCTTGCGGCCCCCCGGGGTCTGCAGCGCGGCGATCGTGGATGAGGTGTGTCCCTCGGACACAGCCCATCCCAGATCATTGTAGAGAGCCAATAAAAAATGGCTCTTTACCATGTGACCGGCTGTGTCCAATCACAGCCGGTCCCATGTACTGTCTACGTGCACAGCGCTCGTGCACCCCCCTAGGGCGCATGCAGAGTGGCAATCAGAGACGAGGCTGGTCACCCTGACATAGCCCAACCCCGATCGCAGTAAAGAGCCAATGAAATTGGCTCTTTACCACATGACCAGCTGTGTCCAATCACAGCCGGTCACAGAATGTCAACAAACCGCGGTAACGAGAGGTTACCGGGTTCTGCTCCTCACACACCGATCGTGTGTGAGAAGGAGATTGCGGTAACATCTCGTTACCGCTTAGTGTACACCAATCACACTGATTGCCACCCCCCCTAATAAAGAGGACCTGTCACCAGCCATCAAAGTGCCAGAGTACCTGTCGCAGCCCATGTGAGTACCCGAGTACCTGTCGCAGTTCATCCGAGTACCTCTCGCAGTTCATCTGAGTACCCGAGTACCTGTCACAGTCCATCTGAGTGCCTATCGCAGTTCATCTGAGTACCTGAACACCTGTCACAGCCCATCTGAGTACCTGTCACCAGCCCATCGGAGTACCCGAGTACCTATCTGCAGCTCATGCCTCATTAAATATATGTTGGGGTGTTTTCTTTCCAAAATGGGGTTATTTTGTGGGTAATGCCATTGTCCTGGTGCTCCGGGGCATTCAAAAGTGATAGGTAGGAATGAAATGAGATGTGTAATTTATGCCCCTAGAACGCCTGAAGGTACTACTTCAATGTTGGGCCTCTGTATGTGGCCAGGCTGTGTAAAAGTCTCACACATGTGGTATCGCCATACTCCGGAGTAGCAGTATGTGTTTTGGTTTGTCATTTTTGCTATATACATGCTTTAAGTTAGAAAAATCTTATAAACTGAACACTTTGTGTAAAAAAAAAAAAAAAAAAAAAAAAAAAAAAAAAAAAAAAACACACTTTAATTTTCTTTCCACATTTTCCGAAGACTTGTGGAAAAAAATGAACCGTTCAAAAGACTCCTTATGCCTTATAGAATAGACATTGGGGTGTTTGCTTTCCAAAATGGGGTCATTTTGAGGGTAATTCCACTGTTCTGGTGCTCCAAGGCCTTCACAAATGTAATGCCGCATACACACGACCGGACTTTACGGCATACTTTGTCCTGCGGACTTTTCAACGGACTTCTTTACGAAGGACTTTCCGAATGAACGGACTTGCCTACACACGATCAACCAAAGTCCGACGGATTCGTACGTGATGACGTACGACCGGACTAAAATAAGGAAGTTCATAGCCAGTAGCCAATAGCTGCCCTAGTGTCAGTTTTTGTCCGTCGGACTAGCATACAGACGAGCGGACTTTTCGACCGGGCTCGAGTCTGTCAAAAAGATTTGAAACGTTTCATTTCTAGGTTCGTCAAACTTTTGGGGAAAAAAAGTCAGCTGGAGCCCACACACGATCGAATTGTCCGACGGACTCCGGTTCGCCGGACCAAGTATGCCGTAAAGTCCGGTCGTGTGTGCACGGCATAATAGGTCGTTAGGAAATTAGAGGTGTAATTCATGTTCCTAGAACCCCTGATGGTGCTCCCTGCATCTCGGACCTCTCTGTGTGGCCAGGCTGTGTAAAAGTTACATGTGGTAGCCCCATACTCGGGAGAAGTAGCAGAATGTATTTTGGGGTGTAATTGGAAGTTTGCATATGCTGTGTGTGAAAAATAACTTGTTATGACAATTTTGTGAAAAAGAAAAAAAATCTTAATTTTCCCAAGAATTGTGGGGAAAAAAATTACAACTTCAAAAAACTCACCATGCCTCTTACTAAATACCTTTTGACTGTCTACTTTTCAAAAAGGGCTCATTTGGTGGGTATTTGTACTTTCCTGATATTTCAGAGCCTCAAGAAATGAGATGGGCCGTCAGTGCATCAGATGTGATCAATTTTCAATGATTTGCACCATTGCTTGTAAACTCTAACTTTCACAGAGCCTAAATAATATCCACTAATTTGGGTTATTTTTACCAAAGAGATGTAGCAGTATAAATGTTGGCCCAAATTTATGAACAAAAATGACTTATTTGCAAAATTTTATCATGGAAACGAAAAGTGTTTTTTTATTTTTTTTTTTCAAAATTTTTGCTCTTTTTTAACTTATGTCGCAAAAAATAAAAAACCCAGTGGTGGTTAAATACCACCAAAAGAGAGCTCTATTTGTATGAAAAAAAGATAAAAATTTTGTTTGGGTACAGTGTTGCATGATTGAGTAATTGGCATTCAAAAAGTGAGAGCGCTGAAAGCTAAAAATTGGTCTGGGAAGGAAGGGTGTATAAATGCCCTGTATTGAAGTGGTTAAAATAACTCAACACATGGCCATTAATGTCTAAACCGCTGGCAACAAAAGTGAGTAAACCCTTAACTGAAATCGTCCTAATTGGGCCCAAAGACCATTATTTTCCAGCACTGCCTTAACCCTCTTGGGCATGGAGTTCACCAAAGCGTCACAGGTTGCCACTGGAGTCCTCTTCCACTTCTCCATGACAACATCATGGAGATGGTTGATGTTGGAGACTGTGCGCTCCTCCACCTTCCGTTTGAGGATGCCCCACAAATGCTCAATCGGGTTTAGGTCTGGAGACATGCTTGGCCAGTCTATCACCTTTACCCTCAGCTTCTTTAGCAAGGCAGTGGTCATCTTGGAGGTGTGTGTGGGGTTATGTTGGAATACGGCCCTGCGGCCTCCGAAGGGAGGGGATCATGCTCTGCTTCAGTATGTCACAATACATGTTGGCATTCATGGATCCCTCAATAAACTATAGCTCTCTAGTGCTGGCAGCACTCATGCAGCCCCAGACCATGACACTCTCACCACCATGCTTGACTGTAGGCAAGACACACACACTTGACGCGCATCTGAACCAAGTAAGTTTATCTTGGTCTCAGACCACAGGACATGGTTTTCAGTAATCCATGTTCTTAGTCTGCTTATCTTCAGCAAACTGTTTGCGGGCTTTCTTGTGCAAAATCTTCAGAAGAGGCTTCCTTCTGGGATGACAGCCATGCAGACCAATTTGATGCGGTGTATGGTCTGAGCACTAACAGGCTGACCACCACCACCCCTTCCCAAAGACGACCTCTGGATATGACGCTGACCATGTGCACTCAACTTTTTTTGGTCGACGATGGCGAGGCCTGTTCTGAGTAGAACCTGTCCTGTTAAACTGCTGTATGTTCTTGGCCACCGTGCTGCAGCTCAGTTTCAGGGTCTTGGCAATCTTCTTCTAGCCTAGGCCATCTTATGTAGAGCAACAATTCCTTCTTTTTTTCAGATCCTCAGAGTGCTTTGCCATGAGGTGCCATGTTCAACTTCCAGTGACCAGTAGGAGAGAGAGAGAGCGATAACACCAAAATTAACACACCTGCTCCCCATTCACACCTGAGACCTTGTAACACTGAGCCACATGACAACGGAGAGAGAAAATGGCTAATTGGGCCCAATTTGGATATTTTCACTTAGGGGTGTACTCACTTTTGTTGCCAGCAGTTTAGCCATTAATGGCTGTGTGTTGAGTTATTTTAGGGAACCGCAAATTTACACTATACAAGTTGTACACGTACTACTTTACATTGTAGCAAAGAGTAATTTCTTCAGTGTTGTCACATGAAAGGATACGATAAAATATTTACAAAAATGTATTTACGAGAGAGAGATTATGCTGTGACTCCCGAAGCGCAAAGGAAGAAAAGCGCAGACAGACTTTATGCTATAATATAAAGACACACATGTCAATAGAGTTATAGCAAAATTTGTTAGTGAACCCTTATGGACTTTAAGACATTTGTGTATTTTCGGTGCCTATAAAGTATAGATTTTATTACAAATTTACTAAAATATAGTAGTGCAAGTTAAAATTCTCACAATGGCATACTACCCAAACTACAGCATAAACATCAACAAAACCACCAACAGAGCCCCATCATAACCATATTCAATGCACCAGTGAATTGCAGTCATTAATGTCTGGGCAGGGTTGGTGTAATTTGATGTAGCAGATTAAAGCTCTGTGTTTCGTGCCATAGTGCTTCTTCAGGAGCTTAGAATAAATATTAGTATGGGTTAGCGCATTATAAAGCTAACGTGATCGCTTTTAAGAACAATCAAAGGAGCAGTGGGTGTGCAGACTGTCATCTAAAATATCAGATATCTATACTGAGTAGTAGAGGACCAATGTACTTGGATAAATTCTCAGCCACAGATGTCCCATAGGTTAATACTGGTAGCATGGGGTATAATAGGTATAAAATGATACATCTAGATCCTGGGGTATAAAACTAGCAGACTCTTCATAGGATTCCCCCTAGTTGCTAGACCATATAATTAATGCAGCGATGTTCCAGCCATAGGCTAACTAGATTACAGGACTGCGTGGCAATTTATCCAATTCTTATAATGGCCTCCTCACCAAGGTCCGCTCGAGTGAAAAAAGAGACTTTAATGGTATGGGCATGGTTACACGGCATTCCATTGCACTGACATTAGATGCCGCTGTCTGAGGAGGACTACACCGATCGTTTGGCTGGGCCTTAGAAGGTTGGGTGAGAGATACACCAGTTTACACTTCAGGTCCACTGTGACCGCGGTGCACCGTTGGATCACTGATCCTGTTGCTTGCTGTGCTTGCTGTGGATTTTTTTTAAAGGCTTTTATGTTTCAGTTTAAAAGTGAGTGTAACCATTGAAGTGTGTTTGAAGTGATTTTAATAAATCTGTCAAAATGGTATCACGCTATGTGGAGCACTTTATTCATTTTTTCACATATGGAGCTGGCTTGATTGGATTCACGGTTCATCACATGCAACCCAGGTGTGGTTCAATTGCTGTTTTGCCGAACACGAGAGTGGGAGGCTATACAATCTGGTGAGTGCGTTCTTCAGAGGGAGTGGTGTCACTATCACGGTGGTGTGGTGGAAGAGTAGAAGATTTTTCACACAAGAAGATTGAAAAACAACTGTTGAACTTATTCATTTCTTGTAATTTATTATTTATAGTGACACTTTTCACTGGGTGTTAAAGAAATTTCTTTTCAAGATAAAAATAATATTTTTCATGACACTTATTTATTTTTATGTATAAGTAGAGGGTCATAGGCATTATGCTGCTCTGACCCATTATTTTACACAATTTATATTAGTGCCGCTATCTCTATCTGTACACGTGTGAGAGGTATAGTTTGGGATTCTGATCAATATCAAGAACCAGCTGAACATACAGTGGGTATAGAAAAGAATCACTCCCTTTAAAATAATCACATTTTGTTGCTTTGCAGCCTGAAATGAAGACACACAGTTTTTGTTTTATCCAGCTGTATTTACTAGTGTAACTTATAATATCCAAGTGAAAGATAAAACAATATGTCAGAAAATAATCAAAAAATTCAAAAACGGAATCATTGAGTTGGAAAAAGCATCACCCTCTTTAGTCAGTATTTTGTTGAACCACCCTTTGCTTTAACCACTTGCCGACCAGCTCACGCCAATATACGTTAGCAAAGTGGCACGTTCCCGCAAAACAATGTAGGGTACGTTTTCCACTTTAAGAGCTGCCAGAGGTGCGCGTGGCCAGCAGGTGCAATCGCCACCGGAGCCAGAATGGGGATTTGTGTGTGTAAACACACAAATCCTTGTTCTGTCAGGGGAGAGGAGGCAGATCTTTTGTTCCTAGTAAGTAGGAACAGCGATATGTCTCCTCCCCCCCACAGTAAGAAGCACTCACGAGGGTACACATTTAACCCCTTGATTGCCCCCTAGTGTTAACCCCTTCCCTACCTGTCAGGGTGCACATGCCAGCAGACAAGTTCGCCCCTCTAGAGGTACTCTAAAGCGCAGAAGAACACTTATTCCCTTTGCTCGTAGGAAACGGGCATTAACGCATAGAAGTGTGCAAGTTCAGGACTTTTCATAATGCTTGTAAGCTGTAATTTTCATTACAGCCCCAGACCTTTTCTCTTGAGGCTACTAAGGTGGGGTATGTAATTTCCCTTCTACAAGGTGAGCCTCAGTCCTGGGCCCACTGTTTGCTGGAGCAGAACCATGGCTCTGTGTATGAGGATCCCCTGCAAACTGCCACAGCCGAGGCGGCCCTACATGCGCTCCATCAAGGCCCCAGAGCTGCTGAGGACTATGTGACAGACTTTAGACGCTGGAGCGCAGATGTCAAATGGAATGATGCCACTCTCTGTCACCAATTCCGGTTAGGTTTATCTAAACCTTTAAAAGACGAGTCAGACCGTGTGGGAGTACCTGGTTTCTTGGAACCATCAATAACCCTGGCGATCCAGATTGACAGACGTTTAAGAGAACGCAGGGCTGAAAGGTCGGCCAGGCGGATGTTCCCACAGGCTCCCAACTCGCCAAATCCAGCACAGCTCGGCATGCCTCGTCCCTCTTTCTCCAGAGGAACGCCAGAATCGCCAACCTGTGTCTGTACTGTGGGGAGGAGTGGCCATTATGTCAGATCCTGTCCAGCCAAGATCCGCAGATGCCTGACCTTCTCTTCTGTCAACCAGTCCTCTCTGCCCCACAAGTCTTCTCACCTGGCTATTCAGATCTTACTACAGCTGCCAGATGGGGTCATCCAAGTACCTGCTATTGTCGATTCTGGAGCTTGCCGCTGTTTTATTGACTTGACTTTTGCACTACAACATAAGATCCCACTACAGCCAAGATCTCATGGACTTTTGATTCACCTGGCGGATGGGTCACGCATTAAATCTGGTCCTGTCACCCAACCGTTCCATTACCAGTCACCATATCCAGTACTCACTCAGAGGACTGTTATGTTTGGATGCCATAGCTTCACCCTTGTTCCCCATCATTCTGGGTATGCCATGGCTCCAAGCACACAATCCCTGCATTCATTGGGATTCAGGAAGAATCGAGTTCCCTTCTCTTAAATGCCAGCAACATTTCTTTTCCAAGCCATCTACTCGCCAGTCTCCTCTGCTATGTATAGACTCTGATGCTGAATTGTGTTGTTCTATTCCTGCACCTTACCAAGACTTTACTGATGTGTTTAGTAAGAAAGGAGCGGAGACTCTTCCCCCTCATAGGCCATACGATTGCCCAATCGAGCTCCTTCCTGGGGCCAAAATACCATTCAGGCGAATCTTCCCTCTGACGGAACCTAAACTTGCTACCTTGAAAGAGTACAGTGATGACAGCCTGAGAAAGGGGTTTATCCGTCCTTCCATGTCCCCAGCCGGAGCTGGAATTTTCTTTGTCGAGAAAAAGGATCATTCCCTTTGCCCATGTGTGGACTACTGGGACCTCAAATAAAATAACGATTAAAAATCGCTACCCCCTGCCTTTGGTCCCAGAGCTGTTTCAGAGACTCTGTTCTGCCGTCATCTTCACAAAATTGAACTTACGTGGGGCATATAATTTGGTGCGTATTCTTGAAGGTGACGAGTGGAAAACGGCTTTTTGTACCCGATTTGGACATTTTGAGTGCTTAGTAATGCCTTTTCGGTCACTTAGAGGCGCTTTTCTTCTGTTTTTCGCTTGTTTCTATAGAGCCTGCTTCTGCTCCTGTGATAAAGCCTGCCATAGTGCTTGGACATCTTTCCTTAGGACCTCCTTACATACTGATGGAACATACCTTGTCCTATAGACATTTGATTACCCTAGAGACTGCCCATTAGGCCTCATGCACACTGGACGTTTTTACAGCTACTGTTTTTCAAGCGTCTTGAAAAAGTCACGTGACAGCACAGCAGATGCAGTGTGAGGAACAAAATCCTTAAAAATGTCTGACCGTTTTTGCAATAAGCGCTGGTTAACTTCACAAAAGTGAGTGGATTTGGTTTATAATTCAGACTCTTTGTTTATAGCTTGTATCATTGCGCAATGATGCATTTCATTTGTTTTATGTGAAAAATCATACAAACGGTGAAACTGAGAGGAAAAGCAAGCAAATGCAGCTGAATATTAATGAACGGATAGTCTGGCAGGACTGATCCCTGGTGCAAACCAGTGGGGAACTATTGTTGTCTATTTGGTCTTATTATTTTATTTTATTCTGTTTTTTTTTTTTTTTTTTAAAGGTTAATCAATGTGGTTTTGTGGCTAACCTTGTGCATTTTGGGATTGTTTAATCCCAACACTCAGTGTTTTAAAACAAGACATTTTATATTCTATGGTTTTATACTATAGAATTCCTTGCAGCACTTTAATATTTATTTTGGATTATAGCAATATTGCACTGAGCACTTAGAGGGGCAATAGTCCCGATCACTTTCAAATCAAGAATTTTTAGTCTATTATGATATAGATTTTGAATTATGTATGGTATGGTAGAAGGTTGATTACAGCGCACTATTTCGTTATTTCATTACTTATTCACGGTGTCAGAACACCATCTGACATGGTTGCAGCTTGTATCATTTAGTTATTTTCTACTAATAACATATATCACAGTAATCTGAATATTCATATCAGCACTTTAGTATTTCTTCACAAACATGTTATCCTATGTGTCCATGCACGCATAGGCTGTTAGCAGTTTTTGGCAGGGGCGATTTCTAGCTGGAAAAACCCCAGAACTAGAGCAGTTTTTCAGCTGTAAAGACACTCTCTAAGCTGTTGAAAAACAGCTTAAAAACGCTGCTACAAAACGCTGAAAAATTCACTCTATAGCTACAGCTTTCTACAGCTAACATTACTGGCTTTTTTATAACCTCCAGTGTGTGTGAGGTCTAGTCACCTTGTGGCCTTTACTTCCTCTGTTCTATTCATATGTTATTTATTTAAACCTCTATTTATCATGCCTTTTTTAATACTTTTTAGGACCTGGAAAGTTTTCTTTTCTTGCCTTTTTGACTGAGCAGTGATATAAGATCTGGGGAGTTTCAGGTACTCTCACAATACCACATATGCTCTGTACTGGGTAATTTATTTTGGCACCTTTTTTTTTTTTTTTTGAGCTTTTGCTTTATGTAACTCAGGCTGCTCTAGTAAATAAACTTTTTTATCTATTCAGCTCTTGTCCTATTACATAGTGGAGGTATTTATATAGACCTGTTCCATCTTTGCACGCTGGACTGCCAAAAAGTAGTAATCCCTATTTTCAATATGTACAACGAGTTCTATGACCTACCATGTTGTGAAAAAGTATTTGCCCCTTCCTACATTTTTAGCTGTTTGCATATTTGTCACATGTAAATGATTCAGATTAGGGATGAGCCAAACACCCCCCCCCCCCCCCCCCCCGGTTCGATTCGCACCAGAGCCTGCGAACGGACCGAAAATTTGCACAAACCTTAGAACCCCATTGAAGTCTATGGTACTCGAACGTTCAAAATCAAAAGTGCTCATTTTAAAGGCTAATTTGCATGGTATTGTCCTAAAAAGGGTTTGGGGACCCGGGTCCTGCCCCAGGGGACATGTATCAATGCAAAAAAAAGTTTTAGAAACGGTTGTTTTTTCGGGTGCAGTGATTTTAATGATGCTTAAAGTGAAAAGAAAAGAAATTAAATATTCCTTTAAAGCGGGGTTCCACTCAAATTTTTAACTTAATCTTACCCCCTTCAGTTAATTGCATAGATGTTCAAATGCCGCACGAAAAAAAATTTTATCGCTGTAATTACCTTTTATATTGTACTTTATTGTAGCGCTTCCTGTCCCTCCTCCCATGGGAGTAGGCGTGTTTATTGCCTTTCCCCGGCGCCGCACTGTCTCCTGGGAGCTTAGTGTCAGGCTTCCCAAGATTCAGGGCGGGAACAATGATCATGTGTGTGAACAAGCTGTGAATGAACAGCATTCACCGCATCCAGGAAATCAATGCTTGTGGGCTTCACATGCCCACAAGCAAGATGGAAACAGCCAGCATCACATTTTTAAAGTTATTCTTCAGTACGAAAACAGACAGAGGCGGAAATATTACACCCAAACTGTGAGTATTATTTTGGGATTAGCAAAGTGTCTCAATGACCTAAAAGGAAAAAAAAAAAAAAAAAAAAAAAGATTGGTCGCCGGACTCCCACCTTAAATATCGTACCTGGGGGGGTGTCTATAGTATGCCTGTAAAGTGGTGCGTGTTTCCCGTGCTTAGAACAGTCCCTGCACAAAATTACATTTTTAAAGGAATAAAAGTAATTTAAAACTGCTTGCGGCTTTAATGTAATGTCTGGTCCCTGTAATATGGATGAAAATCAGTGAGAAAAACGGCATGGGTACCCCTCTCCCCCAAGTCCATTACCAGGCCCTTTGGGTGTTGTATGAATATTAAGGGGAACCTCGTACCCAAATTAAAAAAAAAAGGAAAGGCGTCTGGCCCCAGGCCCTCTGAACAGCAGTATACAAGCGGTGCAAACAAGACAGGGACTGTAGGTTTGTTGTTAAGTAGAATCTGTTAATTTCGAACTGGTACATTTTTAAAGTCTATTTTTAAGCTTTTTGGAAAACATAGGGAAGGGTTATCACCCCTGTGACATTTGTTTTGCTGTCTGTGCACCTCTTCAGAAGATTTTACCTCACCTTCTGTCCCAATGACAAATGTTTTTTGACAATTTTGGGGTTTTTAGTGAAATAAGGAATGGTGATAAAGCATCAGTGGAAAGGAGACACGTTTTTCCCATATTAACTCTTACAGGAGAGAATTTCCCTTCCTAGGGGTAGATTTCATCTCACTTCCTGTTGCCTCCTTCCGTTTGCAAGTAAGAGTTGTTTGTAAGTTGGATGTTTGAAAGTAGGGGCCTGCCCTATATACTCAGCAGAAATTGGGGCCTTAAGTGTTGGTGTTTCCACAACACTGTAAGCCCTCACAGTTACTCTTGGTGGGCGCAGGAACGGGCTCTGCTGTGAAATATTAGATCAAGAATTGTAATTACATGCCCCTGTTGAACAGGGTCAGAAAAATTGGGCCTTTGGTGGTGGTGCTGGTGCCACAACACTAAGTCCTCACAGTTACTCTTGGTGGGCGCAGAAACAGGCCCTGCTGTGAAATATTAAATCAAGAATTGTAATTGCATGTCCCTGTTGAACAGGGGCAGAAAAATTGGGCCTTAGGCATTGGTGCCACAACACTGCAACCCCTCACAGATACTCTAGTTGGAGCGCAGGAATGAGCCCTCCTGCAAAATATTGCATCAAAAATTGTAATTACATGCCCCTGTTAAACAGGGGCTGAAAAATTGGGCCTTAGGCACTGGTGCTGGTGCCACAACACTGCAACCCCTCACAGATACTCTAGTTGGAGCGCAGGAACGAGCCCTCCTGCAAAATATTGCATCAAAAATTGTAATTACATGCCCCTGTTAAACAGGGGCTGAAAAATTGGGCCTTAGCCACTGGTGGCGGTGCCCAGAACCAAAAATATTCTTACAAGCTATCAGCATGATCATTGAGGAGGAAGAGGATAGTCACTCAGCATCAGCATAGGCAGTCTTGAAGGGATCTGACATCTAAAAAAAAAAATATTCAGTTACATCAGCATCAGGTGCTTGGTAGCTGGTGGTGATCCAAGACTGATTCATTTTTATGAAGGTCAGTCGATCGACCGAGTCGGTGGACAGGCGCACCCTGTGATCGGTTACAAAACCTCCAGCAGCACTGAATGTGCATTCCGAAAGAACGCTGGATGCAGGACAGGCCAGTAGCTCAATTGCATACTGTGAAAGCACTGGCCAGTGATCCATCCTCAAGACCCAGTAACCCAGAGGATTTTCGGTGGGAAAGGTGTCCAAGTCAGATCTTGCCCCTAGGTATTCCTGCACCATGTAAAACACATGCTGCCGATGGTTGCTGGAACCGATCATACCTTGGGGCTGTGGACTAAAAAATTGTCTGAACGCATCGGTCAGACGACCACCTTCTCCACCGCTCCTTCTTTGACTGACCGAAGCCTCAGCAACACGTTGTCCAGGAACAGGAGTTTGTAACCTCCCAGTCTCTGGGAACGCGTTGCACAGACCTTTTTGCAAGGCCTCCCGAAGATGTTTCATCCTCTGCTCCCTCTGCGACGGCAAGATAAGGTCCGCAACCTTACCCTTGTAACGTGGATCAAGGAGGGTTGCCAGCCAGTATTGACCCCTCTCCTTGATACCACGAATACGAGGATCCTTCCGCAGTCTTTGCAGGATCAGGGAGGCCATGCAGCGTAGGTTTGCTGAGGCATTCGGTCCGGAGTCCTCTGGGTCACTAAGGACGACATGATCCGCAGCCACCTCCTCCCAGCCACGTACAAGTCCATGGGTTTCTTGGGACTGTAAATGATCCCTGAAAGACTGCTGCTGATGCTGAGTGCCAGGCTCCACCTCCATGCTGACACAATCCTCCTCTTCCTCCTTGTCCTCTTCCTGTGTGATGGGCGGGCATGCAGGAACACTGTCTGGATAAAGGGGGCCTTGAGAGTTAAGGAAGTCCTCTTCCTGCCTCTTTTCTGCCTCAAGTGCCCTGTCCATTATTCCACGCAGCGTGTGCTCCAACAGGTGGACAAGGGGGACAGTGTCACTGATGCATGCACTGTCACTGCTCACCATCCTCGTGGCCTCCTCAAATGGTGACAGGACAGTGCATGCATCCCTGATCATGGCCCACTGGTGTGGGGAAAAAAACCAAGCTCCCCTGACCCTGCCCTGGTGCCATAGTTGCACAGGTACTCATTGATGGCCCTCTGCTGCGTGTGCAGCCGCTGCAGCATGGCCAACGTTGAGTTCCACCTGGTGGGCATGTCACAGATTAGGCGGTTCTTGGGCAGGTTAAATTCCTTTTGGAGATCAGCCAGCCAAGCACTGCCATTATATGACCTGCAGAAATGCACACAGACTTTCCTGGCCTGCCTTGGGACATCCTGTAAGCCCGGGTACCTGCCCAAGAACCGCTGCACCACCAAGTTAAGGACGTGAACCAAACATGGCACATGGGTCAGTTGTCCCTGTCGGAGGGCGGAGAGGAGGTTGGTGCCATTGTCGCAAACCACCATACCTGCCTTAAGCTGGCGTGGCATCAACAACCTCTGAACCTGCCCCTGCAGAGCTGACAGAATCTCTGCCCCAGTGTGGCTCCTGTCCCCCAAGCACACCAGCTCAAGCACCGCATGGCATTTTTTGGCCTGCGTGCTTGCGTAGCCCCTTAAACGCCTATGGAGCACCGCTGGTTCCGAAGTCAAATCGGCACAGAAAGAGGCCATGGAGAAAGAAGAAGAGGAGGGGGTGGAGGAGAGAGGTGTGGCAGAAATACCACTAATAGTATTTTGGAGGCGTGGTGGCACAACAACCTCCAACACTACTGCACCCTGTCCTGCATCCTTCCCAGCTGCCAGAAGAGTCACCCAGTGCGCGGTGAAAGATAGGTAACATCCCTGTCCATGCCTGCTGGACCATGAGTCAGCGGTAATATGTACCTTACCGCTGACTGCCCTGTCCAGCGAGGCCAAGATATTGCCTTCCACATGCCGGTAGAGAGCCTGAAATCGCCTTCCATGAGAAAAAGTGGCGTTTGGGAACCTGCCACTGAGAGCGCACATTCCACAAACTCACGGAAGGGGGCAGAGTCTACCAACTGAAAAGGCAACAGTTGAAGTGCTAGCAATTTAGCCAAGCTAGCATTCAACCGCTGGGCATGTGGATGGCTGGGAGCGAACTACTTTCGGCGGTGCATCAGCTGGGGCAGGGAAATTTGCCTGGTACAATCTGACGTTGGTGTACCAATTAGCAGATTGCCCCCAAGTACTTGACTGTGACACACCTAATTCTACACCTTCATTCCTCTCAGTGCAGGTCTCAGAGAGGACTGAAGGTATAGTGGGGTTGGAGATCCCAGCTTAGGAGCAAGGAGAGGTCCTCTTTGTTCTTTGGTGTGGGTCTTTTAGGTACGCTTGCCAGCTGTGCTAAAACTGGGTACAAACTCCTGGGTAGACACCACCTGTTGTCAGCGCTCCACAGGCCCTGCTGATTTTGGGTAGCATTACATTTGATCCACTTATCCTTCTCTTCATCAGGGGCCTGGTTCTGCAACTAAATTAGAGTTTCTACATCCACTGTAGGGGTCGCCCAGGTAGCGGGGACAGATTCCCCTCATCAAGAGCAGTGGGATGTAGAAACTCTAATTCAGTTGCAGAACCAGGCCCCTGATGAAGAGAAGGATAAGTGGATCAAATGTAATGCTACCCAAAATCAGCAGGGCCTGTGGAGCGCTGACAACAGGTGGTGTCTACCCAGGAGTTTGTACCCAGTTTTAGCACAGCTGGCACATGGCGTCAGTCATCTTGCTAAGGGCGCGATGGTGGCACTTACTGACTGCTATTGGATAGCACCTGGATTTAGTGCATTTGCAGCCAGGTTTTGTGCTTCATGTCTCACTTGTGCTCTGTACAATGCAGGGAGGCCTGTTCATGTTCCCCAAAGGCATTCTCCAAAGCCAGATTTCCCTTTCCAAAGAATTCAGATAGACTACATTCAGATGCCCAGAATAGGCACCTATGAGTTTGCTTTAGTGTGTGTTGACATGTTTTCAGGTTGGCCCGAGAGCTGGCCAGTAGCCAAAGCAAATGCAAAAACAACAGCAAAGAAAATTTTGAATGAAATAGTTTGTAGATATGGAGTTCCTGAAACTATTGAGAGTGACAGAGGAACCCATTTTACTGGGAAAGTAATGAAAGAGGTAATGGAAGCACTTCACATACAGCAAGCTTTCCATACACCTTATTATCCACAAAGTAGTGGTAAAGTTGAGAGACTTAATGGAATTTTGAAAAACAGATGTGCAAAAATTAAAGCAGATACAGGAAAAGGATGGGTGGAAGCTTTGCCATTAGCCCTATATTCTGTACGAACTACCCCTAAACAACCACATGGGCTGTCCCCCTATGAGATTTTATTTGGAGGGCTACCCAAAACAGGGCTATATTTTCCCCAACAGTTGCAGGCTTCTCACTCTAATCTGTTAGAATATGTTCAGATTTTGCAAAGAACATTGAATAAAATACATGAAGGTGTTTATAAATCTATCCCCGACCCAGATTCTGTTTCAGGTATTCACAGAATCCAACCAGGTGACTGGGTGGTGGTCAAGCGACACGTCAGAAAGCCACTAGAACCAAAATTTGACGGACCACATTTGGTGCTTTTGACAACCGGTTCTGCTGTCAAGTTGGAAGGAAAGCCCACCTGGATTCACGCCAGTCACTGCAAGAAAATCCTGAAGTGATGATATCCTTTGAAAAAAAGATGATAATGTTTCTTTTCTTTTTGTTGTTTGTGAGAACTGAGACATGGAAAAATAACCCTTTCATCCAAATGTTAAAATTTTATGCAACCCATAGCAACGCTAGTAACTGCTGGGTGTGTTCTCACTTACATCCCCAAACAGGAACAATACCCATGATAGCAATGCCTCTCAATTTCACTGATCTAAACAGGACCAGAATAAATGGCTCATACATCGTCTCCACAGCTAATGAGCACAGATCAGTAACTTTGATGGTTTCGAAACAGATAAACACTCCACAGATTTGTTTAAATATTACATGCCCGTTTAACACTAAATGTACACGGTTGGGCAATTCAGATTGCACTGGAGCAAAAATTACAGTTTATGGAGGAAACTATGGTCAATATTATTATATCCCAGATCCAGAACTAAATAGAACCCTTTATAGTACAAATTGCTCACAGTTTCCAATATGTGAAAATATCGGTTTCCTGAGATTCTATGTTATTGCTTCCAGTTTTTTAGGAGCAGGCATACCGTCCATACGTAGAGGGTTATATTATATATGTGGAAATAAAGCTTACGCCTGGCTTCCTACTAATGTTACAGGTACATGTTATATTGGGAAGTTAGTACCTGCTTTGGCTGTTCGCAAAGATACAGTGCGACCAGATCAAAGTCCAGAATACCCTTTAGTGTTCAAAAGAGAGCTGTTCACTGAAGGTGACATGGCATGGTCATGGTTCCCTTCCTGGACAGGATGGGGAATTGAAGCAATGAAAAGACTAAATAATTACACTAGAATTGTATATGAGATTATTAACCTTACTACCACTGATATAGGTTTATTAAATGAAGAAATGGCTCAGCTTAAAAAAGTAGTATTAGAGCACAGATTAACGCTAAATTATCTCACTGCAGCTCAAGGTGGGATGTGTAAGGTATTTCGCACTGACTGTTGTATATACATTTCTGATAATGAGGACATTATTAAAGGGCATCTTGCTAAGATAAGAGAACTACAGAATAAGGCCAGAGATATTGCTAAAGATGGATGGAACCCCTTTCAGGGTTTAGGTGGTTTTGGTGATTTTTTATATGGCATAGCAACATGGTTACAGAAACTAGGCGCTTACATTGTGATGTTCCTATTTCTCATGTTTGTTATTTACTTCCTCATCAGGCTATGCCTCTGTGTGACTACCCGCTGTACCAACAAATGTACCCCCAGCCCTGATGAACCCATTATTGTGAGAAAGCTAGGAGAGAGCTGAACAGGACGCCGTCTCTCTGCGCCAATGTAACAGGAATTACCAGCAATCGGCTGAACGTAACGCGGAGAAGAATGGTGTCAAATAAACAAAAGGGGGGAAATGACATGGACATTCATTGTACTGTTCATTTAAGCACAAGAGAATCCATTTTGTTCTCACTGTTGAAATGTGTTCTGTAACCTTCACCTAACACACAGACACTTCTCCTACTAAACGCTCTCTACTCCCCCCTCCCTTTTCAAGGTTTTACTTTTGCAATTGTTCTATTCGCTAGTTTTTAATAATATATTTCTATTTGTTAGCTTTTAATAACATATTGCTATTTGTTAGTTTTTAATAACATCTCACACCACCCCTTTCTTATCTATGTATAAAATAACATGTAATAATACATTTTTCACTGAACGGACATTTTAAACACAGTGATTGAGTCCCGTGAATCTGTTCCTGCAGCTGCAGTATTAACTTTGTTTTAGAGTCCCAATCAGAAATCAGTCATATCAGTCTTGGCACAGCTGGCCATGGCGTCAGTCATCTTGCTAAGGGCGCGATGGTGGCACTTACTGACTGCTATTGGATAGCACCTGGATTTAGTGCATTTGCAGCCAGGTTTTGTGCTTTATGTCTCACTTGTGCTCTGTACAATGCAGGGAGGCCTGTTCATGTTCCCCCAACGAACTGCATGCAGGTCAAGCATGTGGTACCCAAGCGGGAGATGTTTTGGCCACGAGAGATACGCTTGAGACATATGTTGCAAATAGCAGCGGTGGGATCTGATGCACTCGTCTCAAAAAAGGCCCACGCCAAAGAGCTTTTGGAATAATGTGCAGAGACAGCCGCGCCCTGCACATGCGGAGCTCTGCAGTGTGATGCAGTCGGTGTGCTGCCCTTAAGCTGGCCCCTGGAGGGCATCCTGCCTTGTTGGTGATGTGCCTCCTCCTCCTCTCTGGCACCCACGTGGAGTCAGTGACCTCATCATCCCCTTCCTCCTCAACATTAGAGCAAAGCTGGCAGTATGCTGCTGCTGGGGGAACATGACTGCCAGATTGCTGTCCTTCTTAGGCACCTCCTCTCTCTGGGCCCACGTTACTGCCTTCCTCTAGCTGGGTACCATCATCGGAGCCTTCAAAACGCTGGGCATCCTCCTGGAGCATGTACCCAACACTGTGGTCAAACAGTTCGGGGGACTCCTCAGGAGGACATGGTGGGGCTAGGGAAGGAGTGACTGATGCCATTGAGCCGAGGGAAGAGGCCGCATTGGCAGCTGCTTTGCCAGACAAAGTACCCTGAGCCTGGGTGAGAAAGGATGAGGAGGATGAGGACGGCTTGGTCATCCACTCTACCAAGTCTTCGGCATGTTGCGGCTCAACGTGGCCAACTGCCGAAAAAAAGGACAATCGTGTCCCACGGCCATGTGCTGATGAGGATGCACCGTCTCCACGACCAGCACTGTTGTCTCTAGACACAGAGCCTGCTTGCCCTCTTTTATTGGCTTGTGACTGTCTGCCTCTCCTTGTTGGCCTTCCAGACATACTAATGGCCTGCAGTGAGATGTAGCTGCACAAAGCTGATACTGCAGCTAGCAGAATCATCTGCCTGCCTGTAGTATTATTAGTATGAGAACACGAGCAATTGTCTTCAGGTAGCTTTAGGTGCAGACTGTGCAGAGGACACAGTACACTAACTGTAAATGCTGTAGCTGCCTGCCTGTGGTATTAATAGGATCAGAAGAACACCACTAATTTTCTTCAGGTAGCTTTAGGTGCACACTGTGCAGAGGACACAGTGCACTAACTGTAAATACTGTAGCTGCCTGCCTGTGGTATTAATAGGAGCAGAACAACAGCGATTGTCTCCAGGTAGCTTTAGGTGCACACTGTGCAGAGGACGCACTACACTAACTGTAAATACTGTAGCTGCCTGCCTGTGGTATGAATAGGATCAGAAGAACACCACTAATTTTCTTCAGGTAGCTTTAGGTGCACAGTGTGCAGGGGACGCACTACACTAACTTGTAAATACTGCAGCTGCCTGCGGTACTGTACTAATAGGATCAGAAGAATACCACTAATTTTCTTTAGGTAGCTTTAGGTGCACACTGTGCAGAGGACGCACTACACTAACTTGTAAATGCTGCAGCTGCCTGCAGTACTGTACTAATAGGATCAGTCAGAAGAACACCACTAATTTTGTTTAGGTAGCTTTAGGTGCACACTGTGCAGAGGACGCACTAAAGTAACTTGTAAAATACAGCAGCTGCTTGCAGTACTGTACTAATAGGGTCAGAAGAACACCACTAATTTTCTTCAGGTAGCTTTAGGTGCACACTGTGCAGAGGACGCACTACACTAACTTGTAAATACTGCAGCTGCCTGCGGTACTGTACTAATAGGATCAGAAGAACACTAATTTTATTCACGTAGCTTTAGGTGCACACTGTGCAGCGGATGCACTACACTAACTGTAAATACTGTAGCTAATAGGACTAATAAGATCAGAAGAACACCAGCAATTTTCTTCAGGTAGCTGTAAATACTGTAAAAACACCTGCCTCCCTGTCAGTAGTAGGAAGAGAATAACAGGAACGGATCTAGCTAAACTGAATACAGTGTGTGTGTGTGTGTGTGTGTGTGTGTGTATATATTAGAGCTGCACGATTCTGGCTAAAATGAGAATCACGATTTTTTTGCTTAGTGGATAGATCACGATTCTCGCGGCGTAACATAATCTTTCACATTAAAACAAAAAAAAATTGTGCTAACTTTACTGTTTCCTTTTTTTTTTTTTTTTTTTTTTTTTTTTTTTATTGAAGTGTATTTTTTCCCAAAAAATTGCATTTGAAAGCTGGGCAAATACAGTGTGACATAAAATATTGCAGCAATTGCCATTTTATTCCCTAGGGTCAAAAAAAAAAAAAATTATATATATAATATTTGGGGGTTCCAGGTAATTTTTTTTAGCAAAAAATATTGATTTTAACTTGAGAAAGAAGTGTCAGAAAAAGATTTAGACTTTAAGTGGTTAAACTTCCTGCATTTACACTTGTTTAAAACTTGGCAGATTGCCCAGGTTATTTGTTTACACAGAGAAGTTCTATCCCTTTGATCTAAGAAGGAAGTTAGTTACAATGTTTCAAGTTCTAAACTTGGCAGACTGCCTGATGCTTTATTTTGACAGCTGAGTGAGCAGATAATCTCTGCACTTGTTTATATAGAAGAATCGGCAAACTCAGCAGGAGAGATCGTCAGGGGAGGTGAATCGAGATCACGATTTTTTAACGATTAATTGTGCAGCTCTAGTGTATATGTGTGTGTATATATATATATATATATATATATATATATATATATATATACACACACACACAAAACACCTAGGATGTGTATGTATGTGTGTGTATGTGTGTATATATATATACACACACAATACACTGTAAGTGCAGTTAACTGACTTGCCTGCCTACTCTATCTAACTTAAATCAAATGACACTGTCTCTCTGTCTATCTCTCAACGCCGGAACACACTACACAGGGCCGCTGTGCAGGTGGCCTTATTTAGTGTGGGGTGTGTACTAAACCCCCTGAGCCATAATTGGCCAAAGCCACCCTGGCTTTGGCCAATTACGGCTCTGTACAGACGGCGCTGTGATTGGCCAAGCATGCGGGTCATAGTGCATGCTTGGCCAATCATCAGCCAGCAATGCACTGCGATGCCGCAGTGAATTATGGGCCTTGACGCGCCACTCGAATTTGGCACGAACGGCCCATATCGTTCGGAATTCAGCGAACGACCGAACAGGCAATGTTCGAGTCGAACATGTGTTCGATTTGAACACGAAGCTCATCCCTAATTCAGATCATCAAACTAATTTTAATATTGCACAAAGCTAACCCGAGTAAATACAAAATACTGTTTTTAAACAATGATTTAATTTATCAAAGGAAAAAAGCTGTCCAAACCTGAATAGCCCTTTGTGAAAAAGTAATTGCCCCCTAAACCTAATAACTGGTTGTGGCTCACGCCGATATACGTCGGCAGAAGGGCACGTACAGGCATACTGACGTACCTGTACGTTGCCCTTTAAGACGCGGCTTGTGGGCGCGCGTGCTGCCGCGAGCTCCGTGAGTGTGATCGCGGGTCCCGTGGACTCGATGTCCGCAGGGATACCTGTGATCGTCTGATGTAAACAAGCATTTTCCCGTTCTGCCTAGTGACACTGACACTGATCACAGCTCCCTGTAATCAGGATCGGTGATCAGTGTCATGTCACACATATCCCATCCGCCCCACAGTTAGAATCACTCCCTAGGACACGCTTAACCCCTACAGCGCCCCCTTCCTGGTTAACCCCTTCACTGTCGGTCACATTTACACAGTAATCAATGAATTTTTAATCGCACCGATCGCTGTATAAATGTGAATGGTCCCAAAATAGCGCCAAAAGTGTCTGATCTGTCCGCCATAATGTCGCAGTCACGATAATGTCCCCGCCATTACTAGTAAAAAAAAAAAAATTAATAAAAAAAATGCCATAAAACTATCCCCTATTTTGTAGACGCTATAACTTTTGCGCAAACCAATCAATAAACGCTTATTGCGATTTTTTTTTTTTTTTTTACCAAAAATATGTAGACGAATACGTATCGGCCTAAACTGAAGGAAAAAAAAAATTTTATATATTTTCTGGGGATATTTATTATAGCAAAAAGTAAAAAATGTGTTTTTTTCAAAATTGTCGCTCTTTTTTTTTGTTTATAGTGCAAAAAATAAAAACCGCAGAGGTGATCAAATACCACCAAAAGAAAGCTCTATTTGTGGGAAAAAAAGGACGTCAATTTTTTTCGGGAGCCATGTCGCACGACCGCGCAAGTGTCAGTTAAAGCGACGCAGTGCCGAATCGCAAAAAGTGCTCTGTTCTTTTGCCAGCCAAATGGCCTGAGGCTGAAGTGGTTAATTCAGCCAAATAGAGGGTTTTGCAGCATTAATGACCTAAGGTCATGGCACAGCATCGCAATTGAATTTAAGCCTGGTTTTTGACCAAGCCACTCCAAAACCATCTTTTTTTTTTTTAAGCCATTCAGCGGTGGACATGCTGGTGGCTTTCGGATCATTGTCCTGCTGCATAACCCAAGTGTGCTTAAGCTTAAGGTCATGAACTGATGGCCGGGCATTCTCTTTCAGGATTTCCTGGTAGTGCACAAAATTCATGGTTCCATCAATTATGGCAAGTTGTTCAGGTCCTGAAGCTGCAAAGCAGCCCAGACCATCACGTTACCACCACCATGTCTGACTGTATGATGTTCTTTTAATGAAATGCTGTGTTAGTTTTATGCTAGATATAACCTTCCAAAAAGTTAAATTTTTATCTCTATCTTTTTATCGGTCCACAGAATATTTGCCCAAAAGTCTTGAATAATTAAGATGTTTTTTGGCAAATGTGAGACGGGCCTTTGTGTTTTTTTTTGGTCAGTCGTGGCTTTTGCCTTGGAACTCTCACATGGATGCCATTTTTTTCCCAGTCGCTTTCATGTTGTTGAATCAGGAACACTGACCTTAAAGCAGTTGTAAACCCTACGGTGCTTTTTTTTTTTTTTTTTTTTTTTTCTTTTTTTTTAGACCTGCTAGGTAAAGGCATAATGTGCTAGTATGCATCACAACTCCGGCTGTGTGATTGGCCTGAGCCATGATGACATCACTCCGCTTGCACTGGGGAGCTAATCTTTATGACACGGGATTCTGAAGGAATAACCCGGGTGGCCGTTTCTTCAGAGCTCATGCGACGATGACGCAGGGGCGGATCCAGGGGGGCAACAGGGCAATTCCCCCCCCCCCGAAATAGTCGCACTGACAATCTCCCATGTCATTGCTCCCTCTGCCTGCAGCCCGAGTCTCTCTCTCACATCAGCCAATCAGCGGCAACGAGAGAGAGACCCGTCTAATGTAGTTACGGCCGCACTGACTGACTAGGAGGAGGGGTGGGTGGAGCCTCTTCCCTGCACTCGTTGCTAACGCCGGGGCCGCCCGGCGTCTAGCAACGAGTGACGTCAGAGTCACGTCGGCAGTGGCGTTTCTGGGGTATGGCAGCCATGGGTGCCATGGGGGGTGGCAAAAAGCCATCCCCGCACGAAAAAACCTTCACCCGTCCTCCCGCGGCCGCCTCCCGCAACCATGTAGCTTCCGGCGCCGCGGCCGGCCTGCAGGAGCACGGCGCCGGCACAGCAATTGTTTCTTGGCCTGGGGAGGCGAGTGACAGGCGCCTCCATTATGGATTACGGCCGATGACTGGCCAGACCGGATCCACGTAGGGTAACAGTGTCCCTCTGCACGGCATCATCTTCTCCACGGAGGAGCGGGGAATGTGGCATGAGGAGAAGGAATGGTTGAGGGCAGGACGGAAAACCCCCAGCAGCAGCACCAAGGATAGCAGCGTTAGTGTTGGCTCCAGTGACTGGGCAGGCAGCAGGGAGATTACATTATCTCTCTGCTGCCTGACTCTGGGAGTCTGGGACACAAGAAGAGACAACCAAAACACCACCTTAGCAGGCAAGTGGCAATCTGCAAGGTGTGGCAGGTGACGTGGCAAGTGGCAATCCGCAAGGTGTGGCAGGTGACGTGGCAAGTGGCAATCCACAAGGTGTGGCAGGTGAAGTGGCAATCCGCAAGGTGTGGCAGGTGGCAATCCGCAAGGTGTGGCAGGTGAAGTGGCAATCCGCAAGGTGTGGCAGGTGACGTGGCAAGTGGCGATCCGCAAGGTGTGGCAGGTGACGTGGCAATCCGCAAGGTGTGGCAGGTGACGTGGCAAGTGGCAATCCGCAAGGTGTGGCAGGTGAAGTGGCAATCCGCAAGGTGTGGCAGGTGACGTGGCAAGCGGCAATCCGCAAGGTGTGGCAGGTGACGTGGCAAGTGGCAATTTGCATCTGGTGGCAGGCAAGTGACAATCTGCAACGTGTAGCAGGTAACGTGGCAAGTGACACACTCAGGTCTCCCACTGATTCTGCATTATGGCGAGTTGAACTATTTCATTTTATATTACAATGTAATTATAGAAAAAAATGCGCTTCAATCATCCTGACACTGGTGCCGGGATGATTGAAGCTCAAACACCAGCCGTTTCCCCGATAAATTGCCCACAAAGAAAACGAATTCTCTGGCAGTGCCCCTCCCGAGACTAGACTCTGGATCCGCCCCTGCGATGACATCACCGGCTGCCTATATAGTAAATATCTCCTGAATGGTGCACGTTTTGGAGATATTTACAGTACCTATAGGTAAGCCTTATTATAGGCTTACCTATAGGTGCAAGTACAAGATTTATGTTTACAACCACTTTAACTGAGGCAAGTGAAGCCTGCAGTTTTTTAGATGTTGTTCTCGATTCTATGACCTCCTGGATGAGTCGTCCCTGGCCACTCCTGGGAAGGTTCACCAATGTTCCAAGTTTTATCTATTTGTAGATAATGGCTCTCATTGTGGTTTGCTGGAGTCCCAAAGCCTTAGAAGCGGCTTTGTAACCTTTTCCAGGCTGATACATGTTGATTACTTGGTTTCTCATCTGTTTTTGAATTTCTTTAGATCATGGCACGATGTTTTACTTTTCGAGATCTTTTAGCATGCTTTACTTTGTCAGACAGCTTCTATTTAAGTGATTTCTTGATTCAACAGGCATGGCAGTAATCAGGCCTGGTTGTGGCAGCTGAAATGTAACTCAGCTTTCCAAAAAATGTGGTTAATCACAGTTCATTTTTGATTTGGCAATTACTTTTTCACATAGGACTAGGTAGGTTTGGACATCTTTTTTCCCTTAATAAATTAAAGGAGAAGTCCAGCCAAAGCTTGTTTAGCTGTACTTCTCCAATGGGTCACAGGAGTGCAATTTGTGCATTTTGTTTTGCACTCCTGTGACCCATTTTCAACAGAGAGCGGACTGAAGTCTGCTCTCTGGTGACGTCACCAATGTCAGTCCAGGCACCACATCATCCTGACAATGGAAGTCTAGATCTGCCAAGTGCCTGGACTGACACCTGTCAGCCTCTCAGCAAAGCGCTGAGAGCCTGAGATAGCCGTTCCGCTCCCTCCACAGCTCTGCGCTAAAATGAGCGAGGAGGAAAAATAGCAGAGAGCTGTGACTGACAGTCTACAGCTCTCTGCTCACAGAGCTTTGAAATCGAGTGATCGGTGGTGTTCGATCGCTCGATTTTCAGTGCAGAGGCGTCGGACAGATGCAGCATCGGACCCATACTGCATCCACCTAGATAAGTATGAATCTTAAAAATCTTTAAAAACTGTATTTTGTATTTACATGGGTTATCTTTGTGTAATGTTAAAATGTGTTTGATGATCTGAATCGTTTAAGAGTGACAATTATGCAAAAAAAAAAAAAATTTAGGAAAGGGGCAAATACTTTTTAATAGCACTGTATAAATGTTTTTAATAGGAGGCTCACACCTACTTTCCTAAATGTTCTTTTTGGTTTGTATCACATCCAGGGTAGCCATATTTTGGTGTCCTTTGTGACCTCTTTGAGTCTACACCGTGAGATCTGCAAAAGGAGAACACGTTGATTTTTTAAAGCGGTCTTTGATTGTGTCTTCTTATTATTATAATACAAGATTTAATATTTTAAGAAGATTTATGTAGTACCCACAGTATGCACAGCACTTTACAACAGAAGGGCAGACAGTACAGTTACGATACAATACAATTTAAGCACTTGCCGACCGGCTCACGCGATATACGTCGGCAAAGTGGCACGGGTGCACGAAATCACGTACCCGTACGTCGCTGCATCATTGGCGGCACCTTCTGTGGGAGCGTGCCTGCGGGTCCCGCGGACACCATGTCTGCCGGTGGCCCGCGATTGTGGTACGGAGAGGCAGAACGAGGAGATGCCTATGTAAACAAGGCATTTCCGATCTGTTTAGCAACATGACAGGGATCTGCTGCTCCCAGTGATCAGAAGCAGTGATCTCTGTCATGTCCTAGTTAGCCCATCATCCCCCCTACAGTTAGAACACGCCCAGGGAACACACCTTACACCTTGATCGCCCCCAAGTGTTTAACCCTTTCCCTGCCAGTGACATTTACACAGTAATCAGTGCATTTTTATAGCACTGATCACTCTATAAATGCCAATGGTCCCAAAATAGCATCAAAAGTGTCCGATCTGTTCTCTGTAATGTCGTAGTCACAGTAAAAATCGCAGATCGCCGCCATTACTAATAAAAAAAAAAATATTATAAAAATGCCATAAATCTATCCCCTATTTTGTAACCACGATAACTTTTGCGCAAACCAATCGATATACTTATTGCAATTTTTTTTTTTTTTTTTTTTTTACCAGAAATATGGAGAAGAATACATATCGGCCTAAACTGAGGAAGAATTCGTTTTTTTTATATATTTTTTTGGGGATATATTTTATAGCAAAAAGTAAAAAATATTGCTTTTTTTTTTTTCAAAATGTTCACTTTAGAACTGCAGAGGTGATCAAATACCACCAAAAGAAATCTCTACTTGTGAGAAAAAAAGGACATCAATTTTGTTAGGGTACAACGTCGCACGACCGCGCAATTGTCAGTTAAAGCGAAGCAGTGACGTATTGCAAAAAGGGCTTGGTCAGGAAGGGGGTAAGTCCTTCCAGGGCTTTAGTAGTTAATACAGGAGAAATCAAAGGGCGCTGCTCGTTAGAGTGTACAAGCTAAGGGGAAGGGTCAAGTGATAAAAAAAAGGTAACTGTGGGGGATGAGCTGATGGAGAAAATAAATGTACAGTTGCTAGATGGGGGCAGAATAGGCTGCTCTGAAGAGAAGGTTTTTCAGGGATCCCCTAAAAGTGAACAGAGCAGGAGAAGTCCTGGAAATTGGCATGGGAGGAGGTGACAAGGAAGCTAGAGAGCAGGGGGGCTTGGGAGCAATGAAGAGAATGATTTGGTTGGTATTTAGAGACTACATTCGTGATGTAGCTTGGGGCCAGGTTGTGGATGGCTTTGCAAGTTGTTAGTATTTTGAATATAATTAATTGGGTGAGTGGAAGCCAGTGGAGGGATTGGCAGAGATGAGTAACAGACATTGACCAGTTGGCAAGGTGAATGAGTCTGGCAGTAGCATTCACGATGGACTAAGGAGGGGATATGTAGAGGTAAGCCAATGAGGACAGAGGTACAGTATTCAAGGGAAGAGATAACAAGGATGTGAATTAGAAGCTTTTTGGTGTCATTGGTTAGGGGCATATTTTTTAGATGTTGTGTAGGTTGAGGTGGCAAGCTTTGGACAGTGACTGGAAGTGGGGCTGAAAGGATAGTTCTCAGTCCAGAATAACGCCTAGCACCATGGTATACAGGGACGGGTTGATAGCTGTTCCATTGATCTTGACAGAGAAATGAGGGGAAGAAGCATGTGGGGAAGGAAATATTATGAGCTCCATTTTGAATAGATTGAGTATGAGGTAGTTGTGTGACATCTAGACTGATATGTCTGTTAGTAAATTAGTGATGCATGTGCAGACTGATGGTGTGAGGGGTAGAGAGATAGATTTGGGTGTCCTCAGTGTAGAAATGGTATTGGAAGCTATGTGAGGCTATGAACTGACCTAGAGAGAAGGTGTAGATCGAGAGTAGGAGAAGTCCAAGAACAGACCCTTAGGGAACTCCGATGGAGAAAGGAAGAGCTGAGGAGGAAGTAAAGTTGTAAGTGATCTTGAAGGTGTGGTAGAATAGGCAGGATGAAAACCAGCGAAGAGTACAGTCGCAGAGACCAGGAGTGGTGTTTTTAGAGAAGGAGGGTTGGTCCACTGTGTCAAAGATAGCAGAAAGGTACAAGAGTAGGAAGGAGTACAGAGTAGTGTCCATTGCTTTTAGGCAGTAGTAGATCATTTGTGAGTTTTAACAGAGAGGTTTCTGTGGTGTGTTGGAGGAGTTCAGACGAAAGGGGATCAAGAAGGTTATTCTCAGTGAATTGTTTGCTCAGTAGGTTGAGCAAAAGAAGCAAGGAGATGGGACATAAGTTGTTAAGATTGATAAGGTCCAATAAGGGCTATTTACTTATGGGGGTGACTAGTGCATGTTTTAGAGAGTTGGGGATGATGCCAGAAGAGAGGGAGAGATTGAAGATGTGTGTTAGAGAGCGTAGGATAGAGGCAGAGTAGCATTTGCAAGGGAACTGGGTCCAGGGGGCAGGGGGTTAGATGGGCATTAGGAAAAAAAAAGTAGTAGTGGGGTTACATAGTTACATATTTAGTCTAGTTGAAAAAAGACACAAGTCCATCTAGTTCAACCAATAAGTGGGAAAACAAAATTACAATCCTCAAAGATCCACGCTGCTCACAGGCAAGCCGGCTCCAGTGGCATGATCTCCTCAATGCAGTTTGCTCGCCGAGTCACAGCTGAGGAAATTAGAGAAATAGTTACGCATTTCACACATAAACTGCTCTTTATCAAAGCCCAATGATGATAAAGTACAGTTCATGTGTAAAATGCGTAAGCGTTCCTTCCCCGCTTGTACATGTAGTGCTCTTCATGTTTTTACACAAATAAAGGTGTTTGGATCTCAGCTTGGTGTGCAGCCATTCAGACTTTTTCTAAAATTACAATCCTATGTTCACAATCATATATCCACAGTTGATCCAGAAGAAGGCAAAAAAAAAACACCACAAAGCATGATCCAATTTGCTCCATCAGGGGCCAAAAATCCTTCCTGATCCCCCAAGAGGCAAACGGATATTCCCTGGATCAACTTTACCCATAAATATTAGTATCCAGTTATATTATGTACATTTAGGGAATACAAATCCAAGTTAGAAGAGTGTAATAGAACTGTGCTTAAAGAATGTGTGTAGCTGCTGGCACTTCACTAGACATATAGTGCATAAACATAGATAAACAATAGTGCAGCAATAAAGGAATGCATGAGACAAAAAAAAAATCTTAATATTAACTGATAGTTCAGAGATATCACTCTCAAACCACAAGGTTATAAAGTAAACTAATCCAATCAATGTGAGGGATCTAGAGTGGTACAAACGTGATAATTCAGTGATCATAAATAATAAAAATAAAAATCAATAGTCCAATAAACAGTAGTCTTGTTGTGGAAAGATAAGTACCATAAAGGATTGGTATCACCCCTGAGGGAATGGAATATCAAAGAACTCCACTATCAATCTGCGGCCCACTACCAATCTGTAAGGCCAGAACGCTTACCAGAAACTGTGGACTCATATACTGCAAGTATTGAGTCAAACAAGCAGTTAATTAAATTATGTATCCAACACTTCCTGGTGGCTGTTATAGATATCCAATTAACCTGGAAGCAAGTGGGATATATCAGCTCTCAGAAGATGGGCTACCAGCACATGGATAACCTCATCAGGCAAATTTGTGGCTCACAGATACATGTGGAAGAGACAGCCAGCATCTACACATAGTGTAAAACTGTTTAAAACTATACTAGTAATATTGGATTTCGGCCCGTATCTTCCCACGGGCACCCAAGCACACATTAAATTAATCTCCAAAAAAGGGAAAGACCCATTAAACCCAGGTTCATATAGGCCAATTTCATTAATAAATGTCTGTAAAAATTCTTTCTAAAATAGTCACCTCGTGTTTAGCTACCATACTCTCCTTGCTTCACCCAGCCCAATCGGGTTTTGTATCGGGACGCTTAGCGACTTTGAACATCTGCAAAGTCTTGATGGCTCTGGAGTATTCCAAATTGCACCCAGATCTAGACACCACCATCATATCATCATTAGACGCTGAAAAGGCTTTCGATAATATTAGTTTCTCCTGGTTATTTAGGGTGATGACAGCGTTCGGTTTTTCGGGTTCAATTACGCATTTTTTACACCAGATGTATGCATCCCCAACGGCTCGATTAGTTACTCCAGACTTCATCTCGGGCACGATATCTCTTGCGAAGGGAACAAGGCAGGGCTGTCCCCTCTCCCCTCTACTCTTCAATTTAGCGATTGAAACTTTATCCAGAATCCTTAACTCACCTGCTGGTATTAGCGACATCACTGTTGGAGACCAAACAGTCCGTTCCGCTCTGTTTGCAGATGATATTCTACTCTTCTTATCTAATCCTCTCTCAGACTTTGATACATTACGTGACTTGTTTGCGGTCCTTCGACTTAGCTCTGGCTTCAGAATAAACTACGATAAAAGCGAGGTTCTAGCATTAAATCCCCGAATGTCTATTAAATGGCAAGTATCTTCACCGTTCACCCTGGCCACGCATTACATCACATACTTGGGGATACACATAGGTCGAGAGCCATCCTACCTATACACTCTCAATTACCCACCCTTAATAACGAAGATTGTAAAGGAGTTGGAAGCTTGGGCGAGCCTCCCCCTCTTTGGGAGATGTCACCTGTTCAAAATGGTATCCTTTGCACGTCTACTATATCCAATGCAGACTGATAGGGAAATCCCAGAACTTAGGGGTTTCCAAAAACATTTTGACTGCTGAACCACATTCAAAAAGATGTATTTCATATTCAAGCCTATAGTTTGAGCCATAGGCAGGGAGAACAATACAGTAAGTACATGGTGACATTCAATATGATTGTTCTGCAATGCCTGAGAGCTTAACTAGATTTTATACATTCTACCAGGGGTGGCACCTTGAATGGGACTCTTTTGAAGTACCTTTCAACTCTTAGGTGATATTCATTGATATGCAGATGGTCATTTAAAGCGGAGTTCCACCCAAATTTTGAACAATATCTGTATGTATTCTCTTCCTTGCCTAGATGCTGACATGGCGTTTAAAAAAATTTAAATCGCCGTAATTACCTTTTATTTTTCTATTCTTCTTTGCACTTCCTGGTTCTCCTCCCATGGGAGTAGGCTTGTTTCTAGCCTCTCCCAGACTCCTGGGAGCTAGTCTCAGGCTTCCCAGGATGCCACTGAGCATGTGCGGGAACGAGCGGTGAATGCTGGAAGCACAGCATTCACTACATCCAGGAAATAAATGCTTGTGGGCTTCAAATGCCCACAATGAAGATGGAAACCGCCTGCAGTGAATAATATAAGTTATTCTTTCTGACGAAATCTGACACAGGCGGACATATTACACAAAATATGTGAGTATGTAATGTGAGAAGAAAAGTTTGTGAATGAACTAAAAAAAAAAAAAAAAAGATAGATAGGTGGACCCCCGCTTTAACATATACATGACACTTCCCAAGCTCTGTGGGAAAGCCAGAGATAGAACTTTTCACAGCTGAAGGTGTGAATGGCATTTGATCACCAAAACAGCTGTTAACTCATATGACTTCTAAACATTTGTAAAAAGTACCTCTGCTTAATCAGAATACATGTTTTGATAATCATAACTAAATTTTTGATAAATAAATAGCTATTCCATTTACCCTATCAATCCCATCTCTTGGTCAAATTAAAAATTGACCATATAACTAACAAAACATAACATAACATAACAGCACTATAAGAAACAATTCATACACTGGTTGTGGACAGTTGGGTTCTTGACTATTCAGTGTAGAGATTCTTTTGGTGACAGTTAAAGCTGTGTGGGGCCTAACTAGATGTGAATATTACAGGCAATGATATTGGGAAAATGGAACAAACTATGTCTCATAACACATGCACAACCTAACTTAGACTGCAAAAGAAAGGCAGATACAATTACAATTCCTATAAATCGCTTCTGAATTCCAACATCTCCCTCCTTTTTGATGTGCAATTTCTTAGTATTTCCCTTATACCTTCATGTTTTTCATTTGTTTAATTATCACGACTGCCAAATACTGGTTTCTTCACAATATACCAGGCCATCCCGTAGAGGATATTTGAGCAGCATTGACAATCACGTGTTAGGACCCCTGCCAGCACTGGGAAAGCGATTTTTCACAGTTAAATGCAAATGTAAGTCGCATATAATACTTTTCTGTTGTAATGCGATTTCTGTAGTCGCAAATGTAAGTCGCATATAATACTTTTCTGTTGTAATGCGATTTCTGTAGATATAGGTAACAAACAAATATTTAAGTATATACCAATAATCATGCTGTTACTTAAAATTTTAGAATGTGATGCAGTCCCTCCCTGAGGAAGACTTTATCCTTACAATAAGTTGAAACGCGTTGGAAATCTGCTATCAGGACGCCATCACACCTATTGGGGGTGGTACTTGTAACTAGCAGTAGGATGCATCATATGTTTCCATATATCTGATGTTTTTATAATTATTCTTAACTAGATCAATGTGTATGTTCATGTATATCCTATTCGTTTTTGTATCAATAAACTTCTTTTTAACTATAATTCAACACTGCCAATTTCTGCATTGCCCTTAAAATCCCATTTTGAGGTACACATCTAGTTCTAAACATCTCCCTCCAACTGCCTAATCTTAATTTAAATATTTATTTTTCTAGTTCATATTCCTCCTAATTTATGTACCCAATTTACTTCTGCAGAAAAATATCATTTTGCTTAGTCAAGGCTAAACAAAAATAAAAATACAAAAATGTCTAAAAACAAAAATTACACGTTGGTCTAACAATGTATGAACACCAAGTCTTCAGTTGATTCCTCCGCTGTAACTTTGACAGCTCGTCCTCCATAAGACTCCATTGCAATACCTTAAGAAGGCATACAGTTTTCATACATAATCTTTTTTTCTTCAGGACTATCGCAGTCCACATGACAAGAAACTTCCAGTAGGTGTGCAGATCTTTTTGCAATTATATCAAAGTGAGCTGTGATTTTTTTTAGACAGCTGACACGATAAGTATCAAAGTTCTTCAGACATCTAAAAAGCTTTTGAAAGCACGCTTTTCCATCAATACTGTTTGTGGCGGATGTCATAAAGCCAAGGAATGAGGGAGGATATTTTTGAGGATGGCGTCACTCAGATTGTTAGTCCAACATTTGATCATTAACAAAAATGCCCATAAAGCCATTGAGTTTTTTACTGCTGAAGTAAATCTATGTTCTAGAGAGAATAAGACCTAGGAGAAAAGAAAAATGTCTTAATACAAGGAGAAACCATTCTCATTTAGTATAAAATGTTATTCAACTCTCATTTAAACTAAACTGTCTAGACCATAAACATTTATCATGAACAATAGGCTTATCAGAAGGGGGGCTATCACGTATGGCCTGGATCATTGATCCTACAGGAACATAGACAAGGATTTACAAAAATGACAGGAGTATAGTGCAGTACTGGGGTTCAGGGTTCACAGGAAATACAGTTGACGTGTACAAGGATTCTAAGGCAGCAAGGATACCTAATGGTACTATCTGGGGAGAACGCAGCATGTCTGCACATGCAGCAATGGTGAGGACCCTTGAAAGGGCCGAGGCACAGAGTCTAAGGAACTGCCTTGTCTTCTCCAGAGCTCTTGATGGTAGAGATGGTTTTGTGCTGCGGACAGTTGCCCGGTTGCGGCCCTCTTACTCACCCAAGCAGGCAGATATCTAGAAACTAAGGGCCAATGGACAAATGAGAATCCCTTGCAGCGCTGAGGTGCTGGGATCACTAAACAGTAGGGAGTAAAATTCAAGCTAACAGGTGTATGCCTGGACACACACAGACATTGGGGACAGATACACAAAGACACATAAACAGCTAGAAATGAATAGCCATGCAAACAGTCACACAGGAATCTATAAGAGTAGTGAAGTTGCATGGTGTCACCGAACAGGAAAACTAGTTTACAAAATACACTTGGAGACACAAAGGCAGACTTGCTTGGGAATAGAGGAGACAGATCTGTGAAAAAGCTGACGATCTGTGACAGGTCTAATTTAAAATCTTAATAATACCCAAGTAATTCTTAACACTCCATGTAGTAACACTGACATACATGTAGTAATACATTCATCACTTTTTTTTTTCTGTCATCATAGGTGTTTAAACTAGAGCAGAAATTATTCAATTCAATCTTAATAACTTTTTTCATCTTAAAATAATACACAAAAACTATATAAGGCTCAGTTCCCACTATTGCGACTTAAAGTTGCAGCGACTTTGAAAAGGTTCTTGCACTACCTTGATGCGACATTCAATGCAACTCTGATCTAGAGACTGTGAAGATGGATCAAAGTCACACTCCAGAGTCTCTGAATCACATGACTTTGGTAGTCATTAGACTATGTTTCCACTATAAGACAAGAAACGCTTAATTATCTAGGGCAGGGGTGTCAAACTCAATTTCATCGTGGGCCGCATCAGCATTATGATTGTCCTCAAAAAGGGCTGGTTGTATCTGTAAGATTAGATGTCCAGTGCATCCCCTCCCCTTACATTAGATGTCAAGAGCCACCCCACCATCACACGCACACACACAAGCCCTGCAATTTAACCCATGTCAAAGAAAAAAAAAGGGGGGGGGGCACCTTTCCTTATTTTTAAACTTTAATCATTACGTCACTAATCTTTTAACATTTCACCTTAATTATTTTTACCAATTTTATTAAATGTATTGGGTGTGGCTCCAATGACCACATGATTAGCCACCCCAGCAAGTATTTAAATTAACGATTTTTAGCTCACAGTTTTTAGATTAACTTTCCTTTTAGAATAAGCAAATATAATATTTTATGTTCTCTTTTTCATATTAAATTGAGCACAGTGCAAAATGACTACACATTGCACTAATTTTTTTTTTTTTTTTTTATACCCAAATTATATAGGTCAAATTGTTCTTTTAAGTCAGAAATACAATTTTTAGTCTTTTTAAGGACACTTTACAGACAACATATTTTTCTTGCTTCTAAAGGTTGCAATGATCAACATTCCACTGATTTGTTACCTGTGGCACAATGTCCCATCACTTTAAAACATACATAACAAACACAAAACAAATAATCATGCCACCCATATTCATACTGTGTTACTATTATTTCACATTCATCAGTCCCTACCCTCAAGGAGCTTACAATCTAAGGTCCCTAACTCACATTCATACATACACTAGGGACAATTTAGACAGGATCCAGTTAACCTACCAGCATTTCTTGAGAGTGTAGGAGTACCCAGCGGAAACCCATGCAGGCACAGGGAGAACACGCAAACTCCATGTAGGTAAAGTTGTGGTTTGGATAAACTGTTTTGCTGATACAGCACTTTGGGCATATTAATACAACTAACATGACATAACAATCCATGGATCTCACACACATATATACAACAAACATAACTCTCACACTTAGCCAACTACACCCTGTAGACAAAAATATAATAAAACTGCACTTTCCCTTCTTTTTTTTTTTTTTTTTTTATATAAGTTCACTCATCTATAATGGGCTCTAATCCATACAGTATGTCTACTTAGGTCATTATAAGGGCGCTGGGTGGTAGGGTGTAATGTGCTTGCAGTTATTTTAGCGATGTTATTATTAGGTTCAAATTCATATACAGGACAATAAGTTTCTTTCATTTCCTTTTTTTTAACATTTTTTGTCACTTGTTAGCATTCTAGTGGTACAAAACTCCTGTGTGCTTTGGTTCCATTCCTTGAGGGACTCGGCCACTCCTGTTAATAGGTGTTCAGTTACACAAACTGAATGGGGTCACACAGACAGCCCAAAGGAGCTCCTGGTGGGATCACACAGATCCCAATCTGGGGTGTACTCGGTGGTACAATTCCCCATCTCACACGGTGGTGAGACTTCCTCAAGGATTAATCTATTCCTAGGTCCCCACATCACACAGACACAGTGAATGTAAGTAATAGCAGGAACTGTCACAAATCAGCCACACAGACTGACAGGCACACAACTGAACGGGGGGGTGGTGTTGTGTTTGGGGGTTTAGTAACAGAAGCTGCTAAAAAAAAAGGAAACTCTGGAGCTAAGATGTAAAAACACACTCCTTTCTAAATAGAAACAGTCCACTTATTTGCAAGATACATGGCAGCACATATGACAGGCACACAACTGAATAGGGGTTCAGTTACACAAACTGAATGGGTCACACAGACAGATTAAAACAGTTCACAAATGTAAAAAGCATTCCCTTAGACAAGCCACTCATGCAGGACACACACGCAGTACCACATATTCCAACACACAGTATCACATATTCCAACAAGTTATGCAGTACAGTAACAAAAAAATCTCAACAGGAGAAAATTCTAGAGTATAGAATCTGACAGTTCTGCTTCCCTAAAGTCTTCCACATCAGTTTATAGGCACTGTGCAGAATAGAAGAGATAACGGAAAATTGAATACTTACCTTTCCGTAATTTTCCTTTCCTGGTGCCTGCCCATGGCAGCATACCCATGGTTGGTTGCTCCGCCCCCTACCAACCCACAGGACCATTTTAACTCTATAAAAGAGAGTTCCTCCCCTTAGTCAGTATTCTTGTAACTAGATCTCATAACGCTAAGGATCATTGAAGGGAGGGTGTATGCTGCCATGGGCAGGCACCAGGAAAGGAAAATTACAGAAAGGTAAGTATTCAATTTTCCGTTTTCCTGATGCCTCCCATGTCAGCATACCCATGGTAAATAACTCGCTTACAGGGAGGGTACTGCAATAAAGCAATTTAATTAAACAAAAAAAGCTACAGTACAGATGACTGCAAAGTCCTTTCCCCAAACTCTTGGGAAGTAAGGACTGCTGGGTCCACACTATAGTGGGACATGAACGTGCTGAAGGATGACTAGCTGGCCGCTCGACAAATTGTCTCAGGGGAGACCCGCGCCAAAGCTGCCCAGGAGGAGGCTATTCCACGTGTTGAGTGCGCATTGACCGCATCTGGAACTGGGAGACCACTAGCCCGATATGCTCTTTGGATTAACCTTACAATCCAGCTTGCCAAGGTCGTCTTAGATGCTGCCATTCCCTTCCTGGCACCCTTGGGGATGACAAATAGCCATTGATCTTTCCTGAACTGCTGCGTCAAATTTAGGTAGTGACTTAGGGATCTGGCTATATCCAACTCATGCAGTTTTGAGGAGGCTGGATCCTCCCCGAATGCTGGAAGAACCCACTCTTGGCTCAGATGGAAGACTGAAAGTACTTTAGGGATGAACTGATGAATAGGTTGCAACACCACCCTCTCCGGGAAGAAGGTAATGTAGGGTTCCTGTGACCCTAATGCTTGGATCTCTGATACCCTGCGACCCAAAGTGATGGCAACTAGAAAGACTGCCTTCAGAGAAATATCCTCCAAGGTGCATTCTTCTGTGGGAGCAAACGGAGGTTTTGAAAGGATATTAAGCACGATAGTCAAATCCCATTTGGGGTATAGCGTCTTTCTAGGCGGTCTCAATCTTAGAACTGCTTTCAAGAAACTTTCCACCAGAGGATCTAGCACCCACCGGGTGTCTGTTAGAGCCGAAAGGGCTGAAACCTGGACCTTAAGCGTATTCAGGCCCAAACCTAAGTCCAATCCACTCTGTAAAAAGAGGAGTATGTTCTGGATTCCGGGGTTTAGAGGATCGAAATGGTTCGTTTCTGCCAATTCTGTAAACTTTCTCCAAACTCTATAGTATGTGGAATTCGTAGATGCTGTTCTGGCCTGTAGTAGTGTTTGAATGACATTATGCGAACATCCTAACTCGCTCAACCTTTTCCGCTCAACTTCCAAACCCTCAAGTCTAGGATCTCCGGGTGCGGGTGACAGAACTTGCCGTGACAGAAGGTTGTCTATGCGTGGAAGGTGAAGCGGTTTGCACAAGGTCATCTTGATTAGCAACGTGAACCATGGTCTCTTGGGCCAGTATGGAATCACTGCCAAAACTGTGATCGCTTCTGTGCTTAGACGTTGGAGAAACCTCAGTATCAGTGGAGTTGGTGGGTATGCGTATGCCATCTGAAAGTTCCATGGCTGGGTTAGGGCATCCACCCCTGCTGATTTCGGAGATGGGAACCTTGAAAAGAAAAGCGGTGTCATCGCATTGAGCGGGGAGGCAAATAGGTCTATTTGGGGAGTGCCCCATTGTTGGCATATCCAGGAGAAGACCCTCGGATTCAGAGACCACTCGTTGTTGTGGCTGAAAGATCTTGAAAGCTGATCGGCTAACTGGTTCTCTGGCCCTGGGATATATGAGGCCCATAGGTTGACTAAATTCCTCTCGGCCCATGTCAGAATGGGTGTCACTTCATTCAGAAGGGACCTGCTGTTCCTCCTTGATTCTGAACATAAGCTACTGCCGCTTTGTTGTCCATCTGGAGAAGGATGGATTTTCCCCTGAGGAAGGTGGCCAGAGACAGGATTGCTAACCAAGCCGCCCTTAGCTCCAAGGTGTTTGATACTACTTCTGTCGCATTGAATTGCCATCTGCCCTGTACAACTGGTCTTGGTAATGTGCCCCCCATCCTAACTGACTTGCGTCTGTCGTCAGAACAGTCCATGGGATGGGGCCAAGGGGACAGTGAAGCAGAAGGTTGGATGGTCTTGTCCACCACCAAAGGCTGGATTTCATTGTAGGTGTAATCAATATCCTCTGCTCTAGGCGATCTTTCTTCCGCTGTGATAAGAAGCCCACCTGGAAAGTCCGTAGATGCCATCTGGCCCATTTCACCATAGGTATGCATGAAGAGAGGGAACCTAGCAGGCTCAGACAGTCTGATGCTGCCATAGAATGGCTCGCTAGCGCCCTTTTCACTTTCCCTATCAATGAAGGGATTTTTTTCTGCCGGGAGTGAAACTGCTCTTCCTGGAGTGTTGAAGAATGCCCCTAGGTAAATTATCTCCTGTGTGGGCGTAAGTTGACTTTTGGCGTAGTTGATTAGCCAACCAAACTTTATCAGTGTGTCTAGGACCAACTGTACATGTATCACCAAGGTGTGCCTGTGCTGAGAAAGAACTAGAATATCGTCTAAATAGTGTATTACTCGATTCCCCTTCTCTCGAAGAGGAGCCAAGATCGCTACTAGCACTTTGGTGAAAGTTCTGGGCGCTGTTGAAATCCCGAAGGGAAGGCATTGGAATTGAAGATGTAAGTCGCCTATTCTGAACCGAAGAAAAGGTTGAAACTGAGGGCGGATAGGTATGTGCAGATACGCATCCTGAAGGTCTATGGACGCCATCCAATCTCCTGGCTGAACAGATAGAATGATCATGTTTAAGGACTCCATCTTGAAATGTTCCACCCAAATATACCTGTTCAGCCTCTTCAGGTCTAGCACCGGCCTCCAACCCCCCGATTTTTTGGGGACCAAGATAACTGGGGAATAAAAGCCTAAGTGCTTCTCCAAGTCTGGAACTGGTACTACTGCCTGCTGGAGAGCAAGCATTTTGACATATTGAAGAAGGGCCTCCTTCTTCTCTCTGGAGGTTGGAATCTTGGTGGCCTGAAAGGAATAGAGGGGAGGCTGCCTTTTGAATCCCCAGAAATGACCTTGACAGACCGTGGACACTGCCCACTGGTCTACGCAACCTTCCACCCAAACCCGGGCAAACGCCTTTAGACGGGCTCCTACTGGACCGGTTTGGGTGGAGAGGGCATCAAAAGGACTTCTGGCCATCAACTGTGGATGTAGAGGCTTTTGGTTTAGCCGACCTCAGAAAGGTAGCTTGTGAACCTTTCCAGCCCCTTCTGTACTCCCTTCCCGGACGGTAGGATCTGGAGTCCTTCGCTCTTAACTGGCCCGCTGGGCGGTTTGCAAATCTCTTCCTCCTGCTTCTGTCCTGGGGAATTAGCCCACTTTTCCCCCCTGTGACTCTGGTAATTGCCGTATCCATTTTTTCGCCAAACAGGGCTTTCCCATCGTATGGCATACGACACCATGATTGCTTAGACGTTGGGTCGGCCGACCATGGTTTTAGCCACAATGCTCTTCTGGCCGTTATGGAATACAGCATGGCCCTGGAAGAGCATTTTAGGACGTCAATAGCCGATCCTGCTATGAAATCTGAGGCCAGATTTAATTCATCCAGTGCCTTAATGATTTCTTCTGAACCTACCCCTTGTCTGAGGGCCGTTTCCACGTTGTCTGACCATACTCTGGTGGCCCTTGAGATCGAAGTCAGAGCTACCGCTGGCTTGCATGCTCCTCTAGCCGCCTGAATATGTTTTTTTCAGGTCTGAGTCAATCCATCGGTCAAGGACATCTTTAAAGGAGACTGCGTCTTCTAGTGGCAAGGTCGAGTTTCTAGCCAACCTCATAACTGAGGCGTCCACAGTTGGTACAGCATCAAAAAGTTGCCCATCTGCTTCTGCCAGTGGATATAACCTAAGAAAACGATTATACGCCATAGGTCTTCTGTCTGCCTTCTGCCATTTATCTGTTACCACCTCCTTGATTTCTTCCATCAAGGGAAAAGTTGATACCTTCTTTTTCAGATGTGGGAAATATTTCTTTGTTTTAGAAGGTGGCTCCGGATTTTCCTCCCACTGGATTGCATCCTTGACTGCGGTTATGAAAGGCTCAACTAGAGCGAAGTCAAAAGCTGAAATATTGCTATCTACCCCTTCCGCCTCGTCTTCAGAATCCACCTCTGCGTCCGAATGAGGAGTGGACGCACTTGCTGCTGCTTCAGGCGAGGGTGGGTTAATTTGGTCTTGGGAGAGGGCCAACTCCCTGATTGAATCCTTGATCAAGCTCTTAATTGATTCCAGAGACTGCTGCTTATCTTTCTCTTCATCCCCTGTAGCCTCTAGTAGTCTCTCATACCAATTTTTCCGGCAGCGCTTGTCTTCCACATACCCAACAGGTCTTCTCTTTTGGATACACCGGTCTGTGGGATTCGTGTCTGCTAGGGGTATGTCGGGGTGACCTCTGGCCACTGCGGGAGGCATGAGCTGAGGATGAGTGAGAGTGTCCTGAGCTTCTATGACCTTTGGATCTCCTATCTGAGGAGCTACGGTGAGATGATCTGCGGGATGATCCCCGGTGCGGGCTGTAGAAACAAAAAATATGCTCTAATTTGCCGGTAGTGCTCTTTTTTTTTTTCCTTTAATACTTACCTGATTGTTACAGCCCTTACCTAGTGGTATGATGAGGATCTTTTTGTTGCAGTATCACATTACTAGGGGCAGCTGGGCAAGAAGAAAAAAAAAAAGGATAGATTTCTTTCTGCTTTCCTTTTTAACCATATACATATATACATATACATATATATCTACACAATACATATACATAACACCAAACAAAAGTACCCATTTGCAAGCCCCTAAATACCTTGGCCAGGCTCCATTGCAAAAAATAGGGAAGACACTTAAAGTGGGAGTCCGGCGACCAATCTTTTTTTTTTTTTTTAGGTCATTGAGACACTTTGCTAATCCCAAAATAATACTCACAGTTTGGGTGTAATATTTCCGCCTCTGTCTGTTTTCGTACTGAAGAATAACTTTAAAAATGTGATGCTGGCTGTTTCCATCTTGTTTGTGGGCATGTGAAGCCCACAAGCAATAATTTCCTGGATGCGGTGAAGGCTGTTCATTCACAGCTTGTTCACAAGCATGATCATTGTTCCCGCACTGAATCTTGGGAAGCCTGACACTAAGCTCCCAGGAGACAGTGCGGCGCCGGGGAAAGGCAATAAACACTCCTACTCCCATGGGAGGAGAGACAGGAAGTGCCACAATAAAGTACAATATAAAGGTAATTACAGCGATAAAAAAAAATTTTGTGCGGCATTTGAACATCTATGCAATTAACTGAAGGGGGTAAGATTAAGTTAAAAATTTGAGTGGAACCCCGCTTTAAGGGAGATGTCTTCACCTCGATAGCTGGCCCTGTAATGAATCCCAGGCTCTCCATTTATGCTGAGAGCGCTTTGGGAGTACCAAGATGGCAGCCGACAGCTTCAGTTCGCTACTGGGCATGCGCCGTCCTGTCACATGACGTCGCGCCGTGACTCCGCCCCCCGCTGAGTAAAACAGAGCCAATCGGCGCGCGTGAAGCACTGCACACTGCTACAGGAGGAGGGGGGGACATAATCCATGGAGGGACGCTGCAATGCAAGTAACAGCCTGCTCACATACGGATAAGAGACATACCATCAGGAAAGAGCATAGAGGAGAGGCTAAGCTCCTGTTAATCTTCCAATATGGCCCAAAAAAAGATCCACAGAAAAAAACGGCCTCCCATACTTATCTGGCGCCTTTAGAAGCCCAAGCGATGGGACTCCATACTGCAGGAGAGCATGAACCTGCAACGGTTACACCATAAAGCGGTGAGGTAAGGCTGATAATGATCCTGCTGGCATGAGGACAAAGTAAAGAATACTGACTAAGGGGAGGAACTCTTTTTTATAGAGTTAAAATGGTCCTGTGGGTTGGTAGGGGGCGGAGCAACCAACCATGGGTATGCTGACATGGGAGGCACCAGGAAAGTACTTCTGCTCATGGTGTAGTTTTATGGAGAACTACGCAGACGAGAAAAGAAAAACAGAATTGCATTCAAAACTGGTACTAAGGATTCAAGCAGCGCTGTTTTTTAAGCAGGCCATCACCCTCTGCAATAAACCAGGGCCTCACCACACATAGTACCTTATCACCCACAGCCTATGAATGATCCCTTGAGTCCGAAGACCCAATTTCTGAACTGCACGGTCCCCCGACACAGGAAATGCAGAAATCCTAACTTTGCACACATTGCGCCTGAAATAGGGCAAGCCAATCGCACAGAACACACACTTGCAAGGACAGTAATAAGTACAGATAGTATGGAAAGTAAAAAAAAGAAACGTAAAAAAAAAATAACAAAATTCAACAGTCAAGGTTCTTGGAAAGAGTACTTCTACATGACACCAACTTACACAAATCAGTACAGCACAAGGGGAAATCACAGTAAGCAGAAAGTTAGCTTACCTTAGCCCGTTTCCAGCTTGTGTTGTCCTGTTCTGTGTCTCAGCGGCGTCTGCAAAGTATCGATTTCCAGCTGCGAAGGACCAATTGATAGGGAAATCCCAGAACTTAGGGGTTTCCAATAACATTTTGACTGCTGAACCACATTAAAAAGATGTATTTCATATTCAAGCCTATAGTTTGAGCCATAGGCAGGGAGAACAATACAGTAAGTACATGGTGACATTCAATATGATTGTTCTGCAATGGTTGAGAGCCTAACTAGATTTTATACATTCTACCAGGGGTGGCACCTTGAATGGGACTCTTTTAAAGTACCTTTCAACTCTTTGGTGATATTCATTGATATGCAGATGGTCATTTAACATATACATGTCACTTCCCAAGCTATGTGGGAAAGCCAGAGATAGAACTTTTCACAGCTGAAGGTGTGAATGGCATTTGATCACCAAAACAGCTGTTAACTCATATGACTTCTAAACATTTGTAAAAAGTACCTCTGCTTAATCAGAATACATGTTTTTATAATCATAACTAAATGTTTGATAAACAAATAGCTATTCCATTTACCCTATCACAGACTATCCCGTTCTTATTGAAACACTCGGATGTGCAGAGGATGCACAAGGCTTTAAATGTTTTCCTATGGGTTAACAAAAATCCGCGCATCGCTCTCCAAAAACTTTGTCTCCCGAAGGCTGAAGGTGGTGCAGGCTTACCCAATTTACGCTTTTATAATATTTCATGCTTACTTAGACAAGGTCTGGATTAGTTATCGGGTAAATCCCGATATTCAAGCTCGAGGGGGCTTTGGTTTCCCCGTACACCCTCCCAGCTATTCTTCACTCCACTCTAAAAGCATTGCCCCTACATCTTAAATCAAATGTCCTCATCAGAGACACAGTGATAGCCTGGAAGGAGGTGTGGAGACTGCTGGGACTACCCTCAACCATATCCAGTCATCTCACCATCCAAGGAAACCCCATGTTTCTCCCTTCCATTGTTTACACGGCCTTTAATCTTTGGAGCAAGCGTGACCTCACTACTGTTACTCCTTTATACAGTGATAAGCCGGGAAAATTCAAACCATACCAGATCCTCTCCAGAGAATACTCGCTTCCACCATCTCATGCTTTCCATCATCATCAGCTACTCAGCTATCTACGAACGTGTCATGGACCCCAAACAGGTCCCCTTCGAAAATCCTACCTAGATGTTGTGCTCCAGAAAGAGGATTACTCTATCTCCAGCCTATACTCCCATCTAATTACACACCAATCGGAAAAAAATCATCTTGCCCCGTTTCAAAAGTGGTCCTCAATATTTAATGATGCTGAACTACCGGAAAAGATACTACAAAGCTATCACCAGATACACAAGCTCACTATATCTGAGAGGTGGCGGGAAACCCAATTTAAAATTATACACAGAGCCTACTACCCATTTCGCACCAACATCCTGGAACCTACCCAAGCTCAATGCCCCTGGTGCTCCTTGGCCCGCCCCACTTTGATACACCGCCTGTGGGACTGCTCTGTAATCTCTACATTTTAGGAAACAGTACTCAAATATATTTTTAAGGTTAACGAGACACGGTTCATCAAAGATCCACTTTTATGTCTGTTTGGATGTGTTCCACCGGTGTCCCCCCCAATTCCAACGGGGTCGCCAACCCTTACTCAATGGTCTCACATATGCCTAATGGCGGCTCGTAGAACAATCATGAGCTACTGGATAAATCCATCTCCAACTTCCTTACAAGCCGTAAAGTAAGCTCTGCTATCATTGTTCCATATTGAGAGACTGGACACCATAATTTTGCACTTCCGTTCCACTAACCGCTTCTTTGCCAGATGGAGAAAGTATATAGAACATACGTTCAATACTGAAGAATTAGTACTCATCATCCATCCGTTCAGATTCACCGACTGGTATTTGAAACATGAACTCACTAACACCTTGGGCAAACTCAAAATAAGCAACCCGCCCAATACTTCCCAATCCTTGCAGCTAGGAGCTCCCCATTGACAAACCACTGTATTAAGACGGATATCTTCACTCACTAACATTATAAATAAGGCTATGTTCCTACCGCCTATTTCAGTCCTCTTTCTGATACTAATAAGAATGCTTCCACTCCTGAGGGTTATAGAATACACATTTTGTTATGCTGCCACTGTTTTGACAACGATCTGAACCAGCCCAACTATGCTGTATTCGCAGGTAAACCTATCCATTTTTCTCATCTTCCCCCACCCCCTTCCCCTCCCCTCACCCCCCCCCCCCACCCTCTTACCTACTCTATATATTGTACGATCACTCTGTTTTGAGTTATTCGGCTGTATATTTTGTTTTTTCTTGGTTTTTGTACATTATATTGTATAAACTCAATAAAAAGATTTAAAAAAAAATATTGGATTTCAATATTGGTCACTTCCGGTGTATGAGTGTGGCAAAATAGGACACTTGGGTTTGGCAGCCAAGAGGGGAGTCTCCTCGTCCCAAAATTTGTTTACGCACTATTTACTGGCAGGCATACTTTTTGGGTGGGTAGCTCCCTGGGAGACACAGGGATAGATGAGGTAGGACATTGGTGAGAATGGAAAGCAGGCATTTTTTTATAAGGTAGTTTGTTGAGGACGCACCTAGGTAAGGGGAGGTTTTCTTTCTTTTCAGATACAGTGGGGACGGAAAGTATTCAGACCCCCTTAAATTTTTCACTCTCTGTTGTATTGCAGCCATTTGCTAAAACCATTGAAGTTTATTTTTTTCTCATTAATGTACACACAGCACCCATATTGACAGAAAAACACAGAATTGTTGACATTTTTGCAGATTTATTAAAAAAGAAAAACTGAAATATCACATGGTCCTAAGGATTCAGACCCTTTTCTCAGTATTTAGTAGAAGCACCCTTTTGATCTAATACAGCCATGAGTCTTTTTGGGAAAGATGCAACAAGTTTTTCACACCTGGATTTGGGGATCCTCTGCCATTCCTCCTTGCAGATCCTCTCCAGTTCTGTCAGGTTGGATGGTAAACGTTGGTGGACAGCCATTTTTAGGTCTCTCCAGAGATGCTCAATTGGGTTTAAGCCAGGGCTCTGGCTGGGCCATTTAAGAACAGTCACAGAGTTGTTGTGAAGCAACTCCGTTATTTTAGCTGTGTGCTTAGGGTCATTGTCTTGTTGGAAGGTCCTGAGCACTCTGGAGAAGGTTTTCGTCAAGGATATCCCTGTACTTGGCTGCATTCATCTTTCCCTCAATTGCAACCAGTCGTCCTGTCCCTGCAGCTGAAAAACACCCCCACAGCATAATGCTGCCACCACCATGCTTCACTGTTGGGACTATATTGGACAGGTGATGAGCAGTGCCTGTTTTTCCCCACACATACTGCTTAGAATTAGGGCCAAAAAGTTCTATCTTGGTCTCATCAGACCAAAGAATCTTACTTCTCACCATCTTGGAGTCCTTCAGGTGTTTTTTTAGCAAACTCCATGCGGGCTTTCATGTGTCTTGTACTGAGAAGATAGGATAAATAAAGCAGTGCAGCGCTATACCCAGAAGTTCAAATATTACTAATAAAAGTCCCTTTAAATTTAAATCCAAAAGTTGATAGAGAAAAGGTCTCCTCTGTAGTGGTCTAAGTGCTCATGACAGTCCATGCAGTGCTATACATCCGTGATTCCACCACCAGCTAACCAAACCGCTCACCTCAGCATATGGACCTCTGAGCTAACAGACGGGTCAAAACAGCATTTACCACTCTCAGTGGATAAAGATGGAGACTTGCATGGGCAGATGGTCACACGATATAAAGGCAGCACTCAGTAATTGATGATCATGTTCACATGCAATAAAAATGAGAGTACATAGTGCACACTGTGTGGCTAAGAAGATCACATTTATTAAAAGTCAAGTACTCACATACACAGCACTACACCCTAGTGCTGGGATAAAGGTAATATGGCATCAAAGGATAACGTCAAGTAGTAATGGTGGCTGCAGTGATGTCCAAGGAACTCCCGCACGCGTATAGTCCACATCCGGACTTCATCCTTCTTCCATTTAAGGATTATGGAGGCCACTGTGCTCTTAGGAACCTTAAATGCAGCAGAAATGTTTTTGTAACCTTGGCCAGATCTGTGCCTTGCCACAATTCTGTCTCTGAGCTCTTCAGGCGGTTCCTTTGACCTCATGATTCTCATTTGCTCTGTTATGCACTGTGAGCTGTAAGGTCTTATATAGACAGGTGTGTGGCTTTCCTAATCAAGTCCAATGAGTATAATCAAACACAGCTGGACTCAAATGAAGGTGTAGTTTTTGCTTCCCTCAGTGTGTAGCACTCCCTATTTTTATCACTTGCCAAAAGTGCATAAATCCATTGAGTGCCCACCGGGTAGGCCAATAGTCACCAGTACCACCAATTTTCTCAGTGGCATGTCTCAATGCATTGACCATTTTCTACAGCCCATCGTGACCCAGCTTCCGTCTTACATCGGGGACTCGGGTCACATGATTAACATCCTGGGCAATTACAGCTGGGAACCAAACTACCTGTGGGCATCTTTAGACATGTGCTCCTTGTACACGTCTATTCCCGGCCAGGTAGGCCTTAGGGTGATCCAACATTTTCTGTATAAGGACCCCAACCTGAATTTCAGGCAGGCCCAATTTTTAGTGGATGAAATGGAGTTTTGTCTAGAACACAATTATTTTGCGTTCCTTGACAAATTCTACTTACAGACCCAGGGCATGGCCATGGGTACCAATTTTGCCCCCTGCTATGCTAACATCACTTTGTGCCACTGGGAGGAGATATGCATTTGGTACAATAATCCTTTTTCCAAGCACATTGTTTTTTTCGGATGTTATATTGATGATGTCCTGATCATCTGGAGTGGCTCTGTGGAGGATTTTGTAGCATTCACATCATACTGTAACCAAAATGAGTTTGGATTGAAGTTCACTCACGTCATAGATCCCAAGAGTCTACCTTTTTGGACTTAGAGCTCACCCATGATGAGACTACCATCATTACCAAGAACTTCTGTAAGTCAGTTGGTAGCAGCTCGTATCTCCATTATGCAAGTTGCCATCACCCCACTTGGAAGAACAACATTCCTTCTGGCAAATTTCATTGGCTGAGAAGGAATTGCACATGGATATAGGATTATATGGCACAGAGTCAACTGTTGAAACAAAAATTCATTGATAAGGGGTACCCAGAGGAATTGATTCATGATGCTTACTCCAAATTCTTGAATGGCCCCTCCCCCAATAGTCCAGTAGTCAAAACCTGAACCCCCACAACAGTACATTATGTGATTCATAACTTTTAATGGCAATTATCGATTGAGGTGTTCCAAAAACACTGGTACATTTTACAAATGGATCCCAAGCTGGGATCAGTAATATTTGGCAAACCTCGTTCACCTTCAGAAGGGCACATACCCTCAAAAATATCCTTGTATTAAGTAAGCTAAAAAAAGTGGGTAATCCCAAACAGGAAGATATTAGATCTTTTTTGACAATAGAACTGGCATTTTTAGATGTGGTAAATGCCTTTACATGCCAGTTCATTGTACCTTCCAGGATAGGACTGGGAAGATCTATAACATCAGACAGCCTTTCATGTGTTCCACTGATCGTGTGATTTATAGGTTGCGTGGTAGTGCAATCTCTCGTATGTGGGGTGTACCATACGCCCACTGTGCAAGAGAATTGGTGAGCACCGAAGATTTACTGAGGAAGAGTCGGGCAAGCACAGTGTCCCGCACCATTTTTCATCCTTTCATGGTGGCGACACTGGTGCTTTGACAGTTTTTGCCATTGAACATACTGTATATCGGAGAAGTCTCATACTGCCAACGAAAGATTCTCATTGCTGTGTAAACGTGATTTTTGTATCCATAAGCTTAATACTTTATCTCTGACCTCAAAGAAGGCCAAGAGATCCTGAGTGTGATTTAATATGCTTTTATATAATGATCGGATTTTAATGCTTTGTTTTTTCCTTTGTCCCTCCCCTCCCCCTTGTTGTTTTTTTTATTTTGTTTTGCCCTGCATTTTTTATTTTCTTCCCCTTCTGGGCTTATGATTGCCATATGGGTGGCAGGTTTGCAGTGGATGCTTGTGTCTACAGACAATTGTGGTTGGCGGTATAAGCCTGCACATGTAGTATACGTTGGTCATTGCCTATGTCTGTGTGTTTATATTTCAGATTTGGTCTGATTCCACTTCGTTTCTGGTTTAGCGTTGTTTGCCCCCAATAGCATTATCATTATTATATAATATATTTTATATATATATATATTTTTACATATTTATTATTTTATGTTCCTACAATATATATATATATATATATGCATGGCACCAATTTTTAAATTTTTTTTTCGATTATCGTTGCTTGTTCATATATTGAATTCTAGCGGTTGTCAGAACCCGTGTTCCAGCAGAGGGGGTACCGTTTTTTTCAACATGCGTTTTTTTTCAACCTGCTTTTTTTTTTTAACAAGCCTTTATTAATATGCCTATATAATGCCTCTGCCAAGCCAGGATTTGACAAAGGGGTGTGTCCCAAAACATGTAGTCCTGGCAACTGACTTCACTTCCTGTTTGTTCAGTTTCTGTTGGTGGATCAGCTGATACCTGTGTTCCACCCATGCTGTTTCTGGTGACCTGTGCTTTCCCGCTGTTCGGCCGCAGCAGACAGCTTTCTCACACAGGATCAGCCCTCCATCCAGATTTCCCGGTATACACAGATTTCCCCTGATCATCCTCTGCTGCTGCAGGACGGGATCGGATCCACCTTTGGTAATACTTTTCTACATTCAGCTTTGGCTTCTTGCTGTTTTTATTGCTGCTTCATTGTTGGCACAAATGGTGTTTTTTCTGACTTCCGGCTACTTATGTTACTGTGCTCTGGACTTCCAATCATCATTATCATTGGCCCATGGACAATTTACATTCTAGTGCATTATAGCATGAGCGCCTGGCAGTGGTTTGGTTGTGTGCATTTTCTTTCGCCACCATCCCTGGGGACACTTTGTGGCTGCCCTGCTTTTTTTGTGCCTATTACAAACTCTTGTGCTTTACCTGTCATCATGACACTATGATGGGGAGACAGTCTTTTAGCACCCAATCTGCTTGTGTTGTGTAGAATTTTTATATCTTTCTAATGTGATCAAGTTTGGTCTCCCGTTATTTAAAGCATGAAAGCTTAATTAATATTTACCCTTGCTTTGGGATAATAGTTCTCCCCTTTTTATTTATGTGGTTGATGGTTTATGTATTTTTAGAGAATCATAGTTCTCTGCTTTGTACCCTAGAGTTTCCCCACAGGCCCAGAGGCTTATTCGATTCCTACTCCTGGAATACACCCTGAGGCCAACCTAAGTGAGAATAAATGATTCTGTCATCAGGCTTTGTCCAATTTTGCATGAGCTTCAGGATCCTGCCCTAATAGCCCTTATGGGGGTAATGGAATTTCTGAGATGGTATCACCAAGAGCATTTTTGAGAGAAATTATGTGCATTCATGCTTATGACATTGTAAATGCCATAGATGGTAGGAATCTGATCATTATTTGAAGAAACATATTTTTGTATCTACAAATCTATTGATTGTGTGGATGCCTGTGAACACTGGGAAATCAGTACCTTTTCTGGTATTTTACTGTATATCTATCCTGTTTTTGTTTGAATATAGAGCTACCCCTAATTGTAGCTGTTTTGTAATATTTTTGTTTTTTAATTTGTACAATGGTGTAGTTTTCTGGAAGCACATAAACAACCCAATTTTCTCTGTGCTAAATATTTGTTCTCCTAGATCAGTGGTCATCAACCCTGTCCTCAGGACCCACTAACAGGCCAGGTTTGCAAGATAACTGAAATACATGACAGGTGATATAATTTGCTGCTCAGTGATTGCACTATTCTAGTCTGCATGTCCCCAAGGTAATACTTAAAACCTGGCCTGTTAGTGGTTCTTAACTCTTGTCTTCAGGACCCACTGTCTTAGATGGTGTTTCCAGAAAATTGGGGTGTGTGAAAAAGTATTTGCCCCTTCCTGATTTTTTTCTTTTCATATTTGATTTGATTCAGATCATCAAACTATTACACAAAGATAACCCGAGTAAATACAAAAATCCATTTCTAAAAATCATGATTCCATTTATTAACTACTTAAGGACCGTAAGAATTTGACCCTTACTGACCAGGCCATTTTTTGCGATATGGCACTGTGTCGCTTTAACTGACAATTGCGCGGTCGTGCGACGCTGTACCCAACCAAAACTGACATCCTTTTATTCCCACAAATAGAGCTTTCTTTTGGTGGTATTTAATCACCTCTGCAGTTTTTATTTTTTGCGCTATAAACAAAGAGCAACAATTTTGAAAAAAAAAAAAGTAAATTCTTTTTACTATAATACATATCCCAAGAAAAAAAAAATACATTTATTCATCAGTTTAGGCCGATTATATATATATATATATATTAATATATATATATATATATTTTTTTTTTTTTGGTATAAAGAAAAAAAAAAAAACGCAAAAGGTGTATATTGATAGGTTTGCGCAAATGTTATCGCGTCTACAAACTAGGGGATAGATTTATGAACTCTTATTGTTTTTACTAGTAATGTCGGTGAGCTGTGATTTTTAGCAGGACTGCGACATTGCGGCGTACAAATCTGACCCCAAATTACACTTTTTTGGGGACCAGTAACAATATTACATTGATCAGTGCTATAAAAAATGCACTGAGCAATGTAAAAATTACACTGGCAGGAAAGGGGGTTAACACTAGGGGCAATCAAGGGGTTAGGTGTGTTCTAACTGTGGGGGGGGGGGGGGGGGCTACTAGGGACATGACAGAGATCACTGTTCCCAGTCACTGAGAAGATCCCTGTCATATCTTCTGTCAGAAATGGGATCCGCTTGTTTACACTGGCAGATCCCCATTCTGCCTCTGTACTAGGCAATCGCAGGTCGTCGGTGGATATAGAGTCCGCCCGACCCACGGGCATGCTCCCGCAGCGGGAACAAGAGCGAGCCGCCGTACGGCTATGGCGATTCGTGCAGGAGAGCTGACCTGCTGCCGTATAACGATGGCGGCCAGTCGCCAAGTAGTTAAAGGAAAGAAACTGTGCAAACCTGACGGCCCTATCTGAAAAAGTAATTGCCCCCTAAATGTAATAAATGGCTGTGCCCCCCTTAGCAGCAACAACTGCAATCAAGTGTTTGCAAAAACTGGCAATGAGTATTTCACATTGCTGTGGAGTAATTTTGGCCCACTCTTCGTTGCAGAATTGTTTTAATTCAGCCACAGTGGAGGTTTTTTTTTTTCGACCATTAATGGCCTGTTTAAGGTCAGGCATCTTAATCGGATTTAAGCCCAAACTAGGCCACTCCAAAAGCCTATTTTTTTTTTTTTTTAGCCATTCTAAAGTAGACTTGCTAGTGTTTTTCAGATCATTTTCCTGCTGCATAGTCCAAGTTCTTATCTGTTCTTAAATTTATTCAGATTGCGGCATGATGTGTTGTTGAGATCTTTTAGTGTGCTTCGCTTTGTAGGACAGTTTTTATTTAAGTGATTTCTTGATTCAACAGGTCTGGACATAATCAGGCCTGGGTGTGGCAAGTGAAATTTAACTCAGCTGTTGAAAAAATGTGGTTAATCACAGTTCGTCATGCTTTAGCAAGTAGTGGCGGGACAATTGCTTATTTCCACATAGGGCCAGGCAGGTTTGGACAGCTTTTTTTTTGCCCCTTAAATAAAAATGATTTAAAAACTGCATTTTGTATTTTTTCAGGTTCTCTTTGTGGAATATACATTTTTTTTATGATCCTTATTTGAGAGCGACAAATATGCAAAAAAAATAATAATAGGGGGCAAAACGGAAAATTGTATACTCACCTTTCCGTAATTTTCCTTTCCTGTCGCATCTTCATGGCAGCATACACGTTGGGTTGTGACTCCGCCTCCACAACCTGATAGGACCACATAGCTATAAATTAGAGAGTAGACACCTGCCCCAGTATTCTCTGTAACTATATACACATGTCACCTCAGAGGGTGGGTGATTGTATGCTGCCATGAAGATGCGACAGGAAAGGAAAATTACAGAAAGGTGAGTATACAATTTTCCGTTTTCCTGTCGCATCATGGCAGCATACACGTTGGGGAGTAACTCGCCAAACTGGGTGGAAGTGCAAAAAAAATCAAATTTATTGACAAGGAAGAGAAGAATTGGCCTGTATGACGGCCCTCCCAAATTCAACTGCTGCTAAGCGTGCAGCGTCTATTTTATAATGGGAAATGAAGGTGTTTCTTGAAGACAAAGTGGCCGCTCTACAAATGGTTTCCGCTGAAACTTTACAGTAAGCTGCCCATGAAGTAGCCATTGCCCTGGTGGAATGCGCTCTAAGGTCTTCCGGGATTTGCAAGGTGCTTAAGGAGTAGGTCTTTTTGATAGCTTTCACGAGCCATGAGGCGATGGTACGGGCAGAAGCTGCCTGGCCCTTCCTGAACCCATGTGGGATGACTAAAAGGTTCTCGCATCTCCTGAAAGACTTGGTCACCGATAGGTAATGCAGAATGTTGCCCCTAACATCCAGGGGATGAGGAACGCCCTGATCTGTGCTCAAAGCCGGGAGGTCAATCTCCTGGTTAAAGTGGAATGCAGAGGAAACCTTTGGGATAAATTTGTCTGAAGGTTTCAGGGTTAGCCTGTCTGGGTAAACCATCAGGTATGGTTCCTTGATCAGTAAAGCTTGCATTTCCGAGACCCTTTTCGCTGAAGTGATGGCAATTAGGAATGATACTTTTAGAGTCAGGTCCCAAAGGGAGGTATCTTCAAGAGGGAAAAATGGTTCACCGGATAGAATTTCTAGGACAGTTGATAGGTCCCATGTTGGGAATGAAGGCTTCCTGGGAGGCCTTATCTTCAGGCATGCTTTCTGGAATTGAACTACAAGAGGGTTAAGTGCCCATCTAACCCCTGTCAGAGCAGAGATGGCAGAGACTTGGACTTTCAGGGTGCTAGATCTAAGGCCTTTGTCTAGGCCTGACTGTAGAAACTCAAGCACTTGTATTGCTGATGGGGAAGACGGGTCCCAACCTTGTTCCTGAGCAAAGGAAGAGAACTTCCCCCAGACTCTCTCGTAGGTGTTATTCGTGGAAGATTTCCTGGCTAAAAGCAGGGTTTCGACTACCTTATGCGAACAGCCTTGATCTAGGAACCTAGACCTTTCAGTCTCCAGGCCGCTAGGTGCAATCTCTCTGGATTCGGATGTAGTAGCTGGCCCTGGGTTAGTAGATCCGTTGTCACCGGAAGAATTGGATCCGCTGTGCTCAGTTGCAGGAGGGTGGTGAACCAAGGCCTCCGTGGCCAGAAGGGAATCATGGCCAGGACTAGAGCTGCTGAGTGTTTGAGCCTCAGAAGGAACTTGGCTATCAGTGGGGTTGGTGGAAAAATGTAACCTAGGCGAAAGTTCCAGGTATGCTGGAGACAATCCGTTCCCTCCGCTGAGGGGAAGGGGTTCCTCGACAGAAACCTTTGACATTTCCTGTTCTCTGGTGTTGCTGCGAGGTCTATGTCTGGATGACCCCATGTCTGGCATATGAGGGCGAAGGCCTGCGGGCTTAGACACCACTCGTTGTTGGAAACGAATGTCCTGCTGAGAGAGTCCGCCAGTTTGTTCTGAATTCCCGGAATATAGGCCGCCTTCAGGTCCTGCAGGTTCAGTTGAGCCCATCGCATCACCGGACCAACTTCCCGCATCATGGAGATGCTCTTGGTACCCCCCTGCCTGTTGATGTAGGCCACAGCCACTCGGTTGTCCATTTGGATGAGGACCTGTTTCCCTCTCAGAAGAGAGCTGAATGCCAAGAGGGCTTGGAAGGCTGCTTTCATCTCTAGGACGTTTGACACAACATCCCTGGTTTTGAAGTGCCAGCGGCCCTGAGCTGCATAATGTAGGTAGTGTGCCCCCCATCCTTCCAGACTGGCATCCGAAGTTACTACCTCCTGATGGAGAATGACTGTTTGCATCTGCTGAGGTTGCCGGGGTGAGTCCACCACCGTAGAGATAATCTGGCTTCTTCCGAGATGCGAATCGATTGGGACATGGACCATCCGTCCCACTGGCACAGGAAGGAGGCTTGCAGAGGTCTGGTATTCCATTGCGCCCATCTGACCATTGGAATGGTTGCTGATAAGGACCCCAGCAGGCTGAGGTATGCTCTGGCCGGTAAGTATGATGCTGGAACCACATCTTTCACTTTCTGAATTAGTAGGGACAACTTCTCCTTTGGCAGTTCTACCGTGTTGGCCCGGGTGTCTAGCTCGGCTCCCAGGAAGAACATCCTCTAGGTAGGCTGGATGTTGCTCTTCTGCCAGTTGATTATCCAGCCCAGACTTGTTAGGGTGGAAACTAAGATCTCGCGATGTTGCACGAGTGATTCCTGGCTGTTTGAGAGGAGAAGAATGTCGTCCAGGTAATGATGGACCCTTAGACCTTTCTCCCTCAAAGAGGCTATTACTGGAAGCAGAACTTTTGTAAATGTTCTGGGTGCCGTAGAGATCCCGAAAGGGAGGCTTTGAAATTGAAAATGTTCCTGGCCCACCGAGAACCGCAGGAACTTTTGGAATGCCACGTGAATCGGTATGTGTAGGTAGGCATCCTGGAGATCTACGGAGAGCATCCAGTCTCCCAAGTTTATGGCCTGGAGGATAGACTGCAGGCTTTCCATCCTGAACGACTCCACTTTGATGGATCTGTTGAGTTTCTTCAGGTCTAGAACCGGCCGAAAGTCCCCTGACTTCTTTTTGACGAGGAATAGTGGAGAATAGAATCCTCTGCCTCGTTGTGTTGGCGGAACCTCTGCTACCGCTCGTTTTTGAAGCAGCTCTAGGACATAAGTTAGAAGGGATAACCTTTTCTCCCGGGGAGGAGGAATACGGGTTGGGCAGAAATGATCTCTTGGGGGTCGATTTTTGAAGGCCCATCTGTGGCCGAAACTGACGGTGGCCAGGGTCCAGGTATCATGTATGGTTTCCGTCCAGACCAGCCTGAAACTGGAAAGCCTTGCTCCTACTGCTGCTGGCCGGACGGGCGCACCTTCAAAAAGGCTTCTGGTCACTGGGAGCGGAAGTCTTAGGCTTTTGGAATTTCATAAAAGAAGTTTGAGGGTTCTTCCAGTTCCTTCGGTACTCCTTCCCTGGTCTGTACGCTTTCGCGTCTCTATACCTTTCTGGGAGATTCCGCTTAAAAGGAGGGGGTCTCTGTTTGGGCCTCCTATCTGAGGGAACGAGCCCGGATTTTCCACCAGTTACCTTGGAGATGGCCGTATCCAACTTTGTTCCGAAAAGGTGCTCACCGTCAAACGGAATACGGCACCAATTAGACTTGGATGCCGGATCCGCCGTCCAGGGCTTCAGCCACAAAGCTCTTCTGGCCATCACTGAGGCCAACATAGACTTTGAGGCAGACCTGATAGTGTCAACTGAGGCCTCAGCCACGAAATCACCAGCCAAGCTTAACTCTTGTAATGCCTTCACAATTTTCTCTTGGTCTGCCCCCTCTAATACCAGCTTTTCCGTGTTTGACGACCAACTCGAGATGGCCCTTCCTACTGCCGCGAGTGCTATCGCAGGCCTGCATGCACCTCCGGCCAAAAGGTAAGCCCGCTTGAGATCCGTGTCGATTTTTCGGTCAAGAACGTCTCTAAACGTAACCTCATCTTCTAGCGGGAGGGTAACATGCCTGGCGAGGCGCATTAAAGATGCGTCCACTACCGGAGGGGATACCAGAGGGTTCACTTTAGGCTCCTTGAGTGGGTACAGCTTCTGGAGTCTGTTGTTCAGACTAGATTTCCTCTCTGGTCTCTGCCACTCTTCTTTGATTAAATCTTCCAGCTCATCGATGAACGGAAAGGTTTCTGGTTCCTTTTTAAGCTGAGGAAAATATTTTCTCTGCTTTGGCTGGGCTTCCTCCCATCCTATTGCCTCCTTGACCGATTTAACAAACGGTTCTATAAGGCCAAAGTCGAATCCGGCCGACACCTCCAGGCCTTCATTATCAGATAGGGAGTCTTGCTCCTTTGATGTGCTGGCCCGGCTGGAGAGGTAATGGTGGAGAGATCCACATCTGGTATTGAGGCCTGAGGGGCTGAGTCCCCGACTTCTGAGGCTCTCTCTCTTGTGGCCTCTTCTAGGCATCTCTGACAAACCAGCTTATCCGGAAGAGCCGCTGTACCACAGATCCAGCATGCGTTCCCGGCGGGACGGGAATGGCGTGCAGGGGAGTGGTGCCTACGTGAGGACGACCTTCTGTGGCGGAATCGACCATGCCGAGAACGTGATCTGGAGCGGCTTCTTCTGCGGCTTCCTCTTGAGCGACTTCTCCTATGGTAGGAGCGGCTCCGTCTATGTCTGGAGCGACTTCTCCTGCGTGAGGACTCTCTATGTCTTGACGCAGACGTTCCTGAGGACCTGGTAGGGCTGACCAACTTAGGTAGCGTTAGAAGTGCTCTCTTTTTCAATCTTCGCTACTTACCCACTTCTTCCCCCCCTTACCTAATAGGCTGGCGGTGATCTGCTGGGGCAGCGGTCTCCATGGTGAGTAGGTTGGAAACCTGCAAGGAAAAACAAGCAGCAATGTAGAAACTGACCCAGCCTGGACAGGAGGGGGGGGAAGAACCCACCTTTGTAGAGCGTTTTCCTTTGCTATGGATCACAGAGCAGGCGTCTGTAGCATGCAGCAACCATCAGCAGCCTCCACAGCAATGCTGTGGCTTTTAAATCTGCCGCCATTGGCGTCGGACGCCCGCGCATGCGCAGTAGCGCCGCGAGGCGCCCGGCGCCATCTTGAAGACTGGCAAATAGCTTAGAAGCGCCCAAAGAGCCGTACTGCGCATGCGCGAGGACGCCGAGAACGCTCGGCGGTCCCCCACAGCACTGCATGGACCACAGAGCCCAGCAGAACACCCACGGTATGTCAGAGAGGGGGGGAGGGGAGAGGGGGGGGGGGAATGGAGACCGCTGCACACAATGAAGCCTGTTTAAGGCTTACTTTCTTGAGGCCATACAGATGGTTCCCTGGCCAATCCTCCAGCAAGCCTGTTTAAGGCTTTTGCGGGCTGTTGCACTTGAAGCCTGTTTAAGGCTTGTCTTCTGGCAAACAGTTTTAAGTTGAGATGAGTGCCCCTGAGACCACCAGAGTGGGGCTCCTTCCATTTAGCTCGTTTAGAGGCTGTACAAGAAGGACTTCCACCCAGGAGAGGCTAGAACCTGGCTGGGGCGAAGCGGTAAGGGGGTGCTGATCCGTGCGTCCTGACAGGTGAGGAAAAATAAGAGAATACTGGGGCAGGTGTCTACTCTCTAATTTATAGCTATGTGGTCCTATCAGGTTGTGGAGGCGGAGTCACAACCCAACGTGTATGCTGCCATGATGCGACAGGAAATAGTTTTACATATACATACACACAGATACTACTGTACAGGTTAACCTCACAACTACTGCTTCTATTAGAAAGACTTCACATATGGGTGGTCTCCATAAAGAGGAAGCAGCTTCCTCTTCCACCATTTCTCAATGCCTTAGCAAGATCAATGTTCAAGCTTATGGTCATAAGAACAAAGTTCAACCCTTTTCCTATTAAGGCCTATTAAGGCCAACTCTACTAGATCAGCAAGTGCCATCTGGGCAACAGGTAACGGTTTCTCAGATTTGCAAGGCTGCCACATGCTCTTCTGTTCACATTCTCTAAATCAGGGATCCTCAAACTACGGCCCTCCAGCTGTTGCGGAACTACGCGTCCCATGAGGCATTGTAAAACTCTGACATTCACAGACATGACTAGGCATGATGGGAATTGTAGTTTCTGAACAACTGGAGAGCCATAGTTTGAAGACCCCTGCTCTAAATCTTACCACATGAATTTGCAGGTCTCATTTAATGCCAGCTTAGGGCATGAGGTCCTTTGGAAGCTCTAAGGCTCAATACACACTAATGCGTTTTTTGATGCATTTTGCAGACATGCAGGGAAATTTTTTAACGTAGGTTTCTATGGAACCTGTTCATACCAATGCATTTTTGTGCTTCTACATTTTTGGAAGGGGTCGAGGGACTTTTTTTTCCCTGCAAAATGCAGTGTTTTGCATGTAATAGACTTCAATGGACCCGCATCTAAAAGGCAAACACTGCAATTTTGCCACGATTTGCATTTTTTTTTTTTTTTAGCTGTACATTCACTGTATATAACTGTTTGCTAAGGAGGGGGCCAGACCCATGGGTCTAGTATATATTCAGAGGGGAAACCCCCCCATGCCAAAAAAAAAAAATTGGCATGCGGTTTCCCCCAAAAGTCATACCAGGCCCCTATCTGAGCATGCAGCCTGGCAGGTCAGGAAAGGGAGGGAAGGGGAGGGAAGGGGACGGATGAGTGAGGGCCCCCCCCATACCAGGCCACATGCCCTCAACAGGGGAAGGCTGGTGCCACCCCAAAGCACCTTGCCCCCATGTTGATGGGGACAAGGGTCTCTTCCTCACAAACATTGCCCGGTGGTTGTCGGGGTCTGCGGGCAGGGGGCTTATAGGAATCTGGAAGCCCTCTTTAAGAAGGAGGGCCCCAGATCTCGGCCTACCCCCTATGTGAATGAGTAAAGGGTACATTGTACCCCTACCCATTCTCCAAAAAAAAAAGTAGGGTAGTTTGAAAAAACACAGTAGACAGTTTTTGACAAGTCTTAATAAAAATATCTTCTCCCGCATCTGTTCGGTGTTCTTGTTCTTCCTCTGCCGCCGCCAACCCTCCTCCGATGCTGCGTCCCGCTGATCTGTCCATGCCAATGTCAAGCATTTCTTAGATAATGATGCGGGCAAGTCCATCAGATGACGTCACCAAGAGGCCCCACCCTCTTGTGACGTCACAGATCAATCATACCCCAGGTGGTGATGTCACAAGGGGGGGTGACCCCCCCCACCATGTTGAGGGCATGGGGCCTGTTATAGTTCAGATGGGGGGGGCTCGCTTGTCCCCTCCCTTTACTGACCTGCCAGGCTGCATGCTCAGATAATGGTCTGGTAGTATGGATTTTGGGGGACCCCACGCCATTTCAAAAAAAAAAAAAAAATTTGGCAGAGGGGTCCCCTCTGAATCCATACTCGACCCAAAGGCCTGGTATGGACCTGGGGGGACGCCGTTTTTTTTTTTTTTTTCCTTTCAAATTGAGCGGGGAACCCGCTGACAGCTGATGACTCAACAGTTGTTAAGGACATGTGGCCGGCTTCCCATCCCCCTTCTTAGCAACCACGTGTAGTAAAAAAACAAAAAAAAAACAAAAAACAAATCAGGGTAAAACACATCCAAAAACATGGCAAGCACTGCAGAAACGCTCAAAAGCAATATGCATAGACGTGAATTGAGCCTTAGAGCTGCAGACTGCCCTCAGTTTTATTATCTTCTTTATTGGCCTATTAGGGTTTTGTTTGCCATGTTTCCCACTCATCAGTTAGACATCCCAATCATGACAGAATAATTCCATTTTATGGAAAGGGCCAGGGATTTTTTTTTTTTTTTTTTTGGGGGGGGTTTGGTTCCATAGACTTCAATGGATCAAAAGTATGTATTGAAAAATGCACCTGCAAACTGCATACGTATGAATCAGACCTAACTGAATACTGTGTCCTTAAATGATAACGAAAACAGCAGTTCTTTTGTTTTCTAGATCGGTGGGGATGAAAACAATAGAGAATTAGTGCACCTACTTTTACACAACCTTGCTTGTCTAACCACTTGCCGACCGTCGCGCACACACATATATACGTCAGCAGAATGGCACAGGCAGGCAAATGGGTGTACCTATACGTCCCTTTAAATTTGCCGCCTATCGGCAAATGTTCGATTACAGCAAGAAGAGGCAGAACAGGAAGATGCCTATGTAAACAAGGCATTTCCCTGTTCTGCCTGCCAACATGACAGGGCTCTATTGTTCCCTATCATCGGGAGCAGTGATCTCAGTCATGGTGTAGTGAGAGAGACACACACCCACTTAGAATCACTCCCTAGGACACACTTAACCCCTTGATCACCCCCTAGTGTTTAACCCCTTCCCTGCCAGAGTCATTTATACAGTAATCAGTGGCTAGTTGTAGCTCTGATCGCTATATAAATGACAATGGTCCCAAAATAGTGTCAAAGGCGTCCGATGTGTCCGCCGTAATGTCACAGTCCCAATAAAAATTGCAGATCACCGCCATTACTCGTTTAAAAAAAAAAAAAATTAATATGAAAAATGCCATAAATCTATCCCCTATTTTGTAGTCGCTATAACTTTTGCACAAACCAATCAATATAGACTTATTGTGATTTTTTTTTTTACCAAAAATATGTAGAATACATAGCGGCCTAAACTGTGCAAGAAATTTGTTTTTTTTTAAAATATTTTTTGGAGGGATATTTATTATAGCATAATTAAAAAATATATTTTTTTTTTTCAAAATTGTCGCTTTTTTTTGGTTATAGCGCAAAAAATAAAAACCGCAGAGGTGATCCAATACCACCAAAAGAAAGCTCTATTTGTGGGGGAAAAAAAAAGGACGTCAATTTTGTTTGGGTACAACGTACGACCGTGCAATTGTCAACTAAAGCGATGCAGTACAGAATCGCAAAAAATGCTCTGGTCAGGCAGGGGGTAAATTCTGTGGTTAAAAAGTTATTTTTGCAATTAAAACCACAAACTTATTTGAACTATGTTTTTAGTTTGCTTGAATTTGTTTTTAAAGAGAAGAAAATCCCAATACCAAAAAGGTAACAGATTATGTTAAAAAGTAAAATACACGCCGAGTATCTCTCAATGTACTTGTTCGTACGGAAAAAAAAAAAAAGGCCAAGCTATATTAACCGGTTCCGGACCAGCCGTCGCAGTTATATTGCGGCAGGTTGGTCCGGCTACGCGAACCGTCTTAGCTATAAGTCAGGCGCGCGCACAACCCCCCCCCGCCGGCCGCGACCATTGGATTTGATCTGGAATCGATCAATCCCCAAGCCCAGGCCAATGATATCTGGCCTGGACCTGGTGATCGGTCCTGACGAATGAGATCCTTCCCCTGTTGTGTAAGTGTAAACACTGACAGGGGAAGTGATGTTATCTCTCCTCATGTCGGTCTTATCTCTCCTCGGTCTGGAACAGAAGACATCTAAAAGTGAGTTGCAAAAGACTACACTAACACTAGGTCAGGTAGGCACACAATTCACCCCCCCAGTTAACCCCTTCCCCACATGTCACTGTGTCACCCAGTACAGCAATCAGATTTTTTTTTATCGCTGTACTGGTGTCATTAGTGACAAAAATCAGCATTAGGGCAATTAGTATTAGCCCCAGATAGGTCTAGGAACCCCCCCCCCCCCCCAATAAAGGTTTAACCCCTTAATTACCCCGTCACCTGTGATCACTGTATAAGTGTCACAGGTGAGGTAGTTTAGCTAGATTTTTTTTTTTTATAGCGTCAGTGCACCTGCCATATTTTACACAATAAAAGTTTAACCCCCTGATCACCCGGCCAGTGATCAAAGTTTGGTTTTAGCGTCAGATAGGGTCTGCGTTGCCCCAGGCAGCGCCAGATCAATTCCAGTAGCGTAACACCCTTGCACGCACCATACACCTCCCTTTAGTAGTATAGTGTCTGAACGGATCGATGTCTGGTCCGGTCTGATCTGATCAGATCTATACTAGCGTCCCCAGCAGTTTAGGGTTCCCAAAAGATACCTGCTAGCACATGTGTTTAGCCCCTCTGCTCAGCCCAGCCCAGCGGAGTATCAATTGATCACTGTCATTTACAAAACACAACACGCATAACTGCAGTGTTCGCAGAGTCAGGCTTGATCCCTGCGAACGCTAAGTTTTTTTTTGGTAGCATTTGAATCAGTCAGGAGCTTTTTTTTACCTGTGAGTCTCACTACTGTACCAGTAAATCTGAAGACCAAAATGTAAAATCAAAGGTACAGCAGTAAAGAGGCCTACACGTTTCTGAGCATGACAGATAGTGAAGAGGAAGTCGCTCATCTGTCAGAATTAGGCTCAGAATACTGTAGACAGCAGTGTCACCCTGACAGATAGCTCTGACTAGGGTTGTCCCGATACCACTTTTTTAGGACCGAGTACAAGTACTGATACTTTTTTTCAAGTACTCGCCGATACCGATTACCGATACTTTTTTTTTAATGTCACGTGACAGTTTTTTTTTTTTTTTTTCTAACAGTGCTTGCTTTTTTTCGGGGGGGGGGGGGGGGGGGGTGAACGTTGTATGTGTGTGTTATTTTTTTTTTATTTTACAATTTTTATTTTTTACAATAATATTTTTTTATTCTTTCTTTTTTTTTTTTTTAACCAGCCCTTTTGGGGGGCTTTGGTGAGATATCAGGGGTCTTAACAGACCTCTGATATCTCCCCCTTGAGACAGAGAAAGAGACAGAGGATAGAGATTCCCCAGTCCCTTTCTCTGCAGCCTCAGCTGCACTGAGAATGAATGGAGAGAAGACAGCGGCTCCTCTCCATTCATAAACTGACACATCGTAATCACAGGAGATTACAATGTTTCAGTTATGTGAATGGACAGAGTCAGCTGACTCTGTCCATACACAAAGGAAGAAGGAGGGGGACGGAGGGACGGAGGAACGGAGGGGGAGAACGGAGGGAACAGATAAGGAGAGAGGAACGGAGGGGGAGAACGGAGGGAACAGATAAGGAGAGAGGAACGGAGGGGACAGCGGAGAGACACAGATAAGGAGAGAGGAACGGAGGGGACAGCGGAGAGACACAGATAAGGAGAGAGGAACGGAGGGGGGACAGCGGAGAGGCACAGAGGAACGGGGGGGGCATGGAGGAGGATGCAGTGACAGTCAGCTGTGAGCGATCACCGCTGTATGTCACTAAAGCTGGTGAAAGCCGCTGGGGGAGAATCTTGTAACTCCCCCACGCGCCGATCACAGCTGTCCTCTAGGTATCGGGGGAAGCATCGGGAGCATTTGCCCGAGTACAAGTACTTGGGCAAATGCTCGGTATCGGTGCCGATACTAGTATCGGTATCGGGACAACCCTAGCTCTGACGACGGAGTTGTGGTCCTGCCAAGATCAGGCGTACCAGACCCCATTCTTCTGCTGTCGTTGAGGTGCAAGAACCGCAGGTCCCTCGTATGGAGCAGAGAGCCAGTACTAGCGCCGCGCATCCTTCTGGTGAACTGGCAAGCACCAGCGGCCTAGCACATCCTGGTCGTACATCCAGCACTGTAGTAACACTTGGTGATGTGGCGAGTCCCATAATTGCAGTTCAAGCTGGCGAGGTGGCAAGCTCGAGTAATGTCCTGCTGCCACCAAGAAGACGACAAACACAGGCCCGTTGAGCCCATAGTGCCCTTCTAATTGGGAGCCCATCACTTCTGCAGCGCCCGTACTTCCCCCATTCACTGGCCAACCCGGAATTCAGGTGGAAACAGTTGATTTTACGTCACTTGATTTTTATTCGCTGTTTTTCATCGAAGATCTCTATAGATCTATTGTGGACCAAAGCAATTTGTATGCTGGTCAATTCATCGCCACTAATCCCCAGCTGACCCTTGCCAGAGATTGGAAACCATTTACGTTTTACGAATTTAAGATCTTTCAGGGCCTATCCCTCCACATGGGCATAACTAAAAAGAGTGAGTTGCGTTCATATTGGTCCACTGACCCAATTCACCATATGCCCATGTTCTCTGCCTCCATGACCAGGACATGATACGAGCAGATCTTGCGGTTCATGCACTTCAATGACAATAAACTCTGTCATCCTCAGAGTGACCATGGATTTGATCGGCTCTACAAAATTCGGCCCCTCGTAAACCACTTGAACCAACGTTTTGCAGTCTTGTTTACTCCCGATCAAGTTGTTTGTGTTGATGAGTCCCTGATTAAGTTTTCTGGGCGCTTGTCTATCAAACAGTATTTTCCCAGCAAGCGTGCCAGATACAGGGTCAAGATGTATAAGCTCTGTGATAGGGCAACAGGCTATACATATAGTTTTATGGTTTATGAGGGAAAAGATAGTCACGTAGAGCCAGAGAACTGCCCAGACTACATAGGGAGCGCTGGTAAGATAGGGACTTGGTGTCCCCCTTATTCGGAAGGGGCAAGGGTATACCACTTGTACATGGACAATTACACGAACGTGACACTTTTTAGTCACCTTTTTGATTATGCAATTGGCGCATGTGGCACTGTGCGATCTAATCGCCGGGGTTTCCCCCAACAGCTTGTAGATTCCCGACTTAGACGGGGGAGAGAGCCTGCTTGAAGTGTAATAATAATTTGTTAACGGTGAAGTGGAGGGATTCACGGAATGTTTTGGTTCTGTCCTCGCTTCATGCAGACATGGCAGTCCAAATTCCTACGGCGACTGGTGTTGTGGAGAAACCCCTCTGTGTCCACGAATACAACGTTAACATGGGAGGGGTGAACCTCAATGACCAGTTGTTGGCGCCAGCCACACGCTGGTACAAAAAAAGTGTCCATTTATTTATTTCAATTGGCTTTGCTGAACGCTTTTGTGCTATACAGAGCTTCAGGACAGACTGGATCCTTCCTTAAATTCCAGGAAGAAATCGTCAGAGCCCTTCTGTTTCCAGAAGGTGCTCTTGCCCAACTTCACAACGCAAATGCAGTGAGCCGGCTACATGAGAGGCATTTTCCTTATGTCCTCCTTGATACCCCTACCCAAAAAACACCCCAAAGAAGATGTCATGTCTGCAGCAAACGCGGATTTAGGAGTGACACCCACTTTTATTGTCCCTCCTGTCCTGACCAACCTGGTCTCTGCATTGGTGAATGTTTCAAATGCTACCACACACTAGTTGAGTATTAGCGTAGGGTAGAGCACCACACAGTCCTAGGCACACTAACACAGGGTCTCGAAAGATCTGATGGCCATCACATTTTGAGAGACTTTAATCTGCAACGTTCAGTTTACAGTTTTTATAAAAGTGAAAAAATAAATAAAGTAAATCCAAAAATAGTTGTGGTTGTATTTTTCTCCTCTCTATTGTTCTCTCTCATGTTCGCTCTCTATTGTTCTAGATCTATCGTTCTCTCTCCGTTTTATTTTTACTATGTTTTATTGTATTTGCTTTGCAGGAATGGTATGTTATACTGTAATGTTTGTTTTATTGTTAACCATCATTTGCTTAGCAGGTACGCCATTCAGCTGCAGCGTGGGTTTATTTATCTTGACAGAGACAGTGTTTGCTCCCACAATACATAAACCTGTGACTCCAGCGCTGTCACAGGTGATTTCACCACTACAGTTTAAAAAAAAAAAAGATTATATATGCTGAAGCATGGGGGCAGGGGCGGAGGAGAGATTTGCTCCCAACATTAGGGGAGGATTGCCCCCATGCTTCGGCATATATTTTTTTTTAGACACAGATTGCAATGTTTTATTTTTACTATGTTTTATTGTATTTGCTTTGCAGGTATGGTAAGTCTTACTGTTATTCTGTAATGTTACTTTGTTTTATTGTTAACCATCATTTGCTTAACAGGTACGCCATTCAGCTGCAGCATGGGTTTATTTTACTTGACAGCAACAGCATTTGCTCCCACAATACATAAAGCCGCGACTCCAGCACTGTCGGAGGTGATTTACCACCACAGTTTAATTAAAAAAAAAAAAAATGGTGCATGTATGCCCATCAATAGAAGTGGGTGGATGAAGGGCGGTATTCTAATGGTGGGCATACCCACCGATCAATCTCTTTTTCCATTCAGCCCACAGGCTGCATGAAAAAAAAAAAAAGAACATTACAATGTATGCCCAACAAGGACCAGCAACATATGGTTACACCAGAATGATGCCTGCAGGTTTAGGTATCATTGTTTTCAGCTAGTGGTCGGCTTTCATATAAAAGCAATCCTAGCGGGTAATTAGCTTCTAGACTGCTTTTATAAGCAGCGGGAGGGAACACCCCCCCCCCCCCCCCCAATAAAAATGATTAAAAAAAAAAAAAAAAGGAACAGTTTAAAAATGTAATAAAAAAAGCAAAATAATAATAAAAAAAAAAAAAAGCACCCCTTTCCCTCCATGCTCACGCGCAAAGGCGAATGCAAGAGTCGGTCTGGTGTCATATGTAAACAGCAATTGCACCATGCATGTGAGGTATCACCGCGAAGGTCAGATTGAGGGCAGTAATTTTAGCAGTAGACCTACTCTGTAAATCTAAAATGGTAACCTGTGAAGGCTTTTAAAAATGTATGCAGTTTGTCACTGCTGCACGTTTGTGCGCAATTTTAAAGCATGTCATGTTTGGTATCCATGTACTCGGCGTTAGATCATCTTTTTTATTTCATCAAACATTTGGGCAATATAGTGTGTTTTAGTACATTAAAATGAAAAAAAAGAGTGTGTTTTTTCCCAAAAAAAATTGCGTTTGAAAAATCGCACAAATACTGTGTGAAACAAAAAATTACAACACCCACCATTTTAATCTGTAGGGCCTTTGCTTTTAAAAAAAATATATAATGTTTGGGGGTTCAAAGTAATTTTCTTGCAAAAAAAAATTTTTTTTGCACGTAAACAAAGTGTCAGAAAGGGCTTTGTCTTCAAGTGATTAGAAGAGTGGGTGATGTGTGACATAAGCTTCTAAATGTTGTGCATAAAATGCCAGGACAGTTCAAACCCCCCCCCAAATGACCCCTTTTTGGAAAGCAGACACCCCAAGCTATTTGCTGATAGGCATGTTGAGTGCATGGAATATTTTATATTTTATCACAAGTTTCTGGAAAATTACACTTTTTTTGCACAAAGTTGTCACTAAACAATATATTGTTCAAAGATGGCATGGTTACATGTGGAATTGCACCCCAAAATGCATTCTGCTTCTTCTCCTGAGTATGGGGATACCTCATGTGTGAGACTTTTTGGGAGCCTAGCCGCGTACAGGACCCCGAAAACTAATCCTAGATTGTAAGCTCTAACGAGCAGGGCCCTCTGATTCCTCCTGTATTGAATTGTATTGTACTTGTACTGTCTGCCCTAATGTTGTAAAGCGCTGCGTAAACTGTTGGCGCTATATAAATCCCGTATAATAATAATCACCACCTTCAGGATTTCGAAGGGTGTAAATTTTTGATTTCACTCCTCACTACCTATTTACAGTTTTGAAGGCCATAAAATGCCAATATAGCACAAAACCCCCCTAAATGACCCCATTTTGGAAAGTAGACACCCCAAGCTATTTGATGAGAGGCATGTTAAGTCCATGGAATATTTTATATTTTGCCACAAATTACAGGAAAATGAAAATGTTTTATTTTTTTGCACAAAGTTGTCACTAAATGATGTATTGTTCAAACATGGCATGGTTATATGTGGAATTGCACCCCAAAATACATTCTGCTGCTTCTGAGTACGGGGATACCACATGTGTGAGACTTTTTGGGAGCCTAGCCACGTACAGGACCTCACAAAACAAGCACCGCCTTCAGGCTTTCTAAAGACGTAAAATTGTGATTTTACTCCTCACTACCTATCACAGGTATGGAGGCCCTGAAATGTCCAGATAGCACAACCCCCCCCCCCCAATGACCCCATTTTGGAAAGTAGACAAACCAAGGTATTTGCTAAGAAGCATAGTGAGTATTTTGCAGATCTCATTTATTTTTGAAAATGAAGAAAAGAAACATTTTTTTTTCTTTTTTAAATGTTCAAAACTGTGTGACAAAAGGTGAGATCTGTAAAATACTCAACATGTCTCTCAGCAGATAGCTTGGGGTGTCTTCTTTCCAAAATGGGGTCATGGGGGGGGGGGGGGGGGTTGTGCTATCTGGGCATTTCATGGCCTCTGAAACTGTGATAGGCAATGAGGAGTGAAATCAAAAATGTACACCCTTAGAAAGCCTGAAGGTGGTGATTGGTTTTCAGGGTCCTGTACACTGTTAGACTGTCAAAAAGTTCCACACATGTGGTATCCCCATACTCAGAAGCAGCAGAATGTATTTTGGGGTGTAATTCCACATATAACCATGCCATGTTTGAACAATATATCATTTAGTGACAACGTCGTGTACAAAAAAAAAAAAAATTGAAATTTTCACGAAACTTGTGGCAAAATATAAAATATTCCATGGACTCAACATGCCTCTCAGCAAATAGCTTGAAGTGTCTTCTTACCAAAATGGGGTCATTTGGGGGGGTTTTGTGCTATCTTGTCATTTCATGGCCTCCAAAACTGTGATAGGTAGTGAGGAAGTGGAATCACCATTTTACGCCCTTAGAAAGCCTGCTTGGTTTTCGGGGTCCTGTACACGGCTAGGCTCCCAAAAAGTCTCACATGTGGTATCCCCGTACTCAGGAGAAGCAGCAGAATGTATTTTGGGGTGTAATTTCTCATATGCCCATGGCATATTTGATCATTTAGTGACAACTTTGTGCAAAAAAAAAAAAAAATAATAAAAAATGTTTCCGCAACTTGTGGCAAACTATAAAATATTCCATCGACTCAACATGCCTCTCAAATAGCTTTCTTTTTTAAATTTTCAAAACTTTGTGACAAAAAGTGAGATCTGCAAAATACTCAACATGCCTCTCAGCAGATAGCTTGGGGTGTCTACTTTCCAAAATGGGATCATGGGGGGGGGTTGTGCTATTTGGGGATTTTTTTGGCCTTTAAAACTGTTATAGGTAGTGAGTAGTGAAATAAAAAAATTACACCCTCAGAAATTCTGAAGGCGGGGATTGGTTTTCAGGGTCCTGCAAGCGGCTAGGCTCCCAAAAAGTCTCACACATGGGGTATCCCCATACTCAGGAGAAGCAGTAGAATGTATGTTGGGCATTTAATGACAACTTTGAAAAATGCCAAAAAAAAAAAAATTACACAATCACGTGCGACAAAAAAATAAAATATTCAATGTGCTCAACATGCCTCTCAGCAATTTCCTTGGGGTGTCTACTTTCCAAAATGGGGTCATTTGGGGGGTTTGTACTGCTCTGCCATTTTAGCACCTCAACAAATGATAGGCAGTAAAACTAAAAGCTGCATAAATTCCAGAAAATGCACCCTAGTTTGTAGACGCTATAACTTTTGCACAAACCAATATACGCTTATTGACATTTTTTTTTTACCAAAGACATGTGGCTGAATACACTTTGGCCTAAATGTATGACTAAAATGTAGTTTGTTAAATTTTTTTATAACAAAAAGTAGAAAATATCATTTTTTCTCTAAATTTTCAGTCTTTTTTCCGTTTGCCTCTGCAATTTTTATTTTTTGTGATATAATCAAATACCATCAACAGAAAGCTCTATTTGTGGGAAAAAAAGGACGCAAATTTCGTTTGGGTACAACATTGCATGACTGCGCAATTACCAGTTAAGCAGCGCAGTGCCAAATTGTAAAAAGTCTTCTGGTCATTGAGCTGCCAAATCCTCCGGGGCTGAAGTGGTTAAAGTGGATGTAAACCCGATTCATGAAATTTGAGCTGGGTACATATGTTCCCTAGCTGTCTCCTGATCTGTTCTTTCTGCCTGATAACTCTTGACAAGTTCTCTGTCACATATGATAAAAGCAGCCTGAGTTTTGTGTTGGGGAGGATGCTATAGATTAGCAGAGCCCTGAACTATTCAACAATCAGCTCTGAAAGTCTACCTATGAGGAAAGGGTGTGCTCCTTTCCTCCAATCAGCTGTCTTGGCTGTATACCCAGGCTTCACTGCAGTGTTGACCATGAAGAGAAAATCTCCTAACCCGGTCTGAACTTTCTAAACAGTATATAAAGCTGAAGACAGCAGATATACAGGTAAAAACCGTATGTAGGTAGATTTGTTACATCCCTATGTATCATCTGTGGCTGTTCATTTCACTGGATATATGTAAGGGTTTACATCCACTTTTTTTTTTTTCTAAAAGAAGGAAAGGTAACAGCTGTGAAAGATGTATATAGGGATACAATGAACCTGAAGATGCAGAAATTTCATACAAATTTGGCAATAAAAAAATAAAAGTAAAAAAACACAACTCATAGCAATTCACCCAGTGGACCTGAAAGTACATTTGTTCTGTGCAAACGGGCAAAAAAAATGTTATTAAACTATTTCCTGTGTTGGTCTAGTTGATTTTTTTTTTTTTTTATTGTGGTTTTGTTTTAGGTTACAAAGAAAAAGTACACATTTGTTCATGAGATGGTGCCCAGTATCAGGAATTTCCTATGATACTTAGCGTCATCTAGTGGCCAAAATGGCAGTATTTTTACATCAATGAAAAACAAATTGGACCAGCACAAGAAAAAAGGCCAGCATTTTTTTTTGCCTCTGTTCGCACAGAATAAGTGTACATGCAAGTCCACTGGGGGAATTACAAATATTTTTTAGAATTACACCCTCTGAAATGGCTGATGGATCAAGATATGAAGATAACAATTTCCCTAAAAACATGCAGCCAAAATGCAAGGACTTTTACAGATATACAAAAGTCAAAAGATTAGCACTATCTATTTGCAGCTTTTTAACCACTTCCTGCCCGGCCTATAACTGATTGACGTCCGGGAAGTGGTTTTGTTATCCTGACTGGGCCTCATATGACGTCCAGCAGGATAATATGCCGGCACACGCCCACGGGGGCTCGCAGTGTGGCGATCACGACGTGTCATTCTGACACGCTGAATCTCCGATCGTGATAAGAAGCCTCTGACAGAGGCTTCTTACCACGTGATCAGCTGTGACCAATCACAGCTGATCTTCGTGAGAACCAGGAAGTGCCGGTAAACGGCATTCCTCGGTTCGCGCTGACAGGGAGAACCGATGGGCGGCTCTCCCTGTCAGAGGGGGGGTCTGTGTTGATAATCAGCACACTGATTATCAGCACAGCCCCCATCAAATGCACCCATAAGCTGTCAATTGGTGCCAAGTCAGTGCCCCATCATAACCCCCTGCCAGTGCCCAATAAAGTGCCAAACAGTGCCCACCACAGTGCAAATCAGTGTCCATCACAGTGCCAATCAGTGCCCAGCATTAACACTGGTCAGTACCTGCCCAATCAGTGCTGGCCATCAGTGCCACCTATTAGTGCCCATCAATTCTACATATCAGTGCCGCCTCATCAGTGAAGGAAAAAACAATTTTATAACAAAGAAAAACTTTTTTTTTTAAATTCAGACTTTTTTAGTTTGTTTAGCAAAAAGAGAGGTGATCAAATACCACCAAAAGAAAGCTCTATTTGTGAGAATAACATGATAAAAATTTTGTTTGGGTACAGTGTTGTATGACCGCGCAATTGTCATTCAAAGTGCGACAGCAGGAAGGGGCAAAAGTGCCTGGTATTGAAGTGGTTAAAGAAATGCTAAGGAAGAAGGTTGCTACTTTTAAAAGGTACCTAAAAAAAGAACATTTCATAATGATATCCCTTCAAGAGAGAGTAGCACGTTTGCCCTTTACAGAATGGGCAAGGTTAGGAATATTACAAAAACAATACTTAATGGTTTTATATATTGTTGTATAAATTATTTATACAATTTCATAGTGAAAAACGTACAGGAGAGTAATGCAGATTCTTAGACTGCCAGAGGTTAAAACGTCAGGCAGTATGTGCAGAAAAGGAGTGCCAGAGGGTACTAGGAGCAAAAGACAGCCAATGGTATGAAGGCTAGCTGTATGAGCAGGAGGAAAGTGGTATGTTAGGCTGGATGTTCAGGATTGGGGTATGACAGCAGATAGTATGTGCAGTAGATGAGTGCAGAAAGTATGTCAGCAGGTAGTACAAGCAGGAGAGAAAGAAAAATATACGACGGTGGGCATCATCTACAAAAGTGAAGTGCCAGAGGGCATGACAGCATGTATAGGAATGTGGAGGGCTTGGTGGTTGAGTGTAGGAGAGGAGTGCTGGCAATAACAGGGATCATTATGTGTAAGAGGATTGTGGTGCATTTATCCACAGGCAGCATGTGAAAGGAGCATGGAGTGTTTGGGACAATGTGTGTTGGGCATGTGGACACTGATGATAAAAATGTATCTAGCCAGTGTGTGGTTATTATTGAGTGAACAATCTGTGTTGCTGGGGATGTGTCAGCATTACAGGGCAAAACTCTTAGGCTTGGTTCACACAGGGGCAATCCGACTTACAGCGCAACTTTGCAAGGCGATTTGGAGGGGACTTCAGCACGACTTTGCGCAACTTACAATGCGACTTAAAGTTGCCTCCACGACAGGCGACTTTGGCTGTGGCCAATCACAAAATAATCAGCTTTGTGGGAGGGAGGGGGTTGCCGTGGGAAATACCTGGGTAAATTATTTTCTTCTTCTTGTAAAGTCACTTCAATATAGATGGAGATCCGACTTGGAGGCAACTTCCATTGAAATCTATGGGTACATGTTGCCTAGAAGTCGCCTTGAAGTAGTACAGGAACCTTTTCTGAAGTCGGAGCAACTTCAGTAGTGTACATTAAGACGGCTCTCATTCACTTCAATGGAATTTCTTATGTCCAGCGACTTGGGGCAACTTGAGGTCTGACAAGTCGGATCCCAAGTTGCTGTAGTGTGAACCGGCACTTAGTTGTTGGATTTGACATTCCTGTTGGCCAAATCCTACAAAAGTGAAACAAATTTCTCTTTACCACATGGGAGAGAGGACTGAAACTCAGTTCTGGGCACTGCACTAAGAACTAACAGGAAACACTGGCAGAAATTCAGCTTTTAAATATATATATATATATATATATATATATATATATGCGCTAGGACATCAACATCTAATACTGCATGGTTTATTGTGTTATTTTCACAATTTAGCAGCCATTGCAATATATTTATGAAAGTTTTTTTGTTTTGAAGAAAAAAAAAAATGGCAATGATATTCCAATTAATTAGACATTATTGCCAACAATTCAGCCATCAGCATTTCTCTGCTGATGGCATTCACAAGAAAAGAAAGGCAAGTTGAAAACTAGTACCCTGATATTAACTGAAACTAATTGTAGAATTAATCAAGCCATGGTTCATGCCAAAACATAGGCTATAACACATGACAAAATTCCTAAATTCAAGAATATATGGCTTCCTTGGACGACACATTTCCTGCCTTCTAATTTTGATGCAACCTTATTGATTGCCTGGGTAAATTTCTCATGCATTTTCATTTTCTCATATTTAATACATGGTTGAAAACACGCCTTGGATTCCTTTCCTCTCTCCTCTTTCCTTTCTTTCCTAACCCTTTCGCTATCTTATCTTTCTTTTTCCTTTCTTATACTCCTTTCTCTTCATCAGGTTCATATAGCGTCACTTTTAATTATATTTCATGTTTCTATGACGTTATTACCACTGGAACTTCCTGTTACTTGAAATATGAGAGCGACAATTCCTTAACACTTCTTTTATTTAAGAAATTAGATATTCTCAAATTATAATTTTATTGAGATTCTATTATTCTATCATAGTCTATGTTTAAACGAAAAAATTGTCAACTCAGATATTTCTTATAGTGTTAAAGCAAAAATGTCTAAAGTAAGAGACAACTTTATCTTTTGTCATATTATAATGTTATACTGTACCTTACTATTGTATATTCCTGTATTGCTTTTGAACCTGTTCCCTGACTTATAAAACTTCAACAAATTTGACAAGAAAGGCAAGTTGACTATACTTTAACATGCAAAAAAGGTTTCTATTGCTGCAATTTAAAAACTTTAGATTATACAAATAGCCCATACACCAAACAAGTAAACCTCAATAAAGCTTAAAAAATTATTTAATTTAATGCAATGTTGCACTACATGAAACAGCTATACACTGAAAGGTACATGACAAACATTTGAATAACAGTTTCCCTTTAATCATAATGTGAACCTAAATTTTAGAAGGTAAATATAACATTAAAGCAAAGACAGGATAACAATTTATGTTAAGCAAAGGGTATAAAAGAAAACTGCAAATGACTTTGGCATGGTGGACTGATGTAAGTATATTAAGCAAGTGACTGCATTAGGGAGGAGCTATGTATTTACAGTATGGTACACTAGATTACATTGGAGCTTTAATACAAACATGGAACCAACTGCACTGTACATAAAAAACATGGCTAAAACAAGTTGCATATTATAAACGTACCTATTTAAATAAATGTGTTTTAGGCAAAAAGATAGGTCTTGTGAGAAAATCTGTGCTCATATGGGTGTAGTTAATTGTATCCATGCATTACTGGTAAAAAGGGCCGCAAAAAGTGCTCCATTTTCTTTGTACAGGTATACTGAAATTTGGTTTAGGTATGCCAACGCAAACAGCATGTAATAGTAAAGGTGTACTATGAAAGGAGACGGCATTTCGCTGTCCATCTGTGCTACTACATGGTTCTACTGTAATAAATATACCCCTATATCATTTGTATTAAATAGTAGGTGTGCAAATATTATCCTAACAGATTCAATTCTCCACAAATTCTATTTCCTCTAGAATAATATGCACTGTGTAAACAAAAGAAATTGAAGTAAAAACAACCACTATATCATATTAAATATATTATGCATAGGTCTCCCGTAATTTCGGCTGCTCATAGATGGGCAAATATCTCCCTGAGAACAGCAGGTGAGAGTATATCTGCCGGCAATTAACCAAGTCAGTGGAGTGCATGGACCCGCTATGATAATGACAGCAGTTCACACACAGTTGTTTGAGCCTTCACTCTTCTTCACACACACACACACACACACGTGAAGAATGAGCCCTGTTCAAGCCAATATTTTCCAAAAAGTTGGAAAATCTGACAATTGTCTCTAAACACCAGCTATCGCTCCCTAGGCAAGTCATTAGTAACCCAACTGTAGCAAATGATGCTTGAATTGAAGTATAGCATGTCAAAATTGGGGTGTTAATGTCATCCATAAAAACAAAAACACTCTAAAGGTGAAATTGCTTATTTTAAAACTGACACACCCTTCTTTCCTTTGGGTGCTCCATGACAAACAGAAAAGTTGTACTATCTATACCAAACTTTTGGCTTTATTGAGTGTATGATTCGTGGACAAAATGCATTGTTAAAAAAAAAAAAAAAAAGATTTCCAGTAGCACATGGGACTGTCCTAAGAAAACTGGGATGCATGGATACTAGAATTATGACAGATCTATAATACAGTGTGCAATGGAACATTCTGCAGGCATACAGCACACTCCACCGATTATTAATACAATAAAATGCAGTGCACAATGGAAAGACATTGGCTCCACTGCAAAATGGTGTCACAATTACCTCAAAGTAGCAAATTATAATGTACATCACAATTTATAGTATTTATAGGAAGACAATGACAATCCACTATTGTGGAAAGTTTCAAATTTTACCTGACTGATTAATGAATAGCTGCAATATTGTCCAGAGGAACATTAGGATGCCCCTCCCAGAATTATTCCTCTTTTCCCTTTCACAGGGACATAGTTGCTCTATTAATCCCTTAAATTTCAAGGAATTTGATTTTTTTTTTTTTCAGCACTAGAAGTTAGTGGAAGTTATTAAATTACAGCTCCTCAGAATATATGTTGCCTTTTCCCTCTGGCTTTGAAGGAGTTTAGCAACTTACACAGTAAATAGCCCAATATGCACACTAAAGTATGATTTTGTATATGCGAGTTAATGACTGACTAAATATACAATACCTTATCACGCAGCTTATTACTTTGCCAGCTGCCGATATGAGGTCAGGTCCTTTCTCTAGGACGGACATAGTGACCAGCACAAAAGGAGGATGACAATATACAAAGTATAGACGGTGATAGTACAGTTCTAGAATTCTAGTTACTGTTTATAATAATCCTAAAACAGAACAATAAGGATACAGAAATAGAACATGCCTCAGATGCAGTCATATTTAGATCAAGTTTCAGCAATGGCAAGCATGCTTAATGTTTTAATCTGCATATATTATTTTGGCTTGGAGACAAAAATAAAAATTATACTAGCTGAAAGTACTGAAACATACAACTGTGATCACCTTTCTTTTGTTCTATGAACCATAGAACCATGCTTTATACTGTACACACACACACACACATACATATATATATATATATATATATATATATATATATATATATATATATATATATATATATAAAAGAATATTAAGGAATATGTATAGGACACATTACTTGTATGTAATTGGAACCTGTTTTCATGTTTCGTATTCGGTTTCTCCTGCAAGTAACACTCTTGTCTCCTAGCGTTAGAAAGAATAAAACCCTATTCTCTCTTACAGACTCATCAGCTGGGATAAAAGCATGAAACCCCGAGCATTACAGGATAACATGCCAAATCTATTTGTTTACATTTTTAAAGCTGACCTAGTGCCATGTTAAAGAGGATTAAAAAATGGTTAAATATATTTATAGTAAATATTAACACAGTTATAGTAGGTAACCTAACCTCTGATGAGGTGTTCTGATCCCTTATGCTGTGTCTCCTGTGTACACCCTGTTTCTTGCCTGTGCCATTTTATTATGCCACCAGAGGCCAGCAACATCTTCTTAATAAATCAACTTCTACTAGATGCTTACCCACTGAAAACAGATGGTATCAGCAAATGTCAAATGAGAAACTGCTCAGTCTAGCAATAGTAAAGCCAAAAGGAAGGCAGCTCTGCCTGAACACTGTTTTATGCCAATCGTCTGCACTGGCAGAAATGGTAAGATTTATGCCTTAGCACAACTCATGTGAATGGGAGCTAAACTGCTTCAGGACAAGAATTAAAAAGGGACACGTAACCATGTATGTTCCCTGGTAGCATGATGGGTACCCATTTTAAGATTTTTCTTGATTTTAATCACAGGTTCGCATTAATATGTTTACCAAAATGGCCCAAACAGCTTGTTTCAAACATCATTCACTTTGCCAGAGGCTTCTAGATAAAAACGTTTAATTAAAAAATATTAGACTTAACTCTTGCATTTCCTGAATGCCCCCCTACATGTTGAAATATCCCACTTTCAGCGAATGTCCTTCAAAGTATAGAAAATAACGATAAAAAAAAAGCTCACAGCACATAATTATGTAAATATTATATGTACATATATGTGTGTATGAATGTATGTAATATATATATATATATATACATACACACATACACATACACACACATACATATACACACACACACACAGATATATATATATATATACACATACACACATATATACACACACGCATTTTTAACACAGTTAAAAAATAAAAAGTAACAATCTTTGGAACGAAATGAACACAAAAAACTAAATGCAGAAATAAAAAATACAGATTTCAAAAGTAAGCTGAGGTATAAAAAATGTCTTTTGTGTTTGTTTTCAATATTTTTCAGTTGATTTCATCCATCTTGCGCTGCCAGAAAATTCCAAGAGGAGATTTTCACTGTAAGTATTGCAAAAGCCGGGCCTCGTGAACTTTGATAGTTGAGAGAAAGGGAAACAGCAAATGGGGAGACGGGCAGTTTTGTCCAGATTTTATAGGAAATAATTGTTTACGTCACTTCAGTACGGAGCAAATCGGCTGTAACCGCCTCTGTATAAGCTCGCCTAGAAAAGGGGGAAAAAAAAAAAAAAAAAAAAAAGTTTTGTTCAGTTTCACTTTTCAATGGAAGTAGAACATCTTACACATGAAGTTGAGTGACAGTAGCTTCTCTTGCATGCATATCAGTAGGAATGCCAGCCTAAAAAAAGAAAGCAGCCCCATTTACTGAAACTTTACAGCCGAGGAGATGACAGTAATGAAAATGACTTGAGAGCTTTCAGTCAAATAGCCAGGACTTTACAGATGTTCTACATAAGCACAGACCTACATATATATTTTAGGTTAACAGATGTGGTAACACAGTAAACATGCCATTTAAACTAGCACAAACAAAATTTAAATATACATAACTGTTAAGTGCATTGCATTTGCACCTGAATAATGAAATCAGATGCTCATACACAACACAAATTACGCAAACACTGTAGACAAAAACATGGATTTTCTGGCAAATACACGTACATTCACACACAATCTAGTTGAGATTTAAAAAAGATTCTAACATGTTTATTTTTCTCTGAATTTATCTGCTGTACATTGTAAGGGAGAACTGTGCACAAATAGACTAACGTTCCTTACTCAGCTTGTACCCTTAAAGTGGTTGTAAACCCTTACAGACCAATTTTTACTAGAGTTAAGCCTATATATAATAAGGCTTACCTGTAGCTACCCCGGATATCGCCTAAACCTGCACAGTTTAGGAGATATCCCCTGTATCAGCATGCGCCGACGGCATCGGCACAATCGCACTGAAACAATGGTACGTGTGTGCCGTCGCTTCAGCTAGTGTGCCGTTACGTTAGTGTGCTAGTGATGTCATCGCAGCTCCGGCCAATCACAGCACCGGAAGTAACTCCTGGAGCGATGCCGCTGGCCGGAGCGATGTACGGGGACTTCGATCTAAGGTATTTCATAATGAGCTAGTATGCTATGCATACTAGCTCATTATGCCTTTGTCTTGCAGGTTTTTTGTTTGTGGGTTTGCAACCACTTTAAAGCCCAGTTCTGGGCCAAGAGATCAGCAATTTAAATTGGACCCCCCCAAGCTGATTATTATGCTCATGTTTAGGGGATGATACGTCTTTCCTAAAGTTGCACTCCTCGATATCCTCTGACCAGTCTCGGTGTTTCTCCTCTCAGACAAGGGGGGGGGGGGGGGTTGGGGGGCAGAGGGTATTTTAATTACTCTCTAATCCAGTTATGCTTTAAAGGTTTGTATAAAAGGTGCCTCCTTGCATCGCCATTAACCCAACATTCTTCTTCAAAGCATCCTGATAGCCCTCCTTTTTTGAAGCTTAAGAATAGCACATCCCAAAATGCTGCTTGGCTTCATTAGGTCATGAAGTGGTATGTTTTTTTAAAGTAAACCTGACTTGCCTGTTCAAAAATGACGAGTACGTGCAGACACTTGTGCTTGCCTTCACATTAAACAGCATAATTTTGACTTAATTATGTCACATAAAGACATGAGTCAATGGTCATGGAGTGCCAAGCCTCATGCTTACTGGAGCCAGAAATGGTACCAAAATAGCTTCAGCCGAAACCAATCAACTGGCCTGCATATTGTTAGAGTGTTCCATTACACCCCCCCGTCGATCAACCAGACACGTGCAACCACTCCTACTCTTCACACTATTTTCAGGCAGTGAAAATGGGCCTACATATCTGTTCTCCTAATATTTGTAATGCGTCAAACTAAAACTTTGCAAACAGAAGAATTTAAGCGAAAACTTCAAGATGAATGTTTAAAAACTACAACTGGTTGTGCTCTATTGATCTGCACTTGAAGCTAAGTGCTGACAAACTGGATTTCTACTAAGAGTGCAGTTTTGTAGTGAAATCACCATTTTATAATGTGGCAGGGCGTCTGACTTTTTCCTTTCAGATGGTGCAGCATTTGTCATTTGAGGAGAGGTATGAAAGCTTTATGAAAGTCATTGTTGTGTCATGTTTTCATCTAACTTTCCTCAGGTTTGCCTTCTGACAATACTAATTGTGTGTGTATGCTTTTATCATGGCCAGCTAAATCAGCTGTATTAGTAATTGGAATTGCATTAGTATAGAATGTGCTTAATATTTTCGCTAAGGCATTTTGTTCAAACTTTCATAAACCAAAGCCAGCCAAAACTTTAGAATGTGAAAGGGCTGGATCCTGTGTTATTACCATCTGTGTCCCTATGGGGAAGATTTCCCCTGATGAGGCCGGTAGTGATGGGAAATCCTTTAAAGGGACAAAATCAAAAACAATTTTGAAGTGACACTAAATTCATTCTCAACTCAAAAGTACCATCTATTGCTCTCAGCCCACCCCAAATTCTGTTTGCTGCTGTGATAGAATTCCTGTATAATCCCACTGTATGTAGGAATGTTGCCACCTCTTGCCTGCCGCCAGAATGGACTGGGTACATTAGGATTTGTAGTGTGCATCATCATCAGTGCTCATTCAACACAAATGGAAGTGGAAAAAGAAAGGGAGAGGTTTGAGAGCTCTTGGAGAGGTAGCAAAAAAAACTGGTAAACAATTTAATGAAAAATGGACTACAGAGCCATAAGGAAGTGGATGGATTATTTTTGGAGAAAGGATGTGGTTTAGTGTTGCTTTAGGCAGAGCAAACAAAAGTTAGAAAGTACAACAATCTTTTTATTGTGGTTTGTCCTTCTGGTCCTTGTACTCAATAGCGGAATGTTAGAAAAATATGCATATGAATTGAAACAGTCAATACAATAATTGATGATGTTATCTTATAATTCACCCAACATGTTTCGGAGTTTTCATCTCCTACTGGGGTACATAAGAGGATCAATTATGTATCTAGAATGTATTAACGGATAGTTTAGATATATATAGAAAGATGGGAACATCCATTAATCACAATATAAATGTGTGTATGACATATACTTACAAGATTGCTAAGACTGTCATATGCAACACATTGCACTTGAAAAAATACAAAAATGGAGCGAAGGTGTGTCCCGGATATGCCCCTCTATAATGTCTGGCCTTTTGGAATAAGATTATTTACTGAAAGGTGACCTGACAAACCCGGGAAAACATCAACAACCAAGACTGCTGGAGGCTCTGCCTCCCCTCGACTCCAGCAGCTCAGGGAGCCGAGGAGCGATGCGATAGCCCTGTACCTCCCACCTAGATCTCGGTCACAGCTGATACTAATCGGCTGTATCCGTGATTGGTGGGATGGTATTATAAAATTACAGGCTCTAGTAAAGCCCAAACTGACACTATTGGGTTGAGTGCCAGGGTGTGCTCCCACATGACTGCCTGTCTGCTCTAAGGTATGTTCACATCCATTTACTTGGTCCTCTTTTGTGGCTGCTCTGCCTGTCCTTGGCTGCTTTGGATCTCTGTCAGTCCTCTCCGGTCCTGACATTGATAATCGACCTCAGTTTGGCCATATATATATATATTTGTTCTTAAAGTTTATACAATGAATTGCTCATGGATACCTATTGAATTGCCTCTTTAGCAATCAATTCTATTCATGACTACAACTGTGTATACACACATTGGCCTGGTTAAATCTAATTATTATTTCCCCTCTTGATCGCCAACTACATTCATGCCATCTTGTTGACATTGTTCATATTACTAAGTTTAATAGACACATATTATCATTCCTAAATTAGATCTTTGCTCACTGGATGTCTTTCCAAGCGTTCAATTTGTTGAAATCAGCTAGTACTGAGGGGGTCATGACTGTTTTGAGGATTGATTATACTTGTCCATTGATCTTTCCTGGACATCCAGGCAGTCTCAATTAACCATATGGCCATTACATTCATATACCTGTTGATCTCATTTTTTCAGTGGCCATCCACATTTGAGCCTAGTATACTTACCTATGGGTGAGTGAACACCAATTTAACCATCACGAGGTATGATGTTGGAATCCAGTATCTTATGTATGGAAATGCATTACTCTTTGATAAATCATAACCACCACACATACATCTCTATTACTTTTATCTACAGGGCTCTGCCTCCCCTCAACTCCAGCAGTCTTGGTTGTTGATGTTTTCCCGGGTTTGTCAGGTCACCTTTCAGTAAATAATCTTCTGCCAAAAGGCCAGACATTATAGACGGGCATATCCGGGACACACCTTCGCTCCATGTTTTAAATATTCCAAGTGGAATGTGTTGCATATGACAGTCTTAGCAATCTTGTAAGTATGTGTGTCATACACACATTAATATTGTGATTATTGGATGTTACTATCTTTGTATATATATCTAAACTATCCGTTAATACATTCTACACATAATTGATCCTCTTATGTACCGCAGAAGGAGATGAAAACTCCAAAACATGTTGGGTGAATTATAAGATAAACATCATTAATTATTGTATTGACTGTTTCAATTCATATGCATATTTGTCTAACATTCCGCCATTCTTATTCTGTATTTTTCACTATATGTATTCATTAATAAAATATTTACAATTTTCTACTCATACGTACTTAGGTCCCTTAAAAGTCCAGTTAGGGGTCAATCTTGTTTTCTGCCCATATGCAGTAGGGGTGTCATAGGGACCAAAAGTGGGGAAAAAACAAAAACCTAAATGGGACTGGTAAAGCACTGCAATGTTCTAATTAATGAAATTACAATCATTTTAACAGTAAGGCCCCTTTCACAGGGGCTGTCCAAATCAGGTCCGCCTGTCAGTTTTTTCAGGCAGACCGGATCGAACCCTGCATTGTCCTCTATGGTACGGCGGATGCCAGTAGACACATGTCCGTTGACACCCAGCCGCCAAAACCAGAAGGCTGGTGGTCCTATTTTCCATCCATCTGGCGGATCGGATGGAAATGCACAGAAGGCCCGTTTCCATCTGATTGCCCTATAAAGGAGAGTGGAACTGTCCGTGTGGCTCAGTGGAGAGATCCTCCACTTAGCAAGCGGATTCTGCATATCGGAGGAGCCAGTGTGAAAGGAGCCCAAGTAAATAAACAAATCCTAAAACATACTATACATGCACATGTCAGTGAATCAACATGAACACCTCTAATGTGAGTCTAACAGATGTCAAGGTAATAATGAGTTCTAGTTATAACTCATTAATCCCTTGACATAACTATAGTTTACTAGTTATACTATACATGTAAGCATTATTATGCATGCAAAAGGAAAGCCTATTTTAATCATGTGGGGTTTAGGTAAAGCTGGGTATACATGAACAGTTTTTTTTCATTCAAACTGAGGGTTAAAAAAAATAAAAAATAATATGACAGATGCCTGCATCAACACAACACGTTTCTGCAGGGATCTCTAACACTGTTCTATTGTATTCTGACTGCGGGGATTCTCGCCAGAATACACAGATCAGCGCTTGCAGTCATTGGCTGTGAGCACTGACCAAATATTGGTTTTCCAGCATGACCGCTGGACAGAAGCTGGTCGTTAGACTGGCTTCTGTTGAACAGACATGTGTATTGGGGCTAAAGCAATTGCATGTCTATGTATTGTAAAGCAGTGCCTCCAGAATTTCCACTAGATGTTAATCGTAATCCATGAAACATATCAAGGTGCTTTGGGTCCAGTACAGCTTGATACCTTTGTGATGTCATAATTCATGTACATGTGATAATGCCTTAACCACTTCCAGCCCAAGGACATCATATGACGTCTGACTTTCAGTGGGGATATCTGAATGATGCCTGCAGCTACAGGCATCATTCAGATATCTTTTAGAGCCGGCTATTCTGTGCACTGTAAGAACAAACATAGCGGCAGTTCCGTCGCTTGATTGTTCTTACAGGCGCCGCCCTCTGGTGCTTCTCCGGGCATTTCTGTGCCATCGGGGACCCAGAGAAAGAATCTGCTGCCGCAGGATGAAGAGCATAGAGATTTCCGGTGACCACATGGTCACCAGTCATCTCTATAACCGTCAGAGACCCGGGTGCGATGTTATGATGTCAAATCCGGGCCGCACTTTTAAACAAAGCTGCGATCTTGGCTGGAAAGCATGGGATTGTACTTTTTTTTTTTTCTGATGTGTTCAAGCCTGGAGGAGAGATGTGGGGTCTTATACACCCCATAACTCTCCATAAAAGGACCTGTCACGCATCATTCCTATTACAAGGGATGTTTACATTCCTTGTAATAGGAATAAAAGTGATCAAAACAAATTTAAAGAGAAAGTGTATAAATAAAAAAAATAAATAAAAAACAAAGTAAAATAAACAAAAAAAATTTAAAAACACCCCCGTTCCCATGTGCTTGCGCACAGAAGCAGACGCACACATAAGTCCCGCCCAGATATGTAAACGCTGTTTAAACCACATATGTGAGGTATCGCCGTGTGTGTTAGAGCAAGAGCAACAATTCTAGCACTAGACCTCCTTTAACTCTAAACTGGTAACCTGTAAAAAATTTTTTAAAGCGTCGCCTATGGAGATTTTTAAGTACCAAAGTTTGGCGCCATTCCACGAGCGCAATTTTAAAGCGTGACATGTTGGTGTAACATCTTTCACATTATACAAAAAAATGGTCTAACTTTACTGTTGTTATTTTTTTAATTCATTAAACTTTTTTCCCCAAAAAAAACACGCTTTTGAAAAATTGTTGCGCAAATACCGTGCGACATAAAAAGTTGCAACGACTCATTTTATTCCCTAGGGTGTCTGTTAAAAAAACAATGTTATGGGGTTCTGAGTAATTTTCTAGCAACAAAATGATTTTTACATGTAGTAGAGGAGTGCCAAAATGGGCCCGGGATGGAAGTGGTTAAAGAACTCAGTCAAGTAATTGCCAGACCATTGTTCCTAATTTTTACGAACAGTCTACTGACTGGAATGGTACCAGCAGATTAGAGAAAAGCCAATTTAGCTCCAATAGTTAAACCAGGGCCAAGATACATCCCTGGGAATTACAGACCAGTTAGCCTAACATCAATAGTATGCACACTCTTGGAGGAGAAAGGGGACTATATACAAGATTTTAGTAATGAAAACGGTATCATTAGCAGTAATCAGCATGGATTCATGAAGAATCGTTCTTGCCAAACCAACCTATTAACCTTCTATGAGGAGGTGAGCTGCCATCTAGATACAGGAAGGCCTGTAGACGTGGTGTATCTGGATTTTGCAAAGGCATTTGATACAGTTCCCCATAAACGTTTACTGTAAAAACTAAGGTCTGTCGGCATGGACCATAGGGTAAGTATATGGATTGTAAACTGGCTACAGGGGGGAGTTTAGAGGGTAGGGATAAATGGGGAGTTCTTGGAATGGTCCGGTGTGGAAAGCGGGGTCCCCCAGGATTCTATTGTGGGACCAATTCGATTTAATTTATTCATAAACAAACTGGAGGATGGGATAAACAGTTCAATCTCAGTATTTTCAGACGATGCTAAGCAGGGCAATAATTTCTCCGCAGGATGTGGAAACCTTGCAAGAAGATCTGAACAAATTGATGGGGTGGGCAACTACATGGTAAATGAGGTTTAATGTAGAAAAATGTAAAATAATGCATTTGGGTGGCAAAAACATGAATGTAACCTACTCCCCAAAGGGGAGAACCTCTGGGGGAATCTAGGATGCAAAAGGATTTGGGGGTCCTAGTAGATGACAGGCTCAGCAATGTCATGCAATGCCAAGCTGCTGCAAGCAAAGCAAATAGAATATCGGCATGCATTAAAAAGGGGATTAACTCCAGAGATAAAACGATCATTCTCCCACTCTACAAGACTCTGGTCCAGCGGCACCTGGAGTATGCCGTCCAGTTCTGGGCACCAGTCCTCAGGAAGGATGTGCTGGAACAGGAGAGAGTCCAGAGAAGGGTAACAAAGCTAATAAAGGGACTGGATGACCTTAGTAATGAGGAAAGGTTACCAGCACTGAACTTATTCTCTCTAGGGAAGAGACGCTTGAGGGGATAGGATTTTAAATGTACAAATAATGTGCTGGTGACCCCACAATAGGGATAAAACTTTTCCGCAAAAGGAAATTTAAAAAGACGCGACCATTCACTAAAATTAGAAGAGAATCGGTTTACCTTAAACTGCGTAGAGGGTTTTTTACTGTAAGAGCGGCAAGGATGTGGAATTCTCTTCCACAGGCAGTGGTTTCAGCAGGGAGCATCGATAATTAAAAAAAAACTATTAGATAGGCACCTGAGCGACCACAACATACAGGGTTATACAATGTAATACTGACATAAAAGCACACACAGGTTGGACCTGATGGACTTGTGTCTTTTTTCCAACCACACCTACTATGTAACGTATCAACTTGCAAAAGTCTGCTGGGCCCGCAATTGAGGTTTTCATGTTGATTCACTGTGATGTAAAACTTAGAATATGTCTTAGGTATTTATTTTTTGTATTAATCATCTATAGCAAAATGATGGCCAGGCGGGACTTTCATTGATCTGGGTGGATGACATGTGACGTCCTCCTGGAACATGCACAGCCAATGACTAATCAGTGTACCGGCCTGCTGGTGGTACCATGTGATCACTGTGACCAATCACAGCAGATCACATGACCATTGTGAACAATGGATGGCTTCCTTTCATGCCATCCATTGTGTACAATTGTGTTGCTGACTGTGATTGGTCACAAGATCACATAGTACAGACAGGGCCAATCACAGCCCATCTGTACCAAGTGATTAGCTGTGGCCAACAGAAACACACACTGAATTAATCAGTTTCATTCAGTAAAAATGGTTGCCTATACCAGTAAGATTTATCGGTATAAACAATCATCTGTAAAAAAAAAGAAAAATCCTGATCACGTCCCAGAGTAGTACAGTGTTACTATGGTAACACTATTGCTCTGGTCACTGTGTTAAAATCTTATTTTTTCCCATACTGTCATCAGTGTCCCTGATTACCGCCATTCCTGTTATATTATAATGCTGTACTGCACTGGTAAAAAAAAAATAATAATGGAAAAAAAAATTCTTAATTTTCCAAAAAATTGTGACAAAAAATTACAACTTCAAAAACTCACCATGCCCCTTACAAAATACATTGGACTGTACTCTCTGAAAAGTAATTTGGGAAAATTTGTACTGTCCTGGCCTTTTCAGGTCTCAAGAAATGAGTACATCAGGATAGATATATATCTATATCACACACCTCGATCGATCTGAGAATTGATCAAGTCTGAGTTCATAAAATATGGTAAAATATAAATAAAAAAAAAAAAATTATATATATATATATATATATATATATATATATATATATATATATATATATATATATATATATATATATATATATATATATACATATACATATACACACACCCATACCATATTTCATGGAATCGGACTTATCTCGATCTATCTATATGAAAATTGATTAAGTCAGAGTTCATAAAATATGGTATATTAATAATTTTCATATAGATCGAGGTGTGTGTGTGTGTGTAATATATATATACATATGCACACACACAAAATATATATATATATATATATATATATATATATATATATATATATATATACACACACACACATACATACACATATACACGCACACACAGTATCTCACAAAAGTGAGTACACCCCTCAAATGTTTGTAAATATTTTATTATATCTTTTCATGTGACAACACTGAAGAAATTACAGTTTGCTACAATGTAAAGTAGTGAGTGTACAGCTTGTATAACAGTGTAAATTTGCTGTCCCCTCAAAATAACTCAACACGCAAGCATTAATGTCTAAATGCTGGCAACAAAAGTGAGTACACCCTTAAGTGAAAATGTCCAAATTGAGCCCAAAGTGTCAATATTTTGTGTGGCCACCATTATTTTCCACCACTGCCTTAACCATCTTGGGCATGGAGTTCACCAGAACTTCACAGGTTGCCGCGGCAGTCCTCTTCAACTCCTCCATGACAACATTACCGAGCTGGTGGATGTTAGAGACCTTGCACTCCTCCACCTTCCATTTGAGGAATCCATGTCCTTAGTCTGCTTGTCTTCAGCAAACTGTTTGCAGGTTTTCTTGTGCATCATCTTTAGAAGAGGCTTCCCCTTCTGGGATGACAGACATGCAGACCAATTTGATGCAGTGTGCGGCGTATGGTCTGAATACTGACAGGCTGACCCCCCCCACCTCTTCAACCTCTGCAGCAATGCTGGCAGCACTCATACATCTATTTCCCAAAGACAAATTCTGGATATGACGCTGAGCATGTGCACTCAACTTCTTTGCTCAACCATGGCAAGGCCTGTGATGAGTGGAACCTGTCCTGTTAAACCGCTGCATGTTCTTGGTCACCGTGCTGCAGCTCAGTTTCAGGGTCTTGACAATCTTCTTATAGCCTAGGCAATGTTTATGTAGAGCCACAATTGTTTTTTTTCAGATCCTCAGAGTTCTTTGCCATGAGGTGCCATGTTGAACTTCCAGTGACCAGTATGAAAGAGAGCAATAACACCAAATTTAACACACCTGCCTGCTCCCCATTCACACCTGAGACCTTGTAACACTAATGAGTCACATGACACCGGGGAGGGAAAATGGCTAATTGGGCGCAATTTGGACATTTTCACTTAGGGGTGTACTCACTTTTGTTGCCAGCGGTTTAGACATTAATGCCTGTGTGTTGAGTTATTTTGGAGGGGACAGAAAATTTACACTGTTATACAAGCTGTACACTCACTACTTTATACTGTAGCAAAGTGTAATTTCTTCAGTGTTGTCACATGAAAAGATATAATAAAATATCTACAAAAATGTGAGGGGTGCACTCACTTTTGTCAGATACTGTACATACACACACCTCGATCCATCTATATGAAAATTGATCAAATCCGAGTCCATAAAATATGATAGAATATATATATATATATATACACACACACATATATATATATATATATATATATATATACACACACACACACATATATATATATACATACACACCATAGTTTATGGACTCTGACTTTTCTACAGACTAAAACAAGGATTTGGGTATTTTCACCAAAGAAAGGTAGCAGAAAACATTTTGCCCAAAACTTATGAAGAAAATTTGCAAAATTTTATAGTAAACGATGAACACCACTTTTTTTAAATTGGTCTTTTTCCGTTTATTTAGCAAAAAATGAAAATAAAAAACCCAGCGTTGATTAAATACCACGAAAAGAAAGCTATTTGTGTGAAAAAAACATGATAAAAATTTCATATGGGTACAATTGTCAAAGTGCAACAGCACAGAAAGCTGAAAATCGGCCTGGGCAGGAAGGGGGTGAAAGTATCCGGTATTGAAGTGGATGACATACTAATTTTATTAACTATTTCAGTACTTTTAAAGACCCATATAGGATTCTTTTTTGTTTAATGTAGTGAGGATGTTACACATCCTTAAAAAGAGGGAAGTAGTTGGTATACATAATGCATACATTCTCTTCCTTAATAAAATAATTCATACCCCTGGAAATTTTCCACATTTTGTTACGTTACAACCAAAAACGTAAATGTATTTTATTGGGATTTTATTTGCTAGACCAACAACAATTGGCACATAATTTTGAAGTGGAAGGAAAAATATCATTTTTTCGTCATACTTACATATGCACTGAAGACCAGGTAGCAGCCTTACAAATCTGAGCCACAGATACCCGATGGCCAAAAGCCCAGGAGGTTCCTACACCCCTGGTAGAATGAGCTCTCACCCTGAAGGGAGGAGCTTTACGTTTCAGACCGTAGACCTGAATGACCAATTGACAGACCCAATGGGCAATGAAAGTTCCGGAAGCTGCCTGCCCCTTCTTGGGTGCTTCTGGTAAAACAAAAACGAAGGAGTCTGATCCTTGGATCTCCGCAGATCTAGACAAAAACTCTGACTGCTCGCACTACATCTAAGGAGTGCGGTCATCTCTCTTCCGCCGAACGAGGCTTAGAAAAAAAAGGCGGCAAAACAATGTCCTGATTCAAATGAAAGGCCGACACAACTTTTGGCAAAAAAAGGATGAAACAGATTGTAACATGACCCTGTCATGGTGAAGGATCAAGTATGGTTTCCTACACGGAAGGGCCGCCAACTCCGACACCCTTCTAGCCGAGGTGATTGCCATCAGGAAGGCTAGCTTACGTGACAGCAAGACGAATGGAATTTCCTTGATAGGCTCAAATGGTTGTTTCTGTAACACTGACAGCACCAGGTTCAAGTCCCACACATAGGTGACCTAATGGGGGGGAAGCAAACAAGTTACCCCCTGCATAAAGGTTCGGATCAATGAATGGGAGGCTAAGGGCCTTTGAAAGAATACAGACAAGGCTGAAATCTGACCCGATTGTACTCAAAGCCAATCTGATTTCCACAGCCGACTGTGGAAAAGAGAATTTAACCATAAATTATAAAGCATAAACCAGGGAGAACTGGTTCCATGGAACTACTAGAGCATCTGCTCCAATTGCTAGGAGATTATTATTATTATTATGCAGGTTTTATATAGTGCCAACAGTTTGCGCAGTGCTTTACAACATGAGGGCAGACATTACAGTTACATTACAATTTGGTACAAGAGGAATCAGAGGGCCCTGCTTGTTAGAGCTTACAATCTAAAAAATAGATCGCTTGTTCAGGTTACAAACTGCTGTAGAAAGAGTGTAACACCGCTCAGACTGTGGATAAAGATTTCCTTGTGGGTGCTGGCCCTGGCTCACCACCGTCAATAGTAATTGAAGAAAAAGATTGGTTGCACATCATGGAAGGAAGAACCTCTGTAGAATAGCTACTTTATTGTCAAGGTTGGCACCAGCACAAGTTATCCGTGTTAAACCGGTCTACCAACGTTCCTGTAACGTCCTGTCTACGTCCTTTGGCACCTTGACAAAGTATTCTACAGAAGTTCCTCCTTCCATGGTGAGCGATCAATGTTCTTTTTCTTCAATTACAAACTGCTGTAGCTTGTTGTTGAACCTGGATGCCAATAGATCGACCTTTAGCCATCCAACGCTGGCAGATTTCCCAAAACATGTTTGGGTGTAGGGGCCATTCCCCCAGGCAGATCGGCTGGCGGCCGAGATAATCTGCCTTCCAGTTCTCTACTCTGGGAATTTAGACCACCGATAGAACCGGCACATGTCCCTCTGCCCAGGTTAATATGTGGTTCACCTCCTGAGTGGAATGGCTCCTGGTACCACCCTGGTGGCTGATATAGGCCACTGCACTGGCATTGTTGGACTGAACCCTGATGGGGCAGTCCTGAATCTTCACCGTCCAGGACCATCGGGCCAGACATACCGCCTGTAACTCCAGGATGTTGATGGGCAGGCTCTGCCCTTGACCATCACCCCCGAGCCCCTCTAGGGTCGTTCCCCAGCCTAAGAGACTGGAGTCTGTGGTCAGTACTCTCCAAGACATCGGGAGGAAGGATTTTCCCTTTTGCAGGTTTCGATCCTGCAACCACCAGCTTAAGCGTGCCCAGGGAGATAAGGACACGGGGTAATCCAGGGCTTGTGCTCTCCTTTTCAAAGCCGACAAGATGTTTTGTTGTATAGGCCTGGAATGGAACTGAGCGTAGGGAACTGCCTCGGAGGACACCATCCTTCCCAGAAGACTCATACAGAGCCGAATGGAGGGTTGCCTGGTGCCCCTTACCTGTTGCACCTGATCCTTCAGGGCACAGATCTTTACGTATGGCATAAATACCCTTGCCTGGACCGTATCCAGAATCAGACCTAGATACTTGAGACTGAGCAGGTCTCAAGGCTAACTTTTCGGTATTTATTACCCGGCCCAGGTTTTCTAAATACCGCACTGTGAAGGCTACACTGTGTTCCAGGACCTGTAGTGAGTGATCTCTGAGCATGAGGTCATCCAATTATCCGAGCACCAAGATTCCCTGGGCCCTTAAAAGACCCAGAAAAGGTGCTAGGAGCTTTGTAAACAACCAAGGTGCTGTGGCAAGCCTGAAGGGCAGTGCCAAAAACTGCAAATTATGTTCCTCTACTGCAAAATCGCAGGAACCTCTGATGAGGCTGAAAGATGAGTACATGTAAATACACGCCCTTGATATCGATGGAGGCTAAGAAGTCTCCCACCTGGAGCGAGGCTACTACCGAGCGGACTGACTCCATCCTGAAGGATAGGATTAACAGATGTTGATTCAGGGATGTTAGGTCCAAGATTGGCCTTATGTCCCCATTTGGTTTTAGAACAGTGAACAGGTTTGAATAAAACCCTGTGTCTCTTTTGGACACCGGAACCTGTGATGATCACTCCCTGATGCACCAACTGCTCTAATGCTTGAAGCCATAAGTTTTTTGGAGGATCCGCAGAAACGTTGGATCTTCGAAACCTCTGAGGAGGAAATCTCCGTAATTCCAGCTTGCAACATAGTTACATAGTAGGTGAGGTTGAAAAAAGACACAAGTCCATCAAGTCCAACCTATGTGTGTGATTATGTGTCAGTATTACATTACATATCCCTGTATATTGCGGTCATTCAGGTGATTATCTAATAGTTTCTTGAAGCTATCAATGCTCCCCGCTGAGACCACCGCCTGTGGAAGGGAATTCCACATCCTTGCCGCTCTTACAGTAAAGAACCCTCTACGTAGTTTAAGGTTAAACCTCTTTTCTTCTAATTGTAATGAGTGGCCACGAGTCTTATTAAACTCTCTTCTGCGAAAAAGTTTTATCCCTATTGTGGGGTCACCAGTACAGTATTTGTAAATTGAAATCATATCCCCTCTCAAGCGTCTCTTCTCCAGAGAGAATAAGTTCAGTGCTCGCAACCTTTCCTCATAACCAAGATCCTCCAGACCCTTTATTAGCTTTGTTGCCCTTCTTTGTACTCGCTCCATTTCCAGTACGTCCCTCCTGAGGACTGGTGCCCAGAACTGGACAGCATACTCCAGGTGCGGGCGGACCAGAGTCTTGTAGAGCGGGAGAATTATCGTTTTATCTCTGCAGTTGATCCCCCTTTTAATGCATGCCAATATTCTGTTTGCTTTATTAGCAGCAGCTTGGCATTGCATGCCATTGCTGAGCCTATCATCCACTAGGACCCCCAGGTCCTTTTCCATCCTAGATTCCCCCAGAGGTTCTCCCCCCAGTGTATAGATTGCATTCATATTTTTGCCACCCAAATGCATTATTTTACATTTTTCTACATTGAACCTCATTTGCCATGTAGTCGCCCACCCCATTAATTTGTTCAGGTCTTTTTGCAAGATTTCCACATCCTGCGGAGAAGTTATTGCCCTGCTTAGCTTAGTATCGTCTGCAAATACAGAGATTGAACTGTTTATCCCATCCTCCAGGTCGTTTATGAACAAATTAAATAGGATTGGTCCCAGCACAGAACCCTGGGGAACCCCACTACCCACCCCTGACCATTCTGAGTACTCCCCATTTATCACCACCCTCTGAACACGCCCTTGTAGCCAGTTTTCAATCCATGTACTCACCCTACGGTCCATGCCAACGCACCTTATTTTGTACAGTAAACGTTTATGGGGAACTGTGTCAAATGCTTTTGCAAAATCCAGATACACCACGTCTACGGGCCTTCCTTTATCTAGATGGCAACTTACCTCCTCATAGAAGGTTAATAGATTGGTTTGGCAAGAACGATTCTTCATGAATCCATGCTGATTACTGCTAATGATATCATTCTTATTACTAAAATCTTGTATATAGTCCCTTATCATCCCCTCCAAGAGTTTACATACTATTGATGTTAGGCTAACTGGTCTGTAATTCCCAGGGATGTTTTTTGGGCCCTTTTTAAATATTGGTGCTACATTGGCTTTTCTCCAATCAGCTGGTACCATTCCAGTCAATAGACTGTCTGTAAAAATTAGGAACAACGGTCTGGCAATCACCTGACTGAGTTCCCTAAGTACCCTCGGATGCAAGCCATCTGGTCCCGGTGATTTATTAATGTTAAGTTTCTCAAGTCTAATTTTAATTCCGTCCTCTGTTAACCATGTAGGTGCTTCCTGTGTTGTGTCATGAGGATAAACACTGCAGTTTTGGTTACTGAAGCCCCCCGATTCACTCGTGAAGACTGAGGAGAAGAATAAATTCAATACCTTTGCCATCTCCCCATCCTTTGTAACCAGATGTCCTTCCTCATTCTTTATGGGGCCAATATGGTCTGTCCTCCCTTTTTTACTGTTTACATACTTAAAGAATTTCTTGGGATTTTTTTTGCTCTCCTCCGCTATGTGTCTTTCATGTTCTATCTTAGCCATCCTAATTGCACCCTTACATTTCTTATTGCATTCTTTATAAATTCTGAATGCTGTGGATGATCCCTCAACCTTGTATTTTTTGAAGGCCTTCTCCTTTGCTTTTATATGCATTTTTACATTGGAGTTAAGCCATCCAGGATGTTTGTTCGCTCTTTTAAATTTATTACCCAATGGGATACATTGGCTAATGCCCTTATTTAATATGCTCTTAAAGCAAACCCATCTCTCCTCCGTATTCTTTGTTCCTAATATTTTATCCCAATTTATGCCTTTTGTCACTGTTGAGATGACCCACTTGTCCTGCACCACTGCTCTCCAAATGTCCGCAAATTAAAGCAGCCTTCCCTCCACCCGAGGACTTGGTGCCGGGTTTAGAAGAGTTCTGGACAGAGGGTTTTTTCTGGCCACTCATCTCTCCCTCGCATGTGCCTGTGTTTCACCTGCAGCTAGTTTACCTGCGCTAAGAGGCTGACAGCATTGAACCTGGCTGCAAGTACTCTGCAATGCTGGGCAGGGGGGGAAGCTTGATTTTACATGTACATTAATTAGTGATAAACTGCTTTTTTTTGGGTGGCAGCCAGGTAACTGTGGCAATCCCCATTCTGGAGGCAGGCAGCGTGGAAAGCGACATCCCCACCTGGAGGCAGGCAGCATGGCAAGCGACATCCCCATCTGGAGGCAGGCAGCGTGGCAAGCGACATCCCCATCTGGAGGCAGGCAGCGTGGCAAGCGACATCCCCATCTGGAGGCAGGCAGCGTGGCAAGCGACATCCCCATCTGGAGGCAGGCAGCGTGGCAAGCGACATCCCCATCTGGAGGCAGGCAGCGTGGCAATTGACATCCCCATCTGGAGGCAGGCAGCGTGGCAAGTGACATCCCCATCTGGGAGGCAGGCAGCGTGGCAAGTGACATCCCCATCTGGGAGGCAGGCAGCGTGGCAAGTGACATCCCCATCTGGGAGGCAGGCAGCGTGGCAAGTGACATCCCCATCTGGGAGGCAGGCAGCGTGGCAAGTGACATCCCCATCTGGGAGGCAGGCAGCGTGGCAAGTCACATCCCCATCGGGTGGCAGGTGATGTGGCAAGTGACATCCCCATCGGGTGGCAGGTGATGTGGCAAGTGACATCCCCATCTAGTGGCAGGTGACGTGGCAAGTGACAAGTGATGGTGGCAAACTGACACGCTCAAAGCTCCCACTGGTTCTGCAATATGGGGAGTTGAACTATTTCATTTTATATTACAATGTAATGATAGAAATAATACGTTTCAATCATCCTGACACCATACAAACCATGGTGCCGGGATGACTGAAGCACTAACACCAGCAAATTGCCAGCGAAAAATCGCTTAAGTTCCCCCCACCACCACCCCCCCGGGCCTTGCCACAATTTTCTTGCACACAGCCATTCCCGGTGCCAAAAAGGTTGGGGGGGACTGCTGCTTTAAGAACATCTGCCCTGTTTTCAGAAAGATCGTCCTCCTGGTTAGGCCTGTGAGGCCGTCTGACCTGATCCTATAAACATGCCCTGGAACAATTTAGCCCCTTCCTGACCAGGCCATTTTTTGCGATATGGTACTGCGTCGCTTTAACTGACAACTGTGCAGTCGTGCGACTTTGTACCCAAACAAAATGTATGTTCTTTTTTTCCCCTCACAAATGGAGCTTTCTTCTGTTTTTATTTTTTGCACTATAAACAAAAAAAAAAGAGCAACAATTTTGAAGAAAAAACAATTTTTTACTTTCTGCTATAATACATATCCCCAAAAAAATGTAAAAAAAAAAAAATGAATTTCTTCATCAGTTTAGGCCATAATGTATTCTTCTACATATTTTTGGTCACCTCTGTGGTTATTTTTTGCGCTATAAACAAAAGAGCGAGAATTTTGAAAAAAAAAGCACAATATTTTTTACTTTTTGCTATAATAAATATCCCAAATTAAAAAAAAAAAAAATCTTCATCAGTTTAGGCCAATATGGATTCTTCTACATATTTTTGGTAAAAAAATAAATTGCAATAAGCGTATATTGATTGGTTTGCGCAAAGGTTAATATATATATATATATATATATATATATATATATATATACACACACACACACACACATATTTTTATTAGTAATGGCATTGATCAGCGATTTTTATCGGGACTGCGACATTGCAGTGGACAAATCTGACACTTTTTTGGGACCATTGACATTTATACAGCGATCAGAGCTAAAAATAGCCACTGATTACTGTATAAATGTCACTGGCAGGGAAGGGGTTAACTCTAAGGGGCGATCAAGGGGTTAAGTGTGTTCTCTAGGTGTGTTTCTAACTGTGAGGGGATGTGACTGACTGGAGGAGGAGCCAGGTCCTTGTTCCTAATTAGGAGGAACAGACAATCTGTTTCTCCAGCCCTTTCAGAACAGGGATTTGTGCGTTTGCACACACAAATACTCGTTCTGGATGATACGTCGAGTAAATAGATACCTAACATGTCATGCTTTGAAATTGCGCACGCTCGTGGAACTACGGTACCTAAAAATCATAAGCAGAGATTTAAAAAAAAAATAACGGTTACCAGGTTAGAATTACAGAGGTCTAGTGCTAGAATTATTGCTCTTGCTCCGACGATACCTCACATGTGATTTGAACACCATTTACATATGCCTTGTGACAGTAATAGGTGTGACAGGTACTCTTTATGGAGGAATCGGGGGTCTAAAAGACCCCAAATCCCTCCTTTGCACTTCAAAGTATTTAGTTCGCGAAAAACGGTGATTCTGAATACTGTTTTTTTTAAACGGGCGCCATTGGCAGCCGAGTAAACCGGAAGTGATGTTGCTTCCATGTTTCCACACAGGAGACTGGAACAAAGCCATTTACTGCTTCCTTCCAGTCTCACTTTAGCCGGCGGAAGTGCCGGATCGTGGATCGGGAAGCCTGGGAAAAGCAGCAAGAGGGGGGGGGGGCGTCCCCTTCGGGATAACAGCCGAGCAGCTTTTAACCGCATCGGTTGTTATCCCTGAAGAGCCAACTGCCCGCTCTAAAAAACAGTACTGCTGCATGCATCATCCCGGTATAACCCCTTAAAGCAGATGCCGCATATGTGTGTACGGTCGGCGCTAAGGAAGAGACTGCCGCATCTACAGCTGGCATGCTCCATTTCTTAACTAACTTTTCCTCCATGGGATATAAAAAGGTAAAACTTTTAGGAGGAATGAAAATCCTGTCAGGTTGTTCCCAATCAGCATACACCGCCTGTTCCAACAGCGGGTGCAAGGGGAAAGCCTGTGCAGCTTGAGGAGGCTTCAGGGACCCCAAAGAAGACAATGGAGGCTCAGAAACCTCTGCAGGAGGTAATGTAAAGGCAGAACAAACCATCTAGGTCCTGCTGAAAAAGGTCCCCAGACAGATAATGCCCCCCCCGTACTGCGAAGGCGCAGCGCTTGTACAGTACGAACCACAACGGAGCCGCTGAAAATAGCCGAAAATGAACAGCTGTGAATCAGCTGTACACAGCGCCTGCGCAATGGCCACGACACTGTGCCAGATGCTGCCGCACGCGCCCAATGCTTGCGCTACTCTGCAAGGGGTGGGTGTATTACTGTTATATCGTGTAAGGGGCAGATGACTACAGAAGAGGCCAAATTTTAAATTGATGGGCAGAGCTGATAAGGGGTGGTTTTAACAATAAACTACACGTCTTTGCGGGGCGTGTTCAAACAAATGAAGGGCGGGTTTAGCAATGTTGATAGGCGGTTTCAATACTTGGCAGAGTATATTGTTAATATGTCTTAACCCCTTCACCACAGAATGGGTACAGGGATCCGCCACTTACATGAGATAACAGTAATACACCTGCCCCTTGCAGAGTTGCACGAGCATCGGGAGCGTGCGGCATGCATCTGGCACAATGTCGTCGTCATTGTGCAGGCGCTGTGTACAGCTGACTCACAGCGGTTCATCTTCGGCAGCACTGTTGTGGTTCGCGCTGCGCCTGCGCAGTACAGGGGGGGGGGGGTCATTATCCGCCGGGGGGACCTTTCTTGGCAGAACACCAGGCTAGCCAAGTCCTTAGCATCTAGCCCTTACCCTTCCTCAACCCATTCCTACTCCAAATTAGGAGGCTCAGGGAAGGGGGATCTGTCAAGCGTCTTGCCACCCTGCGGGATTGAGGCAATCATGCCAGCAATCCTATGCTCTAAGCCTCTAACCCGGCTAGGGCTGAGGACAGTTTATAAGATAAGGAGAGAGGGCGCCTCTGAGTGTAGATGTTTCTAAAACTTTACTAAAACATACGGTTTATGAACTCACATTTATGTGGTAAATACAAGCGTTGACTGTAGGCACAATATCAATCAGGTGCAGCAGCTCAGATTGCATTAAAACCTCTGGTCTCTCTAGGGATACAACACTAGGCTCATGACTAGGCTCCTCAGAAGCTACTGACAACATAGGTGTGCCTTTCCCTGTAGTGTTTTTTTTTTTGAAGACATTACAAGCCACAAAAAGGGAGTACTTGGGTTTAGTATTTTACCCCAGAAGAGACCCTTTAACAGGGCTCACCAAGCAACTATGCAACAATCTTGCTAAGCACTTTAGCCTGCCAACCAACACCTGGGAGACTCACGTGACCCCGGTAAGGAGGAATGAGTTGCTATAAAGTGAATGACACAGAGCCTACTCTGTCCCACAGCTGTCCCCTGGAAGCGCCTTATGTCAGCCATTTACTGTTTAATTGAGATGGCTGTGCACCGGAACGCTCTGTGCATGCACGCGGTCATAGAGCACACATGTGGCTGTGTATGCGCACAAACGACTCCTCGTGCGCCATCTTAGAGTTACAAGCATGCGTGGCTCGGTGTACACACAATATACTGCGTGGCAAGCCGTGTGTGCCCTGGCCGCCCAGTAGCCAGGAACGATCATGCATGCTGGTAAAAGCACGTGCGCCATGGCGCACCTCTGTGCACGGACTCTCCAAAACGCAAAACCGCTTAAGACAACAGGAAAAAGGTACACTAGCAGCTAGCCCAAACTACCCCTTGCGGTCACTGCTACACAGGTGTCCAGCCTTAGCTAGATTGACAGATTTTTACACACATGGGGCACCCCACAATAAGTAAATAAGGGGGGGGGGGGGGATTTCACTCACCTGTCCAGGCTCAGGGCAACCCTAGAAACTAAGTCCAATCTTCACCCATCATGGTGGGTTCCTGTCACTTGAGGCCCGTCAAGGACTGGGTACCCTTATGTTTTAGGGTCCACTCCCTTGGACCTATACAGCACCCTGCAGGAATGCCTTAGCTCTGTAGTGTCCAGGATTACACTATGCAGCATCCAGTGCCTGGAGATCGCATTACAGGCAAAAACTTTGCAGGATCCTTGCGTCTTCTTTGCAAGGCTGGGGTACCATTTATCTTAGCATATAAGCTTGTTTCAAATGGATCCGATCGGTCAATCCCTTGATTCATTTTAGAACCATGCTGGGACTTAAAGACCTGGAGCTCAGAGAGCTCAAACGTGCCCATCCACCTTGCAGACACTGGTAAAAAACTGAAGTACTTCCTGTACGGGAGGGGTTCACTTCCTGTCTAAATCCATGCTGGTTGTTGTCCCCTCCCGCTGACGTCATTTCCGGGATTCATGCTCCATGCTGACTCAGACGACGCGATTGCTTCACCAGTGTTCCCAGAGCCTGGGGTGTTCATCTGCTGGTTATCCTGGGACCTTCTGCTGCTGCATATTGTTATCCCTGGAAAGGTGTGATACACTGGGACCTCCTGATGCCAGATCACCTGCTTCATACATCCATGTTATGCCTCTTATCCTTGATCCTGTGTTTTTAATCTTGTTTGGGGATATTAAAAGTTTTAATTCTGCACTGAGAGGCGCCTTTTTTTTTCTTTTATTAGGTTATAAAAAAAAAATCCCAACATTTGAACATCTCAGAGAGCACTGTTCAATCAACCATCCGAAAATGGAAAGAGTATGGCACAACTGCAAACCTTCCAAGACATGACCATCCATCTAAACTGACAGGCTGGGCAAGGAGAGCATTAATCAGAGAAGCAGCCAAGAAGCCTATGGTAACGTTCAGTTGAGAGAATCTGTGCACAGGACAAGAAGAAAGCCATTGTTGAAAGAAAGCCATAAGAAGTCTAGTTTGCAGTTTGCCATGTGGGACACAGCAAACATGTGGAAGAAGGTGCTCTGGTCAGATGAGACCAAAATTGATCTTTTTGACCTAAAAGCAAAACGCTATGTGTGGCAGAAAACTAACACTGCACATCATCCTGAACACACCATCCCCATTGTGAAACATGGTGGGGGCAGCATCATGTTGTGGGGATGCTTTCTTCAGCAGGGACAGGGAAGCTGGTCAGAGTTCATGGGAAGATGGAAGGAGCCAAATACAGGGGAATCTTAGAAGAAAAACCTTAGAAGAAGACTGGGGCGGAGGTTCGCCTTCCAACAGGACAACTACCCCAAAACATACATCCAGAGCAACAATGGAATGGTTTAAATCAAAGCATATTTATATGTTAGAATGGCCCAAAGTCCAGACCTGAATCCAATTGAGAATCTGTGGCAAGACTTGAAGATTGCTGTTCACGGGACACTCTCCATCCAATCTGACAGAGCTTGAGCTATTTTGCAAAGGAGAATGGGCAGAAACGTCACTCTCTAGATGTGCAAAGCTGGTAGACACATACCCAAAAAGACTTGCAGCTGTAACTGCAGGGAAAGGTGGTTCTAAAAAAGTATTGATTCGGGAGGGCTGAATACAAATGCACGCCACACTTAGATATTTATTTGTAAAAAAAAAAAAAAAAAATGAACCATTTATCATTTTCCTTCCGCTTCACAATTATGTGCCACTTTGTGTTGGTCTATCACATAAAACCCAATAAAATACATTTACTTTTTTGGTTGCAATGTGACAAAATGTGGAAAATTTCAAGGGGTATGAATACTTTTTCAAGGCACTGTATACTGTGCAAGTAATAAAACAAATTTTGACAATTAAGCATCCAATGGCCAATGTGAGCAATAATTCACTATCATATTACTTCTAAAAGGGAAATGGAAATATGGGAACGGACAAACCAGGTCAGCACTTGCCCAACACTTAAAAGGAAATGTATGGTCTTACACACGGATTTTGTTTTCGATTTCTATATAGGATCAACTTGAGGGAAAATGAACATATGTTATTGTATTAGATGTATGTATAGTTTGTAATTATATATAACCAAAGGGCAGCAATGTTTTGATCATTACATAAGCAGGCTCTGCTTTTTGCTTTGCAGTGCTACGCAATGATTTACATTGAGAGAAGGAGCGTTACAAATGCTTCTCTAATTGAAAACAATGCACTTCTTAGGTAACAGCTGTTGAGCAGGGAGGTTAAATGAGGCCGAATCATATAACAGAACTCTCCCTAGTGACTGGTCTCTACAACAAAATATAGAAGAGCAAGTACTGAAAAGTGAGTCACATCAAAAATTACCAGAAGGTAAACTCTGCAGTAACTAATGGTATGCGCTCACTGCACATAACTATGCTTTCCTAGTAAGATGGCCATATAAAGAGAATGTGACGTTTGAGGCACAGGTAGAAACACTTCATCTCTAGGCCAAAACCTCTGCACTATACATGGCAGAGTTTGTGAATTAGTCATTTAAGAAAAATTAAACATTACAGCACTTTGCAGTCTCTGAATGATCCTTTGCCCTGCACCTTTTGCTTTCGATAATCTTAAGATTTCCATCGACATTGCCAGTCACAATAATGAAATCAAGTTTGATTAGATTCTGCAATCACGGCCCCATTCACACAAGCTTTCCAATCAGGGCCACAGTTTTTCAAGCAGACCTGATCAGAAGCTGTGGGCAAGTCTTTTTGGCAGGCAGATGTAAACAGATATGTGTGTTTACACCCACCTACCTCAGAGTACATCCAGGTCCAGAAAAAAAAAAAAAAAGGATAAAGGACTGAATCATTTTTCAAACCCTAAATGTGACCGATTGGAGGCAGACTAATTTAAATCGATGCAAGTTGTTTACATCTGGTCACCCATAGAGCCATCACAGGTCCTACAACATCTGTCAAAATTTCGACCAAAAAATAAACAAATAATAATAAAAAAAAAAAAAAGGGCAGGGATGTCAAGTGCGACATTTGCCCTGTTCAGCTCCAGTTCAGCAGGGGCTCTGTTCAAAGATCTGTTGTTGAATAGAGAGAACACAACTGCGTGAAAGGGCCCTAACCGCGACAAATTTGAATTGTGTTATATCAGGCCAGTCAATTTAAGGAGATGAAAAGCCAGCAGTATATTTGGAATGGCGAGGAACAATTCATTGTTAGAAGATTAGCACATCCACATGCAGCCACACTTGGCTCAAAGTGTGGAATTAGACATTTCTTGCATAAAGTATAACATTTCAACATCAGACTCCATCAATTCAAATAAAAGAGCTTTTTTTTATATAAATTAGGGAAAGGTTCAAATTTTTGGTGGCAGGTGACAACTGCACTCCCATTTCTAAGACCCCTTTCACACTGGGGCGCTTTGCACTGCCACTCCCGCCCCAGTGTGAAAGGGGTCTTATGTAGACATTACAAGGACATGAGGTGAGGTAGGACTGGAAATCTAAAAAATGTGATATACAGTATATACTGTATTCAAATGTCTGAACTATGCCACAATATATTCAATGTGACTTACTCTTGTATGATATAAAAGTAAATCTGCCCCCCAAAAAATATTTAAGATTAGCAGATGTTGCAGAGTTAAACCTCATGACAGTTTCTTATATTCTTATAGATGAGCTCTTCTTGTTTGAGTTCTTGGGTCTGCACACCTGCTGTAGCCATCATGAGTGGGCCACCCACTTCTTTGTGGCTCTTCTGTTTATCGCATATTATGAAGGATGCAAGAACATGCAAAGTTGGGCAAAACGCCCAAACAGAAAGTGGCAGCGGGATCTCACTAAAACAAAAAAAAACATAAGTAGTCAGGTCACCAAGTTTTATCTATATCAAAATATATTACCATTGGGTGGACTAACCCCTAATGTTATAAACCAGCTATACTACAATACAACTAGGTCAACAAATCACCAGTATAAGCCTAACTTACCTAATTTTATTTTTTTGGCTGTTTTTAGTAGTGTTGGACAGGAAGGAACTGGATAGTTTTGGTAATTTAAACATTTAATATTCCTGATATGTGCCTGCTGTATCATGCACCTGTATGAAAAAGTATCTTGTTCTCTTTGTACTACTTCCTTTGTGTGAAATCCCTGGTGATTCAGCCAGTCCCTCTGCTTGCCTATCTCCCCCCCCCCCACAGCCTTTCACTGGTGGTTTCATCAATATGCTATTGCTTCTCCTCCCCCAGCTCCTATGCTGCAGAGAAACAAGGGAATGCGATCACTTAGAAAAAGGGCAATACATTTGTTATGTCCACACACAAATATTTTGCCTTTCATTTTAAATGGGTTGTTTTACAAGGTGATCATTTACAATCAGATTAAGTGTAAGCAGTATGTTGTGAGTTGCTATGAAAATCTAGTCAGTTGAAAAAACATTTGACTGTATGTCTGATTAAAAGATGGCTTTTTAAATGATTAGACAGAGTCTAATGATTTACTCATCTATATCTGAAGTGAAGGATGCGTAACATTTTAAAATCATCTCTGTATGCATCCCATCTACCTAGAATGCCGGATGATTTCACCATAAACTTATGTGGGTCTAGAACACATGGGATAGTATGCCAATGGAATTTGCCATGAGATGGATAGCGGAGCACAAAAGTGTTTGCATCTCCAACCTATGCAGACTAACTGTTTAAGCAATGCCTGTATTAGCATAACACATCCTAAAAGTTTAAGGTTACCATTGGCTCATAGTACATTGCAGGATGCAGGCTCTAGCTCCAGTCATGCTGCACAATGATTAGTCCAAAATGGTGCCCTGGATTGGTCTGCGTGGCATTTCATCTTGCTTTTTGGAGCCTGCATGCTGCAATGCCACACCCACAATTTGCTGCAGTGCGAGTAGTCTTTACCTTAATGTCTGTCACTTGTTCAGAAAGTCTACTGCTATTGTTTCAGTGTGTGTTAAAATGGGGTGTGATTTTTGCAGGTGTGGCTACAAATGAGGGTGCGGTGTTAGTAGGCCATCTCAGGGTTTCATTTTTAAAATCTGGTAACCTCAAAGATGGTAAACTGCTGCACACACCAAGGCCCTGTCCACATTTGTTGATTTGGGGCAGAACAGCCACAATGCACGCTTAAGTGGCATTATTCTTAATGGAACCCCAATTGCAGTGGGATTTTGCAGTGATTGTCGCATGACAACACCTGCGTTTTAAAATCACATGAATCTTGTCGCCAAAAAAGGAACAGGAGTGTCTTTTGGGCAACATCTGCACATGGGGCAGCCCACTTAACTGAATAGACTGCAATGTGCAACATGCTAAAACGCATGTAAATGGTGCTTTTAAAAAAGCAGATGGGAACGCTAGTTCCTAATAACATGAGATCTGAGTGGGGCTCTACAGACACTCTTCTGGGAATATGTAGAAAGCAAAATAGGTGGAATACTTGAAAATAGGACCCTTTGCCCACTTTGAACATCTAATGTCTACCTTTGAAAGTAAACATATCTACAAAAGCTTATATTTAAAACTTTGAATCTTGAAGCAAGAACTATCCATTTTCCATGCAAAAGGTGAAAAGTCACAGAAACAGTCTATTCTAACCAATATACAACAGCCAGTCAACTTGGCAGAGGCTGACAATGTGGAAGGAAGGGGGTAGGAAACCATGCTGTGTTTTCTCATTTTGTGTATAGGGCAATGAAAAAGGGCAAACAGTGAGCAGATAAGCAAAGGGGAGGGTAAAGAAAGGTTTTAAAGCATTACAAAGTATACATGTGTTATACACTCCATCCTCCAGTTACTGCAGTAACCTAGGATTCAAGAAGAAGCACAGTGAACAAACAGCGACACACCACACTTTGAGGATAAGAAAAAAATTAGATGGGATCTCTACTAAAACTTTTTTCACATTCCTCAATTGATAAGATGAAAGGAAAATAGTAAGGCCTTGCTTACATGGGCTTCAGCTGGTATATGAGCAGTGTACAGCAAGCTTTTACAAGCTGCTTTGATAAAGTCTTAAAGGGGTTGTAAACCCTCAAGGTTTTTCACCTTAATGCATGCTATGCATTAAGGTGAAAAACCTTCTGTAGTGCAGCAGCCCCCTAGAGCCCCCCTTTTACTTACCTGGACGCGAAAGTTCCAGCAACGGGGACAAGCACAGCATCTCCAGCCGCTGTCTCAGGACCTCACTGGATATATTTATGCAGCAGGAGCCATTGGTCACTGTCAAATCTAGTGACACAGGAGTCGGGGGGGGGGGGTCGAGTCCTGCTGTCTGTGGAAAGCGGCTCTCCGAGGGGGCTTGAGAGAAAAAGAAGAGCACCGCTGAGGGACCCCAGGTTTCAGGGCTGCTCTTTGCAAAAACCTTGCATAGAGCAGGTAAGTATTGTTATTTTTAAAGAAAAACATATAATATTAGTGGTTGCGGGACAGTAAAATCCCATGGTTGAGCTGCAGAGGCAGTGGTCAGGGGCGTACACATAGGGCAGCCACAATGCTCTGCTTCGTGACAGGAACTCTACCTGGTCGCTTTTAGCAGGCGTACCACCTGCCAAGTGCTACTCATTTAATTGAAGGGGGCCACTCTGCAAGGCCCCACAACTGTGTGCAATGCGCATGGTTGTGGCATGTTAGTGTAGGGTGCAAGGGGTTAAATCAGGTGGCGAGGAGGCGATATATGCCTCCTCACTGACTGTCAAATGCTCTGAAGAGCAACTTGAATGCGGATCACTCTTCAGAGATTGAAGCATGAGTGAACAAGCCCTAAAAGAAAGTTTTAATCTAATTTTGTGAATATTCACACAGATCTTAATGGGAGTGCTGGCTGTCACTTTCAACAACCCGTTAGTCTTCAGCAGGCTTTAAAACAAGCTAAGTAGTTCTGAAGCTTACTGAAGCCTGCTAGCAGCTTAAGGTCCCATGCCTGCAGCTCTTGTCACCTTCTAAAAAGCGATCTGCAGTGCCTGTTTTAATGCTGCAAAAGACTGTTGTGGTGCAGCTCTATTCACTTAAATGGATCAAGTACAAGAGTGGTACAGTCCCAAGACGCTGCAGGTCCTTGGCTCAACCACCTTTTACGGCCACCTGGCCACCCATGTGACCGAGCCCATAACTGTTATTGCGTCTGGGTCTCCCTGGAGCCAATTTAAAGGCTTCCACAAAGCGTGCCAAAAGCTCTGCAAATGCTTCATAAAAGCTTGCTGTACACACTTTTGTTAAGCTTTCAAACTGAGGATTGTGTAAACAAGGCCTAAGAATTAAAACAGTTGCTGCTGCTGTGTATTAAGTAAATCATATCTAGGTAAACATGAAAGTCTGGACAGATTAGTCTGGCACTGGATAAATGCAAGCTGGCATCTCCAGCTAACAAGATGACAAGGTTGATGCAAATTCTATTGATTGTTTTTTTATACCCTGAATCCATCCACTGAATGTAAAAGCTTACAGCCACATTCATCCACTCTATTTTGACAGTCATACTTCTGCTGTAACCACAACCCAGACATTCATTACTTATCCTAATCTTTCATCAGTTACAATAACTTTGGAAATGTATACCAATAGATTTACTCATACGCGTTTATTGATGCATTAACCTAGGGCCTTGTTCAAAGACTTACTCAAGTGTATTTTCCTGCACGGGAATGCACAGGTGTTCCATGCATCCCTGTGCAGGCAGTCCTATTCATGTCAGCAGCTGCATGGACATAGCAGACCGTGTGCATTCGGGACACTGCACTCGCTCAGCTGTCAAATTGGGAGCAGAGGCTGTGTTCTTGCACCTTCTGTGTCCCAATTGACATGAGTGGCACTACCTGCACAGGGATGCATGGAACATTGAACACAGACCTCGCACAGGCATAACTCTATAGTACATCCATATAACAAGGCTTTAAAGGGAATTTTTGCATTAAATCCTTAAGCGAATTAGAAGGGAGTGAAAAAGCAATGGGACCAGGATTACATTTACATACTTTTGTATGTAATGCTTATGTTTTGAAATTAAATTCAGTAAGATCAGTATTGTTCAGTAGCTCCAGGAATGATTATATTTAAATCAACCCTGCTTTCTTTTTTGAACACATGAGCTTGATTTAATTCACAAAAATAAATGTTGTGGCTAAACTACACCAGAAAAAAAAAAAGGTACTAGTTTACAGTGGTCTTCCTAAAATTTCACACGATTATCAACTAAAGTTAGTAAAAGGATTATTGTCATTCAGAAAGTAACTGAAAAATCCCTGTAGAACTCCAACTTGCGAGTAAACAAAAATATACCTATAGGATAGATTTAAAAACAAAACAAAAAAAAAAAAACGCATTTCGCATCAGTTGTTGGCTTCATGACGACTACGGAAGCAGCTCTAAACCCAACCTCTGGCTCCGACACTAAAGCTAAAGTGTTGGGATCAAAGTAAAAATGAAATAGGGGAAATACAAATCTTTAAATACATTAGGCTGCATAGTTCTAATCCAAGGCTGAATAGTGAGTCTTGCAGAAAGCTTTCAGATAAGCTGCTTGTATTTTTTTTTTCAGAAAATCATTTATATGGTCTTAGTTTGGTGAATAAGATTTTTTGATTAAAGTATATTTACAACTATGCAATAGGTTTATACATCAATCCACTTGCATCATTTCAAGAAATCTGCACAGTACTGTAATTAATAATGGCATCTCTACACTGCATGTATTTATATAGTGGCAATATTCACAGAATACATTCAGTATTCACGGAATACATACATCTATTCATATCAGTCCCTGTTCCACAAAGACAATATGCGCAACAAGCAGCAATTTGGCAGGAAGCCTACTATATAAACATGTTTTTGGCTTATGGGAAGGTACCAGAACATAGGCAGCTCATGCAGGTACAGGGTAGAACATTAGGGGTCCATCCACACTGGGCTGAAAAAAACAAAAAAAAAACAAAAAAAAAAAAACGCTCATATAAAGCTTTTTTTTTCTACAGGAGTTTAAGAGCTTCTAGGAAAGTTTAGGAGCATTTAGCTTTTTTTTATGGCAGAACATTTCTATCAAGAAACGCAAAACCTTTTTTTTCTGCCTTTAAACACTGAGCTTAACCATTTCAGCCCCAGAAGACTTGGCTGCTCAATGACCAGGCCATTTTTTGCGATATGGCGCTGCTTCGCTTTAACTGACAATTGCGCGGTCGTGCGCCGCTGCACTCAAACAAAATTGACGGGTTTTTTTTACCCACAAATAGAGCTTTATTTTGGTGGTATTTGATCGCCTCTGCGTTTTTTGTTTTTTTTTGCGCTATAAACGAAAGAACGACAATTTTGAAAGAAAAACAATATATTTTACTTTTTGCTATAATAAATATCCCACATTTATGAAAATAACAAATTTTTTACTCAGTTTAGGCCAATATGTTGTATTCTACATTTTTTTTTTTTTTACAAAAAATATCGCAATGAGCCTAAATTTATTGGCTTGTGCAAAAGTTATAGCGTCTACAAGATAGGGGATAGATTTATGGCATTTTTTTTTTTTTTTACTAGTAATGGCGGCGATCTGCGATTTTTAATCGGAACTGCAATATTGCAGCAGACAAATTGGACACTTGACACCATTGACAATTATACTGCGACCACTGCTAAAAAAAATGCACTGATTACTGTATAAATGTCACTGGCAGGAACGGGGTTAACACTAGGGGGCGATCAAGGGTCTGTGTTCCCTAGGTGTGTTCTAACTGTAGGGGGGATGGGACTGTCTAGCAGGAGAGAGAGAGATCGGTGTTTATACATAGTATGAACACACGATCTGTCTCTACTCCCCTGAAAGAACCAGGATCTGTGTGTTTACACACACACAGATCCCGATTCTCGCTCTGTCACGAGCGATAGTGGGAGCCCAGCAGTCATTGTGCCCGCCGGGCACTCACATCGGCTCCGGGCACACACCTCTGGTGGCGCACGCGCCCCCCTAGTGGCCAAAAGGCGAAGCGACGTAAAGTAACGATGTTTCGCCCAGCAGCGCCATTCTACCGCAGTAGAACTGCGGCGGCTGGTCGGCAAGCGGTTAAAATATGCCTCTAATCGTCCTAATGTGCATGGACACATAACATTGAGCTGCTTCTACAGGCAAAAACGCAAAGCTCCTGTAGAAGCTGCATTTTTTTAAACAAACAGGTGGGGTTCTTGCGAGCCACAAGTGGACCAATGCCTCTAAGGGGTAAAACAACTATATTTAAAGCAGCAAACACTTCACCACGTTTCATTCCGTGTATTTGAATATAAATAAAATCAATTGTGCTCGCGCTAAAAATGTGAATTGAAAAAAATATGAATATATATAAACTGAGTATAAAATATAAACTAATTGTGCAAAAATGTTAAACCATAATTAGTATGCTAATAAAAACATACATGTAAAAATATATATATATATATATATATATATATATATATATATATATATATATATATATATATATATATATATATATATATATATATATATAATGTGCAATCCTTATATATAAAATTCACAAAGTGCATCCACATAAAAGTGCAATCCTTATATAAAATGCTGAAAGTGCATCATGCATGAATATAGACCTAATTAATAAGTGCAAATCCTGTGACAATCAAGTGTCCAAACAAAATACGATCAGTAGATTCAAACTGAAACAAATAAGTGCAAGAAAACAGTGTCCATGAATGAAGTGTTCATCAAGCTTCTCCTGAAAAGTGTCCAAATCACAACAAGCTGGATGTGCTCTCCCGTGATCCCCCACTTGTGCTTGCGCTCACCTCTATTCGTGTGACACGGTAGTTAAACAGTGTCAAAACACGCATTGGGGCCACTCCTGGGCTCACTCAGGATGCAATGATGTATGTCCAATCCTCACAGGTAAAACATCATTCATAAAAGAGAAAAAGAAAGCTCCATGGTGTAATATAGTAAGGGATTTATTTAAAGTAAAAGAAGTTCCTCCAGGAGGGTACTCACAGTATGCAGGTGCTACAGTGCACCAAACTATACAGGTGTATTTCGTTTAGCAGCGGCTCGTATGGCGTGCGGTGTGGTGTATATTCCTCTCCTTCCCTGCTGACAGCTCCGTCCTACCCGGCGCGTATTCGGCACAGGGATCACATGCCTTCCTCTGGGGGATATATCCCCCAGAGGAAGGCACGTGATCCCTGTGCCAAATACGCGTCGGGGAGGGGTAGGACGGAGCTGTCAGCAGGTAAGGAGAGGAATATACACCACACTGCACGCCATACGAGCCGCTGCTAAACGAAATACACCTGTATAGTTTGGTGCACTGTAGCACCTGCATACTGTGAGTACCCTCCTGGAGGAACTTCTTTTACTTTAAATAAATCCCTTACTATATTACACCATGGAGCTTTCTTTTTCTCTTTTATGAATAATGTTTTACCTGTGAGGATTGGACATACATCATTGCATCCTGAGTGAGCCCAGGAGTGGCCCCAATGCGTGTTTTGACACTGTTTAACTACCGTGTCACACGAATAGAGGTGAGCGCAAGCACAAGTGGGGGATCACGGGAGAGCACATCCAGCTTGTTGTGATTTGGACACTTTTCAGGAGAAGCTTGATGAACACTTCATTCATGGACACCGTTTTCTTGCACTTCTTTGTTTCAGTTTGAATCTACTGATCGTATTTTGTTTGGACACTTGATTGTCACAGGATTTGCACTTATTAATTAGGTCTATATTCATGCATGATGCACTTTCAGCATTTTATATAAGGATTGCACTTTTATGTGGATGCACTTTGTGAATTTTATATATAAAGGATTGCACATTATATATATATATATTTTTTTTTTTTTACATGTATGTTTTTATTAGCATACTAATTATGGTTTAACATTTTTGCACAATTAGTTTATATTTTATACTCAGTTTATATATATTCATATTTTTTTCAATTCACATTTTTAGCGCGAGCACAATTGATTTTATTTGCATTTTTTTTAAGCCAGTGTGCATGGACTCATAAGTGTCACCAGTGTCCTAGGTGAGATTTAAACCCAGGACCTGGTCTGTCTCTTATCAGAAACAGTGGGGTTTATATGGGTAAATGAAGACCTTTAATGCAGTATAGTAGAAGGGCATACAAGTAAAAGTGAGGCATAGGCAAATTTAAAAACATAAATACGTATTATAAGGCTGTCAACTACTGTATGTAACCACTTTTTCCATAATAGTGCTAAAGTGCCTACAACACAAGAAAGTAGTAATTAAAGAAACTAAAGTAACTTTTTTGGGGAGGGATATAAATGTAAGATAAGCTTGATGTAAACGTTATCAATGGGTATTAAATGCTTCCATGTACTCTTTGTTAATCTATATGTACATGGCGGTAGCCATATACGCTCACTACATACTCAGGATCCACTTCATGCTTTGTAGTGCTATCCAATAGTTTTCTAGTCCTCACTTCACAAAATAAAAAGTTTATAGATCTGACAACCCACTGAATATATTGGCCCATAAGAATAACAAACATTTGAGCAGGGAGGCTGCATTGATTCCAATGAAATACAGCTAGCTCTAGTGCTTGGATCTACAAATCTCTACATTTAACAAAATTATAGAAAGCATGTAAATTGTGAAGGACACTTTAAAAAAATGTATTCAAAGGTAAGCAGTGCAAAAAAGTCACTAAAAACTATGTGTAATACATTATCTTTAGAGTATCTTTTAAAGTATGGTTCAGGTTTCAACCTCTACCCCATCAACAGAAAAAAAAAATTGATAGTATTTAATATAAAATGAATAAAAATTAAAGAAAAAAAAAGGCTAATGCTACAAAAGTCAATCAACTACACATGCTCTATCGACATGAAAGACTTTAGTCTTCATATACTAAACTAGACTTCACATGTAATATAGATATTTTCAGCCATGCGACTTGGCTCTGATTGACATCACTGCTGGCAACAACAATGCTTCGGTGAATAGCAATTGTTAAAACTTCGAAAATTCAGCCTTTGGCAGTATTATGAACCTCCTGCCCAAAATAGAAATTTCACTATAAATCCAGATTTCTTCTTGTGTAAAAATGCAGGACCTGTAATACTTCAAGCACTGAACTATGTTAAAATGTTGGCAGAGGGCGAAATTCTATATCTTATTATGCAAAGTATGATGTGTATTACTTGATTTACATGGTTTCTAGGGGTATGCCATTTCTATGCCTAGCAGCATAGACCATAACCCACCAGCACAATTACATGAACACAAATACATCAACTAATTGAACAGACAAATACATGAAGACAATATAGTGAAGCATATTTAAATAGTCGCTTTGTCTCAAGCTGATAAACATCATCGTTTGAGAAGAGCCTATTACTTACCACAGCTCCCACTCCGTAACTGGTAGCAGGGGCCAAGGCATGATATGGGTCAGTTGTATATACCCTTCCGTATCTGTTGAGAGAAACATGCAATGTTAGAGTGCACATTAGGGAACCATAAGACTGCAGAAGTACACCACAATAGTAACACCATAAGGTGAACGGTAAGCAGAGTATCTAGATCTGTTTTCAGTTTAATGTTGGGTGCAATGAGCCAACACATTAGCTAGACTAACAGTTATCAATGGATTCCAATAGAGCGAAGGATTTCAAAACAAAATAGCTAATTAAACAGAGAACATTAGGTTGTCCACTGATATTGATGATGAAAATGATATTGCATTATATTTTAAAGACAAATTAAATCTGTAACCATTGTGCTTCATTCAAAATATTATATATACTGCTTATACACACTTTGAAAGGTAACAGGTTTCATCTTTTGCCTGTACAGACTTAAAGCTGGCCATAGTTGGTGAGTTTTTCTTTCCTGCAACCACAGATTGCAGGAAAGAAAATTACTCAATTCCATCATCAACACTGTGTTTATGAGGGAGCAGTCCTGGCAGGAAGAAGGTGATTACTGCTAGCAGTTGTAGCCTGAAATTGCATGAAAAATCCAACATGCTGGTTGTACCCAAGTCAATGGATGGATCGACTTGGGTACAATCAGCCTGCCCATACATGGTTTAAATCTTAGCCAGGCCTTGCTGAACTACCCAAGATGCAAACTGTCTATATATGGCTTAACAGTTTAAGACCCCTTTCACACTGGGACCGCAGCCGCGTTCGCGGTAAAGTGCCACTCGTTTTAGCGGTGATTTACCGCTGCTAGCGGGGCACTTTTAACCCCAAAGAAGGGGTTAAATACTCCCGTGTTACGGCGCTTCCGAAGCACTGTACATTGATTCCAATGAGCAGGATGATTTGGGAGCGCTAAATACGGCACTCCCAACCCACCCCAAAGCTGCTGCTTGCAGGACTCTTTGGAACGTCCAGCAAGTGCACCGCCCAAGTCACACTTGAATGAATGGGAGGTGGTTTTCAGTCGCTTAGCAAAGGCTCTTTCCAGCGCTTAAGCCCCTGAAAACTGCCCCAGTGTGAAAGGGGTCTAACAGAGGATAGGGGTTGATAAAAAGGTGAGGTCAGGTGATGACGGACAAGGACTGAGCAGGGGAACAAAAGTAAATAAACTAAGTGGATTCAATTTATTTTGAATTTTTGAAAAAAAAAAAAAAAAAAAAAAATTGTATTTAATTTTTACATGTTATACATAAACAAAACACAAGGGACAGAGAAGGCAACATACCCACTCTGTCCCACAGGCCTCACAGTGCCAAAAACTTAGAACACAGTTCAAGCTAGCCAAAGGGGCAACAAACATTCCCCCCCCCATCTCTAACCATCAGCTAGAGTCCAGGAGATACAGAACACCAATCAACCTCAACAATGTTCTATGTCAATTGTACGTTTGGATTCGGGATATAGCTTTTAGGATAATTGAGTATACATAGATCTCAGAACATTCACAGCAGTAGTAATAATTACCACCACCCATCTCCTATCCTACAGACTATGTAATCCTATAAGTGAAAAATGCAAGTCATCACATAGTAGTAGAGGGGTACAGCCATGCCTGCCATACTTTGTAAAAATATTTCTTACAGCCCCTGGAGGCATACGTAGCTTTATATAAATAGATTAGAGTTCATCAGACCCTTCCAGTATGACACAGTAGGAGCACTTGGTTTCTTCGAATGCAAAAAGATGGCTTTCCTACCAGAGAACAACCCTATGTTGAGTAACGTGCAATGAGCTAGAGAAGGAACAATTTCCTCCACCAATCCTATGAGACAGACTCTTTGCGTCATAGGGATTGGAACACTGAGAACCTCAGATAGGCAGGAAATGATCGCAGACCAGAAACTCTGGATCTGCAAACAGCTCCAAAAAACATGCTCCACATTCGCGGGTGAGGAGGAACACCGCCAACATTCATCCGTGGGAGATGACAGGATTGTAGCTACTTCCCAAGCTTTTATGGTGGCTTTCATTGACACATTCAATGGTAAATTTGATTTCGGGCCTCTGTACAAAGCTAAATCGCAAACGCTCATAGGATCCTAACTGCGTTGCTTCTAGGACTGTGGCAGATTCCCCATCATCCGCCAACAGCCAGCGTCTAGCAAAAACTATCTTACCAGCCAGGTATTTCTGCCAGTCTGGAAGCACTAACCCCCCTTGCCCCCAGGGTCCTTGTAATACCTTAATGCCTATGAGGGGTGATTGGGGAGATCACAAAAAGGACCCAATAATACTATTACATTTGTGGAAAAATGATTTGGGAACCCACACAGGGGAGTGTCTTAAAAAATATAAAAATTACCTGCAGGAACTTCATTTTTAGAAGATTTATATGCCCTAGTAAGGACAGGGGCAACCCTTTCCACACTTGTGATTTTTGATTAAGCTGGGAGACTAATGGGAGAAGTTTTAGTGATATGTAACCCTGGATGTTAGCTGTAATTTAACCCAAAGTAGGTTATAGACCCACTGCAGCGGAAGATCATCATCTGCTGCTCACCGTGCCTCTGAACCCAGCGGTAATAGAGGACTTGCCCCAATTCACCCGAAGACCCGAGAAGGAGGCAAACTGATCGAGTATTAGCAAAGCCGCTTGAAGGGATGGTCCCGGGTCTCTGAGGAAAAGGAGCAAGTGATCAGCATATAGCGCAAGGCTTTCCCATATAGTTCCTACCTGGATTGCACCCACTTCACTAGACTGAGGTAGCACTCTCGCAATAGACTCCATCATTAAGGCAAAAAAGAAAGGGGAGAGGGGGCATCCTTGCCTAGTACCCCTACTGATATCAAAGGGATCAGAAACTGAGAGCCCCAACCGAACTGCCGTCCGAGGGCCGCTATACAATAAAGTGACTCGTCAGAAATTAGGCCCAAATCCCATACTCTCCAATACTCTATGCATATACAGCCAGTCAACAGAATCAAAGGCCTTTTCAAATGTCAATAGAAACTGACTTTTTCAGGGACTTCTGGAGTATCTAGTTGTAAATAAGTGCATAATCTTCGTAAGTTAGTATCTGTGGACTTCCCGGGCATAAATCCTGTCTGGTCAATGTCCACCAATGAAGGAATGACCTTGGCCAGGCGTAATGCCAACACCTTAGTTAGGATCTTCAGAGCCGTATTCAGTAATGCTATGGGGTGAAAGGAGGAACGCGCTTGTGGATCCTTACCTGGTTTCAATAGGAGAACCATATCTGCCTCCAGCATTGATGGCGGGAGGGCCCCATTTTCTAGGCAATGACCAAAAAGCATACCAAGTCTCAGGGCTAGTTGTTCCATGTATTGTTTATAGAAGTCTGCTGGAAATCCATCCGGGCCCGGGGATTTATTGGGCGGAAAAGTTAATATAGCTGCTTCAATTTATAGAGCTGAAATATCAGCACCTAGAAGAGTGACGTCTGAGGGGAGGCAAAGTTCATTCAACTACCCATCTAGCTCATTGATGTCATATGATTGTATAGGAGAATAAAGAGCAGTGTAGTAAAGCACAAATTCCTCCAAAAAACTGGCAGGGTCTGTAACAAAAGCCCAGTGTTTTTAATAACAGGGATACTGACAGATATAGTTTGATCTGCCGCCAAGAGGGCCAACAGTTTGCAGTTTTTGTCCCCTTGAGCAAATTGGCTAGAAGAATCTCACGCTCTGCGTCATGATCTTTCCTAGCTGCTTTAATTGCAGAAAAACATTCTCCCCTCACCACAGCTTTAAATGCATTCCACACCAATGTTGGCTCAGCCATGCCAACATTGGTTGACCAGTAAGTCGCAATAGAGCGCTGTATCTGGGAGGTCACCTGGTCATTCTGCAACCAGTCTGTCGGCAACCTCCAGCCTCCCCTCCTCCCTCAAACGGGAGAGCCAGGGTGGCCAAGAGAGCAGTGGTCAGGTGTTCCTTCTCCCAGCCAAATATTCAGAGTCATGAACATACAATAACAGAGGAGGATTACCAAATCAATTCTAGCAGAGGATCTATGGGTGGTAGATAAATAAGAATAAGGCTTAATATCTGTGCGATTCCAGTGCCATATCTCAGACACCAGACATTTATCTAAGAGCAAAGGTCAGCTTAAGCTGCCCTATTAGGGTTAGAGGAGTCTAGTGTAGGGTCCAAAATGGCATTGAAATCCCCCCCATGAGCAGCGTAGTCAGACTAACAAAAGGAGCCAATTTCACCATTAAATCATAAAGCACTTGCACTTGGATAGAAGGGGACAAGTATATATTCACAATCAACATTTTACGGTGAAAGATGTCCAGTACCACAGCCACATATCGACCTCCCTGGGTCGGAGAACACCTGGTGTATAGTACAAGGGACCGCCTTACTAATCAAGATGGAAACCCCTCTTGCATAGGTGGAGTACATAGAGTGAAATGCCCTTTGAATCCAGGGTTTGCTTAGGGACAAAAAATTTTACTCCCCTCCAGGTGGGTCTCCTGCAGGAGGATGACATGCGGCTTTACCTGTTTAGGATACTGGTAAACAGCCGCCCTTTTAAATTTTTTGTTCAAACCCCTCAAATTCCAAGACACCACCTTGAGCCTGCTATCCATCAGTAAAATTTAAAGAAAAAGAGACCATATATATACCCATTACTACCCGACAAGGCTGACAACAGATCCTATGATATAAAGTATGAGTTATAGCAATAATTGGTGTAGCAGATATAGAAGAATCAATGAGCTGCATGGAAAAACTAGTAAACCAAAAAAAAAAAAAAAAAAACCACAAAAATCGTCCAGTATGCAACTTGTTCCCAAAAACTAAAAAAAAAAAAAAAAACTGGAAGGATCCAACCGTTGGTTTCGAAAGTTCGGCATTGCTAGATGAAAAACTTGCATCTCTACTCAAGACTCCTCGCCAAACAAATGTAAAACGGTGCAACCTTCAAACCGCAGGGTAGTTGTGCATAGCAGAGAAAAGGAGTGCAAGTCAGTAACATGCAGTGCCAATCAGCACCACAATTAGTGATGACAGGAAGTTCCAAGTGTAGTAAAACTGTAGGAAAATAGAACAGGCCTCATCCCAGGAAAGTTGAGCACCAAGGTGGTATCAGGGGTTGCTATGCAGCCAATCACAAGCATCTTGCGGAGTATCAAAGAACTTGACTGTACCCTTGTATTGAACCCGAAGACGACTAGGATACAGCATGCTGTACTTTATCTCTCTGAACCTTCTCAAATCCGTAAAGGAGCAACATTTTCTGTGTTTCAGCAGAAAACTCAGGAAAAAGAATGATGCAGGCATTTTCAAACTTTAAATCTTGATGCTTTTTTGCTTCAGCAAGGAGCATGTCACGATCTCTATAATTTAGAGACCTGACTAGGAAGGGCCCCGGCAGAGAGCCTGGGGGTCTTGCACCAGTGGGAACCCATTGTCCTCTCTCCACGACGTATGTGGGCGGGAGATCTTCCAGGGAAAGGTTTTAAAAAACTGTTCAGCGAAGAGGACTGGTTTAGCCCCTTCTGCACCTTCAGGCAATTCCATCACCCTCACATTATTTCTCCTCCCGTCTATCTTCGGCTCATCAGCTCGGTGTTGAAGTGATCTTACCGTATCCCTGAGCTCAGGCAACTGGGAGCCCTGGGAATAGGAGGCATCCTCCACCTCAGAGATGTGGTCCTCAGCCGTGGTGAGCCTGCCTCTGATCTTGTCCAGATCGTGCCTGATGAGATTACACTCAGATGCCAAGTATTCAATACAGCCCATGAGCTCAGCCTTAGACGCTGCGATTGCTTCCAGGATCGGTTTAGTAATTGCCGCAGTATCCACCTCCATCTCAAGGGATGGCAGCGGGGACAGCTCCAGTACTTGGTGTGCATTGCCTGTCACCTGCTCCATCTTCATGCTCTGCTGCCTGGTGCGCTGTGAGGACGACAAAGGAACCAAGATGGCAAGGGCAGAGCTAGCATCCCCACCACGCTAAGCTGCCTCTGATCCCATGGCGGCGGCGGGTGGGTATCCTTGTGCTTTTCATGAGTCGAGGATGGCATTTTCCCGTTCTGTGGTCCCTGCTACCTGTACCGGTGCAATGATCTGGGATAGGGTCGGTTTGAAGGGCTCCAAAGGGGTAATAATCAGGAGGAAAGCCGGAGCTCAAGAGAGACAAGTCATGCCCCCATCTAAGCGGATTCAATTAAATGGCTCACATGAAAGTTTGTACTACTTAGCCTTAAAAATGTAGGTACCAAAAAAAAAAAAAAAGGATGGATTTGCTGCCAACATTGAATTCAGTTTAACTCTTTCGCCGCCATGCGTACTTTGTACAGACCTAACTGCGGGGGGCATCACACACAATCCGGTGGCTGCAGCCACTGGGATTGTGTGGGAAACTGACAGGCAGACTCCTGCCTGTCAGGTGCCTGTCGCACACACCCCTGTCGCTCCACCCCCGCAGCTGCAGCGACCCTGCATATCTCAATAGAGAGAACCTGTCCCCTAAAAATCATCACATTGCAAAAAAATAAACTTACACCCTCTGGCAGCGAAAGGGTTAAAGATCTACGGATTAGAAGGGATATTTTGGTTCATGAAACTAGGTGTCCGAAGGTCATAAAATGTATTAGTTGACTTTCTGTGTAAAAGAACCTACATTCAGCCTCCATGTTGTTAACCCTATTTTTTAAACTTACAGCATAAGGCAGTATTGGTTTGGAAAATGACATTTTAAAACCAAATGTTAAAAGCAACCAAAATTTTGAAGTTCTTTCAAACAGCATTTAGTCAGGCAGGCCCTTGCACTACATGGTTTTGGTAAATCTGAAGACAAAAATCTTTAGAAAATCTAATTTTGTGTATTGGGTCTTAATCTGTCCAAAACAAAGAAATACAAGTTTTGGCTTGAGATCAGCTTTAGGAACTAGATGGACGTGTGTCTTTTTTCAACCTGACTATAACTATGTAAGAAGAACAGCGCCAAAGCCCATAAAGCGGAGCTTTAGAGAAGCAGAAGCAGCTGGTTACACAACTAATGTGAATTGCAAAGCTTTAAATATTTTATTAAAATAATAAACATGTAATACCATCTGCTATGTGCAATGGTTTTGCCCAGAGCAGCCCCAGTCCTCAGAAATCCCCCACCAGCACACCTGACTCCCCCCCCCCCCCCCCCCCCCGCCAAATGCCCCCATAGGAAGTCTTTCTATGGGGGCACTCGTGCATGCTTAATCCTGAGCCAGGCTGTTTGCGTCTATTCAGAAACACAGCCTGGCTCTGACCCACCCCTCACTCTGTGCTCACAGGTTTTGACAGACAGCAGCAGATGGCTCCTGCTGCCCTCAGCCAAGCCAGTTAGAGCCGCGAGAGAAGAAGAGCTCCTGCAGACATGCACAGGAATAGATCAAGAATGGGCTCAGGTGAGTATTTAAAGGGGGGCAGGGGGAGCTATTCTTTTTTTACTTGAATGCAGAGAATATCTTCACAACCACTTTAAGGGGCACATGACTCAAGTAATTGGAGATAATTGAGTTATATTGCTGCGTAAAGTAGTATCTGGATATGGCAAGTAAAGCTGTTGGCCTTCCAGGTATGACCCCCTCCCACACCTAGCAGGCTGCAGTTTTGCAGAAAAGCAGTACTTGGGAGATTACAAAACAGAGGCAGGACCTGTGTCCTTGAAGTTTTTTTAAACACCACATTTTATGGTAGGTGTAATATAAAAAAACAAAATAAAAAAACAAAAAAACAAAACTCCATTAACCCTTTCACTGCCAGATTGCACAAGACCCCAAAACATATTTTCAGGCAGTAGATTCAATTTTTTATATGCAATATACCTTTGTATGCAAAGGTCTAAGAAATGCAAAATTTCAGCAAAAAATACACTAAAGTTGATTTTAGGGCACACAAACAATAAATTACACAATTTTTTGGTAAAGTATAAAAAATGAAGTAGAGCAGAGTAAATAAGATACCCAACATGTCAAACCTTAAATTTGAGTGCAGCCGTGAAATGGCGACAAACTTCAGAGATATAGATATATACATACACACATATATACACACACATATATATGTGACACTTTAAAAGCCCCCATAGGTCATCAGTTTAATGTTATGGAAGTCTGGTGCTAAAATTAAAACTCTATTGCAATCGTTTTCATGCGTAGGCACCCCCAACACATTCGTGTAACTTCGTACATGCGTCTATGTGGGGGCCCTCACATTTTTGGGGGGATTTTAAGTGCTTGGGTGTGACAATTTAAAAAAAAAATGTCATGATTGTTTTTTGGTGACAGGTTCTCTTTAGACATCCGGGGTCTTTCTCCCCTGCGCTCCAATGCAAATTGCATTACATTCTTTCCCAAACATTCTGGCCAGGGAAAGAGACAGACTCGGAAGTGACATCAAACCTGTTGCTCCCAGGTCACCAAGAGGGGGAGAAAAGCGGACGCGTGTCCACTCAGTTCCAACCCCCCTACCTGGCGGCACCCACTATGCTGGTCCCAGGCCCACAGATGGGCAAGCAGAGCCTGGGATACATGGCAGAGGCGCGTGCATGTGGGAGAGGTGATATGTTACTGGGGGAAGGAATCGGGCGGCAGCTGACATGCAGGCGGTCAGGTCCTTTCGACATATGGACCTAGCAGCGAAAGGGTAAAGGACACAAGATTCAATTAATCTGAGACCACTGCAAAAAAGCAGTCAGACTGAGGGCTGGTTTATACCAGATAGAGTCCAGTGCATTTTTATCCTGCATCAAAAACACATGGATTCCAAAGGCTGTAGTTTACACCAGTGCAGTGCGTTCCAGTGCAGTCAATAAAGGTTGAGCATGTTGCATTTTTACTGTATGGAGCGCATCTGGAACATGGCAACACACCATAACGCATCAAAAAAGCATATGCAGCAACGCTTTCCAGAATGTCAAAATTGTGGTGTGAAACTGCCCTGAGGGGTGAGAAACCCAGCAAACAAATCACTAACAGGTGTAGATATAGAGGGTTTGCATTAGGGAGGAGGGAAGGGAAAGGGGAAACAGAGATAATAAGTAACACATTAAGAAATAAGTAAATAACAAACCACAAGTAAAAGTAGGAATCAGGGAGTGATGTAGGGACAGGTTATAAAATAGTAGAGGTTAGAGTACACTTATTAAAACACATCGAGTCGACACGATAAACTATTTTGCTTATGAATATAAAAAATTAAAACATATGAATAGCATTAATAAGGTCGAAGGAATAGGATTATAAATTAGTAAAGGTTTGATATACACTCTTTAGAACACATTGAGCTGACACGATAAATTGTTTTGTTTATAAGCACAAAAAATTAGAACACATGAATAGCACTAATTATGGTCAGAGAGGGGGGGAGGGGGCGAGATAGGGACCCCTGGGGTAAGGGGGTATTGAAATGTATGGCACGGGTAAGCTATGCCAGTGCAGTTTGGGGAATGAGAGCAAGTGGGAGGTCAGGAACATAGCCCCTAGGGTAGGCCCAGTTGGGCAGGGAGGGAAGGTAGGGGGTGGGTGGGCGAGAGGGTGGGGGAGGCAGGAGGGCATGGGGGGGGAAGGGGGAGGAGAGGGGAGGGTGGCGAGGGAGGTAGGGGAGGGGTGGGTGGGAAAGGTACAACTCAAACAAATAGTGAAAAACACCACAAACATAAGTTTATTCACAAATACCTCTTACGTTTCACCACTGATGGCGGGGGGGATGAGGAAGGCTGATAGATACGTATTACACACTGAGGGGACCCAAGGGGTAGGAAAAATTCGGAAGGATAATTGTATTTTCACTTTTTGCTTATGTTGTTGTCTTTGGCCTTATAATTATTTGAACTGGTATGACTCCCTATATGAGTAAGGAAAAGGGGAAAAAAAAGGGTCTACTTCTAATGACATGGAATGTGAGAGGGTTGAGGGATAGAGACAAGAGAAGTGCAATGTTTAGATATTTTGATAAAATGAAACCTCGGATAATCTGTTTACAAGAAACACATTTGTGTCCAGACTCTGTTCACCTATTGCGTTCAAGGAGATACCCGACACAGTTCCATTCCATGCACACCTCATATTCAAGGGGAGTTGGTATTGTGGTCTCCTCGGATGTCTCCTTTGAATGCATAGAACAGAGGGTGGACAAGGAAGGAAAATTTGTTTTTTTGCTATGTAAAATTAACGGACTAAAGTGCATAATTGCATCTATATACATACGCCCACCATTCTCACCAGTTCCACTTGGGTGTCTATCACAATTTATAGCTTTGCACCCGGATGTCCCGGTGTTAGCACTGGGTGACTATAATAACATTTTAGACAACTCCCAAGATAGAATGTCCGTGACACCTAGAATTACGAGACAGACAGTTGGCAGGACGGCTTTTGCTGCCCTGCTTACGGAAATAGGACTCCGGGATGTATGGAGAGAGAGACATGAAAAGGACAGATGTTACTCATGTTACTCTGCAACACACGATGGTTTTTCCCGTATCGACCTGGGTTTAGGGAATGAGGCACTCTTGCAGCTAGTAGAGGACTCAGCGTATGAGCCACGCCTACTATCCGACCATTCCCCATTTTGGGTACGGTTAGACACCACTGGAATGCCGGGGCGACCATTATGGAAGGTGAACCCCTACTGGTTAACTTTGTTTCCGCAGGCAGATAGAACAAGAGAGGCACTACGGGAGTTCCTGCAATTTAATAGGGGATGTGCCAGTGCTGTGGTAGTATGGGATACACTCAAGGCATTCTTGAGGGGATGTCTCATTAAAGAAATTGCGGGAATTAAAACACGTTCCAGGGAATGGGAGAACAGGGTACAGGAAGAACTGAAAGAAAGGGAACAGGCCCTAATAAGAGATCCATCAAAACCTAATCAAGAATCCTGGAAGGAGGCACAATTGGTATATAACTCGGTTTGGTTATCAGCAGCAGAGAAGAGAAGATACTTTCAGCAACAAAGTTACTTTGAAGAAGGGGAAAACACTGGTCGTCTTTTAGCCCTTATAGCCAGAGAGCAACGAGATTCTACTAATATCCTGGCTGTGAGGGCTAAATCTGGGGAGAGGCAGACCCTTAGCTCAGATATTCTGAGCAGCTTTCAGCAGTTCTATAGGGATCTGTACTCCAGTAAAACTAGTTATACTCCATCTGATTTGGTACGGTTTTTACAAACCTGTCCGCTCCCGCAGTTATCGGAGGCAGACGGGGAATTGTTAAACCGCCCAATTACATTAGTGGAACTGAGAGAAGCACTGGAGGGGACAAAACACCACAAATCACCAGGCCCAGACGGGATTCCGGCAGAGGTATATTCCCATTATAGGGAGGACCTCCTACCATCATTATTGCAGGCCATAAGGGAGGCTGAGGAAGTGGGCTACCTACCAGATAGCATGCAGGAGGCAATAATAACAGTAATTTTAAAGCCTGGGAAAGATAAACTCCTATTGGATTCATACCCCCCAATTTCGCTATTAAATGCGGATGTTAAATTGTTTGCCAGTGTTTTGGCTAAAAGGTTATCTCGAGTGATTGGCAAGCTGGTCCACTGTGATCAGTCTGGTTTTATACCTACCCGATCTACATCGGATAACATAAGGAGACTCTACATGAACCTGCAGATGCCAGTGGACAACCGGGGGGTAGGGCCATTCTGTCACTGGACGCCTCAAAAGCGTTTGATAGTGTGGAGTGGCCCTACCTCATGGAAACACTTAAAAGATTTGGTTTGGGAAGTAAGTTTGTATCTTGGGTAGAGATACTTTATTTCAAACCCAGAGCCAGAATACGCATCAATAATAATCTTTCGCCTCCATTTGAATTGCATAGGGGGACTAGACAGGGTTGCCCACTGTCTCCATTGCTGTTTGCCTTGGCAATAGAGCCTTTAGCCATAATGATCCGGAATTCAACGGAGGTGGTGGGGTTCCGTAGACATCAGAGAGAAGAAAAAATATCTTTGTACGCAGATGATGCACTTGTATATCTGGGCGATATGACTTCATCTCTGCGGGCAGTAATGGAGATAGTGGGAGAATACGGCAGTTTCTCAGGCTTTGATATTAACTGGTCAAAATCAACTCTAATGCCCATAGACCAGCCGAGGGACCGACTACCTGTGGGAGCGGAACAAATAGCAATAGTTAATAGCTTTAAGTATCTGGGAGTAATGGTGTCCCCGAATCCGGCCGAGTATCTTCGGTTGAATTTGGAGCCATTGCTCTCTAGACAGAAAGAAAAAAGCAACAGCTGGTGCAGGCTCCCCCTATCAGTTATAGGACGAGCTAACTTAATAAAAATGGTGTGAGCACCACAGCAATTATAAGTCTTCCATAATTCACCGGTATGGATACCAAAAAAGTGGTTTAAGCGAGTTGATACACTAATGAGGGAACTGATATGGAAAAAAAAGGCACCCAGAATTAGCTTGGAAACCTTGCAATATGAAAAGGATAGAGGAGGGCTGGCAATACCCAACTCTAAGCTGTATTTTTTGGCATCACAGCTACAACAAATGGCAGGGTGGGGTCGAAAGGGGAATGAGGACCCTACATATAAACTGGTGACCATATTGGAACCCACGCTAGAAGCGGCCTCACATTTGGAAATGGACTTGCCAAGTATGAAAGGGGTAGAACCTATAAATACGCTTTTTAAAAAGGTATGGGGAGAGGTTCGGAAAGCGCTAAAAATAACAGGCGTGCTCCCATTCACGCCGATTTGGCATAATAGAAGATACCCCGAGATCCAGGAACTACAAGGGTTTACACACTGGAAAGAAAAGGGGATTCAGTTCTTCCCACAATTATATGAGGGAGAGGTACTGAAGACATATGAACAACTATGCAGGGAATTCCATTTGAACCCGAGGGATTTCTTTCAATACCTACAACTTCGCCATGCGTTACAGGCAGAACAAATAACACATTCTCAGACAGTACCAACAGTATCACTCTTGAGTGAGGTTTTTTTGGCAGATACAAGGAAAGGGTTAATATCAAAAATATATAGGGAGTTGCTGAGGTCAGTTCAGGATCATACTCTGTTTAAGTGCCGAAATAAATGGGTAGAGGATATAGGAGAGATAGAAGAAAAACAATGGGAAATGGCGCTTGAGGCGGTGGTGTCGCTTTCCGCAACCCAAAGACTGTCACAATTATTTATTCTCCATAGGGCTTATAGAACATCAGTACAGCTTTATAAATGGGGACGAGGAGACTCCCCACTGTGCCCTAAGTGTAGAGTACACAGAGGGGATTTCATCCATTTAATTTGGAGGTGTCCAAAGCTGTATAGATACTGGGAAGAGGTCTCCCAGCATATTTCGAGGTTGGCGCGGGTTCCCATCCCCCTAAACCCGACCGTATACTTGCTTGGAGCCATAAATGCAAAAATGTTCCCGGGAGGAAAGTACTTTATGTTAACTAGATTGATGTATCTGGCCAGAAAACTTATTGCAAAGTACTGGACGGCCCCAACGGTGCCTACAGTGCTTCTCCCTAGAGAACGACTAGCTTATAGTCGTAGAAATGATAGGGGTAAATTCGATAAGATATGGCAGTCATGGTTGGGGGATGTGGACCTGGCCCCGCATCAATTGATAGTAGAAAGGCTTCAGATGTAGAGACGGGGGGGGAAGTGTAGAGAGGAAGAGGGAGATAGAGACAGTCGAGGGAAAGGAAGACGAGAAGGAAGTGTGCAGGGACGGGGAGAAGGGAGAGAGAGACAGAAAGATGGCCTGTAAAATCAAGGATAATACAACTAGATAATCAAGAACATTGGATAGGGGGGAAGTTAGTGGCTATTGTGAATGTGGTGAATGGAACACTAAAGGTAATAGGAAAGTTTTGTTGTGATGGAGGGGGGGAGGGGGGGGGGGTACAGGGAGGGGAGGGGAGGAAGGGTGGAATAAAACAAAGAAAATGGAGTAATGAATTAGGAATAGAGATACAATTTTGTATGGAATGAGGGTAGAAACACAAGAATGAGCTTGTATAAACCACACATTTTATTCTATGTCTTTGTACTATTAAATAACACGAATGATTGAATTTACTTTTCTTATGTCGCCAGTCATAGCCCCTGCGTGGGCTGACTTGGCGCTTGTTCTGTATTACTGCTAATTTTTCTGGCATATTTGCAATAAAGTTGATTGAAGCAAAAAAAGATATAGAGGGTTAGGTGGTGGTGCTCAAAACCGCAAATGTGTAGTGACCAATCGGTCAGTGCAAAATCCTCATAAATGCTCATATACATTAGCCTTTGTATAAATCATTAAAGCAGGGGTCCACCTATCGTTTTTTTTTTTTTTTTTTTAGTTCATTCACAAACTTTTCTTCTCAGCATTACATACTCACATATTGTGTGTAATATTATATTATTCACTGCAGGCGGTTTCCAGCTTCATTGTGGGCATTTGAAGCCCACAAGCATTTATTTCCTGGATGTGGTGAATGCTGTGCTCCCAGCATTCACCGCTCGTTCCCGCACATGCTCAGTGGCATCCTGGGAAGCCTGAGACTAGCTCCCAGGAGTCTGGGAGAGGCTAGAAACACGCCTACTCCCACGGGAGGAGAACCAGGAAGTGCAAAGAAGAATAGAAAAATAAAAGGCAATTACGGCAATTTAAATTTTTTTAAATGGCATGTCAGCATCTAGGCAAGGAAGAGAATACATACAGATATTGTTCAAAATTTGGGTGGAACCCCGCTTTAAGTGCAAAACATGTGCTATCAACGAAGTAAAAAGTGCTTGTGCATATATATATATATATATATATATATATATATATATATATATATAGCTGATGCAAAAATCCTAATTAATCCATGCAATGGAATGACAAATTGTATAAAAAAATATAATAATGTTCTTAAAGAGGAAATAAACCCTGATGGATTTTACTTCTTCTTTGTTTCCCTGCAAAGGTAAAGCATATGCATCGCATAGTAGCCCATTATGTGTCACTTACCTGACACATGAGCCTGCAATGTCACCGCTGTCCCCTCTTCCATGAAGCGTCCATCTTCCTTCCGGGTATCGCGGCTCCAGCGCTGTGATTGGCCGGAGCCACAACGACGTCACTCCCGCGCATGCGCGTGGGAGCCGCCACTAACGGCACGATCGCCGTTAGAAATGGCACGCTCAGTGCGCCATTGTCTACGGTGCATGCGCAGTAGACATCGGTGCTGGTCTTTCGCAAATATCTCCTAAACCGTGTAGGTTTAGGAGATATTTCTTGCACCTACAGGTAAGCCTTAATCTAGGCTTACCTGTAGGTAAAAGTGGTCTGTAAGGGTTTACAATCATTTTAAAGTGACTTTCAAAGTGACTTGTGCAAAATATTGTCCTTAGAAATTACTTTCCAAAATAACTTTTGCAGATTCTCCAAAGTGACTTATGTAGACAATTGATCACAACTTCTGTGCAGAGAAGTGAATAACACTTGTGCTCCCCTCTCAGTTCCACACTCACCAAATAGCAGCACCCCTGCAGGGGTAAATCGCATGTAGACAGATCTGCCTTTGGTCTCAGTGTCCAGTGGAAGAGCCTCCTCCATAACGTATTAAATCATGGGATGTCAACATATGAATGGATGGGAAAGACTGACACTCAGTATAAATCCGATAAAAGTTTTGTCAATCAAGTTTTAAAATGGCACTACAACCCGTGCCAGGAACAATTACAAAGGAAATCTGTAGGTCTGGGACAGCGTGCGTTCCACAGATCGAATATGCTAAAACCAAAAGTGACGTGATTAATGCCCTTTGCCAACCAGAAAGAATATAAAGACAGAAAGAAAAGGAATTACAGGAGATTATTAAGAAATGATACTGAGACAAGCTAAAAAAAACAGAAAACATTTGAGAGATGTGTTGGATTACAAAAATAAGAATGTATATAAATGGCAAGCAGAAACTGAAGACATGGCTTAAGTAGATGATATATCCATGGATGAAGGCTCTGGTGAAGGATTAGAAGAGGGAGGACAGACCTTTTGAGACACCCCACATGAGACCGTACCGTACATCCCTACAGAGACAGTGGGGGACCATCTAGAACACACAATTATCACACCAGAGATTCTGTTAGGAGGGAAAACAAATATGAACCCCCATATGATAGATCCCCAGCAACCCCTAGATTCACCATCCCTACTAATAAAAGATTCTCTCCCCTTGGAAAGGGGGGGGGGGGGGGGAGAGAGACAATATTCCCCCACATCGGAATTCCAATCAGGGGAGAAGGTTTGTGGAGGAAAGGGATTTTCTCCAGGGGGGATAACGAGAAAGACCTCCAGAGAGATGGAACAACCATGGCCCATACAGGGAGCCAGCATGGAGGGGATACTATGGAAATATAGAAAGACCGCAAAGATGGCTGGGACCTCCCAGGAATATAGAGAGGAATCATGGATGCAATGGGAATCAGGTATCCATATCCCCAGAGACAAGGGACACTTATACGGAATGGATGGGTCCACAATCAAGAGAGGGAATTGGGACAAACAGAGAATCGTAGAAAGAGGAAACAGACAATATAAATTTTTCTTAAGAACAAATGAGGATTTTAGATTTGGGCCTAAAGTTTGCTCCGGATAAGAATATGGATAAATTCAAGGTCTAGATTGACCTACAGAAATTTATGAGAAAAATTAACTTGAAAAAAAACAAAACACTTTGCGATGAATGGAGCAGAAACCACCAGAATTAACTCAGACTACACTAAGGAATGACTCCATTTTCAATCCCAAGATACCAGGCAGTGATTGCTTGGGAGCTTTTAAAAAGATGATGGAAAGTGAACTTAGGAAACTGGAAAAGAAAGAATCTAAAAATAAGAATATTTGGAAAACCATTAAGGATATAGGGAAGAAAAAGGAAGTTGTGATACACACGGCGGACAAAGGTGGAGAATTAGTCATACTGAACAAGAAATATTATGAAGATGAAATGGAGAATTTGTTGAAAGTGGAAAATACCTACAAAAAAAATAAAGAGTAACCCCAAAAAACAGGATGAGAAGAAATTGAAAGAATTTGTGAAAGTTGGAAGGGATAAATAAATACTAAAAAGAGAAGCTTGATATCTCCTATCAGAATCTACAAAAACCCCAGTGATCTATTACCTGCCAAAGATACATAAAAGGATTGAAAAACCTCCAGGAAGACCCATTATCAGTGGAACAAACTCACTTTTTTTCCCAGATTAGGGGAGTATTTAGATCAGTACTTGAAGCTGTTGCTACAAAAAGGGAAATCGCACCTTAGAGATAGTACGCAATTAATCACCGAACTTCAAAACATTACAGGCGCTGAAAATTGTCTTCTTGCCACCATAGATGTTAATTCATTATACACCAGCATAATACAGAAAGATGGTCTGAAGGGAGTAGAAAAGGCATTACTCGGGAATACAGAATTAAAACTAGCAGATTGAGTTTTTTTCTTGAAGGCCTCGAAATGGCCATTGAGAGTAATTATTTTTGGTACAAGAAGAATTATTATGTCCAAACCAAAAGGTGTGGCAATGGCAGCTTGGTATGCTCCCAGTGTTGCTAACCTTTTTATAAACATGTGGGAGGAAGGACATATTTACAGAAATGATCGACTCCAATTAAATTTCTACCGAAGATATATGGAGGTCATTTTATGGGAAGAATCAGTAGAATCTTGAGCCTTTTTTTGGTTAGATAAATCATAATATGGTATTTCCTGGTAGCTGGGACTACTAACAGAAAGATTATCTGGACTTGCAAATATTCAAAAAGAGAGGATGGATTACACACTAGAACTTTCTTTAAACTGACAGATTGTAATGGATACATACCAACCTCAAACTGCCATCATCCAAAATGGAAAGGGAATGATCCCAAAGGCTAACTAATGAGGTTACGAATAAACTGCTTCACCTTAGAAGATTTTGAAATGCAAGCTGATATTATGATAAAGAAATTTGAGAAGGGATACCAAAAGAAGAACTTCGTGAAATTGATAAAGAAAGATAGGAATGCAGGAATGTATAGTTCAACAAACAGTACCAATCAGTTGAGCATATTGTGAGGAAGTGCTGGCCTATTCTGAAATCAGAGTTTTATCCAAGATTCTCTCCCCCCCCCCCAAACAGATGTGTATACAAGAGACCCTACTGTTAGGAACCATCTAGTTCATAATATTATAGACCCCCCCAAAAATCGTCAAATTGTTTTCAGATATGAAAGGGTTTTATAGATGTCAGAAATGTTTACTATGTAGAGTAAGCAAGAAACAACCGACAAAAAAAGAAGAATCCTTTAGCTCTAGAGTAACAGAATATCAAATAAGAGCATTAACTGCATGTAACAGCACGAATGTCACCTATGTCATCGAATGTCCATGCCCCGTTTACAGTATGTAGGCAGAACTACCAGGCCTCTGTGTGAGGATTAGGGAACATATAATTATAAGGAAAGGTTTCCCTAAACATAATCTCTCTAGACACCTTAAAGAGGTACACCAGAAGGACCCCACAGGATTGATATTCTATGGGATAGAACAGATTAAAGACCATTGGAGAGGTGACAATAAAAGGATAAAAATAAGTGTCACATAATGAGACGAGGTGGATATAAAGGTTGGGATCCTTATATCCCGGAGGCCTCAATATTGATATTGACCTGCTTTATAACAAACTTTTAAAACCTGTGGTGTGATGAAATTTAGGGATTTCAGACCCCGATAACGTACACCTTTGACCACCGGGACTGCCTATTTTTGCAGTTTTTCTGAAAGTTTTTTCTAAAAGCTATATCAGTTAGGCCCATGCTATTGTATGCCCATTTCATACTTCACTTAATACACACATTATGCATATAGAGCATTTAGAATAATAAGATATATATATATATATATATATATATATATATATACACACACACACACACATAGACACACATGTAATCGCTATGCATGATAATCAATTTCCCTACATTTAATAAGGTTGTTAAATTTTATGTTTTACAAGATAATATCTTGATTGTGATATATAGTGCAGATATGCCTGTTATTTCTCTATCTGACCACTGGGGGCGCAGTTACCTATATAATCCTTACTCCTTCGTGGATAAATTATAACACCCTGGCAAATTGGTCATTACAAATAGGTATGCCTTTTGGCGTTAGCTTGCACCTATAATGATTAGCTATGCCCCAATCCTGTTCATTGTTGACTGCAATGAATTAGAATGTTGTCACGGCAATCTCGCATACTATACAAGACGTGAGGATGGCACCCCTTCTGATAACGAAACGCCTAAGACGGAGCTTGGAACGCAATCACGTCACTTCCGGTTTTAGCATATTCGGTTTCTGGAACAATGTGGTGCGGAGGAGGCTCTTCCACTTGACACTGTGACCAATGGCAGGTCTGTCTACATGTGACTTACCCTTGCAGGGGTGCTGCTATCTGGTGAGTGTGGAACTGAGAGGGGAGCACAAGTGTTATTCACTTCTCTGCACAGAAGTTGAGAAGTTGATCAATTTTCTACACAAGTCACTTTGGAGAATCTGCATAAGTTATTTTGGAAAGTCACTTCTAAGGACAATATTTTGCACAAGTCACTTTGAAAATCACTTTAAGGACATTATTATATTTGTTATATAATTTGTCATTTTTGCTGCCATTACATGGACTATTAGAATTTTTGCATCAGCACCATATTATATATACACACACCTTAAAAATTGATTAACAGATATGCACAATCACTTTTTACTTAGTTGATGGCACGTTTTGCACTTAATGATTTATACAAAGACTCATGTATATGAGCATTTATGAGGATTTTGCACTGACAGATTGGTCGCTACACATTTGAGTAGTTTAGCAGTGCCACCTACCCCTCTATATCTACACATTAATATTTACATCACCTAGTGAAGTTCCCAGGGAGGCAGCAGCCATATTCATAAATTAAGCGCAGAATAAAATACATTTAAAATTGCTAACAGTGCCACAAACTGAATAAAATGGGTGGCAACCGGCAGCTTAAAGAGCTGCTTGATGGGCCTTACACCCCACACAAAGACCTGATCGTAAGCCCACTCGGAAAATGCGTGAACAAGTGGCAGCCTTACAAATCCAGATACCGTTGACAGGTGCCTAAAACGAAGGATGCGCAGGTCTAGTAAAGTGTGCCCTGCTAGGAAACGGTGGAACCTTAACCATGACCTCAGACAAGTGGTTTCAGCCACTGAGATAGGAGGGGGGAGGGGCATACAAGAAGCTGGTTTCACTTTACTGAGACTATTAGGGGTCGCTAGGTGTCAAATGAAAGCTGTGCCTGAGAGAGAAACTCATACAGCCAAACTTGTAAAGCATGAACTACATACAGATAGTAAAGCCACATTTTCTACATTAACAACTTGCTTACTGGGCACTTAAACCCCCCTCCTATCCAGACCAATTTTCAGCTTTCAGCGCTGACGGACTTTGCATAATTGTGCGGCCATACAACACTGTACCCAAATGAAATTTTTATCATTTTTCCCCACAAATAGAGCTTTCTTTTGGTGGTATTTGATCACCTCTGCGGTTTATTTTTTGTTATAAAAAAAAAAGTAAAAAAAAACTGAATTAAAAAATTTTTTTTTTAAATATTTTGTTATAAAAAATTTAAAACAGGTAATTTTTCTCCTTCATTGATGTATGCTGATGAGGCGGCACTGATTGGCACCGATAGGCGGCAGTGATGGGCACTGATGGGTGGCAATAATGGGCACTATCAGTTACACCGATAGGCAGCACTGCTAGGTGGCACTGATTGGCACTACTGGTCTGCATTGATTGATAGCTGGCACTTGTGGGCACTGATAGGTGGCACTTGTAAGCATTGATAGGTGGCACTGTGGGCACTGTTAGGTGGCACTGTTAGGTGGGCACAGATGAGGCAGATGTGCCTCTTCCACTTCGGGACCGATGTCCCTCGCATCCGAGCCGGTGATCAGCTTTTTTTCTACTCACGCTGTCAGCGTGAGTAGAAAAAAAAAAAAAACGATTAATTACCGATCTTTTGTTTACATCATGTGATCAGCTGTCATTGGCTGACAGCTGATCACATGGTAAGGGGCCGGGACCGGCCCCTTACTTGGATCGGTGATCACCCGAGTCTCAGTGACTCGTTGATCACAGCGTGCTTGGCGCGCGACCTGTAGTGCACAGGGGAGGCCGTCATTCGGCCATAGCGCAGATGTCAAGTGGTTAAAGTAAAGGTCTGAAGCCACTTTAAGAAGCAAAGAGTCTCTAGGTCTCAATATCATCCTAGAAGGATTTTCCAAACTCCAGAGCTGTAGTCTGAGCTACCAGGCCACAGACAACCTAGTCTTTGGTTTGACTAGAGATTGTACTCTTGTCCCAAGCAGATAGAATGTTGTGTTGAAGGGGTCTGGCGAGGAAATGAGCAAATGTGACTGCCGAAGGAGGCTACCATCAAGCTCACAACACGAATGCAGAGTGGGCCATTTCCTGGATTGAAAGCGGAGAGTCAAATGTTTACAGGGAACAAACTATGCCTTAGAGCTATAGTCTAGAAAATTATCCACATATATTTCACATGGTATGTGGGTTCCAGCACCAATTTCCTAAGACTCGGAACCCCCAAAAAAAGCCCTGGGCTGTCTGCTTCGCATTGTCAGATGTTGCGTTGACTTCTCTCTCAACAGGAGGTTATTGACGCATTCCACAATAGGAGTACCCTGGAGTTAGAACCCTGGTGACCACTTGAAGTTCAGTTTCAGAACAGAGTGAATGTCCCCATTTGGAACAATGAAAAGGCTGGCGTAAAACTCCTGAAACCTTTCCTCCAATGAAACAACTGCTGTGGCGAAACAGCATCTTTAGTTAGGCAGTATATTTTCTAATATCTTCTTTCATCACTAAATGTTATACTTATAAGTATTTGTGTGATCTCCCTTTGCACATATCAAACAACCTCAAAAACGTGCCAAAACATCGACTAAAAACATTAAACCTATTCTCCCTGGAAAAGAGATGCTTAGGACGGGATACGATCCCAATATACAAATCTTTAATACAAATCTTTACGTGTAAATGGGAACTCTAGCATTGGGAGAAAACTATAACCTAAAACTTTCAAACAAGGCACATGGCTATGCACTGAAGTTGAAAGAGTAGTTCAATCTGAAACTGTATAAGGGGTTCTGTACCTTTGTGAGCTGTGAGGATGCAGAACTCCCTTCCACAGCTAGTGGTGTCAGTGGGGAGTGTAAAAAAAAAAAAAAGTTTTGGATGCGTTAGTGAGCACAATGTACAGATATATGGAAAAATTGTAGAGCTAAACAAAGCAATTATAAAAAATTGAGTCCTCCAGGTCTACTGGGGCGGCTCAGTGGGGTAGTACCTCTCGCCTAGCAGTAAAAAGGGTAGCTGGTTTGAATCCCAATCACGGCACTACCTGCCTGGAGTTTGCATGGCTTGCGTGAGTTTCTTCTGGGTACCCCTGTTTCCTCCCACACTCCAAAGACATGCTGGTAGGTTAATTGGCTCCTGTCCAAATTGGCCCTAGTATATGAATGTGAGTTAGGGACCTTAGATTGTAAGCTACTTGAGTGTAGGGACCAATGTGAATGTACAATGTATGTGTAAAGCGCTGAGTAAATTGACAGCGCTATACAAGTACCTTAAATAATAATACTGTGAAATAATTCATATATAATCTACAAATATTTTCATAAATTAAACCTCCCAGTGAGTAGAGGAAAAAAAAATAGGAGCCAGTAGTGTATATTAGTTATGAAGTACAACAAAGATAAAAACCTAACCGAGGCTCTACCTTTCCATATACATATTAAGCCCAAACCCAACTCTAGAAAAGGGACAAATCAAGGAAACTTCTTGGCAATAAATCTCATGTGTATACAAATACCATATTTATTATTCACAACATTAAAAACACACAAAAATGCGAAAAATTGGCCATAAAAAAAAAAATAAATAAAAAACGTCCCCAAGAGGCTTCAGTATGAATTATAGTAATATGGTAAATAACATTTCTAGCGCTAAAACTCTCAATCCCAGAGGGCTGCATGACCCAGAATGGTCTTGTAGAGACTAAGGCTACTTTCACACTGAGGTGCTTTACAGGCGCTAAAAATAGCGCCTGCATAGTGCCTCTCCAGTGTGAAAGCCTGAGTGCTTTCACATTGGAGCGGTGCGCTTGCAGGACGGTAAAAAAAAAAAAAAGTCCTGAAAGCAGCATTTGCAGCGCTGTAGGAGCCGCTCCTACAGCACTGCAAAGCGCCCCTGCCCAATGAACTCAATGGGGCAGCTCTGGCAAAGCGCTGCTACAGCAGCGCTTTGCGGCCAGTTTTATCCCTTTTTCGCCCGCTAGCAGGGGTTAAAACCTCCCCGCTAGTGGCTGAATAGCGCCACTTTACCGCCGACGCCCGCCCGTGAAAGTAGCCTTAGGCACATTATCTCATTCCTCCATGTCCCACAAGAGGGAGTGGAGTTCATGATAGAGGGGGTGGAGTGCATGATATGTCACTGAATAAGCAAATCCCCCAATGCCCTTCCTAAAAAATAAACTGCGGATGCTTAAAATGATTGTAAAGTCTCTTTTTTTTTCTTTGAAAACAAACATGTTATACTTGCCTGCTCTGTGAAATAATATCTTATGTGCACTGTTGAGGCTATACAAAAGTAAAAATATGTGGTTCTTTAAAAGACACTTTTGGGTTTAAATAGGAGAATCTATAGGAAATTCACCTTAGCACAACAGTGCTTGTAACATCTTTTGTTGCATTCCCAAATACCCTATGCGCAGTACTGAATTGTAAAAAAATTAAAGTGATAAGTCTCTACAAGACAATTCTAGAATATACAGCCATCAGGGATTAGGGAGGAGTGTTTTACAGCAAAAAAGGTTACTCTTGAAGGGGGGGGGATTTCGCAGCAGCTTTTGTTTTAATTTTTTAGTTTTTATATTTTGTGTCTAATCAAGACGGTATAATTTGAGTAGATATGAGATTTATTGCAAGACATTTCCTGGGGATTTGTCCCTTTGCCAGAGTTGGAATTGGTCTTAAGGTGCTTTTAAAGACTCAAGGTTTTTTTACCTCCATGCATGAAGATAAAAAGCCTGTGAGCAGCAGCAGTAGCAGCAGCAGCCGCCCCCCCCCCCCAAAAAGCACACCTGCGCCCCCTCTCGATCGAGCAATGTACACGAGCGCTGAGCTTCTCTCGCGTCTCACGGACTGAGACCGCAGCGGGAGCCATTGCCTCCTGCTCTGTCGATCACAGCCAGTAAGACAATGAGGAGAGAGCAGGGTGCAGGGCCGAGCCACGGTTGTGTGTCTTATGGACGCATGCAGTGGGGCTCGGAAGCGAGCAAGCATCAGTGTCCCCAGAGCAAGCGGGGGGGGGAGCCAGGAGCACCGGTAGGGGACACGAAAAGAGGATCGGGGCTGCTCTGTGCAAAACCACTGCACAGAGCAGGTAAGTATAACATGCTTGTCTTTCTTTTTTTAACTGGACCTTTAACCACTTGATATCCTTAGGCCATCATATGACGGCCTCGACTTTCCGGGGTTATATCTGAATGATGCCTGAGGCTACAGACATCATTCAGATACCGGCATTTTCAGCCGGCGATTCCGTACACTATTATAGCAGCTGTTCCGCCGCTTGATCGTTCTTACAGGCGGGGAAAGGGGACGTCACCCCCTACCACCGCCCTCGGGTGCTTCTACCGACTCACCTCAGCGATCGGTGAGTCGGAGAGCGGATCCGCCGGCGCCGGATGTAGATCATAGAGCTTTCCGCCGGAGTCTCTATGATCGTTCGGAGGTCGGGCGCGATGTTATGATGTCACGCCCGGCCTCTGCATTCAAAAAAACTGCGCCGCCTCGGCTGGGAAGCGGTGATCTTTTTTTTTTAAATTATTTTAGGCTTCCCAGCCTAGATGTGAGATGTGGGGTCTTACTGACCCCATATCTCACTGTAAAGAGGACCTATCATGTCATATCCCTATTACAAGGGATGTTTACATTCCTTGTAATAGGAATAAATGTGATCAAAATTTTTTTTTTTTAAAAAGTGTCAAAATAAAAAATTAAATAAAATTAACAATAAAAAAAAAAAAATTTTTTTAAAGTGCCCCTGTCCCCGTGAGCTCGCGCGCAGAAGCGAACGCATACGCAAGTCCCGCCCACATATGAAAACGGTGTTCAAACCACACATGTGAGGTATCACCGCGAACGTTCGAGCGAGAGCAATAATTCTAGCCCTAGACCTCCTCTGTAACTCAAAACATGTAACCAGTAAAAAATATTAAAGCATCGCCTATGGGGATTTTTAAGTACCAAAGTTTGGCGCCATTCCACGAGCGATTGCAATTTTGAAGCATGACATGTTAGGTATCTACTCAGCGTAACTTCATCTTTCACATTATGCAAAAAAATTTGGCTAACTTTGCTGTTTTGTTTTTTTTTAAAGCATGAAAGTTTTAAAAAAAAAAAAAAAAAACGTGTTTGAAAAATTGCTGCGCAAATACCGTGCAAGATAAAAAGTTGCAATGACCGCCATTGTATTCTATAGGGTCTCTGCTAAAAAAAAACATATATAATGTTTGGGGGTTCTATGTAATTTTATAGCAAAGAAATGATGATTTTTGACATGTAGGAGCGAAGTGTCAGAATTGGCCTGGATGCGAAGTGGTTAAAGTCACTTTAATATGTATATGGAAAGGTACAGCCTCATTCAGGTTTTTATCCAGTGACAAACATACTCACACTGAACTGGATGGACTAGTGTCTTCATTTAACCTTAAACTATGTAACTACACTTTTCAAAACAATTTAAGGAACACTTTGAAAACACATCAGATCTCAATAGGCAAAAATATCATGCTGGATATCTATACTGATATAGACTGGGGAATGTGTTAGGAACGAAAAGGATGCCACATCATATGATGGAAATGAAAATTATCAACCTACAGAGGGCTGAACTCAAAGACACCCTGAAAATCATAGTGAAAAAATGATGCAGCTGGCTAACCCATTTTGCTGAAATTTCATTGCAGCAACTCAAAATGGTACTCCGTAGTTTGTATGGCCCCCACGTGTTTGCATGCCTGACAATGTAGGGGAATGCTTCTAATGAGAAGGATGGTGTCCTGGGTTATTTCCTCCCAAAACTGGGAGGATTGGGGGAGAGAAACAAATGCACGCCACACTTTTCACATATTTGTAAAAAATTGAGAACCATTTATTATTTTCCTTCGACTTCACAATTATGTGCCACTTTGTGTTGGTCTATCACAAAATCCCAATAAAATACTATTACGTTTTTAGTTGTAACATGACAAAATGTGGACAATTTCAAGGGGTATGACTATTTTTTCAAGGCACATTCAGGTAATCTGTGCAATAAAGAAGTGGATATGGGCCCAACCCCTCCTATCCCATTCAAGTAAATTTACCCTGAATTAAGCATCCACTAGGGAGAAACTATATGGAATAAAAGGTACAACTAATCTCATTCACATATAAAAAAAAATAAAAAAAATAGTTTTTATATGTAAATGAGATTAGTCACACCTTTATTCCATATAGTTCTTCCCATTTCGCTCTCCCTTTCCCCTTCCCATGGAGATATATTTGTATACCTAGTGGATGTTTAACCGCTTCAGCCCCAGAAGATTTTACCCCCTTCCTGACCAGAGCACTTTTTGCGATTCAGTACTGCATTGCTTTAACTGACAATTGCACGGTCGTGCGACGTTGCACACGAACAAAATTGACGTTCTTTTTTCCCCACAAATAGAGCATTCTTTTGATAGTATTTGATCGCCTCTGCGGTTTTTATTTTTTGTGCTATAAACAAAAAATGAGTGACAATTTTGAAAGAAAAAAAAAAAAAGAAAAAAACAATATTTTTTACCTTTTGCTATAATATCCATCCACCAAAAATACATAGAAAAAAAATTTTTTTCCTCAGTTTAGGCCGATATATATTTTTCTACATATTTTTGGTAAAAAGAAAAATAAATCGCAATAAGCGTATATTGGTTTGTGCAAAAGTTATAGCGTCTACAAAATAGGGGATAGTTTTATGGCATTAGTATTAATTTTTTTTTTCTTTTACTAGTAATGGCGGCAATCTGCGATTTTTATCGGGACTGCGACATTATGGTGGACACAGTGGACAATTTTGACACATTTTTGGGACCATTGGCATTTATACAGTGATCAGTGCTATAAAAATGCATTGATTACTGTAAAAATGTCACTGGCAGGGATGGAGTTAACACTAGAGGGCGATCAAAGGGTTAATTGTGTTCCCTAGTGTGTGTTCTGAGTGGACTGTGTAGGGGGAAGAGATAGATCACTGCTCATACTCTGTATGAACAGACATCTGTCTCATCTCCCCTCAGAGAACTGGAAACTGTGTTTACACACACACAGATCCCGGTTCTCGGTGTGCCCCAAGCAATCGCAGGAGCCCGGCAGTGATCGCCACCGCTGGGCACTCACATCGGCTCCGTGGGCATGCCCCTAGTGGCCACAGGGCTAAGCGACATTACATAACGTCATTTTGCCCAGCCGTGCCATTCTGCCGCAGTACAACTGCGGCGTCGGGTTGGCAAGTGGTTAATGGATTTGTCCAGGGTAAATTTACTTGAATGGATAGGAGGGGTTGAGCCCATATCCACTTTTGTTGTTTGAATCTCTTAGCTGTGTTTATTTGTGGAGGGCTACCCCACCATAGGACAGATTTAAATTATCTAACCTTGTAGGATTCTGTAGTGTGGTTTTTATGTTAATAAGTGCCATTACAACCAATAAAGTTTTAAAAAAAAAATATACATATATACAAGTTGCACTTATGTTTGTCAAAACAAAATATTGTTTATGAAACTTTGTATTATTTATAAAGATGTTATATATATCACAACGGCTAAATCGGTGTCTGTAGTGCATGTTCAGACCTTAATACCATAAATAACATTTTATTCGATTTTTACTCCAGGAGTATAACCTAAATATGACTAAAACAGAAATTTAGTCAAAAGAAAAAAGGACTAAAACTAAATCGAAATTTGACATCAAAATTAACACTGCTGCAAAGTCTCCTGTTGAAGAGAGAGGGGGAAGAAGAGCTGCTGCATACAGGAACAGTGCTGGATCCAGATTGGGCTGAGGTAAACGTTTAAGGGGAAGCAACATTTGAAAGTTTTTTTTCACCTTTATGTAGAGAATGCATCAAGGCTTCCTGCTGATTGAAAAATTATTAAATCCCTGGACATCCTTTAGGTGTGCATGTTCCAGGGAGGGAGCTGGCCAATGAAAGACCTAGACTTTAGCTATGAAGCCTGCCATTTAATTTGCTTGATTACATTCTATCAGAGCTTCTTTTGGATCAGTACAGCTAAAGTCTGCACCATCCAGGAGCCAGCAGGGAAAAACATGTCCTATAGAGGGATGCCAGGGATCTGCTCTTTCACTCAGGCTCATCACTTGTCATAACTTACGAATTTACATTTTTCAACTTATTACTCTTTAACCTGTTCAACTCTTGTACTTTTATACCTCCCTCTCGAACCAGAGCCGTTTTGGCATTTCCACGAGGGCCCTGTTTATTTTAGCGAAAACTTTGTACCCAAAATAGTGTGCTTTTAAGTAATGGCAAGCTAGGCTTTTAGCAATATTTTTCATCAAATTCATAGACAAAAAAAGTCTATTTGGATGTGTTTTTTTTTTAAGTAGTTTTAGTGTCAATAAAAAGCATGCCAAAGTTTTTGACAAAAGTAGATTTTTTCCCAAATATGCGCATTAAAAAAAATAAGTGTAAAAAATACCCAAGGATGTAATTGACTAAGAATGATTGTAAACCAGGCCATTCCTCTTGTTATCCTTTTTAACAGAACCTTAGAGGCTGTTGTAAACCCTTTACAGCAGCTGTGAAAAAAACAAACTGGAAATTAGACTTTTGAGGTGGTCAGTTCCTATGCAACCTGCCTGGGTACTACGAGAATCTCTTATTTTTTCATTGGCTGCAATGATCATTTCTATCCCTTTCTTTTGGAAAGGAAGGGTGAGGAAGGGGAAGGTCAAAAGCAACAAGGTTATAACACCGTTTCACAGCTGCTACTGAGGGATAACTAGAGAGCTGTGATATGAGAAAGGGAGTACAGCTGGCAATACATGGATCAAAATTCAGCTGGTTCACCAGGGACCAGCCGAATTTCGATCCATGAATGGGCAAGGCTGGTTGACAAGTCAATTTACCAATCATTTTCCTCTTCAATTTTTTTGCAATCGATCAACGCTGCCAGCTATGATAAATGCCGGCAGCACATATGTGTGTATTCTGATAGCGGGGAAGTCTTTCTGGCTGTCAGAAAAAAAGGCTCAGCGACGAGGGTTACCTCACCCACACTCTGGGTGTGTGGATGGGGAATCACCTAAAGCTGTGTACTGCACATGTGTTTAGGCGCATCTGGCACTTGAGCGTTATTGCATACCACTGGCCATTAATTTATTCAGGCCACTGAAATGCATTGACGCTCAAGCAATTAGGCCCGTTGAGCCTTTTTTTCTGCTCTTCAGCTCCTCTCTTAAATGTGCCTTTGGTGGATTTTTCTTCAGCCTGTAAACGCTCCTCTTCTGATTCACCTATAAACACCTGTGCATGGATACATAGGCTAATATTAAAGTGCTTTACAGGCAGGAAAGAAGGAAAAAATAAATAAATAAAAACCCACCAAAAGCCTGTAAAAGCAGTGTTTGAGCCCAGTGTGCATGAGCCCTTATACACAAGGAAAATATGTTAACAAAAAAGATTTCAGTGTATAGCCAACCAACAAAGTCATGGTATAAATGTAAAAAGAGAACTTCTCAATCCCATAAGAGAAGTTCAAATTACAGAGCTACTGTTGGATAGACTAGACTACATATATCTACAGAAAAAAATAAAATGTATATTATATATAAATTTCCCTACTAAAGGCAAGGCAATATAACAAAATGATAATGTGGTCTTTTCAAGCTGGGTCATACCCATCGCTGTAGGCTGCAGCAGCGGCGGCAGCAGCGGCAGTGGCAGCTGTGGCAGCAGTGGCTGGTTGAGTGTATCTGTAGGCTGCATATCCACCCTGTGTAAATAAAAATAAACAATTATTATGTCAAGAGCACTGGAAATCAACAGTAAAATGTTGAATTTACAAATAAATGACCCATTAATATAAAGTTCAGCAGGCTCTAGAAACTTCAATTGTGTGCTTACACATACAAATTGTGCCCCCCCCCCCATCATTCGTTTGCAACTGATAATATACAACAAAGAATGTGGTTGGAACACAAGATGATGGCCTGATAAGTCTTCGGAAACTGAAAAATGAACTTCCAGTAACCTGTGTCGATAAGGTTACCAAATCAGACTGACTTTGGAGTTAAAGCTAGGATAACATAGGAAAGCTAGAAAAATGTGGCATATGAAGGACAACCAAACCAAAGTGTGTTCACCCATGTTTTATGGACTGTAAGCCCATATAGCAAAAGTAAATCATTTCACTTGTACTTTTTGAATGACAAAATGAATTGTCAGAACAAAAGAAATAACATTTTTAAAAATAGTCAGTCCACAATCTTAAGGCTCCATATGCAGATGTTCACCTTTATAATCAACAGCCAGGGGATAATGTAAGGGGATGGGGGTGCTCATGCCATCAAGACTGCAGACTGGCTCCAAGTCAAGGTGGGAGATAATGGATATTTACCATGACCTCAGCTCACAGTACCTATTGGCTGTGTGGCAAATCTATTAATTGTCGTGCATGCAACCTGAGGATATCTAGTGTGTACTGCCAAATGAGGTCATAGTAGACATCAAAGAATTACCCCACTAAAAGCTAGCTAGCATTTCCAGACACCAAGCACATAAATACAAACAAGGTGACTGATGGAGGCAAGCCTTCAATTACCCTAACACACTGACATTTTCTACACAAACTAATGAGGTTGAGATACAGGGATTTTCTACAGCGTGCATACAGGTGAGAATGTTAGAGTGTCAACAAGTCAGTTGGAGGTTAATGTTTAAATGCTGTTGTATTCCACATCTACCACAAGTCATTAATACCCAAGGCAAACTGGAGAAGGAACTAGAGGGGATGACAATAAGATTAAAGTGAAGAAAGGAGAGCAGTAGTCTCAATATGCAGCAATTTATCAGAATACAATCCCTTCATTGTTCTGCATTTAACCTCGTAGAATGAATTAATGCTCTTGCTAATTGCCTGACTGTGCACTGCAAAATCAATTATTCATATATGCATATTTTCAAAATGACATGAAATACAATATACAAGCTAACCTCTAAATAGTAGCCAAGATGGTCTCAAAACGGGAGTATATTTACACCCCGCAAACATAGCTTTGCTATAATGGATGAGGTCAGTCACTGGTGGGTAAGTTTGGCAGAGCTTTTAAAAACAGAAGTCCATCTAAGACTAGGGTTTACTTTTGGGTGGAAGCTGGCAAAATAAATCAACCACTGGCATTCAGAATTTGTCCAAAAGTCAAATTGTTGGGCCTCCTTGCCGGGACCTTCATCTTTGGTTTCCAACCCTTCAGAGTTGGGATGTTCCTCCCACTACAACAAAGAGAATCTCTCCTCCTGCTAATCTGTCTAATGTAAACCAATAGGGAGACCTCACTGCAGAGCTCACTGCCCAGATATAAGAAACTGGTAGCGCATTCAAATGGTCTACAGCAGGGGTCTCAAACTGGCAGCCCTCCAGCTGTTACAAAACTACAAGTCCCATGAGAAGTTGCAAGGCTGACAGTTACAAGCATGACTCCCTCAGGCAGATGCATGATGTTCTTGTAGTTCCTCAACAGCTGGAGGGCCACCAGTTTGAGACCCCTGGTCTACAGTAACCTGAACTATGTTTTGGTATGACCATTACTAAAATCATTACAGTGCACACATGGCATGGTTTACATTCTTAAAAGTGGCAGCAATACAAACATTGGAATGCACAGAGAAAATCAAGTCAAACAAAATGATTTTTTGCAATATATCTTTCAATTTCATTACAATTACCATCATATTAATTCTCAATTTATATTTAGGATTGCAGTATATCTTTCAAATGTCACTGCAATTAATATTACCACATTTATCGTCAATTTATATTTACGTGTGCATATAACCAAACATGTTTTATGAAAGCCACATGCCAAGTTAAGGAACTTATCAAATATTTTTCAAAGAAAGCATTCTTAAATTTAAACATGATTTGGTTAGATATATTGTAATGTAATGTACAGTCCAAACAAAAATGAATCAAAACCGACTAGCCTTGCTCCAAACATGTACAGGGGTATTCTCAGATGTAGCCAAATCAATTACATTAAAGCTCATATTTTACAAAAGTCTCTTATGCGGTTAACAGATTGAAGACAAATGCAGGAAATGAGGCAAAAATGCAAACAACGCATTACAGTAATTGATTACGGTCCTGCAAAAGCTAACTATCATGTATGGGAGCATTTTCATTAAAAATAAAAATGTATATTTTTTCAAAGCACTCCTGTTCCCCCGTGCTCACGCACAAATGCAAAAGTGCACATAGGTCACGCACGCATATGTAAACTGCGATCACACCACACATGTGAGGCATTGCCATGAATGTGAGAGCAAAAGCAATAATTTTAGCACCAGACCTCCTGTGTAACTCTAAACTGGTAACCTGCAAAGTCTTTTAAAGCGTTGCTTATGGAGATTTTTTAGGTACCGTACATTGGCGCTGTTCCAAGGGCGGACGCATTTTTAAAGCATGACATGTTTGGTATCCATTTACTCCGCGTAAATTTTTTAAAATAATTTTACCAAACAATTTGGTATTAGATTGTGCATTAAAATTCATGAAAGTCTACTTTAAAAAAAATGCAATGCCACAGGCCCTCTACAAAAAAAAAAAAAAATAATGATATATCTATAAAATTTGAGGATTCCAAGTTTTCTAGCAAAAAACTTTTTTACATGGACAGAAATGTCAGAATTGGCCCAGACTGGAAGTGGTTAAACTTTTTTTTATCACAGTATTTGTCTACAATCATCAGCCCCATTTAGTGGCCATAATTGGGTATTTTCTTGATTCAAACTATTCTTACAAAGAACATCAGCCCTGGAGAGAAAACGGACAACATTTAGATTTTGCCAACATTCACACAGAATGAATGTACATGCACTTTCCCTAACATATAGCTCTGTGGCTTTTTAATAAATACACCCCCAACAGTAATGATATCAATGGTAAAATCTTTGTGGAATAGGCAAAAAGTTAACTATTTTTGGGGCCAGTAGATTTGCCATTATGGGAATAGATGAAGGGGGGAGTTCCTACATCAGCACTTCTTAGAAGACTGGCACTATGAGGGAAGACCATTAGGTGTGCCTCCAGGAGAAATGGCGTGGTGGCCTTCGGTGAAGCAGATGTGGGTAGGCCAATTGTACAGTGTCAGGGATTGAGGAATGATGGAAATATGATTTGTGGATGTGGCATTGTCAGTTTTTTACACTATAAACTGGTTCAAAAGCATCTATGTCATTTAACTCCAATTCAAAAACATGTCAAACTCACACCACCTGTGTGTCATGTGGATCACACTAGGGTGGTTAGAACAAACAGAAGCCAATACTCGTGACCAGATCTGCTCACCATCATGTAGGAGATTTACTAAAACTGGAGAACACAGAATCTGGTGCTGCTGTGCATAATAATCAATCAGCTACCTTCAGCTTGTTCAATCAAGTTTTGACAATAAAACCTAGAAGCCTAATGCTTACTATGCACAGCTGCACCAGTTTTAGGAAACACCCCACCCTCCCCAATAGTGGCGCTGCAGCAAAACCTGAGTGTTGCATTGTTTAAAAAAAATTAACAGCAGGAGGAGCCTCAGCACATTGAAGCTCCTGTATAAGCTTCTACTCTTATGGAGGGCCAATTGAAAAACTGTAAAGCTGGCCAAGTACGATTTCGATCGCAGCCAATTCAACAGGTGGAGGATCAAACCATATATGGGCAGGCCGATTGTACCCAAGTCAATTACGTTTCTTTGGGTAGCAAGTGCACACCTTCCTGCAGAATAGATAGAATCACTCAGTTACCTGATAAACTGAGAAAAGAAATAACTCAAAAGGAGAACTATGAGGACTATGTCACATTCAAGAAGTGGGTGGCCAAATTCAAAAGTGACAAGAAGCTTGAAGATCAGCTCTGCTTGGGACATCTGGCAAGCAATGAAATAGTGGACAAGGAGCATGATGTGTTATTGGACAACTGACATGTCTTTAAGATAGTAATAGCTGAAACTATGCAGATATCCAAGGAGGGAGTTTAGTACAAATTTAAATGGCAGACCACTGATCAGAAACATTGAAATAAAGTAGTAGAATTGTAAATTTAAATCTAAGACGAATCCTGATGCTTTTGCTGCATAATTTATAACTATGGGTGAGACATGGGTCCACCACTCAAACTACAGGTGCAGCTCAAAAAATTTGAATATCAAAAAGTAAAATTTAATTTCAGTAATTTAATTCAAAGAGTGAAACTCAGATTATATAGATTCATTACACAGTGATATATGTCAAGCATTTTTTTCTTTTAATTTTGACGATTATAGCTTACAGCTAGTGAAAACCCCAAAATCAGCATCTCAGAATTAGATTACACAAGACCAATAAAAAAACGATTGTAATACAGAAATGTTGGCTTACTGAAAAGTATGTCTATGTACAGTATAGTATGCACTCAATACTTGGTCAGGGCTCCTTTTGCATGATTTACTGCCAGCCTGTGGCACTGCTGAGTTATGGAAGCCTAGGTTGCTTTGATAGCGGTCTTCACCGTGTCTGCATTGTTGGGTCTGGTGTCTCATCTTCCTCTTGACAATACCCCACAGATTCTCAATGGGGTTTAAGTCAGGTGAGTTTGCTGGCCAATCAAGCACAGCGATACATGATAATTAAAAACTAGGTATTGGTACTTTTGGCAGTGTGGGTAGGTGCAAAGTCCTGCTTGAAAATGAAATCAGCATCTCCATAAAGCTGGTCAACAGAGGGAAGCATGAAGTGCTTTAGAATTTCCTGGTAGAAGGCCGTGCTGCTGACCTTGGACTTGATAAAACACAGTGGACCAACACCAGCAGATGACATGGCTACCCAAATCATCATGGACTGTGGAAACTTTACACTGGACCTCATGTTACTTGGATTCTGTGCCTCTCACTCTTCCTCCAGACTTTGGGACCTTGATTTCCAAATGAAATGCAAAAGTTATTTACATCCGAAAAGAGGACTTTGGACCACTGAGTAACAGTACAGTCCTCTTTCTCCTTAGCCAAGGTAAGATGCTTCCGACGTCTCTGGTTCAGGACTAGCTTGACACAGAATGCAACAGACTTTTCCAGAACATGGGCTACAACTGTGTGTGGTGGCTCTTGAAGCACTGACACCAGCCGTAGTCTACTCCTTGTGAATTTTCCCCTATTTCTTGAATGGCCTTCGCTTCACAATCCTCTCAAGGCTTCAGTTGCTTGTAAACCTTTTTCTACCACACTTTCCTTCCACTCAACTCTCCATTAATATGCTTGAATACAGCACTCTGAACAGGCAGCTTTTTTAGCAATGACCTTCTGTGACTTGAGCTCCTTGTGGAGGGTGTCAATGACTGTCTTCTGGACAACTGTCAAGTCAGCAGTCTTCCCTATGATTGTGTAGCCTACTGAACCAGAGACTATTTAAAGGCTCAGGAAACCTTTACAGGCGTTTTGAGTTATTTAGCCGATTAGAGTGACACCATGAGTCTACAACATTGACCACCACAATATTCTAATTTTCTGATACACTGAATTTTGGGTTTCCACTAGCTGTAAGCCATAATCAAAATTAAAAGAAATGCTTGCAATATATCGCAGTGTAATGAATCTATACAAAACATGCGTTTTACGTTTTAAATTGAATTACTGAAAATAAATTTAACTTTTTGATGAGATTTTAATTTTTTGAGATGCACCTGTAAGTGTGAACAGTCGATGCAATAGAACCACCCAATTCTTCAACAATGGTGGAGGTGGTGGCCCATCCACTGGCAAGGTAACCGCATTGATTTCTGGGATGTCAAAAGGATTTCATTGCTGATGTACATTCTCTGAAGGGGTAAAACTTAATGGGATATATTATGCTTCACTGTTGGAAATCGGAGGGAATTGGGGTTGTACTCTATGCTAAAAATGCTCCAGCTCATAACTTAGCTATTTGCCATGACCAAAGTGTGCCTTGCTTTCAACTCATTTCACATCCTTCCTACTCATCAGGTTCTCAAAGGCCATTTAGGCATTTCCATAGCAGAAAAAAAAAAAACGGTTGTCTAGAACCAGATTTGCCTTGAAAACTGAGGTCTATTTAGAGACAGGGTAAGAAAGGTTTTTTTTCTAAAGGGATCAAAAATAAGTATCTTTGAATAAAGTGCCCAAGGGTCAAGGGGGACTATGTTAAAACCTTTTATCATACCGCTCCCTCCTCTCATTTAGAGCTGAAGCTTACAACTTTTTTTATCAACCCTCTTCTCACAAAGCCAGCAAGGACAGGCGAGACTATACATCATATGATAAACATCTTGCCAATAAGGTAACATACCTCTTGCATCACTTGACTCATTCTGGGAAAGAAAGCTTGAAAGAAATGCCCTGCCACCATTTTGAACACACATTTAATTTTATTTAAAAACTCTCACTTAACTGCAGTCAAGTCTATAAAACTAAAAGAACAAGCATGACCAGCTCTTAAGGCCAATTTACATTAGCACTTTGTGGTAACACACAAGACTAATAAAGCTTTGGTCACTGACCTGCACAATCAGAAATCCAGGTAAATAAAATATTGAAGGAGGAGGGAATGCAAGAGGGCAAGGAGACTAGCATTTACAGAATGAGAACTCGAAGCTTCCACATATCAAAGAGAAAGTTTCAAAAATAAATATTTATACATAGCAGGTAAAATAAGTATTGAACATGTCACCATTTTTCTAGGTAAATATATCACTAAAGGTGCAATTGTCATGACATTTTCACATGTCAGTAACAACCCATGCAATCCATACATACAAAACAAATAAGTTCAGAAATTAAGTTAGGCTGCTTTCAGATTGGGGCATCGTCGGTAAAGTGTCACTTTACCGCCGTTTTTGCAGAGGTTTCCAGCCGCTAGTGGGGCGCTTTTAACCCCCGCTAGTGGCCGAAAAAGGGTTAAAATGACCCGCAAACGGAACGGAAATTGATTTAAAACTTCATACAAATCCTTTGTTGGTAATGACAGCTTTAAGATGCCTCCTCTGTATGGAGAAACTGGTCGCATGCATTGCTTAGGTGCGATTTTGGCCCATTCTTCCACAGACTTCAAATCTTGAAGGTTCTGTGGGCCTCTTCTATGAACTCTGATCTTTAGTCAGGTGATTGGCTGGGCCATTCTAGCAGCTTTATTTTCTTTGAAACCAATTGAGAGTTTCCTTGGTGTGTGTTTGGGAACATTGTCTTGCTGAAATGTCCACCCTCCTTTCATCTTCATCATCCTGGTAGATGGCAGATTTTTATCAAGAATTTCTTGGTACATTTTTCCATTGATATGAAGTTTGCCAGTAATATATGCTGAAAAACAGCCATGATGTTCCCACCTCCAAACCTTCACTGTTGGTATGGTATTTTTGGGGTGGTAAACATGGTGTCTATTATGGCATCCTAATGCCGCGTACACACGGTCGGACTTTACGGCAGACTTTGCCCGGCGGACTTTCTGAATGAACGGACTTGCCTACACACAGTCCAGCAAAGTCTGTCGAATTCGTACGTGATGACGTACGACCGGACTAAAACAAGGAAGTTCATAGCCAGTAGCCAATAGCTGCCCTAGCGTGGCTTTTTGTCCGTCGAACTAGCATACAGACGAGCGGACTTTTCGACCGGACTCGATTTTGACGGATTAATTTAAAACATGTTTCAAATCTAAGTCCGTCCAACTTTTGAGAAAACAAAGTCCGCTGGAGCCCACACACGATCGAATTGTCTGACGAAATCCAGTCCGCCGGGCAAAGTCTGCCGTAAAGTCCACTCGTGTGTATGCGGCATTAGAGTTCAATCTTTGTCTCATCTGACCAGACTATATTCTCGCAGTATTTCACAGGCTTGTGTAAATATTGTGCAGCAAACTTTAAACAAGCTTTTTTCTTTGGCGGTTGAGTGCATTACTTATGGTTTTCTTTGAAACAATTGTACCTGCCAATTCCAGGTCTTTCTGAACCTCTACACAGGTGGAATTTGGCTCTTGGATAACTCTTCTGAATTCTTTTCACTCTGTCAGAAATCTTGCAAGGAGCACCTGGCCGTGGCCAGTTTATGGTAAAATTATGTTCTTTCCACTTCTGGATTATGGGCCCAACAGTGTTCACCAGCACATTCAAAAGTTTAGAAATCCTTCTGTAACCAATGCCATCAATATGTTTTGCAACAATAAGGTTGCAAAGGTCTTGAAAGCTCTTTGCTTTTACCAATCATAAGATGTGTGCGACACCTTGATAGTGAGACACCTTTTTATAGGCCATCAGTTGATACTGAACCAGCTGATATTAATTTGCACTGACAAGGGGCAGGATTGCTTTCTAATTACTGATTGATTTTAGCTGGTGTCTTGGCTTTCCATGCCTTTTTGCACCTCCCTTTCTTCACGTGTCCAATACTTTTTCCCTGTGTAATTCCATTTTATTACACACAACTTAATTGCTGAACTTATTTGTTTTGATTTCTTTGTGTGTATGGATTGTATGGGTTGTTACAGACATGTGATGAAAATTTCATGTCAATAGCATCTTTATAAATATAAAAAAGGCAATATTTCGAGCCAATTTTGGATCTACTGCTTTGCACAAGGGCATTGAGTTGGCCACCCATATTACAATTTTTGTATAGTCTATCAGCTACCATGTGTGAGGGGCCTACCCAAATCCACTCAATTTACATTCCAATCACATAGGGCCCTGCAAGCCATGGTTGAAAAATGGTACAAGAGCTTGGAGGAACTTTTTCTACCGCTCCTCCACCACTCCTGCCCACTGAAATCAATGGGCAGCTCCGCAGCAGCACTTTGTGGGTGGTTTTAACCCTTTCTCGGCCGCTAGGGGGGTAAAGGCACGTCGCTAGCGGCCGAATAGCGCCGTGAAATGGACGGTAAAGCACCGCTATTTTTAGCACCGACGCACCCACCGCCCCAGTGTGAAAGGGGCTTAAAAATAGCGCCACTATTTTTAGCGCCGACACCCGCCACCCCCATGTGAAAGTAGCCTTAAAATCAAAGAATGCTTTCACACTGGGGCAGTGCTCTGGCAGGGCAGTGAAAAACGCCCCTATCCACTGAAATGAATGGAAAGCTCTTCAAAAGCACCTGAAAAGCTTTTCAAAAGTGCTCAGGCTACTTTCACACTGAGGCGCTTTACAGGCGCTACAGCACTAAAAATAGCTTCTGTATAGTGCCTCTCCTGTGTCAAAGCCTGAGGGCTTTGACACTGGAGCGGTGCGCTTGCAGGGTGGTCAATAAAGTCCTGCAAGCCGCATCTTTGCAACGCTATAGGAACGCGCTCCTAAAGTGCCCCTCCCCATTTAAAATGGGGGAAGCGCTGCAAACCTGCGACAAAGCGCCGCAGCAGCGGTGCTTTGCGGGCGGTTTTGACTGTTTTTCGGCCACTAGCGGGCTTTCACACTGGAGACACAGCAGCAGCTGTTTCAGGGTGCTTTGCAGGCGCTATTTTTAGCGCTGTAGCGCCTGCAAAGCTCCCCTCCCAGTGTGAAAGGGGCCTTACAGATCTTCTCTAAATCTTTAAGGTTTCTTGGCTGTCACTTGGCAACTCAAAATTTCAGCTCCCTCCATACATTTTCTATAGGATTAAGGTCTGGAGATAGGCAAGGGCACTCTTTGACACTAACGTGCTTCTTAAACCACTCCTTTGTTGACTTGGCAGTATGTTTTCGGTCATTGTCATGCTGGAAGACCAATCCATGACCCATCTTCAGTGTTTTGGCTGAGGGAAGGTGGTTCTCATTTTACAATATATGGCCCAGTCCATTGGCCCCTCAATGCGGCAAAGTCAGCCTGTAATTTTAGCAGAGAAACCGCTCCAAGCATGTTTCCACCTCTGTGCTTGACTGTAGGGATGGTGTTCTTGGGCTACTTTCACACTGGGGCGGGCGTCGGCGGTATTTTTAGCGCTTCTTTACCACCGCTATTCTGTTTGACCCTCGCTAGCGGAAGAAAAAGGGTTAAAACTGAGCTTCTAAACTGCCAGTAAAACACAGCGCTTTTGAAAAGCTTTTCAGGCGCTTTTGAAGAGTGCTTTCCAATAATTTCAGTGGAGGGGGGCGTTTTTTCACCGCCCTGAGAGCGCACTGCCCCAGTGTGAAAGCATTCATTGATTTTAAGGCTACTTTCACACAGGCACTTTACAGGTGCTACAGCGCTAAAAAATAGTGCCTGCATAGGGCCTGTAAAGAGCCTCGCCTGTCTCCCCTTCACACTGAAGCGGTGCTCTTGCAGGACGGTAAAAAAAGTCCTTCAAGCAGCATCTTGGCAGCGCTGTAGGAGCGGTGTATACACCGCTTCTAAAGCACCCCTGCCCACTGAAATCAATGGGGCAGCGCTGCTTTGCGGGCGGTTTTAACCCTTTTTCGGGCGCTAGCGGGTGTTAAAACCGAATAGCGCCGCTAAAACGACGGTAAAGTGGCACTAAAAATAGCGCCGCTTTACCACCGACACCTACCCCAGTGTGAAAGTAACCTCATTGAAATAGTTTTTCGTGAGCTTTTCAGGCGCTTTTTTTAGTGTGAAAGCACCTGAAAAGCGCCTCAGTGTGAAAGAGGTCTTAATGGAGAAATGATGGAATCTTGCAGGCAGGACTGAGCACTTAAAGTCCATCTGAAGAGCATGGAGATGAGGGAAAAGGCGAATAGATCCAGACTTAGGCATTTTTCACACTGGGGCGGGCGTCTGTAATAAAGCGCCGCTATTTTTAGCGGTGGTTTACCGTAGTTCTAGCGGCGCTATTTGGCCACTAGCGGGGCGCTTTTAACGCCCCACTAGTGGGTCAAACAGGGTTAAAACAGCTGGCAAACGGCCGCTGCAGCGGCACTTTGCCGGCAGTTTGGCAGCACTGCCCCACTGATTTCAATGGACAGGGGAGCTTTAGGAGCGGTGTATACACCGCTCATACAGCTCTGTAAAGATGCTGCTTGCAGGACTTTTTTTACCATCCTGCAAGCACACCGCTCCAGTGTGAAAGCACTCTGGCTTCCATCCAGTCTTTTTCGAGGAAGGTCTTGCATATGTCAGCAGGACACTGCTAAACTGCTTACTGCATCTATGACAACAGCATGGCTTTGTAGTAGAGTCTAGGTGCTTAACTGGCCTGCCTGCCAGACCTTTCACCAATTGAAAATATTTTGTGAATCTTGAAACAGAAAATACGACAGATGCAACCCAGGACTGTTGAATAGTTATAATCTTATATCAGGCAGTAATGGGACAACATTGCTATACCAAAACTCCAGCAACTCCTCAGTTCCCAGACATTTACAGAGTGTTAAAAAGAGAGGGGATGTTATACCATGGCTCTGCCCCAACTTTGACATATTGCTGCCATTAATTTAGAAATTACCTTATTTCTTAATTTTTTTTTTTCTCAGTTTAAACATTTGATAGGTTTTCTATTGTGAATTATAGGTTTACGAGATTAGGAAATCATTGCATTCTATTTTATATAGATTTTACAGTGTAATATTTTTTTTTGGAATTGTGGATGTACATATACACAGGTTCTGTCCAAATGCAAGACTATCCCCAAGGTACATATATGTACAAATCCAAAAAGCAAAGATAACTGAGGCAGTACTGTTCAGCACCTCACATTTGGATGCAGCTATGAAATGTGCCTGGCTGAGTACTCATGTAATTAATCATGAGGCTGACCTGCCCGCAACAAAGATCCAATAATAAAAAAAAAGCTTTCACATATATTTGCAATTGTATGCAATAAAACCTTGTTTAACATACATTTCTGAAACTGCAGAATTTGCTTTTTCTGACTAGCTGGCAAGTGTGCTGGGAAATTCTTGTGCTATTATTCTATTATAAACACTCAGCATTAAGTTTTTCAGTGCTGCAGCTTAAAGTGTAACTTTTGTTAAGAGAAAGAAAAAAAACATTCCCCCTGGATGATATATGAACATTGCAAGGATTTTAACAAACTTCAAAGCAGATTCCTACCTTTTGTTATTATGAAAAAATCCCTGTACGTTTGTCTGTGTCAATGTGGGAAAGTGAGTCTAATGGGAGTGATTTCATAATCGAGCAGCTGTGCCCCTGCAGAGCACTAATGAGTCAAGCTGCTGGGCCTGCATCCCCTTTTGACGTTTTCCTAGTGGGAGTATCTCATCAAAAATGACATTTTTGTTCTAGGGGATGCCTGAAATCTGACTTGTATCTTAGTGCAGACTTCTTGGAAAATTGGTGAGCCAAAAGGGAAATTAAGTTTCTGGGGACTGTTCTGTACACATTCTGTGTACAGAACACCTCCAGATAGCCATATTGGATTGTATTTTTAGAAAATTACAGCGGCTGCAGATTGAAGGTAATTTCTAATAACATTCAATTACAATATGACTTGTCACAATTGTATACGCTATATTTTTTCTTTGCCATTCTTTACCCCCACAAAAGTGGAGTTACCTTTTAACCCTTTTCCACGATACTGATTTACAGCCAAATTATAAGAATATATAGTTTATTTGTTTTTTACAACTAGCAAAGATATATAATTGCCCTTTTGTTTTTAGGGTGCATTCACACTTGGGCATGCACCATGTGTGGGATCAGCTGCAAGAACCCCAGCAGGGGCCTCCAGAGTTAGCTGCGAGTAGGCAGCCTCATTGAAAGCAATGGGAGGCTGCTGGCTCTCGCAGCTAATTGCTCCCACTCGCATGTAATTGCTCAACCAGCGATCACATGTGATTGATCAGCCCTGAATGCAAACTGCCTGTGTTCAGGGCTGAGCACTTGCAACATACTTGCCACACTATGCCTTTTCGGCTGTGTGAATGAGGCCTATATCTGCAAATGGTGTGCCACAAGTTTAATAGAGCAACCTTACAAACTGGAGATTGTGGTTGTTGATCTGGTAGCCAGTTTAGGGTTTCTGTAGCACTAAAGTTTGTCAGTTTAGCATCACTGTTAGGGGCTTTGTGGCACTGTTGCCAGTTTAGGCCTCATTCACACAGCAAAATACGCCATGGTGCAGCAAATCTGAAATGCAGGTGTGCGCATGGACCGTTGTGGATGGGAAAGCAATGACTACAGGCTGACAGCAGCCATAGCTGTCTGAAAGCAATCACGCAGAGAGCAATTACTCGCAGTTAGGGACAGATCACCCCAAGTGGCATGCTTCCAGGGATGATCTGTTCCCAATTGTGTGTGTGTGTGTATATATATATACATACATACATACACACACACATACATACACACACACCTATATATACATATCTACACAAGTGTAAACAGTGGGGAAAATTATTTGATCCCCTGCAGATTTTGTGAGTTTGCCCACATACAAAGAAATAAAGGGTCTATAGTTTTTGATCATAAGTGTATTTTAAATGATGGAGACAGAATATCAACGAAAAATCCAGATGCGCCCCCCCCCCCCCAAAAAAAAAACCCCCACAATAAACGTTATAAATTGAGTTGCAGTTCAGTGAGTGATCCCCAAGCAAAACATGACTAAGTACTTGGTAGAGACACCCTGTTTGGCAAACACAGACGTAAGATGTTTATTGTAGTTGGTTACCAGGTTTGCACACATCTCAGGAGGGATCTTTTTTACAGATCTTCTCAAAATCTTTAAGGTTTCTTGGTTGTCGAATGGCAACTCGAAATTTCAGCTCTCTCCTTAACTTCTCTATAGGATTAAGGTCTGGAGATTGGCTAGGCCACTCCATGACCTTAATGTGCTTCTTCTTGAGCCACTCCTCCGTTGCCAGTAGGTTTTGGGTTATCCTCATACTGGAAACAGCCCCAAAGCATAATGTTTCCACTTCTGTGCTTGACCTGTAGGGATGGTGTTCTTAGTGTCAGTCTGCATTTTTCTTCCTTCAAACACAGCGAGTCCCCTTCCTCAAGAAGGCACATTTACAGTCATGCCAATGAACATCTAAAAGATTCAGAGAAGAATTGGAAGTGCTGCGGTCAGACGAGACCAAAATTGAGCTCTTTGGCATTAACTCGACTCGCCGTGTTTGGAGGAAGAAAAATGCTGACCCTAAGAACATCATCTCGAATTGTGGGGCCAATGGATGGGGGCATGTATTGTAAGATCTTGGATGAGAACCTTCTTCCCTCAGCCAGAACACTGAAGATGGGTCTTCCAGCATAGCAATGACCCAAAACAGTGGCTCAAGAAGAAGCACATTAAGGTCATGGAGTGGCATGGTCAGTCTACAGACTTTAATCCTATAGAAAATTTATGAAGGGAGCTGAAACTTCGAGTTGCCAAGAGACCGCCAAGAAATGTTAAGAATTTAGAGAAGATCTATAAAGAAGAGTGGACCAAAATCCCTCCTGAGAAGTGCGCAAACCTGGACACAAACTACAAGAAACATCCTACCTGTGCTTGCCAACAAGGGTTTCTCCACCAAGTACAAAGTCACGTTTTGCTTGGGGATCAACTTATTTTACTCACTGAACTGCTACTTAAATTTATAGCATTTGTTGCATGTTTTTCTGAATTTTTGGTTGATATTCTGTCTCTATCATTTAAAATACACCCATGATAAAAATTATAGACCCTACATTTATTTGTAAGTGGGCAAACTTACAAAATCTTCAATTATTTTCTCCACTATGTGTGTGTATATGTGTGTGTGTGTGTATATGTGTGTATATATGTGTGTGTGTATGTATGTACAGGTAAAAGCCAGTAAATTAGAATATTTTGAAAAACTTGATTTATTTCAGTAATTGCATTCAAAAGGTGTAACTTGTACATTATATTTATTCATTGCACACAGACTGATGCATTCAAATGTTTATTTCATTTAATTTTGATGATTTGAAGTGGCAACAAATGAAAATCCAAAATTCCGTGTGTCACAAAATTCGAATATTACTTAAGGCTAATACAAAAAAGGGATTTTTTAGAAATGTTGGCCAACTGAAAAGTATGAAAATGAAAAATATGAGCATGTACAATACTCAATACTTGGTTGGAGCTCCTTTTGCCTCAATTACTGCATTAATGCGGCGTGGCATGGAGTCGATGAGTTTCTGGCACTGCTCAGGTGTTATGAGAGCCCAGGTTGCTTTGATAGTGGCCTTCAACTCTTCTGCGTTGTTGGGTCTGGCATTCTGCATCTTCCTTTTCACAATACCCCACAGATTTTCTATGGGGCTAAGGTCAGGGGAGTTGGCTGGCCAATTTAGAACAGAAATACCATGGTCCGTAAACCAGGCACGGGTAGATTTTGCGCTGTGTGCAGGCGCCAAGTCCTGTTGGAACCTGAAATCTCCATCTCCATAGAGCAGGTCAGCAGCAGGAAGCATGAAGTGCTCTAAAACTTGCTGGTAGACGGCTGCGTTGACCCTGGATCTCAGGAAACAGAGTGGACCGACACCAGCAGATGACATGGCACCCCAAACCATCACTGATGGTGGAAACTTTACACTAGACTTCAGGCAACGTGGATCCTGTGCCTCTCCTGTCTTCCTCCAGACTCTGGGACCTCGATTTCCAAAGGAAATGCAAAATTTGCTTTCGTCAGAAAACATGACTTTGGACCACTCAGCAGCAGTCCAGCTCTTTTTTTCCTTAGCCCAGGTGAGACGGTTTTCGTGCTGTTTCTTGGTCAACAGTGGCTTGACACGAGGTATGCGGCAGTTGAAACCCATGTCTTTCAAGCGTCTCTTGGTGGTGGATCTTGAAGCACTGACTCCAGCAGCTGTCCACTCCTTGTGAATCTCCCCCACATTTTTGAATGGGTTTTTTTTCACAATCTTGACTAGGGCGCGGTGATCCCTATCGCTTGTACACTTTTTCTGACCACAGTTTTTCCTTCCCTTTGCCTCTCTATTAATGTGTTTGGACACAGAGCTCTGAGAACAGCCAGCCTCTTCAGCAATAACCTTTTGTGTCTTTCCCTCCTTGTGCAATGTGTCGATGGTCGCCTTTTGGACAGCTGTCAAATCTGAAGTCTTCCCCATGTTTGTGTAGGCTTCAGAACTGGACTGAGAGACCATTTAAAGCCCTTTGCAGGTGTTTTGAGTTAATCAGCTGATTAGTTTGTGGCACCAGGTGTCTTCAAAATTTAACCCTTACACAATATTCGAATTTTGTGACACACGGAATTTTGGATTTTCCTTTGTTGCCACTTCAAATCATCAAAATTAAATGAAATAAACATTTGAATGCATCAGTCTGTGTGCAATGAATAAATATAATGTACAAGTTACACCTTTTGAATGCAATTACTGAAATAAATCAAGTTTTTCAAAATATTCTAATTTACTGGCTTTTACCTGTATATGTGTGTGTTTCCTAAAATCAAACTGCTTAAAACAGCAACAAATGAATTGCATGAAATCAGCAAACAGGTATCACAAAACTGTGCTCACACCAGTGAGTACGTGCTCTATTAGAACTGTGAAGTGAATCAGGCAGATAAGTGATCTCATCAGGTGTCCTCCACCACAAGTTACGCAGCCTCTTACCAGATCCCCAAAATCTCTAATTTAAACAAACAGATCATAAAGCACCTTTGTTGTAGACCCCTGGAAGCCCACATTGGCCCGTAATGTGCACAAGAGGGTCGATTCGCACAGACAGAACCACCAGCTCATAACAATGAAACTCAAATAACCTTCCCAGATTTTAAGAGCAGGAGCCTACAGTGTAAAACCGCCATACATATCTATTTAGCAACAGACAGGTACTTACAATGTGGACACGTGATAACATCACCATTTAGACCTGTCCCAATGCCTTTGGTTACCAAAGAACATTGTCAGGGGATTGCAGCATGACTGGCAATGTCCATACCAGTTTTTAGGGATCCTGTAACCATAGCAACCAATATAACTACACGCAAATCTATTGAGTGCTGTATAGTTTAAAAATATACATACCCATCAAAATATGGGTAAAAGTAGAATGCAAAGTTAAAAAAACAAGGGTAAGGGAAATGCTTCTATTTTTCATGTGCTGTAACACTAGGGATAGGAACTCCGAGTCCACCAGAAAGAAAGCCATCTTGTGGATAGACCCCCTTGTGAGGATTATGGACCAAAGCAGTCTGAACTTCCGGTGATCTACTACAAAAGCACTTCATAATCTGTTTAAATTAGAGATCATGGGGATCCGGTAAACATCCCTTGTAATAGGAATATGGCATGACAGTACCGTCTTTACAGTGAGATATGGGGTCAGTAAGACCCCACATCTCACCTCTAGGCTGGGAAACCTAAAATAAAAAAAAAAAAAAACAAAAAAAAAAAAATCGATCACGGCTTACCAGCCGAGCCGGCGCCTTTTTTGAATGCAGAGGCCGGGCATGACGTCTTAACATCGCACCCGGCCTTCGACATCTCTATGGTGGACATCCAGGGCCGCCGAAACCGTTCTCCGACTCACTGCTCGCAGAAGTGAGTCGGTAGACGCATCGGTGGGCGGGGGGGTGTTTTGGGGGGGCTGACGTCCCCTCTTACCGCCCGTAAGAATGAACAAACGTGACCAGACGATATGATCGTTCATATGGTAAAAGAAATCGCTTTATGAAAACGCAGATATCTGAATGATGCCTGTAGCTTCAGGCATCATTCAGATATACCACCACAAAGCCCAGGATGTCCAGCCGTTGGCAAGTGGTTAAATGAATCAGGGGCTTAAAGTGGTTGTAAACCTAGTTACACCACTTGTACCTACAGGTAAGCCTATAATTATGCTTACCTGAAGGTACTGTAAATATCTCCTAAACCTGCATGGTTTAGGAGATAATTACCATATACGCTTGGGACGTCATCGGTGCATGCGCTGTGAAGAAATGGCCCTTCGCATCGTTTATTCACTAGCAAGTGCCGTGACTGAGGGCGCTTGCGTGGGAGTGATGTCACGTGACTCCAGCCAGTCACAGAGCCGGAGTCCGCATCCCCGGAAGGAAGAGTGGCGAAGATGGATGCGGGGACAACACGGGCTTCATTTGCAGGTAAGTGTCACATAATGGGCTAGAATGCGGTGCATACTAGCCCATTATGCCTTTACTTTGCAGAGGAAAGCAGGGGGGAAAAAAAGAGGAAGTAAAACCCATCAGGGTTTACTTCCTCTCTAACAGAATGGCAAGGATTTCAGGTTTCAGCCAAAATTATCGACATCCTGTTTTAACAGTGTAATAAAGCCCCCAACAACAAAAAGGAAAAAGGATTACTTGTGAAAACAGATCAAAGAAAGGCTGCAGGTACTTCAGCAATGCCTGGAATAGAGATGATAAAGTCATGACAGCAGTGAAATTAAGAAAGGCACGTTAATAGAAATACTAGTAGTAGAGAAAAGCAGGGGCAAGAAGGGGGGCAATGAAGGAAATCAGTTTTCAGCTACTCAGAGGTTAACTGGCATGTAAAAAGGTAGGCTAGTATGAAATGTATGTTGCAGGGCAGCAGAAAATGTAAACTTGTCAAGTTGTGACAGAACCATTTCTCTTTTTGTTTTAACTACATTCTGCTGGTATTTAAAGGATAAGTTCACTTTCAGAACATGTTACATATTCCACCTGTTTTTAAGGTGGAACGTTTAACATGTTCCAGCATCTGTAGCTCTCCACCTGCTTCCCCCCTACTTCCACCCTGTGACAGCACGCTGGGGATCCTCTTTCTACACCCACTGTGACTATTTGAAAACAGCCCACACAGCTTCGCTCACACGGCCGCATGATTCGTTTACAGTTTCCTACGAATGAATGCCTGCAAGTACTATCAGACATTGCAAGTGACAGCGTGTAGTTTTCAATGAGTTGTGAAGGCACTGGTGAGCATCCTCATAGTCCACTGATCTGCCTGCTTCCACGTAACTGCCTGCCTGTACGAAGTATGGACAGCTGAGAGGCTGCAGGAGCTGTACATTGCACCCTTTATCTGCTGATTGCGGGTACATTGCTATGCAGGCTCCTTTATTTTTTTAAAAGGTAAACTTATCCTTTAATATTGCATTTTAAACAGCAACAACTCCCTACTATTACAACAATTTAAAATTGCCTTCTAACAAGAAAAACAAATCTTGTTTTAAAGTGTCAATCTACCTAGTACTGACTTTTTTGGTAGATGCTACAGAGTAAACCCCTAACCATTATATTATATTGCTTGGTGACAGGTTATGTACAACTGAAGTGGTCATAACTGCATTGGACTGATTTTAAAATTGAATTCAATACAGAAATTTTATTTTTTAACTTACAATATGGAGAACCAGGTTTTTAAGCTAGCAAAAAAGTGTAACACAAAACCCCCAGGTAACCTAGAACATATTCAGGAAGATTTCAGAGTTTGAGATCTCAAAACAAATGAATGCAAGAGATGACTAGCCCACCAGGCTAAAATTGCCCTGGTCACTTTTTTTTTAACAGTATTTTCATTTCACTAAATATATATATATATATATATATATATATATATATATATATATATATATATAAAAGACATACATCTCACATTAAAAATGGCAACCTCTAATAAAAAAACTTGCTTTTACTTTAACTACCAGATATGTAGATCTACCTCCATTTTATTATGTTCAAATTATGTTAATTCAATGTGCATATTCCCCTTTCTCATGCACTTTATATACATGATGCAAAGAAACCAGAGATCTGAATCCTTGCACTAGTTCTCAAACTTTGCTGTGAGTTATTTCAGATGTCAGCATTTTGCTTTTCTAAAAATCACATAAATCTTAACTTTCAACCATATACCAGTAATTCAGATTACAAATCTGAGGAGTCTTTTCAGGAAAGTGGGCTCTGTTCCTTTCTCCAACAAGGTGTTAATTATGGGTTAGTAATTTAAATCTTGGTTCACAGCAATCTGCACTCTGGTTGGAATAAGGGGGAGGAGGCCATGTGAGAGGGCGCCTACCTGAGGTAGTTTAGGGTTTAAGATTGGTTCCTGTAAGACTAGTCTATAACAGAACAAAAACAATATTGAAACCCCAGATGTAAAAAAGAACCAAAAAGATATGCAAATGATCAACATGAGAAGCCTGCGGAGAGAAAATGATTAGACAAAAATAAAACCCTACCCCTCTTCCCAGTCACTCAATGCCCCTCCTTGATTCCCAGTTACTAAGGAGGAGCAAGCCAGCCTGTAGTGCACCAAATTTTACGGTATTTCTTAGCATGCAGGTTTACATAGTTTGAATTTCTTGCATAGCTCTCTTCACCTCCTGAATGAGAAGCCACATAGGAGTCAGGAGTACAGTGGGAAAAGAAAAGCTTTAAAAGGTGAAGGCAAGTATGTAGAGAGGAACCAAACATGAAAAGAAAAGAGGGAAGAAAAAGATAGAACCAGGTAGGTAAATAGGAAGGAAAGATATGGGCTGTGGGAGTGACAGGTGGTCACCCTTTGGGCAAATATACAAAAATCTACTTGTAAGTACTAGGGACCTTAAAAAAAAAAAAAAAAAAAAAAGGACCTTTTTACCTGAGCTAAAATTTCAGTCCGTTCTGGTAGGACAAATTAACATAACCCCCCAACCTTCCCCCAAAAACGTTAGTTAGGTTGGAGCCAGAGTATATGATAGCAGCGGGGAGACGACCAACACCATTGCATGCATTACTAAACATCCCCAAGAAGGCCAAGATCTACCTACTGCCACCACAATGACACCACCTTGAACTTGAATTCTATCATTCCAGCGGCCAGAGCAGTGTGTTTAAAAACAGCATGCCTGCATTCCCAGACACAACACAACTGATGTTATAAACAAAACAAAAATCAAATGAGAAAAATATAAACTGATTGAAAAAAATTTTAAGGCACATTAATGAGAAATAATAGAGTGTAATAATGGATGTGACATGGATGGGAATTAAGGCTGGCTTGCACGGGCAAAGAGGAATTGGGAAGTGGGAAGCAGGTCTGAATTAGAATTGATTGGATATTAAAATATAAATTAGGGATTTTTATATATATTTTGAATTTTAAGGTCTTCATTGCATACTTACATATAATTCTGTGCCATAAAATCCATCCTGATATAGCACACTATAGAATCACACCAGGAAGGGGGGGGGATAAAATGATAATAAAAAACAAACAAAAAAAAAAAAAAACACATTCCGGTTATTAACAGCAGCTGCATGCACCATGCCATAAAAATCATAAGCAGGCAAGAGAGATGTATGAATATCCTTTTAAACCACTCACTAGCTACAGTTGTCAACATCAGCTAAACTAATTCTAGACATTTTCGTACAGCAAGATGATCACTGCATTATCACACATGAAATTAGACTTGAAAATTGTTCTTAACTACAGATTAGAGTAACAGCAGCAAAAAAGCATTTACCTATAGGTTATAGTCTTTCAAGCAGCTGTATTGCATGGTTTTACTAAAATGCATAAAAAACATTTAAAAAAAATTGAAAAATTTTTCTTCCCATCGTTTTGAAGGTTACCAGGATGCAAGAGTTTAGCCTTCGTGTTCATTAAAATGCTGGGCCATCAAAACTGTACTACTTAATTTTGGATAGATTGATGAAGGGTTACAACTCTTGGGTTTTTTATTGCTATCCAGGACACACACACCACATCAGGAAGGGATACCACTGTGGTGAGATTACCATAAGCAATCAGTGTGGACTGTAGTCATTGGTACCTTCTCCATCTTTCTGTATGCACTCAGCTTCAAGAAGGGTTCTATTTATTAAAATGCTAGCCTGGGAACAGATTCAGAATAAAAAAAAAAAAAAAAAAAAAAGGTTACTGCTCTGGAACTTGCATAAGGCCGGTCATGCTTTAGATGGAAAAGGTCTTTAGTTTAGAACCCTGTTAACTGCTAATTTGTAGAAATAGGGCACTTCATATTTTCATTCAGTTATGCTACTTTCACACTGAGGCGCATTACAGGCGCTACAGCGCTAAAAATAGCATCTGTAAAGCGCCTCTCCCGTGTCTCCAGTGTGAAAGCCTGAGGAGTGGTGCGTTTGCAGGATGGTCAAAAAAGTCCTGCAAGCCACATCTTTGCAGCGCTATAGGAGCAGTGTATTCACCACTCCTAAAGCGCCCCTTCCCATTGAAAACAATTGGGCAGCGCCGCAAATCCCCCGGGCTGTTTTAACCCTCTTTCGGCCGCTAGCGGGGGTTAAAACCGCCCTGCTAGTGCAACCAAAACGACAATAAAGCGGAGCTAAATATAGTGCCGCTTTACCGCCGACACCCGCCCCAGTCCCCAGTAGCCTTACTTCCTTCTGCTTCCCCCCAAACACTGGAGTGCTTTATTTTTTTTGCAGGCATTTGTTAGAATAAATATTTCAGGTCGGATCTGGTGAATTCCATAATCTCCTGTAGGCCATATCTGCTTGTTGCAAGGGTTGTTTAAACATTTTTTTCTAAGAAAGCTTCAATACTGTACTGTAGCCCCTAGTTCAGATTAAATATTGTAATTTTTTTTTTTTCCATACAGTTTTGTTAATTACATTACAATGGACAAGAAATAAATTTACTCTGATATCAGTAGGCTTAGGTTCAGGTTACATTTCCTTTCATTGGGGGAAGGAAAAAAAAAAAAATTCACGCTAGTGCATTTTCAATAAATTATTCCACGTGACCCAATGCATGTGCTAAGAAACCATTAAGCGGAGCTCCAACACCATCAACGGTATGGGCCAATATGTTTCTCATGCCTAATGAAAAATGCATGTTACCAGAGTCCTTTAAAATGGCCCATATGTGGAGGTCTACACCCTTTACATTTAAACTAAAGAAGTACATTTACATATATTTGTAAAACCTTGCAAAACAGTTGCTGCTTTCGGGTTACTTCATGGTTTTAAACTATATAATAACTTCTTTAACATATATAACTTTATCAAAAATCTGTAAACTGGAAGTAGATACAGTTAAAACGAGGACAAATTTCCCTTATGGTTATTCATACATCCCGCAAGTTTGCTCACCCAGTTATGTATGAGGCCAAATTTCATGCGTGTCAGCTATGACTGGTCACACAAAAACACACAAGTGCAGTTACTGACAAGCTCAAACAGCCTCCTCCCCGCTCCCACAAACCAGCCTTACCCCTAATTTCCTCCATCTGGGCCCTGCTCTAAACTTGGTTTCATACACTCAGTAAACATATCTGATTTGGCCATTTGGTGACCGAATTCATTGTTGAGGGATATAATATTTTACAAAACCCTCTGAATGAAAAAATGAAAACTACACTATTCTTAGAGGAATTTGCATTACAAAGGGAATACTAATCGTTTTTACAATAAAATGATATACAATCTTCCCTTTCTATGCTTTCACCTTGCTACAATAACTACACAACTATTTAAGGCCCAACATCGGTCAAATCTTATTTTCTTTTGGATAGAGTGGGGAAGCGTGAGAACCTCTGTCAGATTTTTTTTTCAGTCTGTGCCCCTAATAGGGAACATTTCTATTTGCTTCCTGTCAGGACATTCTCCAACAGGAACACAGACCGTAACAGATACATTTTTAAAACAAAGGATGAGAACAATGTTTTTATATGGTCTGTGCTTTCCTGTCCGATTGACAATCCCATTCCTTGTCATGGTGTCACATGGAAAAAAATAAGAGAACCTACTGAACAGGTTTACAAACAGATATTAAAAACAGGAATTTGCAACTCTTTCCCACTCTATTCACACTGAAAAAAAAACAAAAAAAAAAAAAAACGTGTCTTGAGTTGGTACTTAATTGTATGCAACTAATCTATGGTAAATATGCATTAAGGTTACATACATTTTATAAAATGTGTACATATGTGCCTGCATGCTTGTGGGTGAGTCTTATATTCTAAATATAGATTAAAAGCAGCACAATATGATGCAGTAAATATCCTACAATTTTCAATGTGTCTTAAATATTGATAAATTACAAACTGGTGCAATAAACTAAATAATGCTGCAATAAACTAATAGTTTAGAAATCTAGATTTTAAACATCTTTTCACATCTACTGGGTAACATTTATTTTTTAAATACATTTTAAGTGTTTCTGGCTATACAGCTAGTGACCACTATAATGTATTATAATTCTTTCCCATTTTCTTGATGCGATTCCTATGCTTTTTATGCCTTCTACTTACCCAGGGTAGGTTGGTATAGCAGTAGGTGGCATTGCCCGCACTGCACCATATACCGTCCTCCCTCGACCCCTCAAATGTGCCCCTCGAAAGGCAGCTGCCGTAGTAGCAGCTGCTGCAGCTGTGGGGTAGGGAAATCCAGGAACTGCAAAAAGGAAAGACAGGAAAAACAGAAAGGGAAGGAAGGTGATAAAGAAAGGACACAAAAGACAAAAAGAAGGTGAGATTTTAACATCATGGACAAAACATCCTGTCACTCTGGAAACAAATAGCAAAATGTATTTATCATTTATAAAATATTTGCCTGGCAAAAAAAACTTCCAAAGCTCTGAGCACACATTTCTTAGATTTTACCCAGACTGTCTGAACTTCTCCTCAAAGGGAGCCTGTAAGGTGCTCAACATAATTGCCTTGTCTAAGAGACATCAATACACAATGTTGCCTTTTTTTGCCAGAAATTCAAAAGCCAAAAAAGACCACATAGAAGGGGTGAGCGGGCAAAATCAAATTTGTGGATATATAAAGATACATTTTACTTAAAATGTGGTAGATGTGTCTACCTCTCCCTTTTAATTTCTTTGAAGTTTCCTCCCAACTCAAGTGATAAAGCAGAGGTCCTCCCACCGCTGCAAAAATGAAAAGCCAAAAGCTACACATACTGCAGCTGTTTCCATCAGCTTTCGGGTGCTGCCGCCATTGCGACTAAGGTAACTCGGCAGTGTAGCCTTACGGCTTTACGCCGGGAACCCTACTGCACATGCGTGCGGCTCCGATCCCCTCTCCTACTGGCCCGGCGACATGGGGAGTAGGAGGGAGCCGAGCGACGTCAATAGCCACGGCTCTTGGAAGTGAACTGTCCGCCCCCCCCCGAAAGGTGCTAAATGTGGCACCGGGGGGAAGAGGAGACATGAACAGAAGTTCCACACTCTTGGGTGGAACTCCGCTTTAAAATACATGAGCATGAATAAATAGCTTTTTGTGATTCCTACACCCCTGTCACACTGCATAGACAGACGGGTGACTAAAAGGGATATAGTGTAAGCATGTTCCAAATCTAAACTGCTAGCTCCCCCTCTGTGTAAGTACTGCTGTGCAATGGATTATAGGAAGCATACAAATTCCTAAATTTCACTCATGGCTTTAACTTGTGTTCAGCTTTAGGCTCCATGCACTTTAGCGTTTTTTTTTTTTAAGCTAAAAAAATGCTGGTAATAACTTTTTGCAGTAGCGTTTTAGCACTGTTTAGGAGCATTCGCATTTTATTGCCATTTTTGCAGTAAAAGGGAAAAAAAAAACAAAAAAAACAAAAAAAAAAAAAAAAACGCTATTGGGAGCGTTTCTGGTTGAAAAACGCTCCAGGAAACTTTTTCTGCTCCTAGACACTGGAGCTCAAAAAAAGCGCCAATAGCCTAAAGTAGTGTGCACGGATACATAGAATAAAACTATTAAGCTTCTAGGAGCAGAAAAAAAATGCTAGTGTGCATGGAGCCATAAGTTTGTGTGCAACTTCTCTCAACTTCAACTCCTTTCATAGACTATTTAGACAGTTTTGGCATGACAGGTTGTTTAACTGGGCACTATACTAGTTTAAACATTTCCAGTTTTTACAGATTTTAACCTGCATTAAAAGATAATGTATACTAATCACTCAGAATACTGTATCAATACGGTAATGCATAGCTGTATATAATGCATGTATGGCAGATTAGCTTCTTTTACTGCGGTAAGTAAAATTCAAAATGTAATTTACATTTTTTGTGTGGAGGTAGTCGAATATAGGATACAATCACCAGATAAATTAACTCCGGCATTGAATCCTTTTTGGAACCCACACAATTGGGCAACAGCAGTAAAATGTTAAAAAAAACACTTTCATTTGCATAACCAGAGAACAATTTTTAAAATGCTGGCTTTTTAACCTGCAATTATTGAACAAAAGATTAGAAAGTTGTTTAAAAGTTCATGCCACATGAAAACAGCAAATTAGAATTAAAAGCTGGCCAAAGGAATGATACAAACAACCACAAAAAAGGGGACAAACAGCTAGTTTACTTGCAAGAACTCTGAAATCCTTCAAGAAAGGAGAAATTCTTATCCTGTAAAAAATCCCACCACACACATTTGTTTCTAAGCCTTGTTAAACGTGAGGGATTCAAAAGACTGGGAACAAAAGCCTTAGGCTGGGTTCACACCTATGCAAATTGGATGTGAGCTTCCTCGCATCCAATTCGCATGACAGGAGATTGTGACCGGCTCTCTATGGAGTCAGTTCACATATCTCCGTTGCGGCTGCGGAGTGGCTTGCACAGGAATTCAGGCAAAAATTATCCCCCGATTCGTCCCTAAAACAGACGCACTGGACTACTGCTGCGAGCCATCGGAGGTGTGAGCCCAGCCTTAGACTTAATAAATTGCCATCTCATCTTTTAAAGGGAAATATTAAAAAGAGGCTGTCGCATTATTTTCATGCTACCCATACCTGCAAAAAAGACGGCTGTACAGACTACTTTTTGGATATCCACACTGTCAAACTCCGCTCCAGTGTTAACAATCTTCTGCCAAGTACACTTGGAAAGGTCATTTTTGAGCGGATTTAACCCCTTCCCACCGACCGTACGCACATCTGCGTACTCGGCTTTCAGGGGTTATACCGGGATGATGCCCGCAGCTGCGGGCATCATCCCGGTACCGTTGTTTCGAGCCGGCGATCGGCTAACCGTATATAACAACTATTATACAGGAGGAGCGGGAGGGGACATCCCCCCCCCCACCGCTCTTACCGGGCCTCCCGTGCGATCGGGAAACCCGGTGTCCAATCGCCCGCCTTCGGCGGCTGGGGGCGGGCTGGAACTAAGCTGTGGGCGGCTTCGTTCCAGCCTTCTCAACGTAAACGCGGAAGCAACGTCATGACGTCACTTCCCGTTTACTCGGCTGCCAATGGCGCCGGTTTTAAAAAAATATACAGTGTTCAGCGATCTGAATACTGTGAAGTGCAAAGGAGGGATCGGGGTCTTTTAGACCCCCGATCCCTCCATAAAGAGTACCTGTCACCAACTATTACTGTCACAAGGGATGTTTACATTCCTTGTGACAGCAATAAAATAAAAAAAAAAAAAATGTTTTTTTTTAAACACAATTTCCAGATAAAAAAATAAAATAAATAAAAAAAATTTTTTTAAAACGCCCCCGACCCCGTGAGCTCGCGCAGCGAAGAAAACTCATACGGAAGTTGCACCCGCATATGTAAACGGTGTTCAAATCACACATGTGAGATATCGCCGCGATCGTCAGAGCGAGAGCAATAATTCTAGCCCTAGACCTAATCTGTAACTCAAACCTGGTAACCGTAAAAAAAATTGAAAGTGTCGCCTATGGAAATTCATAGGTACCGTAGTTTGTCGCCATTCCACGAGTGCGTGCAATTATAAAGGGTGACATGTTTGGTATCTATTTACTTGGTGTAATATCATCTTTCACATTATACAAAAAAATTGGGGTAACTTTACTGTTTGGATTTTTTAAAATTCATGAAAGTGTCCCTTTTCCAAAAATTTGCGTTTAAAACACCGCTGCACAAATACCGTGTGATATAAAATATTGTAACAATCGCCATTTTATTCTCTAGATTCTCTGCTAAAAAAATATATATAATGTTTGGGAACTCTAAGTAATTTTCTAGCAAAAAATACAGATTTTAACTTGTAAACACCACATTTCAAAAATAGGCTTAGTCATGAAAGGGTTAATTTCTCGGCCCCACTCAGCTTTCATTAATGCAGCCCCCTGACCTCCAACCATTGCAGTAGTGATTTGGAGGCCAGAGGGATGAAACACATAAAAGTGACTAACCCTGGATATGCACATTCCAAAAAGCACAAGTTACAGTGCGAACCTCAGCAGAAGATTCCTTAACACCATATCAAAATTCGGCAGTAAAGGCAGCAAGAAAGTGTATGTTAACTCTTTTGCAGGTATGACTTGCTAAAAATATTTTGCACTTTTTGTGTGACTTTTTAAATTGCAATCAGTGTCTGTGTATTAATAGTCAATGAGTTAGCTTTCACATGGATGCACTGAGGCGGCTAGATACTGAGCCATGGGGAGCAGAAAGGAACTGTCAAAAGGACCTGTGTAACAAGGTAATGGAAAGTTAAAAAGATTGAAAGGGATATAAGAAAATATACAAAGCCTTGAATATGCCAGTCAGTACCGTTCAATCATTTAAGTGAAAAATTCAGGGATTTCTTGATACCAAGTCAAGTTCAGGTAGACCAAGAAAGATTGCAGCCACAACTGCCAGAAAAATTTTTGGGATGCAAAGAAAAACCCAATGCTCTGGAAAACGACTGCTGTTTTAGGCCTCATGGACAGTGGACGTTTTTTACAGCTGCTGTTTTTGGCTTTGGGTGTTTTTTCTGCAGCCAGTAAACTCCCCAGAATGTTACCCCATGTGTCCATGCACACATAGGCTGTAATCAGCATTTTTCGACAGGGGCGTGTTCTGGCTGGAAAAACCCCGTAGAACTGGTAGCTTTTAAGATGAGTTTTTCAGCTGTAAAATTGCTCTAACTCTCATAAAAGCTTAAAACGCTGAAAAACGTGGCTATTTGGCATTTATCAGCGGTTTTGAGCCATAAGCATTTGTTAGAGTATAGTTTTGTTAAAAAAGCTAAAAAAAAAGCAACAGCTAAAAAACACTGAAAAGCGCTACTGCAAAACTCAATCTACAGCTTTCTACAGCTAACGTTACTGTCATTTTGTATAACATCCAGTGTGTATGAGGCCTTAAAAAGGAGCACAATGTGGCAATACTTGAACAAAAATGAGCTGCATGGTCGAGTTGCCAGAAAGAAGCCTTTACTGTGCCAATGCCACAAAAAAAGCCTGATTACAATGTGCCTAACACCTTGAAATGCATTACTGGGCTTTTTATGTGGCATTGATCCAGTAAAGGCTTCTTTATGGCAACTCAACCATGCAGCTCATTTCTGTTCAAGTATTGTTGTATTGTGCTCCTTGAAACAACCACGCCATCTTTTTCCAGAGCAGCCTGCATTTCTCCTGTCGTTACCTGGGGTTTTTCCTTTGTATCTTGAACAATACTTCTGGCAGTTGTGGCTGCAATGTTTCTTGGTTTACTTGAACTCGGCTTGGTATCAAGTGATCCCCAAATTTTCCCACTTTCTAATAAGCGATTGAACAGTACTGACTGGCATATTCAAGGCTTTGGATATCTTTATAACGTGCAATTACCTTGCTACACAGGTCTTTACAGTTCTTTTCTGCTCCCCATGGCTTAGTATCTAGCCTGCTCAGTGCATCCACATGAGCACTAACAAACTAATTGACTATTTATACACAGACACTAATTGCAATTTAAAAAGAAAACGATTTGGGAAATTAACCTTTAATTGCCATTTTAACCTGTGTGTTTCACCTTGAGTGTCTGTGCCAAGGCCAAACATGACAGGGTATGTAAACATTTGATCAGGGCCATTTGGGTGATTTTGATTATGATTTAAAAAGGAGCCAAAAACAACTGTCATAGTAAATGGCTGCATATGATCACTATCCACAAATAAGACAGTTTTTTGGCACGATCAGTCATTTTCAATATGAATGCCATAATTACATGATTTCTGCCAGGGTATGCAAACATTTGAGCACAACTGTATATAGATGGAAACATTTTAAAGTCTAAGGTAGGTAAAAAAAAATTAAAAAATTAAGTTTTTTCTTTTTAAAAAAAAAAAAAAAAAAACACTAATACAAGGGACAGTATTTAACATTTAATGTGAAATGTCCCTTGTGCAGCTGATTGGTTGCTTGATATCTGGCGAGGGGCACTATGCCTGCCCCCTCCTCCATTCAAAAAAAAAAAAAAAAAAAAAAAAGTGTTTTGTTTTGACTAAACTTGGGCATTAAATACTAGTTTGCATAGCCAGCCACTTAAAAACTATGGTGTAGGGAAAGCGTATCTAAACCAAAAAAAAGAACTATATTACAGCTTACTAATCCATAGATGAGATGGCTACATTAATTCAAGACGTTTTCCCCTTTATTTTATTCTGCAAACACTCCTGACATAGGGTGGCTATGCTCACCTCGCTACCCTTTTATCTAGAAAGGGACCATGGCAACTACCCAGGTTGGACTTCAAATATATACGTATTTCCGTCTTCATCTGCATTACGTAGGATATAAGGATATATGTTAGTTTATGGAAGGAAGATAACATGGTTTGTGACTTTTTCGCTTGCCAGAAATGCTTTATCCTTGTCACTTCATGCGAGTTTCAAATCACACGACGTGACAAGGATACTGCATTTCTAGCAAGACAAACGTGTTTTTTGTACTTGCTGAAAATGTTCTAACTAAAAAAAAAAATGAAACTTTAGCCAGACATACATTGATCGGAATTCAGCTGGTTCAGGAGGGACCGACTGAATTTTGATCCATCTATTCTGTACAAACACCCTGTTAGGTTCTTTCCGAAAGATCAGTGCTGCCGGCTATAGACAGCAACACTGATCATTGTGTTCTGATGGCAGGAAAGGCCCGCCGTGCAAACACAATCTCATAGCAGGAGCACCTCGAATGTGTGGATTGTGGAATTGGCACTTTTTTCAGCCAGTGGGTTGAACTAAATAACAAAAAAAATGCAAACTCCAAGCCACAGGGCAAAAAAATGAGTGTGAAAAAAATAAATAAGAGTAAAGTTTAAAACATAACTGATGACCGTTCATAACCATTTTTTTTTTCAGCTTTTATTCTTTAATCTGTACTGAAGACACAAGAAATGTGACAGGTTGTGAACAGATGCTCTTTTTTTTTTTTTTTTTAAGTCACTGGCAACATATACCAGCAAGAATTTCACAAAACACATACTTGGAAGTGGAGAAAAAAAATATAGGCATGTAACTCATGTCCTACGCACCTCCATTAAAGAAAGGGCTAAAAATAAACAGATACTAAACAAAACCGAGTTCTTACAAGCAACCCAACTGACATATACAATGAAAAGAAAGGAAAATGCTTCGATACAGGGAGGCAGTTTTATAATGCACTGCAGAGAAAGAGGATACTGTGTCTGTTATAACATATGCTGCAATTACTCCCTCCCCTTCAATCCCAGTGCAAACACAAATTGCACGTGCAAATACGAGCAGGAAGACAGGATAAGGGCCAGAGAGGGATTCTGGGAAGTTGAAGGGCCATTTTCACTCCCTACTTACTGATCAATGGAATGTACGTGTTAACCCCCCTTGGTCCAGGCAGGGGGACACCAGCCTCAGTGGCCAAAGAGACGTCAGCTTGGAGCCCAGGTGCAGCTTTGGGATGATTGTTGGGAAATTTAAAAGAAAAAATACATACAGTAATAAAAAAAAAACTGTGGGAAAGAAGGAGACATTTGTTTATAAAATGACCACCCTCCCCCCACCACCAGGTAGCAAAAACAGAATCCCAATCTCTACACACTTTTAGCGCAAAATAACAAAATCCCAATATCTACATACTTCTAGGGCAAAACAAATTCAGATGCAACCTCCTTATGGTCAATACAGAAAAATAAAATAAAGGCCAATTCTGTGTGGCCATTTACAAATTTTCTATAGCAAATGTTGAGCTTCTTCCAATAAAAACATTTATAACATTAATACTCTAAAGCACTTAATTTACAGTGTCCATAAATGTAAAAAAAGCTGTGTATTCTGTTTCTATATAAACTTTAAAAAAAAAATCAATACAATAAAAATGCCCTGTCATAATATAGCGAAGATACATCATTTGCAAAGGCAGTTGTGTAGATATTTAAATATGTTTTGGTTCTTAGTTGTACAATTCTTTCAGAAGTACAGTATATCCCACTTGGACAAAGTATAGCCCAAAGTACAATGCAATTAAATTTTAACATCCACAAAGTACTAAAATAGCAACCATATTTACTGTCCTTTTATCAAGCTTACTAGATACCAATTCACAGACCTTAGTAGCAGTCAAAAGATATCTAAACCTTACCAATCCAGGTGTGGTGGCTATATCTTTTTTGTGATCCTTCCCATCTTTCCTGACACTTCCTGCTCTAGTTTTACTTTGCTCACTCAGTACAGTATCTATGGAAGAGTACTCTTGTCACCCTTGGTTGTTCTTATGATTTGGACTACAGAACACCTCTCCTAACACAATAGGGAGGGTATTCTATAGGGAACAGAAGATGGGGGCAGATAATTTTTGAGATTTTACCTTAATGCAAAGAAAATGACAAGGACACTGGATTTGTGGCAGAATCAACGGGTATTTTTCTATATAGAATATGTACTTCGTGACTGAATTTAAACCTCTAGAGATAAGTGGAATAAATAGTAGCGCTCAAATAAAAAATGAAAAAATAAAAATGAAAAAATGAAAAAGAAAAATGAAAAATAAAAATGTGCTAATGAAAATAAATTTGTTGCATTTACGCTCGCTATTTGGAGATCACGTTTGGAATCTGGAGATTACATTTTAACCCCCCAATAAGTGTGGGTTGAGGCGAGTTATGCCAAACACGGGAGTGGGAGGCAATTGTAGATGGTGAGTGCAAAACTTTAAGTGGGAGCGGAAGCACAAACACTGAGGTGTGGTGGAAGATCAAAGAACAACTAAGTTTTCATTCATAGATTTTTTCAGACCATTCATCGGAATATTCATAATTTATGAATTTTATGTCACATTATTCATTATTTTCACATCTGTCACAGGGTGTGTTGTTTCGATTATGTGATATGATGTGTTTGCTCAGTGTTCACCAATAACTTTTTTTGTTAGAATATATTCACATATGATATGAACTTTGTTAAGATTTCATGTATTATTTTCACATCTGCCACAGGGTCTGTTGTTCTGAACATTATGTGATAGGATGTGTTTGCTCACAGTGTTCACCAATAACTTTTTTTGTCAGATCGCATTCATATTGTGACTTATTTTCAATGAGGGTATTATTGTCAATATTCACACATATAACTTACTGTTCATTTAGATTGATCATTGCTTTCATTAGCATATTTATATTTTTTCATTTTTTATTTGAGCGCTACTATTTATTCCACTTATCTCTAGAGGTTTAAATTCAGTCACGTATTTGTCACATTAAGTGGCAGCTATAGTTTATTTAAATTATACTTTTTTTCACTTATTCAAAAGCGCAGTGGAGGTATCACAGGGTGTAGGGCGTTAGCTTGTGAACTATCAGGTGAGAATATGTACTTCACCTGAAAAAAGAAAAAACACATGTATACAACTACTGCATCCAAGGACTGTAAGCTGCACCACATTTTGTTCTTGGGTTTAAATACACTTTATTAGATCATCAACTTGATTGATCATTAGTGATTTTACGACATTGTGCTTATATTGCAAGTATTACAAAACATTACATTTTTGTCTTCATCTTTATGTGGGTTGTAATGTTTATATACATTCAAGGAGAATTTGACTTGGTATATTCATGGGGTGGACAGATTTTAGGTCTTGTGTGAATTGCAATTTATTCTTAGTGAGCTCAATATGGATGTCCATTTTGTACACTGTACATCAGGACAAATTCATTGCACGGCAATGACAAAACACCCTTGGATAGTGAAGGACAGCTCACTTGGAAGATGTCAGCTGCAGTTCACAAACATAGAAGAGCTAATTTAACCACTTTCCACCCAGCCACTGCACATAAACGGCCGGGTGGGCTCTCTCTCCTGAGTGGACGTTCAGGAACGTCCCTCAGAAGGAGCGGGATCGCGCACGCGCGTGCCCGCGCAGCGGCGCGATCCCGATGCACTTGTGTCACCTAGACACGGCGCATCTCCGATCGGCAGGAGGGCCTCGCGATTGGCCCTCCTGATCACATGACGGCCGTGTCGAACCACAGCCGTCATGTGATGTAAACAGAGCCGGTTGCTAGGCAATCGGCTCTCCTCTCCTCACATGGAAGTTGTCAGTGAGGAGAGGAGAACGGATCGCTGCAGCCGGCTGGTGATCAGTGAGTATGAGCTTTTTTTTTACAGCTTTTTACTCACTGATCACCAGTCTAGTGTCCCCACACATGTAAAAACACACTATAAACACAAAGTAAACACACAATGTCCCCAAAACACATGTCCCCACATAGTAAACACCTGTCCTCCACATATGTCCCAGTAAAATCACATGTCCCAATGATTATCTTCACACATATGTCACCTGCGCACATCTGTACATGATCATTTGCGTACATTTGTCCGTCATCACACGAACCAATTATTATACACTTAACGGGATTTTTTTAACCAAAAACCTGTAGCAGAATACATTTTGGCTTAAATTTATGACAAAATTCGATTTTATTGGATTTCTTTTAAAATAGAAAGAAGAAAATTTTTTTTTTTTCCAAATTTCCGCTCTTTTTTTGCTTATATCGCAAAAAATAAACGGAGTCGTGAATAAATACCACCAAAAGAAAGCTCTATTTGTGTGAACAAAATGATAAAAATTTAATTTGGGTACAGCATTGCATGGCCGCGCAATTGTCACTGAAAGTGTGAGAGCGCTGAAAGCTGAAAATTGGTCTGGGAAGGAAGGGGGCGAAAGTGCCCAGTATTGAGGTGGTTAAAACACACAGGTATTGCCAACCGTCTAAAAACATTACTTACATTATTACCTAGCTGTCTCGCCATTCCTGTGGCTTGAAAATGTAAGTAAACCCTAACAAACTATACAACTGGCAGGGTTTTAATTGACTATATAGAAGTGAAAAAAACTGTTCATTCTACCAGAATCTATTGAGGTGATAAATTCCTGTGCTGCATTCCTATTAGCATTTTTACCAGCTATTTCTGTGGACTACAGGACACACCCTATGTTCTGGACTAGAGGGGACCGATGTGTTCTGTATTCTTGTAATGTAACAATGGTGCTTTTCCATAGATACAGGAGTGAGTGAGCCTTATGACCCGGTTTGTAAGAACGATGGGGTGACCCCTAAAGTCGCACATCTAGATGTCGTGGAGTGGTGAATAGAGTGGCAACCTCAGCCTGGACTCCAACCAGGCCACTCCCCCAACACATTTCACCCCACCCCCCAGAGCTTAGTCATGGGGATTCCCATGACTAAGCTCTGGGAAGCAGAGTGAAACAAGTTGGAGATGTAGCCTGGTTGGAGTACAGGCTGAGGTTGCCACTCTATTCACCACTTCATGACATGTAGATGTGTGACTTTAGGGGTCAACTCATCATTAGAGGCTTTACAGGAAGCAGAATGGGTTCCATCCAGTCAGCAGCTGCGGAAGCATTGATTACATATCCCCCTCACCACCGAACGGTACACACACATTTCCTAGGTCACAGGAAATGTGTTACTAGCAAAATCAGGTAAAAACAAAGTCTGAGAAGAAAAAATAGAGGGTTTACCAGCCCAGAAACATGTCGCGATTAAGCCTGTGAGGTCATTCCCTTTAGCACTCCGATCCAGGAAGTGTTCCAAGCTTTCTCCAGCTCTCCACCATCATACCATCTTCCTGCCAGCCGGGAGAGCCCACAGAGAGCGGCTGAGACAGCATACCTTCTACTGACCAGTGTGATGGATGCCCCACAGAGCATTTACCCACAGATGTACCCTACTTTGTTTACCTAGATGTAAGTTACTATGTATTTTTATTAATACACATTTTACAGTCCAACTCAGAGGCGCCTGCATTTTTTCTTGCATATCTTGGAGACCGCTTCTGCTTCCCTGCTAATGCTGGCCCTGAATTAATAGACTATTTTTAGGCTGCATAGCAGCCCACTGGCCACTTGGATTTCAGTATTATAGGATCCGTTTCAGTACCAGCACCACATGTATATTTGTTATATACATGATTAAACTAGCCATTTTGTCTGTGGTGGATCATTGGCAGCCTGTTAAAAACTAATAGGCCATGAGTGCAGCAACGTAAGGCAAAAAATGTAATAGCCTTGTGTAAAAAAGTAAACCTCGGAAGGTGTGCGCTGACTTGGTTTTGCCCTTTCCACAAGTAGAGTGTAAAATCAAAATGGAAATTTACCAGCATAGAGTTCTGGTCCATATACAGCTCCCACAACAGGACTAAGTTTCCAGCCTGAAAAACAAAAATACATCAAGGTGAAAACTCACATGATTTTTTTTTTGTGGAAAAAATGCTAAATAAAATACAAACGTCACAAGCACATTTATACTCCAAGAATATTTACTGGTGTTCAGGACCTTTTTGAACAGATCATTACCAGACACATCACAGCTATCCAGCTTAGCTAGCGGTGTATATTGGATGATGTCACCTCTCTATAATCCATTTCCGACTGAAATACGTTGGATTTGCAAGTCATTTACCGGGGTTATGGCTGAAGCTTTCAGCCATAACCCATTTTTTTTTCACAGCCGATGACCAGCTTTCTCATGAAAGCAATCCAAGCGGCTAATTAGCCGGTGGATTGCTTTCAGAAGTCGTGGGAGGGTATGCCCCTCACCTCCCATCGCTGTTTCTCAGGTTTATCGTTTTTACAGGCGTGGCTAGCAATAGAGGTTACCAGAGACTAGATCATCTGGATCGCCTCTATGGTCTTGGAGGACCAGAGAGGTGTCATGAATTCTGGTCTAGGGTAGAAGTAATTTTTTATTATATACAAAAAAGGAAGAAGAGAGATTTAGGGTCTTATTGCATAAAGAGGACCTGCCATCCCTCATTTCTATTACAAGAGATGTTTACATAGAAATAAAAGTGATTTAAAAAAATTTAAAGTGCCCCCATTCTTCCATGGTCACGCGCAGAAGTGAATGCATACACAAGTTGCGCACGCATATGTAAACTGTGTTCGCATCACACGTGACGCATCGCTGCAAACGGTTGAATGAGAGCAATAATTCTAGCGCTAGACTTCCTCTGCAACTCTAAACCGGTAACCTAGTATCGCAGTTTGTCACCATTCCAGGAGCATGCGCAATTTTAAAGCGCAACACGTAAGGCATCCATTTACTCGGCGTAACATCTTTTATATCTTTACCAAAAAAGGGTTATATATTGTGTTTTTTGTATTAAAATTCATTAAAGTGCGTTTCCCCCAATAATTTGAAAAACCACTGCACGAATACTGTGACACAAAATATTGTAACAACCGCCATTTTATTCTCTAGGGTCTCTGCTAATATTATATATTTATTTTGGAGGGGGGGGGGGGGGGTTCTAAGTAATGATCTAGCGAAAAATGTGGATTTAAACTTGTAAACAAAAAGTGCCAGGAAAGGCTTGGTTGGCAAGTGGATAATATAGGACCTCTTTAATAGCAGCCTGCCCTATATATGCCTAAAACCCATAATGACATCAGCTCTACAAAACAGAAGGCTATTAAAACAGATAAATAGGATTTTTAAATACAGCTTACCTGTAAAATCCTTTTCTTGGGAATACATCACGGGACACAGAGACTTGATAATTACTTAGTGGGTTAGATAGTCACCATCAGGTGATTGGACACTGGCAAGCCTAATTACAAGGCGAATTCCTCCCCTATATAACCCCTCCCATATGGAGTGTACCTCAGTTTTGCAGCAAAGCAATAAGTGCCCCAACGTATAATCCCGAAGCGGGGCTGGAGCTCTGTGTCCCGTGATGTATTCCCAAGAAAAGGATTTTGCAGGTAAGCTGTATTTAAAAATCCTATTTTCTTGTTCATACATCATGAGACACAGAGACTTGATAATTATTTAGTGGGATGTCATATAGCAATGCCCAAATTAAGGGGGGGGGGGGGGGGGGGGGGGACAAAGATCAGAAAAAAAAAAAACAGACCAATGGACTAGAGGAATATACTGCTGCCTGCAGCACACTGCACCCGAAGGCGGCATCTTCATGCCCTCTTACATCCACCTGATAGAATCTAGTGAATGTATGGACTGAAGACCAAGTTGCAACCTTGCATATCTGATCTATGGAGGCCTGGTGATGCACTGCGCATGAAGCACTAACTGCTCTAGTAGAGTGCGCTTTAACCTGAAAAGGAGGAACTTTCTTCTTTACACCATAAGTCCGAATAATAACCTGTCGAATCCAACTAGAGATGGTGGATTTTGATGCTGCATGGCCCTTTATGGGGCCCTCTGGCAGAATAAAGAGACAGTCTTTCGTATCTTTCCTTGCCTGCAGATACTGACTGTTCTCACAACATCTAAAGAGAGTAACAACTCTTCTTCCGCGGATCTGGAAAAAAAGGACGGTAGGACCACATCTTGATTCAGATGGAATCCTGAAACCACTTTAGGCAGAAGAGTCGGGTGAGGGCACAACACCACCCTGTCTTTGTGAATAATCAAATATGGCTCTTTACAAGAAAGAGCTGCTAATTCTGATACCCTGCTAGCCAAGGATATGGCTACCGGAAACACCAAACTTCTTTATTAAAATTATTTAAAGAAGCTTGGTGCAATGGTTCAAAAGGTTGTTCCTGTAAAACAGACAAAACCAAATTCAGATTGCATGGGCACACAGGAGGGCTTAACCAGCAGATTCAAGCATAGTGCTCCCTGAACAAAGGCCCGTACGAGGGAATGAGGGGCAAGCGGTCTTTAAAAGAATACTGACAAGGCCGAGATCTGGCCCTTGATAGTACTCAAGGCCAGCTTAATTTCTACGCCTAATTGGAGAAAGGCAAGAATTCTGCTAATGGCATACTTTCTAGAATGCCATCTTCTGGATTAACACCAGGAAACATATGCCTTCCAGATACTGTAGTAGATGAGCCTGGAAGCCAGCTTCCTAGCATTAACCAGGGTGGACAGGACTGGCCCCAAAAGTCTACGACCTTTTAAAATGTGGGTCTCAACCGCCAAATTTAGACTTTGCAAGGCAGGATGGAATATTGGACCCTGTGAGAGTAGATCTGGGCTTAGCGGAAGAACCCACGGTCTTCCCTCTGCCATCTTTATGACCTCCGCATACCAAAGTCACCTGGGCCAAGCCGGAGCCACCAGAATTACCGGCTTTCCTTCCCTTTTGACCCTCTGAAGGAATCGTGGGAGTAGCTGAACTGGAGGGAACGCTTAGATCAGAGAGTATTGATCCCATGGAATTGTTAAAGGCATCTGACACTTGTGTGAGCAGATCCTTTGTTCTTGACACAAAGTTGTCCAGTTTCTTGTTGAACCTGGAGGCCAACAGGTCCACATCCGGGGTACCCCATTTTCGACATATGGCCTGAAATATGTTGGGGGAGTAGAGACCATTCTCCTGGGCACAGCTGCTGGCGACTTAGGAAATCCGCCTGCCAATTTTCTACCCCTGGGATGAAGACCGCAGACAGGCAAGGAACATGTCTCTCTGCCCATGAAAAAATGTGATTCACCTCTTTCGGCATCGACTCTTGGTGCCCCCTTGGTGATTAACATATGCCAAAGCCGTAGCATTGTCGGACTGTAGCCGGACAGTCCGGAAGCTCTCTTCTGCCTCGCAGGCCCTCAAAGTACAGGTGCAATACTTTACTGAGTTGGTGCGTACCACATATAGATTGCCCTCTGTTGAGGCTGCCGAATCCTCCGTTTCCTCACTGGGATCCCGGAAATCCCCAGAGGCTACATATACCTTCCCAATTGATCCCTTATTGGAGAAGTTGTATGGTGACTGGGGTCAACCAGATAAACTATTTTCTCCTCCTAAGAGGTTTTCTATGCTTTATCCAGTGGAGGAAAAATTCACCAAAAAATGGGAGGTGCCAGCAATAGATGCGGCTTTGTCTTGTGTGAATAAAAGCCTGACCTGTCCTGTGGATGCCGAGTAGGTGTCTTAGGTATGCCTAGATCCGAATCCACCAAGATGCTTACAGCCCACAGCTCTGTCTCCCACTGCTTACAGGAGCTCTGGCGTACTGGGCTTTAAACATAGCCGCTTTGCGCCTGCGCACTGGTACGCTGTGCACGCTGCACGGCGCCGCAACCACGCCCCCCCCTCTACTTCCCCGCCGAAAATCACTGTAAAAGCGCGCATAGGACTGACATGGCAGTGGCCGGGGGTGAGGGGGGAGAAAGGGGACTCCCTGAGAACTGCGTGGGACCCCCGGACAGTGTGGGATCCCCCCTTCTTTATTATGTGGCAGAGCCTGCAGCGGAGGAGGTGAGCGGCTTCTTAGACCAGCTTCACTGAGCGTTTATCCTGGATGGCGTGTAAGTATACACCAGGTATGTTCTTACTCCCTCTAGTGGCGGAAACGAGGTAAGACATGCAACTACTCAAAAGAAGATAATCCATAATGTGTATACTTTAGGATTGTCTTCACTTAACTTATCCCCACCGCAGGACTGCTGATAACAGACAGATCCAACCTTCACCCATCACGGCGGGTAGCGTTGTGCCAACCTTCAGGGTTCTGGGTTCCTACTCATAGGATCCTCTTCCCTGGACCTGTAGAAGACTCTGCCAGAAAAACTTGCGCAACTTAATTTGTGCACCAAAGGATTGGATCCCAGAGCCCAGTCCTCAAAGAGACATTACAGGCAAAACCTTGTTTCTTCACGCACGAGGCCCGGGTACCATCCACCTTAGGCGTATATATTGGCCCAAGGTATGGATCTGGTTGTATAGCTCCTAGGCCCCCGCAGAGACCACCAAGCAGAGCTTTCTTCTTAGCACATCTAGCGTGACCAACCACCTTAGACACTGGCGAAAAAACTGAGGTACTCTCTATAGGGGAGGGGTTATATAGGGGAGGAACTCACCTTGTAATTAGGCTTGCCAGTGTCCAATCACCTGATCTAACCCACCAATTATCAAGTCTCTGTGTCCCGTGAAGTATGAACAAGAAAGACGTAGGCTTAAAGTATATCTTAAAGAGATTGTAAAAGGCTTTTTTTTTTTTTTTTTTTTAATAAAAAGCAAACATGTTATACTTACCTGCTCTGTGCAAGGGTTTTGCACAGAGCAGTCCTGATCATCCTCTTCATGGGTGCCCCACCGGCGCTCCTGGCCCCTCCCCTTCATCGGTGCAGGCACGCTCCCGAGTCCAGCTGCTGCGTCCAACGACACAGACAGCAGGACTCGGCACCACCTCCGCATTACTGGATTTGATTAACAGTGGGACCCAATGGCTCCTGCTGCTATCTGTCCAATGAGGACAGACAGCAGCTGGAGCCTCTGGGCTCATGCACATCGTTGGATCAGATGGGCTCAGGTAAGAAAGGGGGGCTCTGGGGGCAGCTGCAGCAAAGGTTTTTCACCAAGGTGAAAAACCTTTAGCCCTGGCTCACACTGGAGCGTTTTGACATGCGATTTGACATGTCAAATCGGCAGCAATTGCCGTCAATGGCACAGTCCTAATCGGTGCAACGCCGCTTCTGCGGCGCTGTACTGATTTAGAAAAGTAGTTTCTGTACAACTTTTTGCGATTTCGGGCTGCGATTTACATTGACATCTGTGCAGAAATCTGCACAGATGTCTCTGAAATCATGGCCAAAATCGGGACTGACATGAGGGAGTGAAATCGTGCGCGTTCAGCTGAACTGGCACGGCTTCATTCCCGCAGCTCAGTGTGAACCTGGGCTGAGACTTTACAAGCACTTTAAGCCAAGCCTTTTCTAGTGTTGCAAAGAGTGTGGAAGTCTCAAAAGCCCTATAATTTTATTTTTTTTAATGTCATCTGTATTCCTGCTTGGAAGATTTATCATCTCTACTTGCCCTGGTAACCACCATGATTGAAAGGGATGGGAAATACAAAATTTTACAAGTTGTCACTAGATCAGGAAGAGAGATTTTTCATACTTTCGAGAGATTCCCTCTAAAGCTGGCCATGCACAGATATCAGTTTGGATGGTGGTTATTCTATTCCAGCTATTGTATTCAGACTGAATACCCAAACCGTGACTGAATCTGGAAGGATGTTGGCACTGTTTGTGCATTTTGACAGTTGTCAAAAAATAGCCACAGCAAGAATTACATCCATCTGCCCTGTAGAGTCTCTAGACCCTAATGAAAAACAAAAATCCAAAAAAAAAAAAACCATACGGCTGACATTCGACCCATGTGTATGTCGATCTGTCCGATAGAAGCCAGCCGCTTGGCCGGCTTCTGTTGGACTAGCATGCTAGAAAAACAGTAGCCGACCGACTCCTGATCAGCGCTCTCCGCTGTGTGTTCTGGCAGGGAGGCCATCCCCTTGTCAGAACACAACAGCTCAGCAGGGGAGATCTCTGTACTAATGTCGGATGGTTAGCACAGCAGTTCCAGCCGGAGCCGTCACAATTTTTTCATGCAACCCGAGATGCACAAAAAAAATTAATAAAAAAAAAAATTACTGTGTAACAGGCTTTAGGCCTTGTTCACATGGGGCGTATCAACGGAAACCCGCTGCAAGGGCCGTGTCTACCCACATAGGGATGCACAGGTGTTCTGTGCAGGCAGTCCCATTGTTGTCTATTGAGAAGCAGCTGCATGGACACGGTTGTTGTGCCCAATCTGACATCTGTGTGGGTCTTACACTGTCTGCGTTCGGGGCCCTGTACCTGCAGCAATGTCAATTTGGGAGCAGCAACTGTGTTCATGAAGCCGCTGCATCCCAACAGACATCAATGGGATTACCAAACAGGGAAATCATTAAGATGCCCTGTCTGTGTGAACGAGGCCTTACTTCCTGCTGTGTCTCTGAAGATTAAGGGCAAATTCACACTAGAGTGGACAGCTGTTAGAGCGCTTTACCACTCTGCCAACTGTCCATTCCAGACTGCGGTACAGGCTACTGTGGTGCATGATTCAACGCATCACAGTGCTTTTTTGTATAAGCTTTATTTGAAGTGTACAAAATAGCACTTCATTCATGGTGATGCACTGCTGTAGTGTGTCATGCAGTTCTGAGCTGCATTGCAGTATGAAAAGAAAATTATTATTTCAGGTACTATTATAGCGCCGTCAATTAATGCAGCACTTTACATTTATATATTATACATTCACATCGAATACATGAAAACATGGCACCCAATGACATACAATTGCTTGGAGCATGATAAGGTCCAGGGAAGGTTGGTATAAATCAGAGCAGCCTGCTGCAGCTCGACATGTTTCACAATAATCGCTTCCTCAGCTTAGGTAAACATTCTAGATGAGTAAATACATATGATAAATATCTCTGAATATATATGGACCACAGCAATGGTATTCACTTGATATAATTTGTGTCATAACATTTAATAGCAAAACATTAAAATAGATATATGGAGATGAGGCCAACACAAGGCACATAGGCCAGGAGTGTCCAGATGAGCATGGGGACATGCACACACACAGGAAGAGTAGCCATAAAACCCGAATCAGATATATGTACATAGTTTACCCCCTTCCTGACCAAGCCTGTTTACGATACGGCACTGCGTCACTTTAACTGAAAATTTGCGTGGTCGTGCGACGTTGTACGCAAACAAAATTGACGTCCTTTTTTCCCACAAATAGAGCTATCTTTTGGTGGTATTTGATCACCTCTGCGGTTTTTATTTTTTGCGCTATAAACAAAAAAAGAGCGACAATTTGGAAAAAAAAAGCAATTTTTTCAAATTTTTGCTATAATAAATATCCCAAACAAAAATATATAAAAAACACAAAATTTCTTCCTCAGTTTAGGCCAATATGTATTCTACATATTTCTGGGGGGAAAAAATAAATAAAATAATCGCAATAAAGCATACTGATTGGTTTGCGCAAAAGTTATTGCGTCTACAAAATAAGGGATAGATTTATGGCATTTTTTTTATTAGTAATGGCGGCGATCTGCGAATTTTATCGTAACTGCGGCATTGCAACGGACAGATTGTACACTTTTGACACTATTTTGGGACTATTGACATTTATACTGCGATCAGTGCTATAAAAATGCACTAATTAATGTGTAAATGTCACTGGCAGGGAAGGTGTTAAACACTAGGGGGCGATCAAGGGGTTAACTGTGTTCTCCCAGGTGTGTTCTAACTGTAGGGGGGGTGGGCTCACTAGAACATGACAGAGATCACTGCTCCCGATTACTGTGAGCAATAGATCCCTGTCATGTTGCTAGGCAGAACAAGGAAATGCCTTTACATAGGCAGCTCCCCGTTCTGCCTCTCCGTGCCACGATCGCGGGCCACCGGTGGACAGAGTCCGCGGGACCTGCACGCACCCACTAGGCGCCGATGACAGAGCGACATACGGGTACGTGGTTTTGCGTACCTGTGCCACTTTGCCAACATATATCAGCATGAGCCAGTCAGCAAGTGGTTAAAACAAGGAAAAAGGGGGACACACAGTGTATATATTGAAAACATAGAAGAAAAATCGAAACTTGAGGTCAAATACTTCACAAGCACCTTCCTGACTTCACCCAGAAAGCCAAATCTAAAAATAACCCATAAGGATGTAAAAGTCAACATAACAGTAGCATAGTAAAATGCCAAAGGAGTGAACATATCTATAAAACTCACCTGAGAAGTTTGCAGACGTTCATAACGAACGTTTATCACTGGATGGTACAGCTACCTCGAATCACAATGCAATCACATTAAGGTTTAAAGTGTCTGTCCTAGAAAGCATCTTTAGACTTCAAAAAAAAAAAAGAGGGGGGGGGGGGGTGGCTGGTGTAAGATCTATACAAGGCCAGCAACAAAAAAAAGGATTGTTCAGAATACAAAAATCCCAGGGTACTTGGAATCCCTGCAGAATGTAGCATACACACCAGTTATGGACAAAGAATGAAGGTAAGCTGGCCATACACAGCTGCCAGTGACAGTGTCTACTTCCCCCCTCTTTTTTTGAAAGGTGAAGGGGCTTTCCATGACAGACTTTGAGCCTGAACTTTTATGATTGAAGGTAGCTGTACACCATCAAGTGATAAGCATTTGTTATAAAAACCTGAAGACACTTCAGGTGAGCATTAAAGATATATGTTCACTCCTTCAGTATGCATATTATGCTAAAAATGAAACCTTACAAAAACACAGAAAAAAACCCAAACATTCAGAGAGACAAGGTTTTAGAAAAGGGTTTAATTATAAGCAATTAATTTGGTTAAAGCAGAACTCCACGCACACCGATACACAGTTGAAATACATATAGGACATATTTTACAAAATAAAATTCTTTAATAAGATTTACACAATTCTTTAATCCAGCACAGCCACATTGGTGACCTGCCTTTTCTTTACTCCAGTTTAATAATTCAATTTGGGTACTTGCCCGTCCCTCAGCCTGTGATGAAAATAAGAGGGTTTACTTCCACTTAAAGGAGCTGAGGACTGGTGGGTGGGGTAACCTCCGCTCTCTCCGGTCAGCAATTTTCTCGCCAGCATCTATGCATATGGCCAAGATTGTCTGACTTGAGTCAAGATAGTTTCTCTGCCAGTCGTTCAATAATGTAACTAAATTCTGTTACTATAGGAAATTTTCTTCCTTTTTTTTTTTTTTTTTGATTGAAATTAAGGGTTTGCTCCATGACAACAGAATTACAATTTTATGTCACTGTATTTGGGAGGGACAATTCTTCCAGTTTGAGAGAAAACTGAAAAAAAAAAAAAAAAGTAGTTTGGTCAACATGAATGTGTACATGTTTATATGAAAGTTTATATGAAAATTAGACATGTTTACATACAAGCTCAGGGCTCAAGGCCCCTTTCACACGGGATGGGCTTTGTTTCGATCAGCTGGAGACTGGTCCACCGATCAGAGCACAGGTGGAGGAGAACCGGTTTGTGTTCCTGCTCTATGGGTGTATATCGGCTCAGCTATTTATTTACAGACCATCCTCAGATCCGAACCACCTAGACAGAGTAGGATGAATCCCCCTCTGTTTTTCTTTAGCAGACTGGATTAGATCAGAAGTAGCCTGGTATAAACTAACACAAGTTAGTTTACACCTGCCGGTTCATAAGGGTGACTGGACCGTTCAATAAGGTCTACCTAAAAAAAAATGACAGGCAGACCTGTCCAGATCCTTCGTGTGAAAGGGGGCTAAGCAGCAAAGTCAAGCTCATGATAAACAAATGGAAATTATTGATAATTTCAAACTGCATCAAAGCTGAACTCTCGGGGAGCACAATATCAACTGAAAAGAGCCTGAAACTGAAAAACAATGCAGACTGTACAGTGGCATGCTTATTCAATAAAACAATAAAACAGACCAATGTACTTAGGCAATGTGCTTTTATAGGGAGGATCTGTGTGCAGGAAAAGACAGGCTGACTTTACTGACCGTGGACAGCACTGCAATTTTATGGTGCAAATCATTTACCACGACATGATCATAGATAATTCTACACAGTAAATAGTGTTTGAAAATACCCTACATACATATGCTACTGTATTGATTCACATCACTTAACAGATATATTGCACGTAACCAAGTTACATTCACCTATTTAGGCAGCTTTAAAAGTAATATGTTATTACCTGGTAATGGTAAGAAGGCTGGCATGCGCACACTATCTGCAACTACTAACTACATATTTGCCTTTTAAAAGTCAACTTTTAGACATGTTGCTGCAATCAATTTCAAAATTACCTTATAAAATATGGGTTTATGAGATTTACAAATCATTGCATTCTGTTTTTGGGTTGTAGCTGAAGTGTTTGAAAAAGGGAAGAAAGTTGCATAGTTTATGAATAGAATATATGTACCTGGAGATGTATCTGCCTTTCATGTTTCTCCTGGTCTTTTGTACACTGAAATGACTGACTACAATCTTGATGTGCAGCCTGAGGATTCTTTTGATTTCATGAATAAAGTCTGTATGGAATAGCTATCACCACTGGTGTTGAAAGCTGCAACAATTAATATAGCATGTTGTTTCAATCAATTTTATTTGTATGAATCTGTATTTAAAGTATTGCTTACCTGTATTTCTACTGTGCAAGCTTCTTCCATTTCCTCTTGATAACCTGATATTTGCAGGATGAGGACATCAAGTTTGATGCTGCCGATATCACTCACTGCCTTAGTAATGCCATGGGCTGTCTCCTGATAGCTCTAGTGGTCTTTGCCAACAGCCTCCAAAACAACCTGCACGAATGTAGGTCTGTCCTATTGTCAGGAGAGCCTAGAATACCCACAGGAGTACCTTCAAGGTCACAACCCCGCATTATAGGCAAGTGTTTAGCCAAACCTGCTAGCACTGGTTTGGATCCCGATTCATCTTTTTCAGGGTGCTGGTAATGGTATGCTGTGGTTCTGGACTTGTACTTTGTATTGCAGACAGGGCAGAAACTGGCTCCGTGGCTTATTTGGAGCCATGACTTAAGTTGTAGACAGTATGTTGGGGGGAAGAGCAAGAAAGCATAACGGGTGGAATGATAGTTGTAACAGACTTGGGATTTCTGGCAAGGCATGGCTGCATATGGCTTTACAGCCTTCACACTTTCCTCCTTCCCCTCTACCTATTCCAACCGCTCTGACGCACACATCTCTAAATATACAGTGTCACTCTTTAGTTGGCATGTACAAAACTACCTTCCTCTGACAGGCAAAGCACAATTTCATCTTGTTGATTGTTATACATTGCTTACAAAACAAACACAAAATTAACTTTACTTTATTAATTTAACTCTACCACGAAGAAAACCCCCCAAAAAACAAGTAATTTATGTAATCTGGCAAAAGTGGGATATATGGTATTCTGGGGATGTCAAAACACTAGAAATACCATTGATTGTTTTCTGTCAAAGTAGTAAAGTTTGCTCATGTTTATTTTTTAATAAAAACTCACCATTTCCATAAGGGGTCACAGATTTCTTATTGGTCATGACACGAGCTGTTGCATTGTTGACCTAACAAGGGTTCCCAATGTTGAAAAGGAAAAGAATCATCATCAGAAAAATGACAAGGATTTTACTTCCGTGCAGAAATTCACTGACCCCTACAAAGTCACCGTGAATCTATATAAAATGGATTAACAATGGCATTGCAGGGGCAATGCAACTTTTTTCATGCATGCAGCATTCTCTCATACAAAAGCAGCACAGACAGTAGAAAGACAAGAAAAAGACTTAAAGAGCAAGTTTACGCTTAACATTTTCCAATTGTAATTTGCTATATGCCCTTCACTACTTTAAAAGTATTTTACCTCCTATTCAAGATTAGCTTTTTCTGCAGAGCTTTGTGACTTAAAGCATTTGTAACCCCCAAAAATTTATAATTATTAACAATATATTTATATATATTCTGTTTCTTTAAAGCATGTTAAGCAGCACAGTGCTTGTGCTGTGTAATTGGTCCCATTGTATGATGTAAAATATCTGGTTGATTCTGCCTGTTCCTGTGTCCCTGCGTTCACTGACCATGGTAATCATGGCTGCTGATCCATTGTACCATGGCCAGTTTACGTGCCTCTGTCACCCCGCTGTATGCTCTGTCTCTCCCTCCCAGTTCAGATGTCTGTGTGTTATAGCAATCTCCTCCCCCCCTCCCCTTGCTCGTCCCTGTGGCTTAAAAATACAATTTAAAAGTAACTTGCATCCCCTCTGTTTTATCAAGATCTAAAGTACTAGGTGTCTTTCTTTAAAAACCCTAATCCGAATAACCTTCTCTCACAGCGATCACATGGCATTCCTCTGTTGGCTGGGGGATGTCAGAGGTTTATATCAGTCCCTCCCCTGCATTTCTTAGATGGAGGAAGATGAGCCGAGGAATGTCATGTGACTGCACATCAGTGCTGTGAGAGAAGGTATTTAGGATCAGAATATTAAAAAAAAAAAAAAAAAAAAAAGCAGACACATAGTACTTTAAATATTGATAAAACAGAGGGGATGCAAGTTATCCTGACTTTACAACCACTTTAAGCTGGCCATATGCTATGCAAATATCTGCTTTCTGAGGAACTGGCTGAAATTCGCTATATCGATGGCGCTGTCTGCCTCATCCTGCCTGACATCCTTCAGGAGCTTGTCAGACTATAATAGGCACAGTGGGAGATTCGGCTATTTGCGCTGCATAGTGTGGATAGAAAAATCAGTGTATGGCCAGCTTTACACAATTTTAGATTTTGCCGAAAAAAATTTATCTCTCTCAAACAGCTTTTTGTTTGTCACAATTTTTAGGCCCCCGCCACACAATGCAGACTGACTTAATTTTTCATCCATCTGTTGACGGGGGAAAAACGGACATCAATGTATCTGTACAGAAAAACAGATGTAAACTGATGATTATCCATTTAGTCCATTTACATCGGCTTCAGTCGACATTCGTTTTTTGAAACGGATGAAAGCCCTATTTTTCTTCTGTTAAAAACAGATTGAACAAAAAATGGATGTAAAAACAAACGGTGCGTTTTTGCAGGAGAAAATGGCTCCGGGACTCAAGTGGATAAGGATTCTAGAAGGAAGATGTAAAAAAAGTGACGACAAACTTCATCTGTTTTTTTGCTTTAAAAAAACGTGATTGAATTGATCAAATGAATGGATGGCATGTGTGAAAGGGGCCTAACCCCTACATAAAGCTACCAGAGTTGTCTTCTCTTGCACTGTTCTACTCCAGGTCCTATGCCGTATCACCATTTTCCTTATGTCATAGGGAGTTGGCTGTCTCTTCAAGCTTACAACCTAAAAAAAAAAATTTGGCTTTGTTTGCTTGAAAGTGGAGGAGAGTGGGGGATTAAATTGGTGGAGATTGTCACTTGAGTGAAGGTCCAATTTCATGTGCCTTGCCTTTCACATTATTGCTCTGTGGTTCGTATTCATATCTCAGTCCATTACTAGGCCATAGAAGAAAATAGCAATAAAATGGCAGTTCTGCCACTTGTAGGGGCAGCAGTAACTCAAGTAAAACCCTCCAGTGACATTACTACATTTTTTGCCCATAGGGATTGATTGATGCATGGACAACTATGCATTTGCCAAATGTTTTGCAGAGTCAACAATTAAAGTGTTACTAAACCCACAACAGTAAAATCAGTCTGTATATGCAGTAAAGCATGCTCGTTATACTCACTGTGGAACCTAAGGGGATTAATCCTCTGCATTGTGTAAAAAGGCTGTATGATCCTGTCTTCTCTAATCCTCCCTTTCATCCACAGTCCCCAATCCATCTGATATTACAGTGCCTTGGGGGCACGTTGCATGTGCTCAGTTTGGTGTGTATTGCTGGGGAGAATTTTTTTTTTCTTGGAAGGGTGCTTGTAATTGGCACAGGGTCAATCAGCACTGTCCAGACAGAGGGGCAGGGGTTCTGCAGCTTCATAGGACAGTCAGGAGAATGAAAACTCCTCCTATAAAACTTTAAACAGACACTGATAGAAGTCATAAGACTGCTATATACTACTAATGAGAAAAGGTATTTAGCAGTTTATATTTACTAAAATTGCACTTCCATGTACTGTGGAGACCAGATCTAGTGAATGCAGGGTCCTGGGTTTAGTAGCATTTTAGTAGTAGTCACACCTATAGGTTGCAGCTTATTAAACATTAAGCATGACAAGATCAAGTGACCAGATTTCAGAAGTTTACATTATTATACAGTCATAATTTGAATTTCATATAGAAAAGATTTTTAAATATATGTACTAGTAAAAGCTTCTGTGACGTGTGCTTTGTCCAAGCAGAAAAAATGCAAAGGGTTGACTTTAATGCTTGGTTCCCCTTCTCCATACACTCCCTGTCCTTTCACTCCCTTGATCTGTCAGACATGAAGAGTTATGATACCCATTAGTTCTGGGCTAATGACCACTCAGGCACTAGGGCTGTAATTGGACCAGCCCTGAGCACATTGTGCACAAGAACCAGACATGTTTTTTTTTTATTGCCATCTGTGTTCCAGTTGGGTAAATGCATCCTCTTCATTTGTCCTGGTGACCTTTGTCACCAAGACAAAGTAGTGAAAAACCCAAAATATAGAGTGGTCACCAGAGCAGGAGAGAAGATAGTTTTCCAACACCACTGCCTGTTCTTGCAACAACTGTTTAACAGTTGACTTGCCCTTGCTTTACAGATCTTTTCTCCCACTTTAATGCATCTCTCACACAGGAAATTTCCTCAATGGCAACGGGACACAGGGATTTTAACGCTTGCCTACTCTATTCAAAACATACACTAAAAACACTTAGTGAATCTTGCTGCTTTGCCAGGCATGGGTAAAGCAGAGGTTTACTTTTTGCAATTATTGAAACTATAGGGAGATCTGAAACAATTCTGTTTTTCTTTCAGGAGGTGAACTTGCACTTTAAAAAGGTTTGATAACATGAACAGAAGAAACTAGAATATATGACGTGTGCCAAAATGAAGAGAGACATGTAGGATATGTTAGTATGAAATAAACCGCTAAGTAATTTAACAGAACATTTTGTTCCAGCATGCAAACTAAATGGAAGCTACATTTAAATAGCGGTCAATCCAATAAGGATGCAGTTAGTATTTAAGCATCTACAAACATAGGACAGAATTTTAGGGTGGGAACTACAGCAATCTGTGTGGCTAGGACTACAAAAGCAATTACATTTCTTTGCTACTAAGATTTAACTACTCGCTGCCACACCTTTCATTACTGCACACTGATTTCATACAAATTGGTTATGGCCAACAAGCAGTTAAATAAAAGGCTAAGCGATAACTTAACTATTTAAAGATGCTTTCCCTCTGTTCTCATCTGTCTACATTTGTAATAAATTTGCTAGCCAATTACTTTTTCCACTTACTATGTGGTCATATGACTGCAAAGCTAAAAGAGCCAGTGCATCTAACAAGCTGCAAAGGCATCACAGTGCCCAATCCACCCCCAAAAATGGGGAGCACAGGTGAGAAAAGAAATGAGCGCTAATGTGGGTGGGTAACCCAAAACTAGACATTGGAATACACTAATAGAGGTTATGCTGCTACTTGCTGCAGAGAGGGCATCTCCTACACATGTGACTGCAAAGCTCCAGCTTACTTTTTTCCCTTTCTGCAGTTGATTGGAAGTCTTTTCCCGGCCTCAAACCTGGGAGCTATTGATAGTGGCAGGGTGACATAAGGGCTTAAAGGGGATTTGAAACCATTGCCTGATCACCTAGAGTACAGTGAAGTGCCAGAAACACAGAAAAGTTTTTTTTTTTGTTTGTTTTTTTTTTAAACACACACAAATACAGATATCGATACCAAAATGTAGACAGGGAAGATCATAACAGAGGGGGAGAATCTTACCAGGTAAGTTATTGTGTAGAATTTTCTTCCACTTTAAATTTTTGCTTGTAAGAAATGTAAATCGCTTATCTGTCCCCTAGCCTAAAGCTGGGAGCTATTAACAACCATAGTTGCCACATACACAGGGTCAATTTAACTGCAAATTCAGCTGCTAGCCAAACTTCCAAAATTATCAATTGTCTGTTAAAGACTTCTTTTGAAAGCATTACTTATCTCCTCTTGCCAATCATTATTGAGGACATATGGGATATTCATAATATTGTCCATATGATTATACCTTTAGGACTACAAGGCTTTTCTCTAACAGAAGTTAGGGATTTGGTTCAAACCGAAGACAAAAAGGAGGGGAATAGGGTTACTGTGTGCCATCTGCATATTAGGTTGATGATTAGAGATTACTACAACATATTGGTGAAGCTAGTGTGTGTTGGAAACATAATAAATCATAGAAGAGGAATAAAGTTAATGAGAGACTCAAATACAAAGTTCATTCATACACACTCACTGAGTCCCCCCTAACATCCACACTCACCCACCCCAGGAACCACACAAAAGGAGATCAGGTCTCCAAATAAAGCAGAAACGCTAACAGATATCAGTGACAGGTAGCATGCAAATCACAAAAGATCACAACAAAATATAAAAGCAATATACTGTAAACATTTTGGGAGGGAAACAAAGCAATGAAGAAACTGAAATAGGAGTAGTAGCTCTGAGTCAGAGAGACACTGCAATTTAATGTCTTACACAGATATCTCTGAAACCAAAAGCTTTTTAGAAATTATGTTATATAGCAAACAATAAGCTTATGAGGGCAGATAAAGCAGAACGGGTTGAGTAGACAGAAAAGGTTTCTGTAGAAAAGCAGCACAGATATAACAAAAATGGCAGACAGACAATTACAGGGCCCATTTAGAAATGGTGGCTGTTCAAATTTGCCTAATTTCCAGTTGCTACAAGTCATTGTGAAGCAAGCTATTCAACACAGCTAGGTGGATTTCGCAAATTAACTCAACTGCATTTTTGGTAGGGGGTAGAGCCAGCACATGACGTAGAAGATAGGAGTACTGGAACTGGATCCAAAGTTATTGAAGCTTCTGTGAATTCAGCGATACTTCTAACAATGCAAGATGAGGCAAATATTAGGGTCAGGTTAGTGTTTTTAGGCCGTTAAGTGACTGGGAGGGTTAAAGGATAAGTTCACCTTCAAGAGCATGTTACACCCATATTTAGGGTGTAACATATTCCTATGCTGCCATAGCCTGCTGCCAACACTCCCTTGTCAAAGCAGGTGGGGGGGGGGATCTTCCCTGCACTCTCTGTCACAATTAGAAAACAGTGTGGACGTGCAGGGCTCCGCCCACATGGCCGCTTCATTCATACAGTTTTCTGTGAATGCATAGATTACAAATACCATCAGCCATTGCAGCTGACTTGTCACGTACAGATAAAGTAAAGCAGATCACACAGATTGAAATTTGGCCGGTCAAGTTAACCAATTTCTTTTTTGTAAGGTTTTGTACTTCTTTACGCAACTGGAGCATACCATTTGCTATACATTCAAATGTTGGCTTTTGTACTTCCTCATGCCCCTTTCACACTGGGGAGGGAGGTGCGTCGGCAGTAAAGTGCCGCTATTATTAGCGGTGCTTTACCGTCGTTTTAGCGGCGGTATTCGGCCACTAGCGGGGCGGTTTTCTGCAGAGGCGCTTTGCCGACGGTATAGCCGCGCTGCCCTATTGACTTCAAGGGCAGGAGCGGTGCATACACTGCTCCAAAGATGCTGCTAGCAGGACTTTTTTTTCCCGTCCTGCTAGCACACTGGAGACACAGCAGCAGCTGTTTCAGGTCGGTTTGCAGGCGCTATTTTTAGTGCAACAGTGCCTGCAAACCGCCCCATTGTGAAAGGGGTCTTAGATATACTTAATAAAAACCATTACAAAATTTAAAAAATAAATTAAAAAAAAAAAAAAAAAAAAAAAAATCGGTCGGTTCAGCTGGGGCTGGCCAAATTATAATTAGTGTGGCCTTCCCCCCTTGACAGAAGATGATTGTATAATAGGCTTCTGACAAAGGAACATTTTAGGTCAATCAGTAGCTGATTTATTCAGACAATGGCAGGATGGCATAGTCCTTATTTTAGGTGAAGGGTTATGTGTAAGTTGGCATTTAAAGCATATAAATCTAAATGAAAAAAAAAAAAAAAAAAAAAAAAATCATACTGCAGATTACCAGTCCTTTGATGTGGTGGCTTAGCCTTGCTTTTTCAGCCCCCCCCCCCCTCTTTATTTTCACCTGGTAATGGGGTAAACACTGCACTTCTTGTCCTAGGGTAGCTACACTCACTCCACTACCTATGGGAGGGAGCCATGATCGTCATCCCAGGACGGGGTACAAATCTGTCACTCTTTTCATCATTATATGGGTGAGTAGGAGAATTTTTCACTAAGAAAATAGCTTGAAATAAAGAGAAGTTTTATGTATCCAATCCATTCACAACAGGTCACAAGAACGCTGCATTTCTGGGAAGATCAACAAGTATTTTCCGTACTTGCTGAAGATGGTGTCGGCCTGAGAAGTAAAAAGAATGCAACCACATCTAAAGACAGGTAAGCTGTCTTATTATATTATATTAAATGTTTTTTCCTGATTTTAGATATTTTTTAAGGGTTAAGTGGTTGGTGGTGAGAAGGGGATGGTTAGGGGCCAACTTTGGTGGCTAGGTTATCAGGATAGGAAAAGCGTTACATTTTAAGCTCGAGTAAAAGTGTTGCATGAAGGCAATAGGTTAAGAATTATGTATTGAAGGATTACGCTCGGCCATTATTTTACAGCCTAAATTGAGTGTTAGGGGCTCAGACAGGGGATGGGTTCAGTGTTAGGGATACTTTGGTGAGCAATGTTATATTCTTGCTACTGAAAACAGCTAGGAGTATTAAATATACCACTTTGGATCAACTTGTGCATAAGCACTCCAACTGGACTTATAACTATAGTCATTATAAAGCAGTGAATCTGACATTCTGCAAGAAAACCTTCCAGGTCCATGCGATTTAAATGGTTGAGATGATGTTTACAGACAGAAAACATTGGTGAAAGTCACATTCACCGCGTTATAAAAAGGACCCTATGACTCTCAGGCCAATGATTGGAGGTGGAAATTTATTTCCCTTTTTTACATGTGCCTTCTTGTACACCTTATACTAAGGGCATACATGATGTAGGTATCCACGTTAAGCAAGAAATCAAGATTTTTCCAGCCTTTATAAATAAGCCCGTAAAGGAAATGCGAGCAAATGAAAATATAAGCATGTGAATAAAGGCAGAGTGGCCCAGGGAGTGAAAATGGAAACTAAAGCAGCAAACACTTTGAAGTGAAAAACTATTGATAAGGGAAAAGAAACTTAAAAGAGAGCACAAAGAATGAACAGAAAGCATGAAATGGTTACCAGTCGCATAGTAAAAACCCTTTGAAAGAAAAAATAAGTAGTGAATCTGGGTTTGGTTAATAATGGTACACAAACTTTATGAAGATACAGGGGGGACAGGCAAGTGAACCATGCAACAGTGGTATCAAAGCAGTGATTTTAAAATCAATGTATTGAAAAGGGGATAAAAAAAAAAAAGTAACAAAAAAAAAAAAAATAAACAAATAGTAACAAAGAGAAAACACTAGGTAGTGGTTAGCAATGAAAAGGTTTAGCATAAGCTTTATAACATTAAGGAAAATAGGGAAATATGATTTAGTTATGCCTTGAAATAAAGGTTTATCTGAAGATAAGACTGACAAAAATCTTAAGGGTAAATGCAAAAGCTGCACACCAAATGCAGATGTTCTAGTCAAGAAGCCAAAAATAGTGCAACATTAATTTGCTCATCTATAACCCTCTTGTACACATGGGACCAGATCTATAAAGATGATTTTCTTCATATACATATCTATACCTCTATATAGACACACACACACACACACACACAGCTGAGTACAAAATGTTCGGTCAGAAGTCTTACAGTTCTCATTGGAAAAGTTATCACAATCCATTACAAGTTCCTTATGAAACCAATGAACTGGGAAAAATAGATCAGAAAATGATTCATGTGCATATGTTTGGGCATTTAAACTTGTTTTACTAGTGTTTCTTTTTTAAAGTGCCACAGTTTACTAGACTTTTGTCTTATACCAAAAGCAGGGAAGACAATTTGATATCTTAAAATGCAAGTTCATCTTGAAAAGAAAATCTGTAAGATGACCTTACACTGGAGCCCCCCTATATCGGTGTCCCACGATGCCCCGCTGTCAGGCACTAGGAGGCCGTTTCACCGGTATGGGGATTTGAAACCCCCAATCTATACCTTTGCGTCTACGGACAAGAAGCATTCTAAATTGGTTAGCACCGTCACAGAGATGGCACTGACCAATCAGGATCCGTCTAGCCCATTCTATCAGCGCCGCAAGGAGAGAAGAAACCCCCTGACCTGCGTCCTGGTGCCTGACAGCGGGGGGATCATGGGACACTGGTACAGCAGGATCGGGTCCAGTGTAAGGTCATTTTACATATTTTCTGTAAAGATGAACTTACACTTTAAGGTACACCTGCTATTAAGAAATATGGGCTCGGTCATTGCCAACCACCTCTTCCAAATGCCCATCTCCTTTAAACCTTGCAAAAATGTCTCTTTTCGATAAATGGGTGGAGCTAATGTACACATGGCGTTGTTTACATTCAGCCTGTGTCTGATCTGTAAGTTTAGACAAAGAACAACAAAGTGAGGAATCTTCTCCACATACTTGTTTGATGCATTCACGGCCAGAAGCCATATACTCTAGCAGAGGTTCTTCAGGGATTACACAAATGCAGATGCAGACAGGCATAATACTAAATTATTGGAGAATGTTACAGGTCCAATAATATTAGGGTGAAGGTGGAGACTTGTCTTCTGCAAATAGAAAGTGCTCTAAAGGTTAGAGGCAATAATGAGAGATTAAATCTATGCTGAATAGACTAGTGGAATGGCACTGCTGGTGCCAGCAAAACAGAACATTTTAAACCTTTGGCAGGACCATTTTTTGGATAGTTTTGGAAGCTCTACCAGAATAGACACTATGCTGGATGTGTTCATCTCAAATAACGCAGAGGCTATTGTTTTAGTAGGCACATAAACATGTGTCCCTATTGAAAGATATTTCTTCAACACCAGTGCTAATGGCAACTTACCTGAGGGAAAAAAAAGAAAAAAGTGTGGAGAAAAAGGTATTCATATAGACAGGCAAGGTTCATTTGCCTTCTTTATCTGTAGGTTTAAGGTTCTAGATAGATGCCAGAACTTTTGGAAATTTTCCCCAACCTAACGTGGTTCTGTAAAACCCCTACATACAGTGGGGACGGAAAGTATTCAGACCCCCTTAAATTTTTTACTCTTTGTTATATTGCAGCTATTTGCTACAAACATTTAAGTTCATTTTTTTTTCCTCATTAATGTACACACAGCACCCCATATTGACAGAAACACACAAAATTGTTGAAATTTTTGCAGATTTATTAAAAAAGAAAAACAAATATCACATGGTCCTAAGTATTCAGACCCTTTGCTCAGTACTTAGTAGAAGCACCCTTTTGATCTAATACAGCCATGAGTCTTTTTGGGAAAGATGCAACAAGTTTTTCACACCTGGATTTGGGGATCCTCTGCCATTCCTCCTTGCAGATCCTCTCCAGTTCTGTCAAGTTGGATGGTAAACATTGGTGGATAGCCATTTTTATGTCTCTCCAGAGATGCTCAATTGTGTCTCTGAGCTCTTCCGGCAGTTTTTTTGACCTCATGATTCTCATTTGTTCTGACATGCACTGTGAGCTGTAAGGTCTTGTATAGACAGGTGTGTGGCTTTCCTAATCAAGTCCAATCAGTATAATCAAACACAGCTGGACTTAAATGAAGGTGTAGAACCATCTCAGGCCGGGTTCACACCGGTGCAACACGACAGCCGTCCTACTTTGGGTCCAACTTTGCCCTGCAACTAGAAGCCGACATGCGCCCGACTTTCAATGAACGGGGATCCGACTTGGATCCCCGCCAATACCAGGCACTGTGTTTGGTATGAATCTTGAGGGGGAACTCCACGCTAAATTTTAAATAAAAAACCGGCATGGGTTCCCCCTCCAGGAGCATACCAGGCCCTTAGTTCTGGTATGGATTTTAAGGGGAACCCCCTACGCTGAAAAAATGGCATGGGGGTCCCCCCCAAATCCATACCAGACCCTTATCCGAGCACGCAGCCCGGCCAGTCAGGAATGGGGGTGGGGACGAGCAAGAGGTCCCCCCCTCCTGAACCGTACCAGGCCGCATGCCCTCAACATGGGGGGGTGGGTGCTTTGGGGCGGGGGGCAATGCTGTCCCCCCCAACCCCAAAGCACCTTGACCCATGTTGATGAGGACAAGGGCCTCTTCCTGACAACCCTGGCCGTTGGTTGTGGGGGTCTGCGGGTGAAAGTCTTATCGGAATCCGGGAGCCCCCAGCTCCTGCCCCCCCCCCCAATGTGAATGAGTATGGGGTACATCGTACCCCTACCCATTCACCTAGGGAAACAGTGTCAATAAAAAAAACACTAGACAGGTTTTTAAAATAATCAGGCAGCTCCGGGGGTCTTCTTCCGACTTCGGGGGTCTCTTCGTTCTTCTCCGCGCTCTCCGGTATCTTCTGCCGAGCTCCTCCGCTATCTTCTGCTCTTTTGACGGCTCTTTTGCTAGCACTGGCCCGATCTTCTCCCCTCTTCTCTTCTTCCAATGTTGACACGACTCTCTCTCCCACTGTAATGCCGTATGGGCGGTCCGCAATGACTTATTTAGGGATGGGGCGTGGTCACTGGGTGATGTCACCCGGTGACCCCGCCCCTTATTACGTCACAGTCCCATCATGCCCCGGAGAGATACCAGAGAGTGCGGAGAAGGAAGGGACCGCGGAGAAGGAAGAGACCCCCAAAGTCGGAAGAAAATCCCCAGAGCTGCCTAATAAATTACTTTAAAAACTTGTCGTGTGTTTTTTTTACTGACACTTTTTTCCCTAGGTGAATGGGTAGGGGTACGATGTACCCCATACTCATTCACATAGGGTGGGGGCTGGGATCTAGGGGCCCTCTTATTAAAGATAAGCTTATCCGATTAGACCCCCGCCCGCAGAACCCGACAACCAACGGCCAGGGTTGTTGGGAAGAGGCCCTTGTCCTCATCAACATGGGGACAAGGTGCTTTGGGGTAGGGGGCGCAGGGTGCCCCCCTGCCCCAAAGCACCCACCCCCCCATGTTGAGGGCATGCGGCCTGGTATGGTTCTGGAGGGGGGGTGCTCGCTCGTCCCCACCCCTTTTCCTGACCTTCCGGGCTGCGTGCACTAATAAGGGTCTGGTATGGACTTGGGGGGAACCCCCACGCCGTTTTTTTCGGCGTAGGGGGTTCCCCTTAAGATCCATACCAGACCGAAGGGCCTGGTATGCTCTTGGAGGGGGGAACCCATGCCGGTTTTTTATTTAAAATTTGGCGCGGAGTCCCCCCTCAAGATCATCACAGCACAAGTCGCATGCCAAAGTCGGATCATGCGAGACGGCGATCCGACTTCAACGATAGTCAATGGGCTGAAGTAGGATCAAAGTCGGACCAAAGTATTACAGGGAGCATTTTCAAAGTCGGAACAACTTGTGTTGGACCAGTTAGGACAGCTCCCATAGGGAAACATTGCTTTTCACACATCATGCGACATGAGCTCCCAATGTCGGAGCGTTTGTCGCACTAGTGTGAACCCAGCCTCAAGGATGATCAGAAGAAATGGACAGCACCGGAGATAAATATATGAGTGTCACAGCAAAGGGTCTGAATACTTAGGACCATGTAATATTTCAGTTTTTCTTTTTTAATAAATCTGCAAAAATGTCAACAAATGTGTTTTTCTGTCAATATGGGGTGCTGTGTGTACATTAATGAGGAAAATAATGAACTTAAATGATTTTAGCAAATGGCTGCAATATAACAGAGTGAAAAATTTAGGGGGGTCTGAATACTTTCTGTCCCCACTGTATATTAAAATAAGTTAATGGTTAATTAACCAGTATCAAAGCCAAAAGAAAACTAACCGTTATTATATTGCAGTTTACTAATCCTTAGATGCAAATGCGGCATTATTTAGGCTCTCTTTCCTTCATTTTCACCTGGTGATCCTGCCAGTAAGTCTGTTTTTCCAACAAAACAAGCTCTCCTGCTTTTGCACCGTGCAATTTCTCGCAACCGAAATTTTTTTGTTTGTTTTTTTTTTAAAGATGTGTGGGGGTGTCAATGAGAATGAATGGTAGTCCCTTTTCTGCAAAAGAAAATTTTGGTTGCAGGAATAGATGCGATTTACACACTGTCCCACACTTGCAACAGTATAAACCTAGCCTATTTTCTCTAAAAACAAATAGTTTAACGATGGAGAATCTATTGATTTTCTCCTGCTCAGTTCAGGGCTAAATAAGAGAAATCAAAGTATATGGCTAGCTTTAGAATATTTCTCAACTAGAAGCATTCACTTAGAAATAGTAGGAAAACATTGCCATGAGCTATGGGAAACATTAGGAGACTGACTTTATGAATAGTGCTTTATTAAATACTGACACTGTCCAAATTTTTGCACATGGCACATTTTGTGTTTCTCCCCAGTCTTAATTTAGGCAGCTAAAATATAAACATGCAAATTTTGCAAAAAATAATTTTTTTTACATTTGGCTTCAAAATGTTGCTATTTTCTGGCTACACACACACACACACACACACACACACACTTGTTAGTACCCTACACTATTATTTAGATCCCTGGGCAATTGGTTCATTTTGCTGAATTACAAATCCTATGCGGAAATGCTTTTCTAAAGTTTATGCCTTGGAGAAAAAAAAAAAAAAAAAGGAAAAACTTTTTAAGCAATATTGTTTTAGATCATAAAAACTCCTGCTCAAAATAAGTGGGCAGGTGGTTTAAAGAGAAATAAAAAATTTGGTGATGTGTGTTATGTCAAATGATTTATTGGCAATTATATGTGCTGATTTAAATATAATCTAATAGAGATATAAATCGATCTCCATCTCACTTCAAATTATCCATTATGAAAGCTATTGCTGTTGATGTGAATGTGAGGTAGTAAAATGTGTGAAATGTGGGAGTTGTAGGCAATACAGATATTACCCAAAATATCAAGCAGACATGAGCGCACACATTGAGAACAAACAAAGCATACACAAAAGAAAAATAAGGGTATAATACACAAGTTAAAAATACAGAAAAAAAAAGTGAAGCAGAATTGTAAGCAAGCATTTTAGAAGGCAGTGATGAAAACACAGAGCCATTTAAAGAAAAATAAAGGATAGAGATATAGAAGTGAAAGAGGAAAGAGCGGGGTGCAGCTGCTGGCATTTTGCAATCTTCCAGTTTCAGGTAAAGACATGCACCTCGATTTTTCGCCCCTCAATCACCGTGCTGTGCAATTTCTCCCGGGCCCGGTCAGCATCCGCGCTAGTTTCAAAAGTTACAAAACCAAAACCCTGCGTGCAAAGGGGAGACATACATGCAAATCATTAGAGAAGGGAAGGGGGAAGAACTAAGAGAAGGGCCAGGAAAGGTGAAAAGGGGAGCACAAGAGAACATCAGCCGCCGGAGAGCCAGATTTGAAACTTTGGGGGGATGGAAGGGGAGAAAAATTACACAAAAAATTCAGTTTTTTTTAAAATTCTTTTTTTAATTTGGCAACAGTGAAAGGTCAGAAAACACAGAGCACTAATCTGTCATTGATGCTGCTTAGACACATGCAATGTGAGGGGTAGTGACACCAATTATATCTTGAGGAAAAAACAAAAGAAAAATCTAAGCCTAACCAATTTTATGGTTTAAGCCAATGTTCTTTTAAAGCCACAATGCTGAATGTAAAGTCAAAGTAAATATTTATCCCTGCTTCAATATTTCCAAGTCATAACTGGATGCTGAATGGGTTCAGGTATTCAATGATGCAGTACAAAACTAAACTAGCCTAACTTCAGTCAAACATTCAGATAATCTCGTTACAGTTTTGTCAAATTTAGATTTTAAATTGAATCCTTATAGTGTGCAAACTTCCAAAACCATAAAATCCTACATTCAATAAAATTTAATCCATGCCAATCAAGCTTTTACCAATGTATGCCTTCCAGGGTATGAGGCCTTCTGAAATTAACCTTCAGAATTTAGTTTCTCCAAGCTTAGGAAATGCACTACTAAAGGGGGTTTTTAAGCTTGGAGCTCTGCTTTAAGAATTATTAACCCTGTGTTGAGAATGTAATTTTGATTTTGCATCAAAATAAAAATGTACAGATAGGTTGTCGCAGTTGTTAGAATATCTTGAATAAAATCAAATGTAGCTCTTTAAACCCTGTTACACAAGACGGGTTGGAGAGGGCGCATTCCATCTGTCAGTGTGAGCAGAGCAAGAAGTATACAATACAAGCAAGGAAGAGCACTGGCTTCAGGCCCTTTGACATAGTCTTTGATGCCAACAGTTAGTTTCTCAAGACTGATTCTATTTTTTAATTCTAGCCTTGTCCCATATTATAAAGCAATATAAACTGAATATATCAACTCCAAGCAAAAGATTATATGGAAAAAAAAAAAACAAAAACTCTTAAATAGGGACAGAAGTGAACTATGAAATTAAAGCTTGCAACGTACATATATTTAAAATCAGTGAATTCATATGATAGCGTTAAGCATACATCTTTCTCTTCACAAACTGAAATACCAGTTCCCATTGGCAAACCAATTATGCTTGTATTCAGCTAAAAAAAGTGGCTAAGAATCATTTGGGTTTTTTTGCTGCAAAAGAAAAAAAAAAACAAAAAAAAAAAAAAACAAAACAAAACATATGTATAAAGAATTAAAATGGGCAAGTAAAAAGGAAACAGAATACGAACTATGAATATTCCCTGTCTGATAAAGTAAAAATTTACCATGAAAACTGTAAATGTTAATTTATAACGGAGAAGGATTTCCGCTTCCTATGGACTGTTCAGAATACAAAATGTTATCAAAAAAGACACAGATCAAAAAAAAATATAACAGTTGGACAATTTTGTTTCAAAAGATATTGCAAAAAATGAAAAACAAAATTCTATCACATGAGAATTCACATCTGTATCACATGAGATATCAAAGGGATCTTCAATGTCCTAATTTTCAAAAACAATGAAAAGGTGAAACCACCCGTTTTAAAAAAAGGGCAGGATTTGATATCATTATTTATCAGCATAACCCGCAGCACTAAAAACATACAGCGATGGCAGCTGCTATACTTCTCTATGCATAGCTTCTAATTTAAAATTTGTAATGAGGATGTATTACATATTTTGTAGCTCATGTATTTTAGGGACTCTAGCTTATTAAAAAAATGCATTTAGCTCTCTGATGGCTTATGTGGCTACCACACCTTCTCCGTGTTATTGGCCAAGCCTGCAGGCTTTATGAACAATAGTATATTTATATTTTCACATTATTGCAATATCTTTTGAAAATACAATGACAAATTCAATAGGTCTAAACAAATAGTGCTGCTCTCTACTATAAATGCAACTCTTTCTTGCATAACAGAAATATGAATACGCAGCACAGCTGAATGGAATAACCTTTTATAGTCAAATCAGTGCAGTTTGGGAATTAATCCAAACCAAAGTAAGAGAAGAAATGGATAGAGCTTTTCTTTAACCCTACACTGTCAAGATGTGAAAGCTACCATTGTAGCTGTAACACCTATACCCCCATAGCTGATGTAGTGGTTTATATTTTTAAAGTTATACAGTGTTAATTATACAACATGACACAAAGCAGAAGCTAAAGGAACCAGTAGTAAGCCAGTTCATCAATTAATCACAAAATGTTATTTTCAGACAGCAAAAGGGCAACAATGATCAAAATGCTGCTTGATGGAAGCATCACAAAATATATTGTTTGTTAAAGGGTAACAATTACACAGCTGCTGCATTCATATTTTTTAAACCCTCAGTTTGATGGTGAAAACTATACCTAATGACTGTTCCATTCCATGTCTTTCCTACAGACCTTTTTCTACAAAATATAATAGCAAACAAAGAGGTTTAAAAAAAAAAATTAGGAAAAATATCAGGTGTGTTCAGTTTATTATTATAAATTGTAACACCAGGGAGTGAATAATTTTTTTTTAATTTCTAAACCCTGCTTGCAGAGGAAGTGATGTGGCAGACACCAGTCAGCAATATTATATTACCCATACTGCTTTCAGAGGGAAATGTAATAAAGCTTTGTCTGTGGAACATTTTGATCTATTCCACATTTTACAGTATACTCAATTCTTGCAGAACTGGAAAGAATCAAACTGCCACGTATTACATTTGCTTGCTTGACATAACTCCAAATAAGAAAAAGGAACAGGAGCATCAAGTTAAAACTGCTAACTGTATCCATTTTTACTCCACAGCTGGTTTTAGTTAAGTTTGTTAAAACATACATAAACCTAGTGACTGCCATTGTCGTGTATATGAAAAAAAAAAACAAAAAAAAAAAAAAAACAAAAACATTTGCTCACATTTTCTGACAATATGTCTTAAGAGCTCAAACTGCTAAGAGTTCTGGCGAAAGGTCAAAAATCAACATGCTTAACGTTAATAGGTATGCACACAATCATGTTTAAAATGTTAAAATTATTAATGAAGTTTATGACAATTAAAATTGTAACTATATATTTTGGGGGTTGATATACCATATATATGGCCAGACAGGGGAAAAAAAAAAAATCAACCACTTGAAGGGCTGTCAATCAACTGGCTACAATAAAAATGTTTGGCTCAGCATTTTTTTTTAATGCACATCCTTGCATCTATACTTGTTAAAAAATAAATAATGGTTTAGGATCAGCTTTTTAGGGTATGTTAAAGTGTATGTCCAGCTAAAGCTTTATTTATTTATTTTTTTATGACCATACACAAATCTTTCATTCAGCCTTTGGGGCTGAACAAAAAAGGATAGAAGATTTCTCCAACCATGCCATAGCACAGATGGATGAATCTCCTGCTGTAGCTACTGCATTTTGACAGCCGGCCCCATCGGAATCTCTGGTTGTGTGAAGCCTTTTGACTAATTCAAAATGATATAGCAGATAACAGAGAATCTTTTTTTCAACCAAACGTCCCCCTTCCCCCATGGATACCAAAACTAAACAGACTAGGGCAGGAATATGCAATCAGCGGACCTCCAGCTGTTGCAAAACTACAAGTCCCATCATTCCTCGGCCTCTGGGTGTTATGCTTGTGGCTGTCAGTCTTGCTATGCCTCATGAGACTTGTATACTGCACTGACCATTTAGTGTCATTTAATGACGTGGCCTCCCCCTTTGACATGGTTAGAGGAAAAGAGGAAATACCTGTAACCTCAACATCATGAGACTAGCCAGAAAAACAAAAACAGAAAAAGGTATGTGGTACATCATTATAGTTGATGTTTCTACCTATGTTAAACACTTAACCTCTGGAAGATTTAACCCCCCTTCATGACCAGGCCTTTTTTTGTGATACAGCACTGCGTTACTTTACCTGACAATTGCACGGTTGTGCGATGTTGTGCCTAAACAAAATGTATGTCCTTTTTTCTCACAACTAGAGCTTTCTTTTGGTGATATTTGATCACAACTGCAGTTTTTATTTTTTGCGCTATAAAAAAAAAAGACAATCTTGAAGAAAATTTTTTTTTATAAAATCGGCTATAAAAACATATCCCAAAAAAAAAAAAAAAAAAAAAAAAAACCACACCACATTTCTTCATCAAGTTAGGCCAATATGTATTCTGCTACATATTGTTAAAAAAAAAATCCCAATAAGTGTATATTGATTGGTTTGAGCAAAAGTTATAGCGTCTACAAATTCATAGGGGATATTTTTATTTACAAATGCTGTTCTGCCCATGTACCAAAGCATCGACGGGTGCTGGCAGACAGACAGACATGTCCGCTGATCAGAGTTATTCAGCTAAAATGACACCCCCTCTTCCGCTGCCACCTCTCTACCTGTCACCCGGCCTGCTTCCTACTCTTTTTTTTTTTTTATACATATATACACTACATACACACACACACAACACACACAGTGGCTATAAAAAAAAGGTCTACACCCCTTAAAAGGTCAGGTTTCTGTGATGTAAAAAAATGACAAAAAATCTTTTCAGAATTTTTCCACTTTTAACAACCTATAAACTGTACAACTCAATTGAAAAACAGACTGAAATCTTTTTTTTTTTTTTTTTTTGGAGGGGGGGGGGGGGGTGTAAAAATATAAAGTTCAAATATTGTGGTTGCATAAGTGCGCACACCCTCTTATAACTGGGGATGTAGCTGTGTTCAGAAATAAGCAATCACATTCAGACTCATGTTAAATAGACCTATCATTTGAAGTGCCTCTGTTTAACCCCTAATAACGTTCACCTGTTCTAGTAGGTCTTTCCTGACATTTTCTTAGTCGCATCCTACAGCAAAAGCCATGGTGCGCAGAGAGCTTCTAAAGCATCAGAGGGATCTTATTGTTAAAAGGTATCAGTCAGGCGAAGGGTACAAAAGAATTTCCTAGGCATTAGATATACCATGGAACACAGTGAAGGCAGTCATCAAGTGGAGAAAATATGGCACAACAGTGACATTATCAACATCTGGGCATCACCCCAAAATTGATGAAAATATGAGAAGAAAACTGGTCAGGGTGGCTGCCAAGAGGCCTACAGTAACATTAAAGGAGCTGCAGGAATATCTGGCAAGTACTGGCTATGTGGTGATAATCTCCCGTATTCTTCATATGTCTGGGCTATGGGGTAGAGTGGCAAGACGGAAGCCTTTTTTTTAACCAAGAAAAACATCCAAGCCTGGCTAAATTTTGCAAAAACACATCTGAAGTCTCCCAAAAGCATGTGGGAAAATGTGTTATTGGTCTGATGAAACCAAGGTTTAACTTTTTGGCCATAATTCCAAGAGATATGTTTGGCACAAAAAAAACTATGCAAATCACCAAAAGAACACCATACACCTAGTGAAGCATGGTGGTGACAGCATCATGCTTTGGGGCTGTTTTTCTTCAGCTGGAACAGGGGACCTAGTCAAGGTAGAGGGAATTATGAACTAGAGGTCGACCGATATATCGGCCGATATTTGGCTTTTTTTATTTAAATCGGCAATTTAAGGGCCAAAATTGATTGAGGATGTGTTTGATTTGGGCGTGCTGGTTTGAGTATTGGGTGATTAGTCGTATCGGTTGTCTGGTGTCGGGCAATTTATCAGAAAAGACAAGGTCCTTTCTGTTTAGTTTCTTCGCCTTATTAAAGGCTTTTTTCAAGAGAGAATGGCTGTAACCTCGGTCTAGAATAGACTTCTAGACCGAGGTTACAGCCATTCTCTCTTGAAAAAAGCCTTTAATAAGGCGAAGAAACTAAACAGAAAGGACCTTGTCTTTTCTGATAAATTGCCCGACACCAGACAACCGATACGACTAATCACCCAATACTCAAACCAGCACGCCCAAATCAAACACATCCTCAATCAATTTTGGCCCTTATTAACGGCAGAGCCCACAATCGCCAAATATGTGAAAACATATCCTGAGATTACATACCGTCGATCCCCTTCACTTCGAGATCGTCTTATCAAAAGCCACTATGAGACGGATACTCCACGTGTGCCCACTGCCACAGGTACATACCAATGTGGCAAATGTGACGTTTGTGCCTTTGTCACCAATTCCAAAACAGTGACCCTGCCTGGTGGAGACACTCACACCATTAGACATCGGGTCACCTGTACCACCGTAGGAGTCGTCTATTTGGCCCAATGCCAATGTGGCTCGTACTACGTTGGCAAAACTAAGCGTCCTTTTCAGACACGTATCCGAGATCATATAAAACCGTTATATAAAAATACCACCACCACTGCTATAAACCGGCACATTGCCGCGCAGCATAACTCTGACCCCCATGTTGTTGTATTTTCCGCACTCGAACACGTGTCCACACATGTTAGAGGCGGCAGTATCGATAACAGACTACTACAGCTCGAGACAAAATGGATTCATATATTAAATGCCACCAGTTTCCCTGGGCTTAACGAACATATAAGTTTCAAACCTTTTCTTTGAATTTGCACTTGTATTAGCTGTATTTGCAAACACGCTATGTATACCTACTTTTAGTGCTTGTTTCCAAATCTGCGTCGTTTATAGCCTTTTTTTTTTTTTTCTCTGCTCCCTCTTTCTCCTATCTTCTTCCCTCTCTCTCTGTCCCACCCCCTCTTTTCCTCATTCCTCATCCTTCTTGCCATCAACTTCCTGCCATGGTAGCTTTTGTGTCTCCCCTCTATAGCTCTTTAGGTGTGATTCTAATTATACCAGTTTCTATATTATATGTCCTTATCAAAATGCACTGTTTTATACACTTTATATAAACACTGTACCATCTGTTATTTGGACTCTGTTAATTTTTATTGTGCCGTTGTCAGAAACTCATGACATATGTATCAATATACTTTATGTATTTCTGTGTATCATTTGTCCCAGTTTGATTCATATTCCTTCATTACACCTTTTTTTGTAACCAGGACCCTGTGGTTCTCTATGTTGGTTTCACACTTTGTGGCTGGACTTTGCAGACTGACGCACGGGTATGTTCCCGCTGTCCCCGTGGACCCTCGTGTACCGTCGGGTAAATGGGGGACCTATCCCCTCATCCCGTGCTTCTGCCTACACTCTATCTCGCACTAAGGTGAGTTCCGCCCCCGAGTCGCTTCTGTTCGCTGATCTTCCCACACCCCCTCGGGAGGATGCGGATGTGCCCCCCTTCGGGGATGGGCTTTGCCAGCGCTGTTCGTGCCTGTACGGACGCCCGGGGCAGTACACTACTGTCTGCCTCCGGTGTCCGTGCCTCGCTCACACTACCCGGCCTCCCCCTATCCACCGGCGAATTGATGCTGACGGCGCCTGGGACTGCCCCATCCACGGCGCTCCGTCCTCTCATTGGCCATATTGGGGCCGTTTTGTTTGAGCGTGCGCGCGCGGTGCACGCCGGAACATGTAGTTTCCGGGGCGCCGCCCAGCGCGCATGCGCGGACGCCCTCCAATCGCGTCCGCACACCTGATCATTATCTGATCAGGTGTGGGGGGTATGTAAGTAACCGGCCAGTCCCTCGTTTCACACGCTGGACGAGGGACGTGCCTGTAATCGTTACCACACACAGCAACCAGGTAATCTAGGACTATCACTATATTATCAATATTCCTTTTAAACCCTACCCTTCACTTAGCCTCCAATTATTTCCTTCAGGATTTACCTATTTGGAGCTACCATCTATCTCCTTGGCAATCCCTAACACTGACTTTTTAATAGTCATTTTTCTTGTTATATGGTCCATCAGGTAAATTATTTCTTGTTTTCTAATCAGTTTTCCAGCCCTATATTGCACAGCTTTTTTGATTTCCTAATATTAGTCCTTTTTCATCTATTTCCTTTCAGGACCCATTGTCATTGCTACTTTTCCTAAAAACGCCCTCTATGTGCACACAAATTAGGCAAACATCATAGTCTGTCATAAGCTTTACAATGCACCGTATTGGGTAAGTCCTTTTCCTGTGCGATCCTCCCCTCTATTTTGACGATTACTTTCAGGTTTATCTGTAAAACAAATTCATTTTTCCATATAGGTCATCTATTAATTGATTGCCAACCTTGTCAATCGTCCTGCTGTTGCCTGCGTACTCACTTACAGGTGCCTCTTCCCTCCCCTAATCAACTGGTTTTAATTAATAGTGTGAGTTTTCTATCGTTTTTTTGCCCCATGTAACCGATATATAAATCGCATTACTCCCTGTACTTTCTTTTGCTCAATATATACCTAACATCTACTCACCTATTTCTAATGCATTCCTTTGCCAGGTTTACTGCGTGCCCCCTGCAGGTACATTACACGGCGCAGCCTGCCCTTCCCCCTTTGGGTGACATTTTTCGCGCCCTCCTTGGGTGTCGGTCTTTCAGGTACGTCTGTGGCATTGGGGTCATCGGGACCGCCTCTCTGCGTTATTGTTCAGCCACAATGATCTATGACTACTACCTAGTTATATATTGAACATTTCCTTGTTAGATATGTCTGTTTGTTTATAGTCTGCTTATATTATGTTTTTCTGTATCCCTATGTACAGACTACTCTATACCCAATTTGAGCTCCTGTTCCCTGAGGAAGCCAATGTCTTGGCGAAACATGTAGGAAATCGAGCCCCTTTGTTTGATGGCCTTTTCCACCTTGCCATTTTCTACTGCACTTTGGGTCGCATGCAATTTATAAGTCTGTTTTAAGGCGTTAACCATTTTAGTGTTTTTGTATGTTTGTAACAATATCAATTTTTATAAAATTTTGTAACTTTGTTGTTTTAAACCCCTCCTTTTTTTGCCCTATATGACCTTAGCACCGCTATAATCCCTTGTTCCCCTATCTACTAGCTATCTAACTATTTTTGGGATGAGGTGCTGTATTCAATCGTATCTAGCCACAACCAGTTTTCCCTTTGTGTATTTAATATTTAAGATATAGTTATTTTTTTTAATCTAAATTATACATACAAGTGAACTGATTGGAGGTTTGTTTTGTTTAATAAATGTTTAAATATAAAAAATTTTCTGTATCACTTATTACTTAAGGCTGCTCTCACACTGGAGCGGGCATGCGTTGACGGTAAAACGCTGTTAATTTTAGCGGCGCTTTACCGTCATTTTAGCGGCGCTATTCGGCTGCTAGCGGGGCGCTTATAACCCAGCTAGCGGCCGAAGAAGGGGTTAAATGCGCCCCTGAAGCGCTGCTGCCGAAACGCTTTGCAGGCGCTTCGGCAGCGGTGCGCATTCATTTCAATGGGCAGGAGCGGTGGAGGAGCGGTATACACCGCTTCAAAGATGCTGCTTGCAGGACTTTTTTTTAACATCCTGCCAGCGCATCGCCTCAGTGTGAAAGCACTCGAGCTTTCACACAGACTGCACGGGAGCCGTTTTACAGGCGCTATTTTTAGCCCAAAAGCGCCTGAAAAAACGCCTCAGTGTGAAAGGGGTCTAACTGTTAAGATTTTATGAGATGAAGGGAAAAAAAATTAAAAAATCGGCCTAATATATCGGCCCAAAAAAATCGGCATCATATATCGGCAATCGGCCACCGCGATTTCTAAATATCGGCTTTGGCATCGGCCAGAGAAAAACCCATATCGGTCGACCTCTATTATGAACAGTTCCAAATATCAGTCAATATTGGCACAAAACCTTCAGGCTTCTGCTAGAAAGCTGAATATGAAGAGGAACTTCATCGTTCAGCATGACAACGACCCAAAGCATATATATGCAAATCAACAAATAAATGGCTTCACCAGAAGAACAACGTTTTAGAATGGTCCAGCCAGAGCCCAGACCTGAATCCAATTGAAAATCTGGGGTGATCTGAAGAGGGCTGTGCATAGGAGATGCCCTTGCAATATGACAGATTTGGATTGTTTTTGCAATGTGTGTGTCTGTCTATATTATATATATATATATATATATATATATATATATATATATATATATATATATCTCTCTCTCTATCACACACATTTGACTTGGAACACTATTATAACGTTGTATTTGCAATTATTCATTTGTGCAAAGTGCAGGGGTCAGGCCTGACAGGGGGCACTTGCTTTATTTGGTCAGGGGGCCATGAGTTGCCAGTCTGCCCCCTCCCCCAGGCCCAAAGAAAATCTATAATTTTTATTTTAAAAAGATTAAAAGCCCAATTTGTTAACTTAAACCTTGGTCAAGTGACAGCTGCATCACAATTTTTCTTTGACTGTAGGATGGGGGGGGGGGTACTTCTTTCAGTACTCACACTGCACCCTGATAACAAGGAAATTAGCCAGTGGCTGCGAAAGGGATCAAAAAAGGTTCTTTACAGTTAAAGGCTAGTCCGCTTCACAGAGACTAGCTTGTGTCAGCATGTTTCCATTTTAGGAGGAGATAACAGACCGTCACGTGACAGCTGATTTGGGCAAGTAAAAAAGTGTAGTATGCAGATTAAGGGCTGGTTCACAACACAAAAACGCATTTCAGATCCCTTCCAAGTGCATTTCTGCATGCACGGTTTTAACGCGTTTTTGAAGCATTTCCGGATGCATTCCAGATGCTTTTTCTTTTTTTTCTGTTTTTTTCCACTGTACTGGGGTCATGCGTTTCAGTGCGTTTTTTGATGCTTACCATGTTCCAGTACAGTGCAGAAATAATGCAGCATGTTCTACTTTTTTCTGGAACTGAAATGCCTTGTAGCTGACTGCAGTGGTGTGAACTGCCATTGGAAGCCAAATAACCTACTTTCCATGCGTTTTTGTTGCAGGAAAAAAAAAAACGCACTGGACTGCAAGTGGTGTGAATTAGCCCCAAGACTATTTCCTTCTGGCTTTCTTGATCTGGATGCTTGTTCATACTTATAATACCAACGCCTACAGCAGTCTGGTAACTGGCACTGTCAAAACGAGGTCAGAAATGGCTGCCTCTGATTCCTTGAATATTGTGTTTTTTGCTCCTATTCTAGAACACAGATGCATTGAAGCATGTGCACCCTAGCACCCACAGATGCCTTTGCATCCCAGAAATGTACCCTCTTTTTAATCACTAGCTCTTTTAGTATAGATTAGTCACAGCCATGTTCTAGCCAAGAAATAACAGATCATACGTTCCTTAATAGGAATTTTACATAGTTTCAGAATGACCCAACATCAAAACTTCAACAAGTTTTGTCTTTAACTTTTATTACCAAAGATGCTGTACCTTCGGTACACTGACTTTCACATTGTATACAATGTGAAAAATTGTAAACCTACAAATTTTACACTTTAGACCTCATGCCCACTGGACTTTTTTGCAGCTGCTTCTGGGGGCGTCAGACTTTTTTTTTCTTTTTCCTTGCCTCTAAACTCCTCTGCAATGTCAGTCTCTGTGTCCATGCACACATAGGCTTTTAGCAGTGGGGGGAAAAAAAAAAAAAAAATGAAAAACCCACTGCTAGTGCATCCAGACGCAGTGGCGTTTTGGCAGAAAAATGCTTTACGCTTGTAAGAAAAGAAAAAAATCCAAAACTTTAGTTGTTACCAGAAGTGAGGCCTCGTATGCCCATGAGTGGTTTGAGGCTTCTGGCTTGCGACTTAGTGATGAATGACTGTACGATTGTATATACCATGCTTGCGCAAACTCTCACACAAGCATAAATCTCAATGCGCCAAAGCCGCTAAGATTTTCACCTCTGCATGAGTTGACTCAAGCAGCGTACAGCCATTCATTACTATGGGCAGCTGTATGTTGCAGTCATCTCTCCCAGGTGCAGAAATATGCCTGCAGTTTACCTAAGAGGCCTCAACTTCCACTAGGAACACTTGTTTCAGTGACAATTGTCTAAGAAGAAATCTCACTTTGGAGAGGTTTCCTCTCACTTCCTGTTGCACCTCCAGAAGACAAAACGAAAATCACAACCTAACAATCACAACCTAACAGGACAGCAACCAGTGTGTCCGATAGACCAGATGTCCGCCGATCGTTCCAAAGAGGCAGAGCGCGGTCTGTGACAGGGGAAGTCAGATCTTGTGTTTCTAAGCAGGAACGTGGATCTCTGTCTTTCCACAATTAAAGCTTCCCCACAGCGTTAGAAAGCACTCCCTAGGGACACATTTAACCCTTTGATCCCCCATTAACCCCTTCCCTGACAGTGCATATTTCGCTATAAAGTCGCTAATCACCGACATTACTAGTAAAAAATAGATAAATAATCCATAAAAATATCCCATAGTTTGTAGACGCTATAACTTTTGTGCAAACCAATCAATATACACTTATTGGGGTTTTTTAACCAAAAATATGTAGCAGAATACACATTAGCCTAAATTGATGAAGAAATTAGATTTTTTACAAAATTTTTTTATTGGATGTGTTTTATAGCAGAAAGTAAAAAATATTGTTTTTTCAAAATTGTCAGTCTTTTGTTTAAAAAAAAAATGGTAATTTTTGAGCTATAACGTTAAAACCTGAACGTCGCCTTCAAAGCATATCTAAACCCAAGAAAAAAAAAAAAAAATGTACCTTTTCATTCCTTTAGCATGCCAATTTCCTTTATTTTGGTTGTTCCTAACTAGAACACTGCCTGTATTCACTATACTGAACCATTTCTATAACATGGGGTGAGGTGCTCTAAAGTTCAGAAAAGGTAACTCGGGGCATGGCTGGTGCATTAAGGGAATGGCACCTAGCTAACTGAGCACCTGCTTGAGACCCAGGGAAATCCTGCTCTCCACACACCCAGCTACGCTCTCGCCAGTGTCGAGCCTACCTAAGAGGTGACATCTATGTCCCTTCCTTACACTCCAAATCCATCTTTGGGGTAGATAAATGGATTGGCTTTCTATATTATCTCTCGTGGGGCCTATGAACTCCCTCTTTTAGAGGCTTTAGAACTTTTCACTGGCCTACACGATTTTCCAAACCTGCCATAAATCTGGGTCCCCCTCACTGCTCACTGGACAGAATATAGACCATTGTCTTTTTTGCGTTCCTAGACTCATTAGAGACCAGACACCGCTAGAGGACTTTCTCTTCTGACGCTTTGCCTGCACCCTCTTGGTGGTATATCATTTTCTATTGTCCTTTATACATCTGGATCTTTCCGATCATACAGGCCGCAGAGCAACAGAACCAAGTCGGAATACTAAATTAAAACCTTTGTGCTTTCTCTCCGCTTATCCTTACCAGTAGGACCCACAAGACTACCTTCAAACTACTAACTAGGTGGTACATGAGAACCTTTGGTGGGCTTGTCCCCCTGTTCATAGGTTCTGTACCTCAATTTTGGAAGGAAATGCAAAAATCACTGATGCAATGATTCCAAACGCTACCCAGGGTTGTACTGCTCTCTATTATTCCAGTTTCTATTAAAGCATCAAAAAAGGCATTTCATGGCACTTCCTAACAGCGGCTCAGCAGTTATCTAGGTACTCATGAGCCATGTCAGGTGGCACACCAAGTAGGAGGAGCCAAGAGCGCCAGAAGGAATAAGTGTGTCCACTCTATTGACAAACATTAAACATAAAACCACTCACATGAGGGTAGGGATGGACTCATAGCCGCCCGGCAGCACTGATGTTGAGTTGAGCCATACAACCCCAGTCAGGTAGCCAATCCAGTTGGGGAAAAACTATGCTGCCAATAGCCCAAATTATAAATTAATAAACATATATCCAAACACCGGCACTGGCTGCACTGATACACTCCCAAGAAGCAGCTGTGATTTAATCGCCAATACTCAGAGCCGTTTCCGGGAGAAATGTGTCACAGGGTCTCCAGAACAATGTGTTTTGAGGCAGCATCCTCTTGGTAAAGCCCTAGGATGAAGACTATTGGAAATGCTTTTGGTCTTGTTGCTCGTTTCCTGTCATTTGACTAGCAGTTAAAGTATTTGTTGTAAAGATGATAGTTTTAGCATCTGAACTCTCAGAAGATCCCCCATATATCTGTACTTGATAAATGTGTCAATTGGAGAGTAGTGACTTTATGTATATTAGGCCTTTAGAGCGTCCACACTTTTGTGCTTCTACCATCTATATCCCAGGACTTTGTGTGCTTTTACTCAGGTTGTCACTTCAACTGTTAAAAAAAAAACAAGCCGATGCCCACAGCAGCACATGTACAGGATGTTTGTCCCCTTTTCCTAGACAAAGCTAACAGGTGCTTAGACATGGCGACTGGTTGTTATACCTAGGTATAGGTAGCTTTAAAATTAGAACTAGCAGCTAAAGTACCCCTATTAGATTTATTGGAAGGCCACAACATATACAGTTAAGGCTGTTACAGTGACTAGGCACTGGCCTCAGAATGGAGGAACCTAGCAACATATGACCCAAGGTCCATGTATGTTAATGTCACGAAAAGGGTGGAAGGGCACATAAAAGGGTACTTAAATATGAAGTTCCATTTTAAACACAAATGGTGCTTACCAGTGACCAAACCTATATATAGTGTATTTCCACCATTTCAGTCAAATTTGAGAAATTCCCACTATGTTTTTCCCATTCACATAGCATAACCAAATAAATGTAAAAAATCCTACCTTTATTTTTTTCTTTGGAAAAGTTGATCCATAGGACTCATAGCAACTTCTGTTTAGAATAACTTTCAATGTGCAAATCAGGGGAGTTTTTTTTTTTTTTAAACATACAATGTACCACCCAAGTCTTGAGATCTTTAACCTATTGTTGGGACAGACTGTGTGCACATCCTGTTCACAATAATGAAGATCTTCCAGTACAGTATAGACAGGGTTAATTATGGTAAACATAACTACGTGACCCACACCTTAACATTACATAGATGGGATTCTTTAAGGTTTTTCATCGGGTATAAATAGGCAAGCAGGAAATAAATTTTTTTTTGTAATATGAATGGGACTACAACCAACATGCTTTATTAACATACAGCGTAGGAGGATGGTTTCTAAATTTAACATTTTATGTTATGGCAGTTTACAGCTGATGTCAACTGCCAGCATGGGACAGGGTTAAATTATGTTAAACATGACTTCACAGCCCCCTCCTAAACATTACAAAGCAGGGAGCAAGTAAGGATTTTTAAGCATGTGAAGGGGAAATTAAAAAAAAAAAAAAAATATATATCTTTAGATAACCAATGCTTTATTTTTTTTATTGTTAAAGGGAACATACAACATAAAGTAAGTGTTACTCCAACATGTCTGCAAATGTGGCAATACACTTTTGTCTAATAAGACAATTTGACCCCTCAGAACACTTAGCATTTTGACCTTTTGAGAGAGCGCTCTAAATGTAAAAATATATGAAACTGCATCTTCTGGGCAAAAGTAAAAAATATTATGATTCAGTGGTCAATCTAGACAAAGCATTTTACCAATTCAACCATAGAAATAAGGCTGGGACTATGCCCTTATGACCATACTTCTTGAGAGATATTGTGGTTCAGTTAAAAGTTGGAGATCGGTAAAAAATAAAAGTTCGGCCTACCTTGGATCCTCTTTCATTAAATATGATTTCTACGTCGAGAATTTTGCCAAATTGCTAAAACAGAAAAATTTGATTAATGAACTGATTAAAATAACTGCAAACAAATGGCTAGAGATATAATAAGGTTTGATTTTTCCTTAAGTTTTTTGTTCTGTTTTCTTTTTAACAGCAACTACGAAATAACTTTTTATGCTCAGAGTAGCAAAGCAACAGCCAGCTGATTGGGTGCTTTTAGCGTGGCTACCAATCAACAGAAAAGGGAGAAACAAGCAGATATTTACTGATCTTGACAAGCTGAACGATGTGAAAACTTCTGTAACAAAGTACAGAACATACATACAGAAAGAAAAAAAATGCGTTTAATGACACCCACACAATGGTGTAACAATACCATGAATTTTTAGGTAAATGTACACGGGTTATCATTGTGATGCTGGAAACAATCTGCTTGCATCTGTGTCTTTAAAGCGGGGTTCCACCCAAATTTTGAACAATATCTGTATGTATTCTCTTCCTTGCCTAGATGCTGACATGCCGTTTAAAAAAATTTAAATCGCCGTAATTACCTTTTAGTTTTCTATTCTTCTTTGCACTTCCTGGTTCTCCTCCCGTGGGAGTAGGTGTGTTTCTAGCCTCTCCCAGACTCCGCACAGAATCCTGGGAGCTAGTCTCAGGCTTCCCAGGATGCCACTGAGCATGTGCGGGAACGAGCAGTGAATGCTGGGAGCACAGCATTCACCACATCCAGGAAATAAATGCTTGTGGGCTTCAAATGCCCACAATGAAGATGGAAACCGCCTGCAGTGAATAATATAAGTTATTCTTTCCGACGAAATCTGACACAGGCGGACATATTACACACAATATATGAGTATGTAATGTTGAGAAGAAAAGTTTGTGAATGAACTAAAAAAAAAAAACGATAGATAGGGTGACCCCCGCTTTAAATGTAAAATGCCTATGTAGTATGAATGTATATCAGATCACCTGTTGGTAAATCTAAAAGCTTGTGCTAGGATTTGTAACATGTGGCCAGCTTTTACCGCCTACTGGGGCAAAAGACATTTTTCAAATACAGGTTAAAAGATGCAATTTGGCTAGAAACTTACTTACAAACCTCATTTTTTTTAAAGCAGGGGCCCTGGAGAATACGTTGGTATTGAAAATTTTTGTCACCTATTTGCCTTGCCTTTTAGAAAAACACAAATTTTCAGGAAAATAGCCAACTTAAATGAATTTTATTGCACAAACACAATAGCCAATTTTTGGTAATATTAAAAGGTGTTGAGTAATTTGAAACCAAACATGTCGAGATTTAAAAATTGTGCACGCCTGTGAAATGGTGACAAACTACGGTATGTAAAATTGCCCATATTACTTAAAGCCTTTACAGGTTATGAGTTTAGGAATCCTTGAATTACTGCTCACTCCAAAGTTTGCGACTATACCTCACATGGGGTGCAATCACTTTCTATATATGCATACAGGACCTACGTAATTGTTTGCATTCACGTGTATGTGCAGGGGGTGCTTACACTTTTCACCTTTTCTCTTTATTGCTAATCACAAAGGGATAAACAAGCCCCCTTGTGATAGATTTGAGCAGTAAGTGTTACTATTAATGGAGACATCGGGGATCTATTAGACACCAGATATTTCTCCCGCCCTTCAAAGCAGCTGATCAAACGCAGATTGATCCTGGTTGTAAAACTTTGGAAACCAAAAGCTTCTATGATCATTCTTCACAGAGTGAATGGGGAAACTGTTCCTCCGTCTCCTTTGTGGGCAGCTGTCTCCCCACTTTGCTGTCTGGTGGAATGGGAGATCAACTGAGGCTGGCAGTAAAAGGGGGTTCCTGCTCAGCAGGGTAAAAGTGATCAGGTGCTTCGGCCTCTCAACGGGTAATTGGGAGGTATTTGTCTCTAGACGTATATTGATAATTTTGAAATGTGGGTGAACTCTGCCTCTCCTTCCCTTCATGTGATAAGTCGATTGTGTTCCCTACCTTCTCTCCCCAGTTGTTTCTAATATAGGTATGTATTGTATTGTATAAGCCCATGTTGGGCATTTCTAAAAATAAATACATTTTATATTTGAAAAAAAAAAAAAAAAGTGATCGGGTGGCTCTACAGTCACTCGGATCACTTTTACATGAAAGCCATTTCCTGGCTGTAAAAAAATAAAAATAAATAAAATATTAGTATTATAGCAGCAGCTATGATCCTGGTATAACTACTTGCAGTCCAGGAAGTTTATGTATGTACACCGGGCAGCAAGCAGTTAAAATAAAATTTCAGGTTTACTTTCACTTTACGTGGTTCACCATTATTTCCATTATAGAACCTTCTGGCAATTGGTGTAACCGGCAGCAAGGGGGAAGTGTCTCGCACTGTTGCCAGAACAGTGCTGCTCACTGTATGTAATGCTACTACAGCTAATGCTATTACAGTCTATTAGAGCCAGTTCACACCATAGGTATGCAGTCCGGATGCTTTTCTGCATGCACATTTTTAGTGTGTTCCAGCTCAATCCCCCCCCCCCTTTTTTTTTTTCAATTGTTTTTATTTTTCAAAATACAGTGTAAAATACAGGTAGTACAAAATATAAAGTATAAAAGTGTACATTCAGCGAGTTAAGGAAGTGGAGGTATACTCCTGAGTAACAGAGAAATGGAGAAATGAACAGTCAAAAACCACTGAATTACCAGTTAGTAGACCCGTTAGTTGCATAGGAAATCTCATGAGTGTATTCTAAATATAGGATAAGTACAGTAAATAACTTACATAGCGTACAATAAAAGGGGTATGAACAGAAGTAGGGGGGAAGGGGGTTTCCCCCCCTTTCTTCACTTTAAGAACATGTATGTTTCAGTGCGTTTTTGCTATGTTCTGGTGCATTTGGTGATGCATTTTAGCGTGTTCCAGTACAGAAAAAAATGCATGTTCTACATTTTTGCTGGAATGCACTGGTGTGAACTATGCCATTGAACACTGTTTAACCCACTATCCATGCGTTTTTGATGCAGACAAAAAATGCACTGGACTGCATGTGGTGTGAACTGGCCCTTACAGCAGCCCCAGTGGTCAGACCATTCAGTAATAGAAATAATTTGTATACGTTAGCGGTCTTAAAACAAGTAAAAGTAAACCTGGAATTTTCTTTTACAAACAAGAATTATAAAAGTAGGAAACTTTAAAATAAAATAATTCTTCACAATAAAGTGTCCACTACTCAATACTCAAAATTCAATTAACAAGGAATGTTGAGGAGGGAAGCAATGTTTCTGTGCAATAACATTTTGACTTTAATGCGTCTTTAATGGAATAGGTTTACCAATACAAACCAGGATTTCATGCAAAAAAAACAAACATTTGACATCCATGGAATACTCAACTTCTATTGCTTTGTTTTTCATACATTCTACTAAGGCAGGCCATACACAGGTCAAACAGGCCAAACCTCGGGTTGCAGGAAAAATTCACATGATTCCCTCATCAACACAGGCAGTGTTGACAGGGGAATCAGCAATTGTCTTCACATCCCCGCTGGGAAAAGTGATTATTGCTAGCAACTGTAGAAGCTACTAGCAATAATCGAAAAAAGTCCGGCAGGCTTATTGTACCAAAGTTGATTAATTGAATAATTTGGTACATTCAGCCTGCCTATTAACGGTTCGAATCTCGGCCTGGTGAGCAGGAATTCGGACAGTATGGCTAGCCTAAGGCCCCATTCACACTTGTGAATGGAGCCATTAGTGATTAGAGAAGCGAGACCCACCTTTTTATTTAAGGGTTCTGTAAAGATAAGTGCAGGAAATCAATGTTACAGTTGTACAGACACAAACATAACTAAACTGACTCACCCCGAACATCTGACGGAGATCAGGGTCTCTAAAGCGAAATGGTATATTGGAAACGTGAAGCCTTTTAGGGGTTGGTTTGGTTTCCGTGCTTTCAGTACTCTGGGTTTGTGGTTGTTGCCCTTCTGTCTGAGATCCATCTGTCTGTATGTAGAAAAATCAAAACAAACAGTTATGGCATTTAAAAGACAACGTTAAGAATTTCATAGGTTACCAGAATTTAGTTGAGCTATGAACCTAAACTTTAAGACTCCATACACACCTAAGCATTCTGGATCGCGGGGGCAGAATCACGGCAAAAAGTGTAACGTTTTTGCGATGCCATTATTTCTTAATGGCACCCCAAATGCTGGGCGATTTTGCCAAACTTGTTGAGCAACAAATTACTGCAAACTCTCCAGGCTCTGTACCAAGATTTGAGCTTCTTTTGGAGCAGAGGGAGGCCCATTCAAATGAATGGTGCCGCTCCAAAAATACTAAAAAACAAAAAAAACAAAAAAAACACCACGAGTGGCTGCAGCTGTCACTGCAGATCGGTCAGGTGTGAATGGAGCCTTAGGCTACTTTCACACTGGAGCGTTGGTGGTAAAGCGCCACCATTTTTACCGGCACTTTACCGTAGCTTTTGCGACGCTTTTCACCTCCTCCGTCCAAAAAAGGCACTTCGGCGCCGCTGTCCATTGATGTTAATGGGCAGGGGCACTGTAGGAGCGGTGTATACACTGCTCCTACAGCGCCTCAAAGATGCTGCTTGCAGGACGTTTTTTAGCATCCTGCCAGCGCACCGCTACAGTAATAGGAGAGGCCCTTTACAGGCGTTCTTTTTAGCGCTATAGCGCCTGTAAAGCGCCTCAGTGTGAAAGCAGCCTTAGACTTTCATAAATGTGGATCGAGACATTTTAATAGTCTGCATTAATTTCCAATTTGTCATTAACAGTCATTTAAAAAATGCTTTTACCACTAAAAACAGTAATAAAACCAAACTCCAGCAAGTTTTTAGAATAAGACCAAGTCAAGATTTCTGTTTTTATTTCTGCCTATGAATCCACTGGGTTGATTTTCTTTCGCTTCCTTTCCCTGTGATCCAAGGACAAACAAAAGGAGGGGGGGTAGCAGCTGTCATCAGAAGAGGAAGGAGATACAAAATGCCACTACTGACTTGTAAAGACTGGTTGCATTGCTGTCATGCTGGTTTATAGCTTCAATAACTTTTCGATTGTTGACACCTACTACTTCTAAAATGATACACCAAGGAAGCAAAAAAAGGAAAATATTGCCCTAATAGTGCTCAACAACTTTACTCCACCGTGACACTAATCCAATAAATTTTCCACATACAAATGAACCCAAATTCACAAACCAACACACACACACACATATATATATATACACACACACACACACACACACACACACACACACACACACACACACACAGTGGGGAAAATTATTTGATCCCCTGCAGATTTTGTAAGGTTGCCATTTACAAGATAAAGGCTCTATAATTTTTATTTCTTTGTAAGTGGGCAAACTTACAAAATCTGCAGGGGGTCAAATAATTTCTTCCCACTGTATATGTACACACACACCATTTTATCAAAAAGTATTGGGAAGCCTGCCTTTACACACGCATGAGCTTTAATGGGGTCTTATTTTGTATGGTTCAATATTGCGTTGGCCCAACCTGTGCAGCTATAGCAGCTTCAACTCTTCAGGGAAGGCTGTCCACAAGGTTTAGGAGTATCTATGGGAAGGTTGGCCCATTCTTCCAGAAGCGCAGAGAGCGGACTGAAGTCCGCTCTCTGCTGAAAACGAGTATCAGGAGTGCAAAACTAATTGCACGCCTGTGATCCATAGGAGAAGTACAGCTAAACAACCTTTGGCTATACTTCTCCTTTAAGAAAGGACTGACAAATTTCAGTGTGTCCCACCATTTTACCACCTTTCATAATAAAGGCCCCAGTCTTGTAAAAGTATTGCCATCCAGTCCATCCCCTCTAGTCTTCCTTAGGTGGAAAGATTCAAAAAGCTCTGCTTACAGGAGACCAACTGATTTTTCAGTTGGATAGTCTTTATCCAGGAGATTTAATGAGGAGCTTGATGTTTTATGCCATCATTTAAAGTCTAGAATACATTTTGTCTGCCCTTGTCAGGAGCCTTTAGATACTTTCATGCAATATGTATTTTGGTTGGGTATCCTTTTGTATATTTTGGCACTTCCAATTTTTCTTAAGATGTGACGTATGGTAGAGCTCAGTTGATTACCACTATTTTTAAGTACTGTATTTATTGGCGTATAACACTCACTTTTTCACCATTAAAATCGGGTGCAAATAGCGTGTGCGTGTTATACGCCAATACTTTAATGTTAGCTGCTTCGGAGGGGACAGGGAGGGGGGCGAGACGAGCGCCGTCAGATTATATTCAGTGAGAATCTGTTTACTTGGCGGCTTCTGTAATAGGAAGTCCCGTCTCCTGAGCCGCCATTGGACCACTGTTTTGTCTATGATAGGAGATTCTCACTGTATGTAATCTGTTGGCGCTTGTTCCGTCCCCCTCCCTGTCCCCTCTAGGCTGCAGATGGGCATCGATCAGGCTGCACTGATGGCAAAGCTGAGGCTGCTGCATTGATGGCAATGGTGAGGCTGTTTCATTGATGGCAATGGTGAGGCTGTTTCATTGATGTGGACTGATGAGGCTGCATTGATGGCACTTGTGAGACTGCAGATGGGCATTGATCATCTATGATGATCTATGTATTGCTTTCAACTCTTAGGAATACAATGTGGTTCTTTTATTGATTTCTTTGATCAAGTTATTTAATGATGAATGCGACTACTGATACGACTTCAGATTGTATCGTTTTGGTGTATGTCGTGAATGCATCCAAAACAACCCATGCTCGGCAGACCATTTTTGTAAATCCAAAATGTATGAAAAGAATAACGCTTTTATTCATTGGAATATATGTAGCGCTTGTATAAACTATAAGGGAACTAAGTAGATCTCTTGTATATATAGTTGTTTAATAGGGAGAGAGAAAAGGCATGCTGGTACAGCTCCTAGTATGTGAACAAAATGGTTATTCCATCAGCAATTCTTATCACTCCCCGAAATGCATCCCATTTGCCTTTGTGGAGAGAAGAGCACATGGCCTCTTGTTGGCTTACCTAGTGCAGAGGCAGATGGCTGCTCTAAACAAACACAGCCTTAGGCCCCTTTCCCACAGGGCGGGACTCCAAGCGGATCCGCCTGTTCAGTAGGGGGTCTGTTGATCCCCGCTGAGAAGGCAGAGGACAGGTCCGTGTCTGCTAAACTTATGCAGAGTGGACATAGCCCACTGTTCTTTATGGGGCAGTGGGATGTAAACGGACCGCTTGTCCATTTCCATTCGACTCATCTGATCCGCTAGATGGATGGGGAACATCCAAAATCAGATGCCAGCAAGTGACAACAGACACATGTCTGTTTACATCCGCCTCCCCATAGGGTACAATGAGCGGCCCGATCAGGTCCGTCTGAAAAACTGACAGTTGGGCCCCATCGGTCCACTGGTGTGAAAGGGGCCAAGACTTTTGCTAAACTAGCATCTGACAAGCAGGAGAGGACCTACTTCCTGCTTTGGAGTCTACCTTGTGGGTGCATTTCTATAGGACTGGTTTTATTGTGTATCCAATAAATTCTGTACTACACTATCAGGGTGGTTCTGCACATTTGTTTGCACCCTTTGCCAGTTTATTATGCCACATATGCTCTCAAAGAATTGCTGGTACTTTGTGAAAAGGATGATAAAAACAGTATAATTGTTGCATGGTTATGTAAACGTTACTACACTAGCTACGGAGCTGACAGGGGCACTGATGGGTTGAAGTGTCAGACCGGGAGGATCCGTCGGTGGGTTGCCAACCTAGATTGCCACAATGCTGGCCGAGTCAATGTGTGGAGTGTCGGGCCTGCCAGCAAACAAGGATGGTATCACCAACGCTGGCAATATGGATACTCCCATGGCTGACTGCGTCCAAGGAGGAGACGTCATGGTGAGCGACAAGGAGGAGGGCGTCACGAGGCCCGGACCGGAAGTGACGTGTCCAAAGGAAGCAGACGCGGCCAGTGTGGAACGCAAATATCCCTGTTGCCATGACTACTGGTTTTGCGTGCATTTTATCAAGTCACGTGAATATTGGCTAACAGAAGCTTATGTACCCAATGTAGGGGCAGAGATTGAAAAAGGTCTGGACCAATTAACCCATGAGAGCCCCTGTCCATTAAAAACTTAGAAAACGATTAAGTATCACTTACATTTAGAGTTACACATATACATACCTATATAATATCTATACTTAAACCTAAAACCATGTGTCAATGTATAAACAATATCAATCCATGTTATGATGTATTAACAATTTATATAAAAATATCATTAGAAAAAACTGACAAAATGAAAACAAAATTCTAATTGAATAAAAAAGATTTTAATAAATAATAGATCTCCCTTTCTATAGAATAGATAGAGATAGATAGAGATAGATATATCTATCTCTCTCTTTCTCTCTATATCTATCTCTCTCTATACACATACACACACACGAGTATATGTACATATATGCATGTATTAAAATGGCCGAAAAAATACTAAAGAAGTCAGAAAGGAGCTGTAAAGAGCAAAGTAAACCCTACAAAGTATATCTAGCAAGACAATAGATCGTTAGTTCAGATGACATTGTGTACTTCTATGTCCTCATTCCACCCGTTGGGTGACAAGGAGCCAAAATGTTAAATCCAAAACACTTCTCGCCTACATAAGAGAAAACCATTATCAGTTAGGGTACTCTTAGGAATGGCCTCAATCGCCATCACCTCTAGGCTTTTAAAGTTTTTATTGTGCACCTGAAGGAAATGGCGAGGCACATTGTGCTAGTCACAGCTTTTATGTATGAATCTGCGGTGCACACCTATGCGCTTGCGCAAAGTGCGTCCTACATAAAGTAGCCCGCAGGGGCACCGCAGAACATACTATAAATGATTTGATGTGGGATATTTTACCTTTATTGTCACTTATTTCCGCTCGTCCGTGAGGGATAATTTGGCATGTAAGACATGCCCTCTTCGTACATAGCAACTCTTAACAAAATGTCGTGGATAATTTACTGGGGGCCAAGATGTTTTTCAATGTACGAGCCCTCCTAAATGTGAGTTGGGGAGTCCAAGGTGGTATAGGAGGCAATCTCTGATCCAACTTTAAAATGCTATAATGTTTATTTAAAGTTTTTGAAATGGACCTGTATTCGTCATTAACCGGTTCAATACAGGGCATTTTTACCCCCTTCCTTCCCAGACCAATTTTTAGTTTTCAGCGCTGTCGCACTTTAAACGACAATTGCGCGGTCGTGCGATGTTGTACCCAAACAAAATGGACGTCCTTTTTTTTCCCCACAAATAGAGCTTTCTTTTGGTGGTATTTGATCACCTCTGCGGTTTTTATTTTTTTGCGCTATAAACAAAAGAGCGACAATTTTGAAAAACAAAAAAAAAAAACAATATTTTTTACTTTTTGCTATAATATCCCAAATTAAAAAAAAACAAAAAAAAAAAACAACAAATTTTTTCTTCAGTTTAGGCCGATATGTATTCTTCTACATATTTTTGGTAAAAAAAAAAAAAAAAAAAAAAAAAAATCGCAATAAGCGTATATTGATTGGTTTGCGCAAAAGTTATAGCGTCTACAAAATACGGGATAGATTTATGGCATTTAAAAAAAAAAAAAATATTTTTTTTACTAGTAATAGCGGCGATCGCGATTTTTTTTCGTGACTGCGACATTATGGCGGACACATCGGACACGTTTAACACATTTTTGGGACCATTCATATTTATACAGTGATCAATGCTATAAAATTGCATTCATTACTGTATAAATTTGACAGGCAGGGAAGGGGTTAACCACTGGGGGACACGAGGGGTTAAATGTTTCCTAGGGGAGTGATTCTAACTGTAGGGGAAGGGGACTCACAAGGGGAGGAGACCGATTGGTGTTCCTCTGTACTGGGAACACAGATCGGTCTCCTCTCACCTGACAGGACGTGGATCTGTGTGTTTACACACACAGATCCATGGTCCTGCTCGGTTAACGGCAATCGCGGGTGCCCGGCGGACATCGCGGGTGCCCGGCGGACATCGCGGGTGCCCGGCGGACATCGCGGGTGCCCGGCGGACATCGCGGGTGCCCGGCGGACATCGCGGGTGCCCGGCGGACATCGCGGGTGCCCGGCGGACATCGCGGGTGCCCGGCGGACATCGCGGGTGCCCGGCGGACATCGCGGGTGCCCGGCGGACATCGCGGCCGCCGGGCACACGCACCGGGTCCCGAGCAGCGCGGCGCGCGCGTCCCCCCTAGATGGCCGGGAAGCCCAGGACGTCATATGACGGTCACCCAGCATGGGAGATCCCATCTGTGCCCGTCATTTGGCTATGGGCGGGTAATGAAGTGGTTAAATGTACTAATAAATCGTATTGTATGAGTATTGCCTGATGGACTTTTTCTATCCTTTTTTATATACTGGGGGTTTAAATTTTTATCAAATGCTTCTTTCACCAGTGCAGGATACCCTTTATCTTAGAATTTTTTGGACACCAAAGCTCCCTGTGTAACATAGTCCTCCGTTTTGGTACAATTTCTGCGCAACCTACTGAATTGTCCTCTAGGAATATTCCTTATCCAAGCTGAATGGTGACAGCTGGAATGGTGGAGATGGGAATTACCACAAATGGGTTTCGTGTGATTCTTACTGGTAATGGTATCACCTTCATGTGAGAGAACAAGTTCCAAAAAAATTATTTCACCGGGGTCAATCACATGGGTGAAGGACAACCCTAAGGGGTTCGTATTACAATGGGCCACAAAGGAGAACACATCTGGGCCACCATTCCAGATGAGAAGATTGTCATCTATGTAATGACCATAGAACACAATGTGTTCAGCAAAAGGGTTTTTGGCTCAGATGTGGCCCTCATCCCAGTAGCCCATGGTGAGATTAGCATAGCCTGGGGCTAAATTCGCCCCCATGGCCACGCCTTTGACTTGCCGGAAAAATTGGTCCAAGAACATAAAATAGTTGTGTCTTAAACAGAATTCTGTAATGTCGACTTAAAAAGTGGCCTGCTCAGAATTAAAATCACTGACTAAAAAGTGTTGTAGTCCAGACAATCCCACCTCATGGGGAATGGACGTGTAAAGGGAAGAGACATCCAATGAAGCCCACATATAACTGTCCACCCAAGAATACTGAGAACTTCCAGTATATGACTGGAGTCTCTAATGTATGAGGGAAGCCAGAAAACAACAGGTTGAAGGAAATAATCAATGTAGATGGACAAACCGCTGATCAAACTGTTGGCACTAGCAGCTATAAGTCACCCTAGGGGATTGGTTAGAGACGTGTGCACCTTGGGGAGATAGTAAAAATATGGTGTACTAAATACTAGAGGAAGCAGATTTATTTTTTTTTTTGTTCAGCCCACTGTGCGTACCATGCATTACACAGAGGATTTTCAAACTATAACATTTCATACACTCAAACCTGATTGTTTCCTGATCCAAAATAACATGCATACTGCTGTGGACAACATGAAAAACAATATTTAAAATAAAGGAAGTACAGAGATAGCTACAGCACATTCACACACCGTGTTGGAAGCACTAGCTGTGCTGGTGGCTGGGGTGTTATGCTCTCCGTGACTCTGCCCTCCTCCATAGAGCGGAAGTCCGAGATCAGTGGATGGAGCGGCATACTCCTGTGTGTGTTGGTTTCCGTAATCTGTAGACAAACCGTTTTGGGGCGGTGGAGGGAAAGGAATAGCAGCAAATGGTTGAACCATGGTGTCAGGAGTGGCTGTCGGCTCCTGGTTACCCTAAAAGAAATCATAAAAAAGTGAACTTTTACAAAAGTTGACACTTTAAACATGTAAATTTACCATTTGCAATATGTATGTTACCTCTTATTTGGTTACAGCTATTACAAGATGGCCACACTAAAAACCTGTTGACTAGAATACCAAAACATAAAAAGGTAATATTTCTACTTTTACATGGCCAATTTCATTTCATCTAAAAACACTCAATCAGAAAAGAAAATATATCATATAACTCCAAGCCGCATCAACTTTTCTTAAGCTGCCCATACATGGATTAAAATTCAGTTGATTAAGCAAAAACTGGCCAAATTTCAATCCATATGGCCACCGTGGTTGAACAGACGTCCATCTAGCATCTCTACTGTACAACCTACCTGTTGGAAAAAAAGGCACTCAATCAGCACTGCATGCAATATAACGCAGCTCTGACCTGTGTATTCTGATTCCATGGGGAGACTCCCTGCTGTCACAATACGATGACACAGTGGGGAGTATTCCCCCATCCACACTGAATGTGTGAATCAGGTCAGTTTTTGAAATTCAACCTGCTGGCTGAATGAATAAAATGGACTCATCTATGACCAGCCTTTACTCACTGAATAGCAGGGGTCACCTCTGAGCAGTTTCAGATCAAATAGCCATTTTCAGCATAGAAATGGACAGGTGACCACTTCTAATAGGAACCAGTCAGTGTATTTCTTTTTGGTGCTTTGTCTTTTGGCGAGACTTTTCAACCAGGATAGGAATGTGGAAATTTCTCCCGTTGAGGAGAGGAAATACCATATCTCCCCATTACAGAGTGTGACAGCGAGCGTGAGCAGGAAACCCAGGTACCAAGGAAGTTTTGATACACTAGGGAATCTCACTCCACAATAATAATTGGATAATTTTCGAGTGTGTGAATATCAAGGGCTGGATGAATTTCAGAACCTGGTATGCCAGAATTCTATACAAGCATGACCATTGGTTTTGAAGCTTTAAAAAGAACATAAAAAACTTTCACAGTGGCCTAACTCTCAGAAGAAAAAAATAAAAAAACGAGAGAAGTGGGAGGAATGTGTGGATGTGTTAACAGAACTTTAGCGTTGCAACATCTGGAAATGATTGGAGAAGCAGTGATCCACCCTTGGCTTTAAGTGGGAGTAGATTAAAAAAAAATGCTTTAGCTGTATTTTCATTGATGGACAAGTGAGATGAGCTGGCAAAAAATGGGGAAAAAAAACAGATGCAAAGTGGGGGGGGTTCAAACAGAAGTACAAGGAGAGTACAGAGGGTTACAAGTTGAAAATGCAATGTGTATAAAAAATAAAAAAAATCTGAGGTTTCAAAGTTCTAATAGAAAATGTGGTTTGTTTTGCAGTGCTACACAATGGCAGAGTTTTACTGCGCTCCTTCTCACATTGCAAGTCTAACGGATACAAAATTTCAAGGGTACACACTCCAGAAAAGTGCCTTCATAGATTCCTTTAAATGGCAATACACATTCACTGTGCCTGGGGTTATCTGGCTCCTTTCTACGTGCCCAAGTTGCTGGGAGGATGGAAGGATATAGCTGTGAACTGTTACTCCTATATCACCCCAGGGATGAACGAACTAGGAGCACCCAGGTGCTTGTTCTTCTAGGTGGTTCACAGACTGTGTCCCAGTGACAGTGCCCACTAAGGCCCCTTTCACGTGGGCGATCAGTTTGTTTTTCATCCATCCGTTGATGGATGAAAAACGGACATCAATGCATCTATGGAAAAATGGATGATCTATGTACATTCGTTCACATCTGCTTCTGCCTACATCAGTTTTCTTGGAAGGGCTCAAAGTCCTATTTTTTTTCTGCCGTTAAAAAAAAAAAAAAAAAAAAAAAAGGGGGATGATGAAAGAACGACAAACTGTCCATTTTAGCATTGGTACTGGAAAAAAAAAAAAAAACACACGGATGTAAAGTGAATCAGTTTTTTCTTTCAAAAAATGGGACTGAACTGATGAAAGGAACGGAACACCAGTGTCAAAGGGGGCCTAATGCAGTAGAGCAGGGACTCGAGTCCTTGCATCTGAACTGGCATTCCAGTCTGACAGACCCCCAATTACCACATAAAGAGTACCTCTCACTGCATGTACTTTTACAGAATGATTGACAGTGATGGTAATAAAAAATTTCAAATATAACAGAATTTCCAAAAAAAGTTGACGCTAAAAATCTACATAAAAACAGAATTCAATTTGCAAACCTCAAACCCATATTTTATTCACAAAAATCTATGTTAAGAGATTTCTCCAGATTCTCAGAAACTGTTGATATTATATGTTGATGTTATATACTGTAGAGGATAGGGCTGCAACTAACAATTATTTTCATAATCGATTAGTTGGCCGATTATTGTTTCGATTAATCGGTTAAGAACCTTAAAAAAAAAAAAAAAAAAAGTGTGGTGTATAATTTAGTTAATATGTAAAGTTTTAAAAAAAGTCAATTTATTCTTAAATATCTCTATGCAGTGGTAAATATAAAATAACCAACTATATGGTTGGGGAGCAAAATATTTAATCCACTCTGAGAATAACAGACAGAAGAGATATACTGTATATACTATTAGAGGAGATATACTGTATATACTATTAAAGGGTGAATCTGATAAATATCAGACTCAGAGATCAAATGTCTTCCTTCAAAAAAAAAATTTCATTTTAAGAACGTTCGTTCGATTTTCTAATCGTTAGTGGGGTCAAATCGCCGTTCATTTTCAACCAGTGACGGGAAAATTTGGAAATAGAAAACTTCTTGGTCAAAGGAATTTTCAGACAGTGTATGTGGTTTTCGTTCAGAAATTATTCATTTTAAAAACAAAGTTAAAAACAAGTGAAAATTTCAAACATTCTTTCATTCAGCGAATGTAAAAAGATTTTTCGTCTGAATATTCTCGTCTGAAAATTGATCCGTGTGACCAGCATAAGGCTCGGTACACACCTATGCAGTTTGCTTTTGATCTGTTTCTGCAGTGCTTTTTGCTGTGCATTTTGATTTTTGGGCACTTGATTTTGCGGCGATTTGCGTTTTTGCATTTTTTTTGGCCAATTTGTTGTTGGGCAGATTAAAAAAAACACAAATTGCTGCAAAAACGCATTACATGCTTTTCTGCAACTTCTCCATTGAAGTATATTGAACCAACCAAAAGCACCGTTTTTGCGTTAAAAAAATAAAAGTCCCTGACCCTTTTCAAATACGCAGCGGCTGAAAAAAAGCATAGATGTGAACGTGTCCAATGGGAAACCATGTAAATGAACGGCAGTGCACTTCTGCAAAAAAGCACCAAAAAATGCATAGATGTGAACCAGGTCTAAGATGTTTAGTAACATAATGGAGTTAAAAAAAAAACTAAAATTAGCCCTTTATAGTACAAAAAAAAAAAAAAAAAAAGCATATAATCACTACTGTAAAGGGGTTCATTTTTTTACTGTAGAACTGTGAAAATATTTACAGTAGCGATTTGCTCTTTTTGTACTATAAAGGGCTCATTTTAGTTTTTTTTATAACCCCATTATGTTACTGGCCGATTAATCGATTATGAAAATAGTAATCAATTAATTTCATAATCGATTAGTTGTCGATTAATCGATTAGTTGTTTCAGCCCTAGTAGAGGAGATGCCTAATCTTGGTATTTTATATTGAGGAACATTATTTGGAAATTGATAATTTTTAGACACAGCTTTTCAGATTGGTAAGCCTCTGTCCATCTTTGCTTCTGAGACACTGACTCCAAGGCTACTATCACACTGGGGCGGTGGGTGAATTGGCGGTAAAGTGCCGCTATTTTTAGCGCTACTTTACCGTCAATTTCGCTGCGCTATTCGGCCACTAGCGGGACGCTGCAGCAGCGCTATGCTGGCGGTATAGCCGTGCTGCCCCATTGATTTCAATGGCCAGGAGCGGTTTAGGAGCGTTGTATACACCACTCCAAAGATGCTGCTAGCAGGACTTTTTTTAGCGTCCTGCCAGAGCACCGCTCCAGTGCGAAAGCCCTTGGGGCTTTCACATTGGAGAGACAGCAGCAGCTCTTTCAGGGTGCTTTGCAGGCGCTATTTTTTAGAGCTGTAGTGCCTGCAAATCGCCCCAGTGTGTAAGGGGTCTAATATACTCTTTCTATACACAATCATATGCTTTACTTGTTGCCAATTATCTCAAGTAGCAAAATTTCAATTTTCTGAGAAAACAAAAAAGGTGCTGCATGCATGTGCACAAGCCTGAACTGCACAACTCTGGTAAAATAATCTTGAAGGTATCACTTAGGTTAGCTCTAAAAGGGATAAGCTGTAAACATTTTTGATGCATCACCTACTCCCTTCTGGTTATCCTGTTTCCTTTTTTCGAAAGAGCACCTAATTTATCATCTTATACTGGATAGGAAAGTTATTGGTGGGAACTAAAATGTGTCTTAAAATGTAGTGCAGTCAATCAGATTTAGAATTTCTCTTTCTAGAGGTGTTGAATCAAAGATAGAAGCTGATTGGTGCTATGGCACTGGCACCAGACAGAACTGTCTCAACTTTTATTAAAGGCCAAGTTCACTACCTGTAAAAATCATAAGTCCAAGAGATTTTGCAAGTATGTGTTTATTATATTAGACTGAAGCCTGCAAAGCATTGTGCCCACGATTAGTGGATTGTGAGTGCAATGCCAGGCTCTTGCAGACACTGCTGACAGATTCCTAAGTTCATGGAGAATGTCAAGCCATCTGTCTGAGTGGTAGACAGAACTTGTAGTTTATTCACAGGAATTGGGGGGCTGAACCCATCCTTTGACACATTGTGTGTGTGTCTCTATACAGACACACTAAAATAAAGAGACAGAGACAGAGATATAGATAGAGAGATAGAGATATATATATATATATATATATATATATACACACCGTATTTATCAGCGTATAACACGCACTTTTTCCCCCTTAAAATCAGGGGGAAATCGCGGGTGCGTGTTATACGCCGATCCCCTGCTGAATTAGCGTAGCGATCGCTGACAGCGATATGAAAATGGCGCCGCCGGCGCCAAAATACACAGAGCTCTTCTCGGCCACTTTTGGCTTCACTCGAGTGCCGCCCGAACCTAGCCGAGTGTACTCAGCACCGATACGCCAATCCCCTTCGATCCCCAGCTGAATTAGCGGAGCGATCGCTGACCGCGATATGAAAATGGCGCCGCCGGCGCCAAAATACACAGAGTCGGTCCTTGGCTCTTCTCGGCCACTTTTGGCTTCACTCGAGTGCCGCCCGAACCTAGCCGAGTGTACTCAGCTAGGTTCGGCTAGCTCCGCTCACAGTCATGCCCATCCCGGGCGGGACTACAAGTGGAGCCGAAAGTGTCCGAAAGTGAACGAGAGCCGTCATTTTCAAACTGCAGTGACACTGACATGTCACTGCAGTTTAACTGCAGCCTGGGCAAGGCTGCAAATGGACACCGATAAGGCTGCAAATGGACACCGATAAGGCTGCAAATGGACACCGATAAGGCTGCAAATGGACACCGATAAGGCTGCAAATGGACACCGATAAGGCTGCAAATGGACACCGATAAGGCTGCAAATGGACACCGATAAGGCTGCAAATGGACACCGATAAGGCTGCAAATGGACACCGATAAGGCTGCAAATGGACACCGATAAGGCTGCAAATGACACTGGACAAGCATGCAGATGGACGCTGCGCAAGGCTGCATTGATGGGCATTTAAATGTAAGTTTTTTTTCCTTAAAATTCCCTCCTAAACTTGGGGTGCGTGTTATACGCCGATAAATACGGTATATAGATATATCTATCTATAAATTGTATGGAGAACAATGAATGTCTATTGGATTAGCCTTCCCCCTACCCCAGCAACCTACCCTCCTACAGGGCCCTACATATATGACAGTTTAAATTAGTTAATATGCATGTGCTTAAAGTGCATCTAACCCCAAGAATAAAAATGAATACCATTGCAGTTTAGTGGCCCTTAGATGTGGAGACTGAATTTGTTCTTTTGAACACTTTCCCTTTATTTTAACCTGGTAATCCTGCCATTGAATCTCTACCCATCCTAAGGTGAAAACCATACAAAGCAGCGTTGTCACCCTAAAACAGGGAGAACTACATAACTCGCCCCCCTCCTTCATAACAGGGGGAGGAGTTTTGTAGTTAATGGAAAATAGCAGGGAAAAATGCCAAGTGAAAAAAGCCTAGAGGCAGAAAGTACAGGAAGTTATCCAGCTCACAGGCTGAATGGCTTTATTATTCATTTGCTGAACCAATATTACCTTTCAATGGTATATTTAACAGAACAAGAAAATTAAGAGTTTAGCATTAAAAAGATTAATGAATTTTCTTTTTTGTATAATTTTCTTTATTGGTAAATTGTGTTTTATAGTCATGTATAACTAGAGGCTATATGTAATGCAAATTACAACAATTTTTATATTTGGATACAAAAGGGAAAAATTACAACATCTACATTACCAACCACTCAGTGTCTGCCACTCCTCTGCCAATCCCTCCACTGGCTTCTGATCGCCAAACTAATTAAATTCAAAATGCTGACAACATACAAAGACTTCCACAAGCTACATCTGGTTTCCAAATAATCACCCAAACTGTATCCTCTGCGCTGCTCCCAAGATCTCCCGCACTCAAGCTCCCTTGGCCCCTCCTCCCAAGCTAGCCTTCAGGACTTCAGAGCCTCTCCCATCCTTTGGAACTCTCTACCTCAATCTGTCCAGCTATCCCCTACTCTTGTCGCCTGTAGGCAATCCCTGAAAACTCCTCTTCAGGAAAGCCTATCACGCCTCTAACTAACAAACTTAACTATTCCATTGGCTCATCCCCCAGTTATAACCTTTTGTACCACTTGCCCCACCTCATTAGATTGTAAGTTCTTATGAGCAGGGCACTCATAACCCTCTTGTATTTTATTGTATCGTAACTGTACTGTCCCTCTTTAGATTGTAAAAGTGCTGAACAAACTGTTGGCACTAAATAAATCCTGAAGAACCACAACTTCTGTTGGGTCTTAGTCCTGTCTGTGACCCCATTGGGGCAGATGTTCCCTAACTTCCAGTCCAAGAAACAAGAACCAAGGTATCACCAGGGCACAAAGAGTAATGCTAGGTACACATGGGGTACACATGGGCTGAAAATCTTCCAAAAAAAAAGTCAGTTTGGCAGTTACCAGCTAACTATCGGTCGTGTGTACAGCCACTCATCTATCACTGGAAAACCAGCAGCCGATCAGCATCTGATCAGCGCTGGCAGCCAACATTTGTACACTTAAAAACCACTTCTGTGTCCAATCACAGCTGATCACGATGTCAATAGGAAGAGCCGTTGATCGGCTTTTCCTCACTCGCATCTGACAGACGCGAGTAGAGGAGAGCCGATCAGCGGCTCTGACAGGGGGGGGTCTGCGCTGATTATTAGCGTAGCCCCCCCTCAGATCACCACACTGGACCACCAGAGAAGGGGCAACATGTGGATTACCGAGTATGTACCCCATGGCCATCCACATGTGCCCAATCTGTGCCAATCAGTGCCCACAAATGGGCATCAATTGGCACCATTATGTTTCAGTTCTGCCCAGCAATGCCACCAATCATTGTCATCTGTGCCACCAATCACTGTCAGTGCCCATCTGTGCCCACCCATCAGTGCCCACCATAAGTACCCATCAGTGCCCACCATGAGTGCCCATCAGTGCCCACCAGTGCCCACCATGAGTGCCCATCAGTGCCCACCATGAGTGCCCACCATGAGTGCCCACCAGTGCCCACCATGAGTGCCCACCAGTGCCCACCATGAGTGCCCACCAGTGCCCACCATGAGTGCCCACCAGTGCCCACCATGAGTGACCATCAGTGCCCCCTATGTGTGACCATCAGTGCCCCCTATGTGTGACCATCAGTGCCCCCTATGTGTGACCATCAGTGCCCCCTATGTGTGACCATCAGTGCCCCCTATGAGTGACCATCAGTGCCCCCTATGAGTGACCATCAGTGCCCCCTATGAATGACCATCAGTGCCCTCTATGAGTGACCATCAGTGCCCCCTATGAGTGACCATCAGTGCCCCCTATGAGTGACCATCAGTGCCCCCTATGAGTGACCATCAGTGCCCCCTATGAGTGACCATCAGTGCCACCTATGAGTGACCATCAGTGCCACCTATGAGTGACCATCAGTGCCGCATACCAGTGCCACCTATCAGTGCCGCCTATCAGTGCCACCTCATTGGTGCCCATCAGTGCCGCCGTATCAGTGCCCGTCAGTGCAGCCATATCAGTGCCCGTCATTGAAGAAGAAAACTTACTTATTTACAAAAAATTTGTAACAGAAACAAAGAAAAACTTGTTGTTTTTTTCAAAATTTTCGGTCTTTTTTTATTTGTTGCACAAAAAATAAAAACCGCAGAGGTGTTCAAATACCACCAAAATAAAGCTTTATTTGTGGGAACAAAATGATAAAAAATTTGTTTGGGTACAGTGTTGTATGACCGCGCAATTGTCATTTAAATTTCAACAGCGCTGAAAGCTGAAAATTGGCCTGGGCGGGAAGGTGTCTAAGTGCCCGGTATTGAAGTGGTTAAACAGCTGCGCCCCCCCCCCCCCATTTGAAAGGGAAGGGGAAGTGATCCTCTAAGACATTTAAGTGTAGTAAAGTGCAATAGCTATAAAGGAGATTTTTGAGAACTATGAAATCTAGCTAAATGCTTTACCTCCTTTTTTACATTACTGGAGGGCCAGTTTTGGGCACAATAAAATACATACGTGTCAGTTATAGTTTTGCTTCACATGTTTTATCTCCTTTTTAATGCATTGCAAGACTGCTTGCTTTGGCAGCTGCTGCTTGGCATTCAATGGTGCTGCCAAGTTTATGGTTAACAATGTCCTGATCTAAGTTAAAAGACTAATGTCTCCAAATCACTGCCATCTCATCAGTTTAGAAAATAAGGCCCACACCATTCATTCTGAACATTAGACTGCAGTGGACTTCTACATTTCAAAACTAACTTAAAGTGGATGTAAACCCTCATATATACCCAGTGAACTGAACAGCCTCAGATGATACAGAGATGAAAGAAATTTCCCTACATAAGGCTTCATTCACGTACACAGGACGTTTTTACAACCTCTCCTGAACGATTTAACTTGACAGATAGTAATTGACATTTAAAACACCCGTTTTGCCATGTTTACAAGCTTTTTTTCCTTCGAATAGCCAAAAATGAAAAACGCCTGTAAACGAAACGCGGCTAACGCAAGTTACCACGTTTACACACTGTTACAGGCATTTGGCGTTTGAAATGCCTCTGAACATCCATCCTGAATGCATTTTTTTACTCAACTGCCTAGAAACAACTATAAAAAAAGTCTGTGTACATGTACTGATAAGATAACAGGGGAGAGTTCAGGGGCAGCTTGGAGAAAAAGAAAAAACAAAAAAAAAAACCAAAACACCCAGCTGCTCCTAAAGGTCTGTTTACCAGCAGCAGTATTATTATTATTATACAGGATTTATATAGCGCCAACAGTTCGCGCAGCGCTTTACAACATGAATACATGAAGCCTTAGTTTTACTTGCAGATCTGCTGTCTTCAGCTTTATATATGGTTTAGAAAGTTCAAATCGTGTTACAGATTTTCTCTGTTTAGCACTGAGTGAAGTCTGGGCACACACCCTCAGTCCACATAGGTAGAGACTCTCAGAGCTGTTCTGTGAATAGTTTAGCTGTCTGCTAATTTATAGCAACCTCCCCGACACAAAATTCAGCCTGGTTTTATCTCAGTTGATGGAGAACTTGTCACAAGTTATCATGCTGATAACAGAAGAATAAGGCAGGAGTACGCCACAGGAATTAGTGCTTTGAAGAGAGATAAGAAAACACTGCATATATATGTGCCCAGCTCAAGTTTCAAGAATCGGGTTTACATGCACTTTAAAAGTGGTTCTAAAAGGCAGAGGGTTTTTTTTTTTTTTTTTAATCTTAATGCATCAAGATAAAAAAATCTCTGTACAGCAGCCCCTCAGCCCCATCTCCATCCAGAAACATTGCAAAAGAGCCTAGGGACTCTCCCTCTTTGGCAGAGACAGCAGCGTGTGCCATTGCTGCCCCCTGCTGTCAAAGTGAGTGAGCCAATGACGAGAAAAGGGGGACGGGGGTCGAGTCGCGGCTCAATGTCTGGACATACAGCAGCGGCTCGGGTGCCCTAATAGCAGGCTGCTTGCTGTGGGGGCACTTGGCAGGATAGAGGGACCAGGAGAGCCGGCAGGGGGACCCGAGAAGAGGAGGATCTGGTCTGCTCTATGCAAAGCCACTGCACAGAGCAGGTAAGTATAACGTGTTTTTTTTTTTTGTTTTGTTAAAAAATAACAAAAGACTTTAATATCACTTTAATGAATTGCTCTGGCCTGAAAATTATCGCTCATCCATCTGACCACGAAAAGAGAAAAATGTAACACAACCTTGTTAAGATGTTTAAAGCAAGCCAGAAGGGCAAAATACTTACCAGATTCAGTTCAAAGCTGGTACCTCCAAGGATCACTACAGAAAAATTAAGACAATCACTGCTGACCTCGTCTAAAAATGCCATTTGCTTGGCTGAAGGGCCATATTTAGAAATTGTGCTGTTCCAGGCATGTCTGAATGATGCCCTTTTGTACAACCTTACATCATAGTAGTATAGTATCATGGGATTATTAAAGACTGCCTCCAGGGAAAACCCTCCCAACTCCTGCAGTGGGGCTGCACCTCCACTACAAGGGTTAAATGCTTGTTTAAGATGTTTCTACTCCGGCTGCCATTGCTCTCCTCTTTTCCTTTTTGCTCCAGCTTGAGGGACTGTCTCTTGGAGTCCTCATGCTCAGTTCAGGGATATGGGGGCTAAACTACACTTGACATCACAGGGCACGAGACCGCTGAAACATGGGCGAGAAGAAGCTGTGGGCAACGGTTCTACAGCCTGAAGGGAGACACTAATAGAAATTCTAAAAAAATTCTTTCTTCCCATCATTGAGTCAACTAACGTCATTTGAGAACCCTTCATTTTGACCAGATGTGCTTATTTGAATGGAATCCCAGGCATATTAAAACAGGTTTCCTTTGTTCCTAGAACCCATTACAGAAAGTAGTATGAATTTTCCTAAGAAAAAAAACAAACACACACAACACTCATCTCATCACTATGGTTGAAAACTACCATCGATTTGAGCTCAACCAACAGAAAATCAAATGATTGCAAAAAAAACATTTTCTTGCAGAATTCTACTGGTATATGTATGGCCAGCTTGATTTTCAAAACGTAACATATCAAAACACCTTGCATAGGATCCTAATTTTATGAAGTCACTAGTTGTCGAGTAAACAAACTTCCTGTTGTACAGCTAATGATCAAGCTACATACATGTGGGCCCCAGTGCAAAGTCAGCTCTGTCTAATTTTAAACACTACTACAGTTCACATAGAAAGGGGAGGGGGTGGTGAGGTCTACCCTGCGGCATGGACCTGGTTTTAGAGCTTGTGCCTGCACTTCAGTGTAGAAAACAAATGTCCATGGTGTCACAAATTTACTTTAAAGACATGCAGCATTTTTTTTTCTCCTGAAGATCGCCACTCCTGTCAATACTATAAACCAGAATAGTAGCATAACCACAAGGCATGAGGGTGATACTACAGGACTGGGGTATGACATTACTGCGGCAATGGCAAGTAGCCTTAGCAGTGAGTAGATAAGTACAAGAATTGCAAACTAGCATCTACAGTATAATACAATCTACCTTCCTTGACAAAATAAAAATAATGTTTAATCTTTCAGCACCTTTGCCCCGTCCCATAATTTTCCATAGGCGTCACCCTCTTCACTTTCCCTGTTCTCATATGTTCCAGGTGACAGGCAGATACCCTGACCCTACCTCCTGGGCACCCTCTAAATTATTCAGCACAGAAATAAATATTTCAGGATGAAGAGAATACAAACGTGGATAAGTAAATTGAGCTTTTCCACTCTGCTTTTTCCTATGTGTAGATTGTAAAGACACCTAACCTATATAGTATTTAAAAAAAAGAAAAAATGGTCTTCGCTGACCTGCATTATTTGCATAAATTACTTTATCTAGGACATCAGAACAGTTTATAGCAAAACTCAAGCCAAAGACATCTATACAAATTCATAGAGGAAAGGTTACCTTTGTGAGAGGTGTTAAATAGGAACTTTAGCAAAACATCCATTGAAAAATGCTCAGCTCAACCTGGTTAACTGTAGAATGTATTCATTTGCCAAAAACAGGCACTGCTATACTTCTGATGCTACCATTATAGCTATGAGAGCTTCAGATTTCATACAGTAAGGATCTCAATTTCCCACCCCTTCCTCTCCTTGTCCATTCACAGAATTATTTGTAGTCTGTCTACATAATACAAGGCGCCTAAACACACGATAGTTTAGAATGCATATTTCTGCAGTTCCACGTGCGTTGTGGTACACTGCCATGCAGTGCCCTTCAAAAGGAATGGCACCGCAACACGCAATGCAGGTAGTGTGAAAAGGCCTCGGATGCCTTAGCGGAAGTGTCAGACAGTTCTAGCAGATGGATTATGGACTCCAGGAAGTAAATTCTACAGGAATCAAGACCTTACTCAAGATGACCGACCACAGCTAAAAATGCTGGGGGGGTTGAGTTCAAAGTAGTTTCTCGACAAAATAAAGCATTGAGACATGGATGAGTTTGATATGAATATTACAAATTAAATAGCGTTTTCAGCTAGTGGTGCCTAGATACAGCTTAGTTCCGCTTTAATGCTAAATAAGTCTTTGCATTAATTTGGATTTATCTTAATGACACTCTTATTTAACCCTATGTACTTCTGGGGCTTGAGAGGCAGTGTCTGTCAAGCCTCACAGGAAGCTCTTCATCCTTGTGCAGCATTGATGTGGAACTCTGGAGAGCTCAAGATCATTTCCAGGCTGACCACAGCATGACAAGACTTGTGACTATACAGTACACGTGTGCTGCTCTTCGCTGTGATCAACCAGTCTACAATGAATGCCTACTTCAACTTGCAGCCTATTTAGCAGTCAGTGCACAATTAAAGATGCAAGACTTTAATACAAAAGCTCTGACGTTAAGAAAATTTTCCTGCTTTAAAATCTTAAAATGATTTTAAAACTAAAAAAAAGAAAACCAACATGAATTAAGTGGATATCTTGATAAACATTTTAGATCAATGGACCTTTAAAGCACCACATCCAGTTACATCACCAGTCCATCAGCGCTCGTATGCATGTCATTGCTTTAATAAAGCATAAATTCTACTTTATACTGCCTAGGATTTTAGTGCAGCAGGCACAGCATTGTTAGCTTCCTACAGGAAGTTGAAGGCTCACTGACTTTCTGGCAGGCCAAAATGCATTGTTTTGTACTTGCAGTGTTTTTAAAGTCCATCTCCAGGCACAGCTGTAAGAGCTTCTAATGTGTACAGCAAGCAGCTGTAATTCAGGATCCCAAATGCATCAGGACAGTATCTATAATAGACACTTGCTCCAGCACTGTCTTTTCACCCCATCATTCTGATATTCCATTCACAAAGCAGAATCATCACAAGGAAAAAGAAAGAAAAAATGAGGATGTGTACATATTACTGCATCATATTTTTATTTTTTTTTAATGTTGTATTCTTTTATTCTCTTTAATTGTGTCAGACATACAGCTGCATTAAAGCACATTTGTGGCTGCTCTCATTCATCTATGTTCAAAAATGTTTACAGAAAGATTCATAAAGCATTCATACATACTGTTAAGAAATCATATTGATACTTTAACCGTTTTATCCACAATACAGTAAAAAGCCAATATATTACCTTAAAGGTCTATACGCACAGGATAAAAAAAAAACTGTACAAAAATGCTCTATGAGCATTTTTTTCTGCCAAGGGAACTGACGTTTTTAAAGCCCAGTGTGCCTCCGAAAGGGTTTGCAACAAAAATCTTAAACACTCAAGGTAGCTAAGCCTAACCTGAGTGTCCTGTGAGTCCCAAAGTGCAACAAGCCAGGAAGGATCGATCAGATTATTCACAAGCCTGTTGTGTCACATGTCATCTGAAGCTCAAAAAGTATACAAGCTTCTTTGGGACCCTGTAGGCTTTAATGGAAGCAAATCAATGGAAGAAAAACATATGTATATGCACATTTCAGGTGGTCTTGTTTAAAGGGATATATAGCCAGAAAAAAAAGGCAGGATTCTGCTCCAGTACAGCAATGTGCGTAGAAAAAAAAAAAAGGCTCCAATTCATCTGCCTACACTCATTCTAAATGTGAAAGGGGGCTAAAGCAGCAGAGTGCACAGAAATAAAACACATAAAAAAAAAAAAAAAGTATACAGCCAAAAATGCTTGTATCCATGCAGTAGCTATGGCACCTAGGGAATGTAACAACGCTACTTTAATATTTACTAATATAAATGGCAGGTCAAGCTATAATGAATATTCCTAGTCCAGTGAGCACAATCACATGCTTGGTTAAAGGATGTTTAGGATTACAAATAAAATTATATAACTTGCAAAAAGGTTTTAAACTACTTTAATGTTCTAAAAAGGGATTCTTCAGATAGCCAAAAGCGTTTTCTGACATTAGGTTTTTGATTGAACAAGATGCTAGGAAAGAGTCTGAATTTACTGCAGCGATGCCTGTTCCTGCACATATCTTTGGTTCACATGGAAACTGTGGGTTGACAAAAAGCTGGAAAAAAAAAAAAAAAGAAACCAAATCACATTTTCTCAAAAAGGATTTGTCTATTTCTGGCCATACATGTATCTGCAGAATAAAAATCACATCTCTGCAATTAGAAGATGCACTACTGGTACCCAAATAAAAAAAAGTGACAATCGACATAACTCTGCAAGTTCAAATCAATAGTGATCACTTCAGTTGTTATAATGCAGAGCTTATCCTTGATGGAGGATTCCACCATCTAACACACTGCAACTTGCACTTCAGCAAGACGATTTCACTGGAACTAGGCAATAGAAGCCTTTATCAGACATGTACATAGCTTGATGGATTCACTTGTCAGCTGTCCTGACATATCAGATGGTGGTTACGTTTAAAAAGAGGACCAATTTTTAATGCCTGTCTCCCAAAAATTGTCATGTTTACATTCACAGCAAGATAAAAATGCTGAATTAAACTGGATGACAGAAGGCATTAGGGAAAAAAAATCCAGTCAATTGACCGCACACACATCGCTAGTCAATCCCAAACTGTGCAGTTCCCAAAACAGCATAAGCAATTGCTAAATATATTCTTGGCAATGTCTGGCACACGACGTGTAGCATAGTTGTTGGGACTGTCCCCTATGAAAAAAATTCACATGATTTGTTTTTGCTAGGCACCGAAGAAAACTTTTTTGCACAAGCTGAAAAGATCCAACAGTCTATAGTATGGTAATTACCTGTAAAATATATAATCCAAGTGTGTTTCTTTCCCTCATAATCCTGCATTATCCCACATCCCACCATGAAACAAGAGATTACAGCAGATTCTGTACACAACTGATTAACAGATTGGATTATTCTGATAAGGATTAAAAGATTTTGGCTTAATCGTGGTTACCATTAAAAGATACCCTCACTCTAAAGCAGTGACGATTACCGGTTAATGCCTTCCATATACATAACTGACAAGTTTAAATGCTGCAAGTCAAACATTAACTTGCATTACTTTTTTTTTTTTTTTATATATAGACAATGGAGTAACCTTGAACCTGAAATTGAGAACTCTAAACAGTCCTATCCATAATTTAAAAAAGGACAGATCCAAGAAAATTTCCACCTCGGCATATGACATATCTATAACTCTTTAACATTAACAAATGCAACCTTTTATAGATAAGCGTGGCATAAATACATTTAGCAATCTATTCAATTTTACCTTACATATAGACAGGGTTAAAGGGGTTGTAAAGTCTTTCACCTTACTGCATGAAGGTGAAAAACCTTCTTTGCTGCAGCGCTCCCCAGACCCCCCCCCCCCTTTACTTACCTGAGCAAATTCATTCCAGCGCCGTGCACAAGCCCAGCGGCCCGAGCCGCTGGCTCTCCTCTCATTGGACAGATTGATAGCAGCAGGAGCCATTGGCTCCCGCTGTCAATCAACTCCAGTGACACGGGAGCCGGGGGACAGGGCTGAATCCCACTGTCTGTCAATAGACACAGCAGCAAGACTCTGAAGCATGCCTGCATGGGTACGCCCAGGGAAAGCAGCTCTTCGTGGCGGGAACCAGTGAAAGGGAGGAGCCAGGAGCACAGGCGGGGCACCCCAGGAGGAGGATTGGGGCTGCTCTGTGCAAAACCCTTGCACGGAGCAGGTAAGTATAACATGTTTGTTATTTTTATTTTAAAAAAATCCAAACCTTTACAACCCCTTTAATGGTTTGGGAAATATTAAAAGCAAGCATGCTTTCAAACCAAAAAATGCAGTACATGTAAATTATGTTGCCTTGTTAAGCAGATTACCAGACTGAAAACAAAGAAGCAAAAATGTTTAGGTTGTGATTATTAAGGCAGATTCTACAGTGGTAATTTAAAAGGAGGAGAAGTAGGGCCAAAGCTCTTTTGTTTCAATTTGTATGCAATCAGGCAGGCCCTTGCACTACATAGTTTTGGTAAATCTGAAGACAAAAATCTGCAGAAAATCTAACAGTGTGTATGGGGCATTAGTACTCCTGTGACCTATATTCAGTTGACAGTAGGCTAAGGTCTGCTGTTGGCTGACTTTAGCCAGCTGGTCCAGGCTCTGGAGAGATCCCAACTTTAATGTTGGGATCCACCCAGATGCCTGGATCAACCGCTGGCACAGCCACTCTGCATGATGCTGAGGGACCATGCCAGCAGCTCACCCCTCCCCCCCCTTCATAGACTGGCGCTTCAGTGAGCGCTATTGACTGACAAACACCAGATCTCTGCTCACTGAAGACAGAACTGAGCAATCAGCAGTCTTTGATTGCTCAATTCTCGGTCTTCGAGGCAATGGGGGACAGATGTAGCATCAGACCGATGCAGCAACCAACTACGCAATTATGTAGGTTTTTAATTCCCATACAATATACAAGTCTAAGTCAAGTGATGATTTACATATGCAGACAAAGCCAAGTGAACAGATATTCTAGTTATTTCTGCAGCATTTGTGTTCTTAAATACCAGTATTGCCAATAAAGAAGTAATTTTGTGCAGCGCAAATGATAATGTGGTGTGTTATACAATGATAATCCTATACAAGCCAAGTCAATTGTCCCATTGCTTGAATTTTCTAATAGGCCAGGAAAACTATACTCCATCTACAGCTAGAATAAGGCCTAATACACACAGATCATTTACTTTGCTCCTCTAAACAGAAAAAAAATGTTTACGCACATACTGCGTTTTTTTCCTGCTCTTCACCCCCGCTCATGAATACGCTTTTGATAGTTTTTTGCAGTCTGTAAAACATCTCCCTAATACGTTTATGCATGGGCACTCAGGCTAACAATTGCCTTTACAGGCGGAAAAAAAAAAAAAAAAAGCGGTGACCCCGCCCCTTATGACGTCACAGTCCCGGAGCATGATGGGACTGACGTCATAAGGGGCAGGGTCACCGGGTGACATCACCCGTGACCACGCCCCATGCCTATATGTAATGGATGCATTACAGCAGGAGAGCGCGTCGTGTCAACATCGGAAGAAGAGAAGAGGGCAGAAGACGATGGAGAAGACCGGGCCAACACTAGCAAGAGAGCGGCAAAAGAGCAGAAGATAGCGGAGGAGCCCTGCAGAAGAACAGGACACCAGGAGAAGAGGCTGGAGAGCGGGAGAAGAGAGCGGAGAAGAGGCCGGAGAGAGCGGGGAATTCGGAAGAAGACCCCGGAGCTGCCTAATAAAATTACTTTAAAAACCTGTGTAGTGTGTTTTTATTGACACTTTTTCCCCCCAGGTGAATGGGTAGGAGTACGACGTACCCCATACTCATTCACATAAGGTGGGGGGCTGGGATCTGGGGGCCCCCTTATTAAAGGGGGCTCCCGGAGTCTGATAAGCCCCCCGCCCGCAGACCTCGACAACCAACGGCCAGGGTTGTCGGGAAGAGGCCCTTGTCCTCATCAACATGGGGACAAGGTGCTTTGGGGTGGGGGGGCCACAGGGCACCCCCCTTCCCCAAAGCACCCACCCCCCCATGTTGAGGGCATGCGGCCTGGTACAGTTCAGGAGGGGGGGGGCTCGCTCGTCCTTACCCCCCTTTCTGACAGGCCGGGGTGCATGCTCGCATAAGGGTCTGGTATGAATTTTGTGGGGACCACCACGCCGTTTTTTCGGTTCCCCTTAAAATCCATACCAGACCTAAGAGCCTGGTATGCTCCTGGAGGGGAATTCTCTCTCACGCTCGTTGCAATAGGAAAATGTGTTTTTCCTATTGCAGCGAGCGCGACATGTACAGCACCCTGTCGCCGAGAACAAGCGCGATGGGATCGAGCTGGAAACACATTCCCGCGGGCAGGTACTGTATGTCACAAGAGCTGATTAGCCACAGGCAAAGTCGCCTGTCCTGGGAGAGACTTGAAGTCGTGTTTTGTTAGTTGCTCAAAGTCGCATTGAAGTCGCCTCCAAGTCGCGCTGTAAGTCGTGTTGCCCCAGTGTGAACCGACCCTACATGAACAAGCTGAATTTAGAAGCTGATTGGTAAATATGCACAGCTGCACCAGATTCTGTGTGCTCCAGTTTTAGTAAATCTCCCCCTATGAACTTGTGACCTTGTTCACACTTAAAATACAAGAGATTGTTGTTACTCGAGAGGAAGGAGCAAATAGGTGGAAACAGACTTGTGCAGTATACAAACACTACATTTTTTAATTTCTTAGAATTGAGAAAGACAATTTACTTTTCTAAAAAGACAATTCGGCCTTGGACAGGTGTAAACCCAATTGTAGCACGCAATACACACTTTTCTATTCCAAAAGCAATTGGCCATTTATTTAAATGGAACATTAAAGTGGAGGACCACCCTAACACTTAAATTCTCGCCCTGCAATCATTATTGTGAGCTAAGTTCAGCCTTGTGTCAAAATGGAAAAAAATCCCAGTTTTTCTACCTTTATTTTGCAGAATCTAGTGCCGTCACGACTTCAATTCCACTTCCTTCTGAGAGTAAAATCAGCAAGTGGGTGTGGTTGCTGAAAGCTAATGACATCACTTTCTGGGAGGGACATTGTTCCTGTGTAGCCATTGGGCGTACACAGGATGGGTCGCATCAAAGTCGCACTCTAAATCGTGAAACTTTGGGGTTGCAAAAGTGGAAACGTAGACTAAGGCTATGTTTCCACTAGTGTGAATTGTCATGTGACTTTGGACACAGTCACATGACAAGTCACAACCCACTTATTTCAAAGGCACCTGTTCCCATCTATGTGACTTTGAAAATCGGTGACTTTGGAAAGGTACCTGCAAAGCTTTGATGCAACTTTGATCCAGAGAGTGTAAAGCTGGATCAAAGTCACACTCCAAAGTCACACTCTAGCCTTAGGCTACGTTTCCACTAGTGCGACTTCAAAGCTGGGCGATTTAAAGTGTGACTGAGTGCAGCTTTGATCCAACTGTATACTCTGGATCAAAGTTGCTTCAAAAGTCGCATCAAAGTAGTGCAGGCACCTTTTCAACGTCGCATAGATGGGAACGTCTGCCACCGAAATCAATAGGCTGTGACTTGTCATGCGACTGTGTCCAAAGTCGCATGACAAGTCGCACTAGTGGAACTGGAGCCTTAAACTTATTTGCAGCCAACTTACTCACATGTAGCTCCCTCAACTGGGCTTGTGCCACACCATGCCATCAAAGTGCCATGCAGAAACCACGTGGTTGTACACTGTAGAAAATTTGTAGCATGTTGCATTGTAATCTATATTACAGTTTCTAACAAACAGAACATACTTCCAAAGCCTGTGCGCCTCCCCACTTGCAGGAGAAATTGCTGACCAAAAAGGAGGCTGTGAAGACAGGAGGAGATCTGTGAAGGAGGGGAGGGATGTGGGTGGGGCTGGGGGGGTCTAGGCATGTCTGTCTAAAAAGGAGAGGAGGGATGGGGGCGGGGGCATGCATCAGAGAAGGAAAACGTTTCCAGGAAGTGAGAGACCCCCCCCATACAGAAATCAGAAATAAGTAAAGTTGTCCCTGAAGAACAGGAAGAAGCTGATTGCCAAGCTTAGAAAGTCTAATCAAAGCTAGACAATCAGCTTTACAGAAAATGAATTATGTCAAAGATATTTTACATAATAGAAAATTTTTCATTTTTGACTGGACTTCCACTTTAAGCGAGAAGCAAACTTTCAGTAACTTCAAAGAAAAACACATCGTCTCATGTGAAGGTATACTGGGCTATTAACGGACAGAGCTTTAGCCATTCACACATTGGGCCTCTCTCACTACATACTAATTCCATGTAGGCAGACACCCAGCCTCCCTATACCTCCCTAGGTGGTTTTTTCCACCTGTTACAGAGGAATAAAAAAAGGGAAAAAACTGATCGCTGTCCCAAAAATGTCCGACATGTCCGCCATAACGTCGCAGTCACAAAAAAAAAAAAAAAAAAATCGCCGCCGCTATTACTAGTAAAAAAAAAAATTTTTAATAAAAATGCTATAAAACTAAACCCCTATTTAGTAAACGCTATAACTTTTGCGCAAACCAATCAACGCTTATTGCGATTTTTTTTACCAAAAATATGTAAAATACGATCGGCCTAAACTGAGGAAAAAATGTTTTTTTATATATTTTTGGGGGATATTTATTATAGTAAAATGTAAAAAATAATGCGTTTTTTTCAAAATTGTCGCTCTTATATTGTTTATAGCGCAAAAAATAAAAATCACAGAGGCAATCAAATACCACCAAAAAAAAAGCTCTATTTGTGGGAAAAAAAGGACATCAATTTTGTTTGGGAGCCACGTCGCACGACCGCGCAATTGTCCGTTAAAGCGACGCAGTGCCGAATCGCAAAAAACGCTCTGGTCAGGAAGGGGGTAAAATCTTCCGGGGCTGAAGCGGTTAAGAAACACTAAAAAAATCAAGAAAAATAATTGTGGTGGCCAGTAACAGTTAGATTTATAGAACAAGCACAGGGAATAAATTATGGAATCACTCAATTCTGAGGAAAAAATTATGGAATCACCCTGTAAATTTTCATTACAAACACTAACACCTGCATCAGATTAAATCTGCTTGTTAGTATGTAGGTAAAAAGGAGTGATCACACCTTGGAGAGCTGTTGCAACAAGTGGACTGACATGAAGCATGGCTCCAACACCAGAGATGTCAATTGAAAAAAAGGAGAGGATTATCAAACTCCTTAAAGAGGGTAAATCATCACGCAGTGTTGCACAAGATGTTGGTTGTTCACAGTCGGCTGTGTCTAAAACATGGACCAAATACAAACAACATGGGAAGGTGGTTAAAGGCAAGCATACTGGTAGACCAAGGAAGACATCAAAGCGTCAAGACAGAAATCCAATCATCCACAGTCCACGATTGCCTTTCTTTAGCCCATTGTAACCTTGTTTTTTAGTGTTTAGGTGTTAGAGATGGCTTTCTTTTAGCTTTTCTGTATGTAAATCCCATTTCCTTTAGGTGGTTTCTTACAGTTCGGTCACAGATGTTGACTCCAGTTTCCTCCCATTTGTTTTGTTGTACATTTTCTGTTTTCAAGGCATATTGCTTTAAGTTTTCTGTCTTGACGCTTTGATGTCTTCCTTGGTCTACCAGTATGCTTGCCTTTAACCACCTTCCCATGTTTGTATTTGGTCCATGTTTTAGACACAGCCGACTGAACAACCAACATCTTGTGCAACATTGCGTGACGATTTACCCTCTTTAAGGAGTTTTATAATCCTCTCCTTTTTTTCAATTGACATCTCTGGTGTTGGAGCCATGCTTCATGTCAGTCCACTTGTTGCAACAGCTCTCCAAGGTGTGATCACTCCTTTTTACCTACATACTAACAAGCAGATTTAATCTGATGCAGGTGTTAGTGTTTGTAATGAAAATTTACAGGGTGATTCCATAATTTTTGAATTGAGTGATTCCATAATTTATTCCCTGTGCTTGTTCTATACATCTAACTGTTACTGGCCACCACAATTATTTTTCTTGATTTCTTTTAGTGTTTCTTAAAGCCAGAAAGTTGCCATTTGAAATGCCTTTAGTTTTTGGCCATGTCTGCGATCTGCTTTTTTTCTACAACAACTGAAGGAACATCCTCAGGGACTGGTGATTCCATAATTTTTGCCAGGGGTTGTAGCACAGAAGGGTCAGAAAATGTATTTGTCTAGTTCTGCTAAATAAAAAAATACCATTCCTTGGGTTCATCTTGAAGCTATACCCACACTGGTGTGATGAGCCACAGCTCCTATCTTTTTAACGCTGTTATTTTGTTTTCTGCTTATTGTAGCCCATTTTTTCAGACCAACTCCTGACATTGCTGACATTGGAGGTTCAAATACAGATGTCCCTTCCTCCACAAAGACAACTTGCCTAACAGCCATAGATGGTCTTTTCTGTCAAAGAAATAGTAGTAGAACATCTGCCTTTTCTCAAAAGTACCTAAAAAAAGTACTTGGTACCTACCACACAATCCTGCAACCTGCTTTTAAGAAAACCGCACACGCACAGAAACACTGAGGTTGATTTACTAAAACTGGATAATGCAAACTCTGTTGCAGCTGTGAATGGTAGCCAATCAGCTTTTAACTTTAGCTTGTTCAATTAAGCTTTGACAAAAAAACCTGGAAGCTGATTGGTTTCTATCTAGAACGGCACCAGATTTTGCACTCTCCAGTTTTAGTAAATCAACCCCAATGTCACCATCTGTAGTTGCAAAGACCGCACTTTCACACTTCCTGTCACTGCAGAGGAATTTTAATCCACTCCATGCAGGACTATGCTTGATGTTTAAAGGGGTTGTAAACTCTCATTTTAAAAAACAAAACAAAAAAACAAACATGTCATACTTACCTCCACTGTGCAGTTCGTTTTGCACAGCGTAGTCCCGATCATCCTCTTCTGGGGTCCCTCAGCGGCGCTGGTGGCTCCTCCTCGCATCAAGTGTTCATGTTAGAGAGGCTCTCCTTGGTGGACACCCATGCGAGCGCACTCCAGAGTCCCGCAACTGTGTCCATTCAAACAGAATGCAGAACTCGGCCCCACGTCATTGGATTTGATTGATAGCAGCCGGAGCCAATGGCTGCGGTGCTATCTATCCAATCAGGACACGAGACACCAGTTAGAGCTGTGGTGTGCTCGTTCCTGGCCAGAGAAGGATTGGGGGCAGGTAAGTAAAATGGGGGCTTAGGGTGCCTGCAGCACCACAGAAGGTTTTTCACCCTAATACATATAAGCATTAAAGCGGGGGTCCACCTATCTATCGTTTTTTGTTTTTTTTTAGTTCATTCACAAACTTTTCTTCTCAGCATTACCTACTCACATATTGTGTGTAATATGTCCGCCTGTGTCAGATTTCGTCGGAAAGAATAACTTATATTATTCACTGCAGGCGGTTTCCATCTTCATTGTGGGCATTTGAAGCCCACAAGCATTTATTTCCTGGATGTGGTGAATGCTGTGCTCCCAGCATTCACCGCTCGTTCCCGCACATGCTCAGTGGCATCCTGGGAAGCCTGAGACTAGCTCCCAGGAGTCTGGGAGAGGCTAGAAACACGCCTACTCCCACGGGAGGAGAACCAGGAAGTGCAAAGAAGAATAGAAAAATAAAAGGTAATTACGGCAATTTAAATTTTTTTAAACGGCATGTCAGCATCTAGGCAAGGAAAAGAATACATACAGATATTGTTCAAAATTTGGGTGGAACCCCGCTTTAAGGTGAAAAACCATGAGGGTTTACAACCCCTTTAAGTATGAAGTGTTAGCTTCAGATCATGCCACCTATGGGGTCAGAGCCAATTGTACTTAAAGGAATATGTGTGCTGCCGAGATCTCATTCTGAAAATAGTGATTGCCTTCTGGATCAGTTCCTGATGGGTTTTACTTTTTACTTCCTTTTTAGTTCCCTGCAAAGTAAAAGCATAATGCGCTAGCATGCATCGCATACTAGCACATTATGTGCCACTTACCTGCAAAACGAAGCCCGCGATATCTCCACTGGAGGCCGTACCCATCTTCATCCCTCTTCCTTCCGGGGCTGTGGACTTTAGCTCTAACTGGCCTGACGTCACTCCTGCACACGGGAGCCGCCAGTCACGGCACTCGCTAGTGAAGAAACGGCACGGAGGTCTGTTTCTTCACAGCGCATGCGCCGATTAAATCATCGGCGGACTACCAGGTAAATATCTCTGGCGCACGTTTAGGAGATATTTGCTGTAACTATAGGTAAGCCTTTTGGGCTTACCTATAGGTACAACTTCCGCATTGGGGGTTTATAACCACTTTAAGGCTTGTTCACACCATAAGTGCATGAAAACTGATGGGAAAACTGTGCAGCTTTCACTTGCAGACACACGGGTTTACATCAGTACTTATACACATTTCAGTGAGTTTTTATGCATGTTGACATCAGTTTTCATGTGTGTCAGTTATGTGTACCGTCCACACCAATGTTTATGTCATGACAGTTTTATTTCATGCAGAAAACTGAATACAGGTTGCAGATTCCTGCGCAGAGAAAAATGAGCATGAGCATATACTAGTGTTGTAGTGTGAACAGGGCACATGAACAATTATTTTGCGCCCTTGCAGAAAACGACATCTCTGCACATAGTGTGAACAAAGCTTAAAGCGGAGGGTTGCTGAAAAAAAAAAAAATATTAAAAGCCAGCAGCTACAAATACTGCAGCTGCAGGTGTCGGCAGCCGAAGCCGATCCGTCCTTTGGCTCTCGGCTGCTGCTGCCGCCATCCTCAGTAAGGGAATAAGGAAGTGAAGCCGTGCGGATCCAAAAAGTGGAAGTTCCATTTTTGGGTGGAACTCCACTTTAAGACATTCTCAGTCACTAACCTTGATCATCCTTGGAGAGCTGTCCACTGATTTACTGCAAGCTTGGTGCAGGTCAATAATGTAAAGCAGTTAAACCAGCAGCAACTAGGCAACTGCTTTTAGAAGGCCAGCAGTGACAACCCCAAATTTATCTTGGTATTTAAATGTGCATGTGCTTTGATTGTATGTATGACAAAGCAACAAGTTCCCCAAAAGCCGCACATATTTACCTTACCTTCACTCCTATCAGAAACCATGTTACAGCGCTGGGTGTCTGAGCGATCAGTCACCAAGCAATATTGATGTTCCATGTGAGAAAAGGGAGTGAGCCACATAGATCCCAATATCTGGAAGTACAAGATAACTTTCACTCAGGGGCTGAATAGAACTTCAGGAAACTAAGACCAGGAGTGTTCTGATGTACCCAGCCTTAAGGGGGATGTAAAGGCAGAAGGTTTTTCTTATCTTAATGCATTCTATTAACCCCATTATGTTACTAAATGTCTTAGTCCTGGTTCACATCTATGTGTTTTTTGGTGCTTTTTGCAGAAACGCACAATTCATTTAGATGGTTTCCTATGGGACACGTTCACATCTATGCTTTTTTTCAGCCGCTGCGTATTTGGAAAGGGTCAGGGACCTTTTTTTAAACACAAAATGGTGCTTTTTTTGGTTCAATATACTCCTATGAAGAATCTGCAGAAAAGCATGGAATGCATTTTTGCAGCAATTTGTGTTTTTCATCTGCCCAACAACAAATTTGCCCCCCCAAAAAATGCAAAAACGCAAATCGCAGCAAAATCACGTGCGCAAAAAAAAACACACAGCAAAAAAGCACTGCAGAAGCAGATCAAAAGCAAACTGCATAGGTGTGTACCGAGCCTTATGCTGGCCATACAGATCATTTTCAGATGAAAAATCTTTGTACATTCGCTGAATGAAAGAATTTTTGAAATTTTCACTTGTTTTTAACGTTCTATATTTAAAATAATTGTAATTTCTGAACAAAATCCACATACACTGTCTGAAAATTCCTTTGACCAAGAAGTTTACTATTTCCAAATTTTCCCGTCACTGTGGTTAAAAATGAACGTCGATTTGACCCCACTAACGATTAGAAAATTGAACGAACGTTCTTAAAATGACATTTTTTTTGAAGGAAGACATTGTTTTTTAAATAAAAAAAATGTGATCTGAGTCTGATATTTACCAGATTCACCCTTTAATAGTACATCTCTTCTAGTAGTATATACAGTACATCTCTTCTAGTAGTATATACAGTACATCTCTTCTAGTAGTATATACAGTACATCTCTTCTAGTAGTATATACAGTATATCTCTTCTGTTATTCTCAGAGTAGATTAGAGATTTTGCTCCCTAACCATATAGTTGGTTATTTATATTTACCACTACACAGATATTTAAGAATACATTTCCTTTTTTTAAACTTTACATATTAACTAAATTATACACACCACACTTTTCTTAAGGTTATTAACCAATTAATCGAAACAATAAATTGGCCAATTAATCGATTATGGAAACAATCGTTAGTTGCAGCCCTGAGCGGCCCCATTGGCTCTCACTGCTGTCAATCCAAGGCAGTTAGCCAATCAGGAGAGAGAGGGGGACAAACCGCAGCTCCATGTCCGAATGCACACACGAAGCTGCAGCTCAGCTCAGGTGTCCCCATAGCAAGCTGCTTGCTGTGGGAGCAAATTGACAGGAAGGGCCAGGAACAGCAAAGAGGGACCTGAGAAGAGGATGATCCAGGCTGCTCTGTGCATAACCATTTCACAGAGCAGGTAAGTATGACATGTTTGTTATTTAACCCCTTCCCGCCAACCATACGCAGATATGCGTACTCGGCTTTCCGGGGTTATACCGGGATGATGCCTGCAGCTGCAGGCATCATCCCGGTACCGTTGTTTACAGCGGGCGATCGGCTACCCGTGTATAACAACCGATGCGGCTAAAAGCTGCTCGGTTGTTATACCGGAGGAGCGGGAGGGGACATCCCCCCCCACCCCTCCCGCCGCTGTTACCGGGCCTCCCGTGCGATCGGGAGGCCCGGTGTCCATTCGGCTGCCTTCGGCGGCTGGGGGCGGGCTGGAATGAAGCTGTGAGCGGCTTCGTTCCATCCTTCTCGTTGTAAACGCGGAAGCGACGTCATGACGTCACTTCCCGTTTACTCGGCTGCCAATGGCGCCGAATTAAAAAAAGTACACAGTATTCAGAATCGCCGTTTTCGGCGATCTGAATACTTTGAAGTGTAAAGGAGGGATGGGGGGTCTTTTAGACCCCCCATCCCTCCATAAAGAGTACCTGTCACCACCTATTACTGTCACAAGGGATGTTTACATTCCTTGTGACAGCAAGTAAAAAAAAAATAAAAACATTTTTAAACACAATTTATAAAGTAAAAAAATAAATAAAATAAAAAATTTTTTTTTAAAGTGCCCCTGTCCCCGCAAGCTCGCGCAGCGAAGAAAACGCATATGGAAGTCGCGCCCGCATATGTAAACGGTGTTCAAACCACACATGTGAGGTATCGCCGCGATCGTCAGAGCGAGAGCAATAATTCTAGCCCTAGACCTCCTCTGTAGCTCAAACCTGGTAACCGTAAAAAATGTTTGAAATGTCGCCTATGGAAATTCATAGGTACTGTAGTTTGTCGCCATTCCACGAGTGCGTGCAGTTATAAAGGGTGACATGTTTGGTATCTATTTACTCGGCGTAACATCATCTTTCACATTGAACGAAAAAATTGGGGTAACTTTACTGTTTGGATTTTTTAAAATTCATGAAAGTGTCACTTTTCCAAACATTTGCGTTTAAAACACCGCTGCACAAATACCGTGTGATAAAAAATATTGCAACAATCGCCATTTTATTCTCTAGACTCTCAGCTAAAAAAATATATATAATGTTTGGGAACTCTAAGTAATTTTCTAGCAAAAAATACGGATTTTAACTTGTAAACACCAAATTTCAAAAATAGGCTTAGTCATGAAAGGGTTAAAAACACAAGACTTTCACTTTAAAGAAAGCATGTTGCTTTGCCTACATGTACAAAGCACAGGTTTAAAGTTGAGAGGCTAAAATATTACTGTTGGAAGTATTTACTGTGGAATGCTCTACTTCAGAACAAATCGAATGAGACCCATGCCATTCCAAAAAAATGATGGTATCCTCTTCTATTTCCATAGAGCTCAGGATTATCTAGGTGCTGCTTTACACAATCCAATAAGTTGCTTTTGGTCTGCAATAAACTGTCTTGATTCCTCCAAATAAATCCTTTTTTGACCAGCATTTGTATTGTGGAGGCATACTAAGCTTTGTTAGGGCAAAAAAGCAAGTTCTTTGGATTTTATTTTGATTCCTTTAAAGTGGAGTTCCACCCAAAAAGGGAACTTTCACTTTTTGGATTCCTCCCCCCCTCCGGTGTCACATTTGGCACCTTTCAGGGGGGAGGAGGGAGCAGATACCTATCTAATACAGGTATTTGCTCCCACTTCCTGGCATAGATCACCGCAGCGCTTGCGGTGACCTATGCCTCTTCCGGCACCTACACTCTCCTCCACTGCTGTATTCTGAGAGACACAGAACACAGCAGGGACCAGAGAGGATGCGCGGCACGACTCGCGCATGCGCAGTAGGGAACCAGGAAGTGAAGCCGCACGGCTTCACTTCCTTATTCCCTTACCGAGGATGGTGGCGGCGGCAGCAGCCGAGAGCCGAAGGACGGATCGGCTTCAGACATCGCGGGCTCCCTGGACAAGTAAGTGTCCATATATTAAAAGTCAGCAGCTGCAGTATTTGTAGCAGCCGGCTTTTAATATTTTTTTTTTCAGCGGACCTCCGCTTTAAGGCGTACAGCACAATTCTATGCTGCACCCTGAGAGAAACATTGGCAAGGTCATCACCACTCATAGGAAAATCACCTAAAACCAGCTGTAATTTTGTTACAATATTTTCGGCGATGAAATTACCATTGTTTTAGTTGACTAAAATACAACTAAAACAGCATTTTAGTCAAAAGACTGATTAAAACAAAATCGAAATTTGACGTCAAAATTAACACCGATTATATATCACTACGGCTAAATAGGTGTCTGTAGTGCACGTTCAAACCTTAATACCATAAATAACTGATTTTTACTCCAGCAGAATATAATGATTTTGGAAATTCTAGAGAAATGCTTACATAATGCATTACAATTTAACTAAACCCATTAGATTTTAGTCAACTAAAATATAACAAAACTCAGATGACGAAGATATGGCTAAATCTAAAATGGCATTTTAGCCAAAAAACTGACTAAAACTAAAATCGAAATTTGATGGCAAAATGAACACGGTCTACAACAGGTCACTAAATGACGGTCTAGATGCAGACGGAGTTTTGCCATTTTAGGAGCCTGTTCTTTCCCTCAGACTTCACTGCTGTCATTACACAGCAGAGCGGAGAGGACAGTTCTGGACGGGATGGCGGGAACTGCCGAAGTTCTTTTTCAAGGCAACCAGCAGGTGATTGGTTTGCTAGAACTGCCCAGCATCCTAGCAACCAGTCAGCTTGTTAATTTGAAAAGTTAACTTCGGCAGCTCCTACCCTCTTGCCAAGAACTGCCCTGCCTCTATGCAGGGGGACCAAGGACACTGATGATATAATGCTATTTTGATATTAGAAGGGATAGCTGATGTGAAGAACTCAGTCATCACACAAACATGCGATTCCAACCTATGATAAATTTTACTGGTCGGACCGCCGTGCATTCTCATTCAATACCACTGATCTACGAGCTCAAGCGTTTTCCAGTTTGGAGATTATCGCTTCTTCTGTGGTATGTTCTAAAGTCTTTGAAATTAATTTGGATCCCTTCACAAAGAACGACAACTTTCTGATCTTAAGATTTTTTTCAATTTTGTGCTGGCAAGGGTCAAAACAGTCTAGACCTATTTGAAGTGGAGCTAGCTGCAAATGTGTGATTTTTTTTTAAAGCAATTTTAAGGCACACCAATAAAAAATTAAACCTAAAGCAAAAACTCCAACAAATCGAAGTTTTGTACATCATATTTAAAAATGTGTCCAGCTCTTATTATCTTCCAATTACTGAAAGGCCCCAGTCACACTCAAATGCTCAACAAGGCAAATCCCATTCATTTCAATGGCCCCTGTTGACATTTGAGTGTCCTGTCACCTGTAGCAAAATGACAGTCATTCAAAAAAGTACACAAACTTCTTTTTGGTAGGTTAAAAGTCAGACTGAGCCCCAAGAATTTCAATGTGAATGCCTAAAAATACGCTACATTAGTGTTTTATACATGCTTTCTGCTCAAACAGCAGCTCTTCACCCCTATTCTCCTCCACTCCACCCCTAGTGCTCTCTACTGGCAAAAACAAACACCTGAAGCTGTAAAAAGCTTGCAATATACTTCTAAAACTGCTCAAAAAACACCTGAAAATAGCTCTGCTCAAGTGTGAATACAGCCCAACGGTCTGTGGCCCCACTATGACCTACTGGCTTGCAGAAATAACCAAAAGCACCTGTCCAGGGGGCATGTATCCAACACATTCAAGTGTTTTATAGCAGAGGTACCTGTTGCTCTTTAAGAGAATGAACATTTGACTTGCTGCCTGCTAGAAAGGTAGGTATTTTTACATGGTATCTGGTTTTATTTTTGCTACTGTAGCAGGGTAATTTTGAAGGCTTGGGGTTACTGTGACGGAGTAACTTTGGGGGGGGCGTGGAATCCAGAATCCCTTGGGGTGGTTGGGAAAACCTTGTTTCAGCTTCCCATGCACCTCCTATGTCTGAGTCAGTCACTCTGTCTCTAATAGGGGCACAGGGTGACCGAATATTTTCTTATTTTGTTATGTACTCTTTGTTCTGTCGTTTGTGGCTGTATTCCAATGTTCTATTGTGTCTCCCTTGGATATTATGGGATGTGTACATAGATTAGCTATGAGATTGGTGGGGGGCGAATTCCTCCCAGCAGCTCTCACTGCCAATTGGACAGTCTACCCCACCTGGAATGCAGGGGGTGGGGGGATTGTCCAGAGTATTACCTGTGTACCCTTGTTTTCAATAAACAGTCCATGTTCTAGTATTGTCTTGTTTGTTAGCGGTTGGAATATCTGCTATCTATATTTAGGCTGGGAGGCAGCGGTATATGACGAAAGCACTCAAGCAGAGTGTGGGAGGTTTTGTTACAGTTACATAAGGTATTAATGGCATAAGTAGTAAAAATATACGGGGGAAGAGAGGAACATTTGGAGATAAAGTCTGACGACAAACGGCAAAACTAGATGTAGCACCCTGGAGTTTAGGCAGGGTTGCTCCTAAATTTACCTACCAGGAGCAACTACCTTGGCTAATTGTTAGGGATCTGATTTCTTCCCATATCTGGCACTGTTGCACTTTTCTCTTCTGCCACTAGGTGGCTGGGTACCTGGTGGCATTAGATAAGAGAAGGGCAATGCAAGGTCAGATTATGGAGGTATTATATGTGGTATCTCAGCCAATGGGCAGGGGTTTTTTTGGATCCCTTGGACTGCTGAAAGAGCCAATATATTTGGGTGGAGTCAGGTGATCGGTGTTCTGTGCCACCTGGACGGCTGTCTGGGTGGATGTGTGTTGTATTGCCCGAGCTGCTAGGCCGGAGTTTGGGCCTATCCCAGGCACATCTGGCTGCTAGGCTGAGGGCCTATCCAGAAGCAAGAGCAGCACAGGGTTGAGAGACTGCGGCTTGCAGTCCAATCAGAAGTGACGGTTCTGCCGGGAGGAGAACCTGTCGCCACTAAGGGACCAACCACCTTATTACCAGGGACCACAGTGGGTAACTGAAGCAAGTACCGGAACAGTATTTTCACCAACCGGGGACGGTGAATTGGGAAACTTCAGTGGGTATCAAGCCAGGGACCCAGCCAGTGGAGGAGACGCTTACAGAGCAGCCTTGTGTGCTAGGGACTAAGCAGGCCAGTGGGGTGAAGCTTGAGAAGCATCTTGAGTGCCAAGTTAGGGACCCAGCAGAGAAGCGGGGGTGACTACTGAGGAAGATACTACCATGAAGATTGGAGGCGCTCAAGGGATTCCGTGGCAGAGAATTGTCTAATCTACTGAGAGACTGGGAGCTCAGTGAGCTGAAGAACTCAAAGAAGATTGTAGTAGAAGTGAAGGAACCGTTAAAGATTGTTGCCATAGGCACCAGCATTTGTACACATGCAGATGTGGCATCTGGCTGGATGCCTTTCCCTGCATTGCTGTCCTGTTAAAGTCTGACAATTAATCTTACAATTACCTAAGGGTGTCCTGGCCCTAACCCTCTCTCCCAAAGTTCTGTTAAGAGAAATAAAAATCTCTTTTGCATTCAAGAAGTGTCTGGCGCCCAATGACTAACTACTTTGCACCCACTATGCCTCACAACCCACCATATCCAGAAGGATGTCAGCTATCTCTGGCCCTGGAGGTTCTCATTAGACCAAAAGAGGCCTAGGACCTTGCTACATAAATAATCAAAGCTTTGTATAGTTCAAGAAGATCAGCTGACATTCTTTAGTTGTACATGCACATTACGCCAGCAAGCCATGTAACTAAATGTCACCCTTAAATTCCAAAACTTTAAACCGTGAGGTAATCGCTTGGGTAAACATGTTAACCACTTCCCTACCCGCCCATAGTCATATGACGTCCCCAGATGGGATCTCCCATCCTGGGTGGACGTCATATGACGTCCTGGGATTCCCGGGCGTCTAGGGGGCGCGCGCGCGCCGCCGGGAGCGCGCGCACGCGCGCCCGCCGCGTTCCTCGGGACCCGGTGCGTGTGCCCGGCGGCCGCGATGTCCGCCGGGCACCCGCGATTGCCCGTTAACCGGGCCGGCATGTGGATCTGTGTGTGTAAACACACAGATCCACAGCCTGTCAGCTCTGAGGAGAGCGATCTGTGTTCCCAGAACGGAGGAACACAGATCGGTCTCCTCCCCTAGTGCGTCCCCTCCCCCTTCAGTTAGTAATCACTCCCTAGGAAACACATTAACCCCTCCCCGCCCCCTAGTGGTTAACCCCTTCACTGCCTGTCACATTTACACAGTAATCAATGCAATTTTATAGCATTGATCACTGTATAAATGTGATTGGTCCCAAAAATGTGTCAAAAGTGTCCGATGTGTCCGCCATAATGTCGCAGTCACCAAAAAAAATCGCGATCGCCGCTAAAAAAATAAAAAAAATTTTTTTTTTTAAAAATGCCATAAATCTATCCCATATTTTGTAGACGCTATAACTTTTGCGCAAACCAATCAATATACGCTTATTGCGATTTTTTTAAACAAAAATATGTAGAAGAATACGTATCGGCCAAAACTGAGGAAAAAATGTGTTTTTAAAAAAAAAAATTGGGATATTTATTATAGCAAAAAGTAAAAAATATTGTGTTTTTTTCAAAATTGTCGCTCTTCTCTTGTTTATAGCGCAAAAAATAAAAACCGCAGAGGCGATCAAATACCACCAAAAAAAAGCTCTATTTGTGGTGAAGAAAGGACGTCAATTTTTTTTGGGTACAACGTCGCACGACCGCGCAATTGACGTTTAAAGTGCGACAGCGCTGAAAACTAAAAATTGGCCTGGGAAGGAAGGGGGTGAAATTGCCCTGTATTGAACCGGTTAATAGTCTCATTAAAGTTACATCATTAACAGAAGGTCTTAGAAAATGTAAAGTTAACTGACAAATATAACTGTACCAACATATCTACAAATGAAAAGGACATACGTAATAAAACTCTGCTTTATGGAAGAAAAAAAATATATAAAAAAGCTGGCTACCTTTTGTGTATACTGGTACTGTGATCTGTATAGTCCACTGCAAGTAATCCCTTCCCTTACTCAGCCCACTCTATTCCAACCATCCTAGTTCTTGCCATAAATCTGTGATGCACTCCGTGTTCTAAGCTTCACCCCCACCCTCCTCCAATCCTTCTGTGCAAGCAACAGAGCCAGTGCTAAAATTTCATCCCCTGCAAGTTGTATTCCTCCTAGTATTGCAACAGAAACACCCGTGGGAAAAGGCAGGTCAGCTGATAATTTGCATTGTAATATAAAATTTACAAAAAAGCACTATTAGGTGTGCTTATTTCTCCAATTCATTTTCTGGGCACCAAGAAAGGTTTAAATTCTTCACTGGTTTAAATATATGGAAGGATTACACTCATTACACATTAAATGTATGCAAGGTTATTATTGACTTTTAACTAGATTTGTACATAGGACAAAGTAGGTCTAGAACTAGATGGCCAAAAAAGATTGGAAAACTAACACTACACATGGTTCAGCTTTCTTTGCTGGAAAAATCGCTAAAGATGGCCTTACACATGCCATTTCAGTCAATTTTACCAACTTTACATCCACTGGGAATTGCACATATAATCACAATTGTCAGACACCACATGATTTCTAATGCCCTGTACACGCGGTCGGACTTTGTTCGGACATTCCGACAACAAAATCCTAGGATTTTTTCCGACGGATGTTGGCTCAAACTTGTCTTGCGTACACACGGTCACACAATGTTGTCGGAAAATCCGATCGTTCCAAATGCGGTGACGTAAAAGACGTACGTCGGGACTATAAACGGGGCAGTGGCCAATAGCTTTCATCTCTTTATTTATTCTGAGCATGCGTGGCATTTTGTCCGTCGGATTTGTGTACACACGATCGGAATTTCCGACAACGGATTTTGATGTCGGAAAATTTTATATCCTGCTCTCAAACTTTGTGTGTCGGAAAATCCGATGGAAAATGTGTGATGGAGCCCACACACGGTCGGAATTTCTGACAACAAGGTCCTATCACACATTTTCCGTCGGAAAATCCGACCGTGTGTACAGGGCATTATGAGTTTGACTGATCAGAAATCAGTTGATTGTGACGTTCCCACTTGGCCCTTAATGGACAACTTAAATATAGTTTACTGAAAGCTCTAATCAAAAAACATGCAAGGAAAAAAAAAAAAAAAAACTATAGTAATCTAAAACAATTGGGTATGTTGGCTGTTGTCCCCATCTCCTTGAGTTGAACCCAACCACTACTGTATGTCTGATTATAGCACAACTTAGGCCCCTTTCACACGGGAGGGATCCGTGTTGATCCGCCCCGTGTTTATCCGCTGCTCAGCGGGGATCGCTCCGCTTTCCCCAGCTGAGCAGGCAGATGACAGGGCGGGACCCGCACACTGTGCAGGGACCGCCCTGTCAGATCTCCGCTCTCCCCTATGGGGGATCGGAGGAACACGGACCGTCTGTCCGTGTTCCTCCGATCCGCTCTGCAGACGGATAGAAAAATAGGATTTTCTTCCGTCCGCAGAATCGGACGAGAGCGGAGGCGGACGACATCGGGTGTTAGCGGATGTACATCCGCTGACACCCGCTATCCCATAGGGATGCATGTATGTCCGTATTTCATCCGAAAACGGATGGATGAAATACGGACATACGGTCCGCATGTGTGAAAGGGGCCTTAAAGAACACGTCAACTCAACATTTCATATTGCCAGTATGTACCTTTTGTACAAAGTGTGAAAAAGTAACCTGTTCTTTGTATAGCTTCCTTTGTATGAAATCCCTGGTGTTCCTGACCATCCCTCTTTCTTATGGAAAATCGACCACACTAAGCATGAGCGCACACTGTGGTCAGTTTTCTGGCTGTGGTGGGAACTCGCCTAGCACCCTGAACTCCTTATGCAGCTGAGCATAGAGGGTATGTGATCACTTATAAAAGAAAAAAAAAATATGACAATTGCACGGTCATGCTACAACGTAACCATGTGACATTTTTATAATTTTCTTCACACAAATAGAGCTTTCTTTTGGTGGTATTTAATCACTTATGTTTTTTTTTTTTTTAGGAAAAAATAAGACCGAAAAGTTGAAAAAAAAAAAAAAATATAAAAGTTTTAGTTTCGGTCAGTAAATTTTGTAAATAAGTAATTTTTTTCCTTTACTGATGGGCACTGATGAGGCGGCACTGGTGGGCACAGAAAGGCGGCAGTGATGGCCAGCATTGACTGACATCACTAATGGCCACTGATTGCTGGCACTTGTACGCACCGATTTCTGGCACTGGTGGGCACTTAATTGTAACCAGGGCACTGATGATCAGTGCCCCGATTACATACCTAGATGTCCTCTGTGAGGAGATGCCGCTGATAATGTGAGACGAGGAGTGTCGATTACCAGCATCTCCGCATTTACATGTGACCGGCTGTGATTGGACACAGCCGATCACATGGTTAAAGAGCCGCGGCTCTTTACAGAGATTGGGGTCAGGCTGTGTCACAGCAACAGGGCGCAGCTGTGATCACCGCATGCCACCGCTGGCACATGAGAGCAGTCGTTCTGGGAGACCATCATATGGCAACCGTGAACAAGAGCTGCACCGCACAGCCATCATTTGACGGTGGGCGGGCGGCAAGTGGATAATGCACCTACTCCACAAACAGCAAAAGTTTTTTTTTTTTTTTTAACCACTTGCCAACCAGCAACATACTGGTACATTGCTGGATTGGAAGAAGAGTGATATCCACATCATCGCTGCAGCAATTGTTGATATTTTTTTAGGGCCAGCGACTCCCTTCAATGTAAAAGTGATCCTAGCAGCTGTGAAACCACTGGATTACTTTTGCAGGGGTCCTTTATCGGGCTCTCCAATGCAGCAGCATCTGGTTCCTGGGACACAGATGAACTAATGTTGTTCCTCCCACTATGTGATAAGGATTTTGTCACTTCCGTTTCAGCCTCATGTTTAAGTCACTATCGTCTTGAACAAGCATCCAATCAAACCAATCTTGGTTTGATCAGATGCTTTGGAGGGCAGAGGAACGATCTGGGGGTCTAACAGAGGTATTGCGAACTGAGGTAAAGAGTACCTGTCACTGCCAATGCTATCACACAAGGGATGTTCCTCCAGTGTGATAAAGTTGATGGAAAAAAAAAAAAAAAGAATTTTAAATTTAAAGACAGTATATAAGTAAATACAATTTTTTTAAAAGCGCTTTTGCCCCCTGATGCTTGAGTGCCAAGGTGAATGCATACGTAGGTCGCGCTCACATATGTAAACTGTTTGCGCCACACGTGAGGTATTGCTGCGAACATTATGATGAGAATAATTCTCACACTAGACCTGCTGTGTAACTCTAAACTAGTAACCTGTAAAGGCTTATAAGACATAGCCTATGGAGACGTGAGAATAGTGGAGAATGGGGGGGGTCAAGTACTAGAGAATGCAATGTGGCCATAAAGGTTTGCTGCCTTAGAAGCTACTGCAGACAGTATAGGAAGACAGAGAAGATAGCCCATTCATGAGGAAGATAGGCAACACAAGGGTGCAGAGTGTTACAATGTGTATACTGCTGATAGAACAATGTGCCAGACCTCAGTGGACACACTTCAGCTTTGCTGCACACTTTATTCCTAATGGTAACATTTTCCAGCAGTGAAAGGGAAAGTTACAATATATCCTCATACAAAGATGGAGGATTGAAACTGTATTATGTATCCTGTATCCAGCTGGGCAGGGCTAATTACTCAGATCTAGAGACTGCTCAGTGCAGTCAGCACATAGGAATGAGCAGCAGAAACCAAACATAAGGCTAGCTATACATGCATAGATTTCTCCATTCACACTAAACCATGTAGACATAGGAATTGCCAATGCTGGCTATTGAATACAAGCAGCCACAGCACCCGAGGCTGATTGAATATCCCAACAATGACTGTAGCCGATAGGATGCAGTCACTGTGCAGCTGATCATTTTCCACAAGGCCACTGGGTGGGAAGCCCGGAGCCAACAGGGGCAACAAGGCTTGTAACTGCAGAAAATCAGAGCAGTCTATGTACATCTTAAGCTCAAAATTCATTTAACACCAATGTAAAGCAGACGCTGATGTGAGGACAGGAGACCCTTCAACACCACATAACATGGCTCTCTAGTTTGAGGTTAGAGCCTCCAGATAGATCCACTACATTATTTAAAACAGACTCCAAAACTACAGTAAGGCTGTGTTTTCTACCACCACATATGCCTTCTTAGATCTGTCTGGTGTTCATTCCTCCCTGGATACATCTGTACAATAGTGATTAGCAATACACTATCATTTTTTACGTGTCTGATAATTACACGACTGTCATGCTCCTGAAGAAGCGTACTTATACGTGTATGATTGAATTGGTTCTGATATCACTGTTTTACTAACCTGACAGCTTAATATTCTAAATAGGAAACCTTCATTTTGTTTGCAAATATTAAAGATTCTAACTACCAGCAAGAATAAGTCCTTACATTTAAAGAGCACCTGTCATTCCAGATCCATCATGGCAGAGACTGTTAGCGGGCAACCACCCACCTTCTGCTGCCATGTCCCTCACCTTTTGTCACTGCTGCATCACCAGCCGTCCCATTAAAGTGAATGGGATGGTTGATGAGTCAACAGCGGGTCAGAGGAGCCGCTACAGGACAGAGATGAGTTTTTTTTTTTTAAACTTTGATTTAAATCAAGCCTTTTTACAAGTGTTTTAAATCATGAAATCACAATTTAAATCACTAGTAAAAAGGCTTGATTTAAATCAAATCCACCCTGCATAGCATAGATTTGACTTTGGCATTTAATACCGCTTTAATGAACACCTCAAAATGGATAGTGCCAATTTATCTCATGGTTATTCAACAAAGTAGCCACTGATTCTTAGAAAGTAAGGCTAGGTTCACATCTGGGTGGATACAGGCCTGAGTGCAAACTGCATGCTTTCTGAAAATTGCATCGCATTTTCCCATGCTGGGAACTACATAGCACTATGCAGTTTCCCTGCCACGATTTTGGAAAAGGTGCAGGAACCTTATCCCTGTGTTTTCTCTAGGTACAGCAGCCCATTCAAGTGAACAGGCTGGGGTGTCCATGCAGTTGCAACCACAGGGAAACAACTGTAGCGTGAACCTAGCCTGTTTTTTTACATACTATTTTTAAGAGTAAAGGCCTCATATGCACATTGAACATTATAGAAAAAAAAAAAAAAGCCAGTAGCCTTTGCTGTAGAATACGTTTTTCAGTGTCTTTTTTTTTTTAGCTGTAGCTTTTTTTTTTTTTTAAATTATACTTTTACAAAAGCTTAAGGCTCAAAAACACTGATAAGCGCTGAACAGCTGTTTTTCAATACTTTGAGCTTTTTTTCAGCGTTAGAGCGTTTTTACAGCTGAAAAACTCAAAACCTACTAGTTCTGGGGGGTTTTTCCCAGCCAGAAAACGCCCCAGCCAAAAACTGCTGATAACAGCACCACCAGCAAAAACACCAGTTATGGACACATAGGATAACATGCTGGAGAGTTTATTGGATGCACAAAAAAACATCTGAAGCCAAAAACTGCAGCTGTAAAAAAGGTTCAGTGTGCATGAGGCCTAAGGCCCCTTTCACACGAGGCGGGCTCCGTTTTTACGGAGCCCGCCTCGGTCCGCCGGCTCAGCGGGAGATCTGTCCGTTGATCTCCGCTGAGCCGGCGGATGACAGGTCCCTCTCTGCTCACTGAGCGGGGAGGGGCTTGTAAGGCGCCGCTGCCCGCCTATGGAGGGATCGGACGAAAACGGACAGCGTGTCCGTTTTCGTCAGATCTCACCCGATCCGATAGCGACGGATCTGGACGTAGAGCCATACGTCTGCTTTTAGCGGATCGGACGGGGTCGGATGTCAGCGGACATGTCTCCGCTGACATCCGACGCTCCATAGGCTAACATGGATCGCCCGTTCAGGTCCGCCGTCAAAACTGACAGGCGGACCTGAACGGTCCGATCGTGTGAAAGGGGCCTAAAAGTGTTGCAATTACATTTGGTCAGTCAAGGTCTAACTATGATGTAAAAAGACTGCTCCAAAACAGACACAATCCAGTTTCCTTCCTTTAAAGTTTGCTGCTGTGCTTGGATCATGAATGTGAAAGTAAAACATACATCTAGGAGGAAAAAGCTGGGACAAAGTTATGTTTTTAGCATTTTCCAATGCTAGTAAATATAAATAAAATGATATGCAGAACTTGAATACAGTTTAAATGTCCTCAGACACTGATCACCCCCATGCAAAAATAACCCAATAAGTTTACAAGATCAATATAAAGAAAAAAAAAAAACAGCAGGCATTTACGACTCAGCCATGTGCCCATTTGTCCCCTCTCAGTATCAAGCGTAAGAAGAGGGTCATTCAACAGCTGGGCTTCTGACCTCTTCAGAAAGGATCGCCAAACCAGGCTGACATCACTTAAAGTGACTGCAGCTAATTTTCCTCTAAACAAGGTTTCTCAATTAACCATCCCCCCTTTGCTTTGCTACCCACCCTTTCCTGTCTGTGATTGAAAGCAGACCTTGCCTGCTGGAACAGATGAAACAGGAGTAGAGAATGTGGAGGCAGACCAGATTTGTTCTCTGATCAGGAAAAAAGAAAAAAAAAAAAACCTTTGTTTTAGAATGTACTAGTAACCAAAATGGAGGCAATATCTGATCTAAAAGTACATTATGTACCATTTTCTTCAAAAAAGAATCTGTAAAATGAATGTTTTTAAAAAGGTATTCCAAATGTATGTCACTCTAAATGGTTATAGGAATTAAAAGTAACAACTTCAAATGGTAAAGCTGGATATTTAAATTTCAAAGCATGTATGCAACTTGATTTGTAAACATAGGTCAATGTACTGTCTTGCACTTCACTGTATTGTTAGTCTCAAAAAAATGTAATAAGACAAATATGAAAATAGGGAGTACCATTTCATTCCTCCAGGTAGAATATTTACCAAAACAAAACCACATCTATTAAACAGAGCCCACATCCAAAGTTCTCTGCATATAAATCAGATTTCTAGGTTAATGATAAATTTCCTCACCTCCTTTAACCTTTTGCCATACATATTTATCACCATTTTACTGCTACAATATTTTGAAAAGGACTTCAGTACAACATAATGACACTAGAATCTATGGCTATTAGAATTCTACAGAAGGCCTAAAGAGGGAGTTGCCAGCTTCCACTCTGAGATCAAGTCTATACCGCATGCTCCTGGGACCAGACAGAAAAGCTTTTTAGCTTGAAATGACCCTGTCATGCATAACTAGGTATGGATTTTTTCTTTAATATATCACAGGCAACTTAAGCTACTCGTGCTTATGAATAAAGCATTAAATGTGGAAAGCAGGACGGGCAGGCAAACTTACTACCCAGACAATCTGAACAGTTGCATGTGCAGACCACTACTGCGGGCACCCCGAGTATCTGCGATTTAGGTCTCATGTACACTGGACATTTTTACAGACATTTTTGGCTTTAGGTGTTTTTTTTTTTTTTTCTACGGCCAGTTAACTCGCCAGCATGGTATCCTATGTGTCCCTCCATGTCCACATAGGCTTTTATCAGAGCTTTTTGGCAGAGGCATTTTCTGGCTGGAAAAAAAACCCCATAACTAGTGAGCTTGAAAAGTTATTCGGCTGTGAAATGCTGAACACCACTGAAAAACACGGATATTCAGCGTTGGAGCGTTAAGCCATAAGCGTTTGTGGGAGTATAGTTTGCTAAAAAAGCAAACACTAAAAAAACTAATGAAAAAAAAAAAACTCAGCATGTTAAAGCTACTAGCATTTTTATAACGTCCAGTGTACATGAGGCCTTATACTGGTCAGCAGTTTTTGGTATTAAAAAGTAACACCTTTTTTAGTGACACCTATAGACAATTTTGGGTACTGTCATTTTCACCAGTACAGACGCGCACAATTTTATGGCTTGAAATGTTTGGTATTTACTTGACGCAACCCCGCCTTTTATATTTTACCAAACTGCACTTAAGTATATTAGTTTACAGGACAATCACATTTAATAAACGGTTTCCTTTGGCAACTATAGCACTGAAGCTCAAAGGGATTTCCTAGAAAAAAAAAAAGGAAAAATGCAAACTTTAAAGTGTGCAAAAAATTTAAAAATGGTCCCAGTAGAACAGTGGATAAAGGCACTCCAGTGTTAGCTTTACTAGCTAAATAAACGGCTTATGAGCTGTCAATCTATCTAATAATCTAAAGACTTCACTCAGATAAAGTCTACAAGAAACATACCATACAGAATTTTATTTTTCTTACCAATAACATACAGAAACCAGCTGGCATAATTAAACTACCAATAACTTTTCGATATTAGGAAAACAACGGACCATTATAAGAAAGAAAAAGTTGTCTTTACCTGCAATGCACAGATCTTTGGAACGCTTTAATCATGTGAATTTTCTACTGAAATATAGGGCATTAAACTAAGTACAAAAAGGTGAATATGTCAAAGAAAAGTAAAAGAAAGAAAATAAACCAAAACCCATCATTCTCCACACTTTCTGATTTTGAGCCCCCCCCCCCCCAAACTATTTAAAAAACACAACTATTACAGAACGCAGAATACCAAATACTTGTATTAAAAGCATAGACTACTTCTAAAATGTGAATCCTCTAAATGTAAACCTGCAAGGGAGAGGCTCCATCCAACAATTCTAGATGTTTGAGGGCTATTGAAGAAGACTTCAAAGTGAGGTCAGAACTTCTGATCTGCATTCATGTTTTGACCAGCATGGCAGCCAAGGAACGATCGTTTTTAAAAAAAAGGAGAGCTTGGCAATGGCAGCATGTCCTTCAGTACTTGCCAGTATTAGAAGTGATGGAAGCCCTCCTTTTTAAGGGCCAATTTGTACCAGATGCCGTTCTGTGCACTTTATTTCTGCACTAGAAATGCATGCAGTGTGTTTTCCACGTATTCCAATGGCTCTAGATCACACCATGCAGTCAGTTTCTGCATCAGCAACTGACCGGAAACTGCATGGTGTGATCTAGAGCCATTGGAATACATGGAAAACACTGCATGCATTTTTAGTGCAGAAAAAAAGCGCATGGAGCTGCATCTGGTGTGAACTGGCCCTAAAGGAAAGTCAACACTGTGGTATCAGGCTCAATCACATCTTTGGTGCATCACAATGATAGAGACGAAAAATGCTATCAGATTTAGTAGCAAACGTTATAAAATGACATACACTGGGATTTGCATTCCTTCTTCAAACACTGCTTATATTTGGCTCAGTACACACTTCTAGATCCAGCATTTACAGGGTGAGCGATAGTGGGGAGAACCTTTTTATCATTTATGGTATTTTGCTACATCTTGGCATTCTACAGGTTTTTTTTTTTTTTAAACGCAAAAATATGCATACAGTCCAGTCCCAATGCGTGTCCTATTTTTGGGAAGTGTTATATTTAGTGACCGGCCACGTCCACAACTCGTCTTCTGACATCTCTTTATCAGGGCATGCAGCACATCATTTATAAAGAAAGGCAGGGCAACCCCACACCTAAACTGGGAGAACATCTCACACATCTTTGGTCACTGTCCTAGAGGTTAATATACTATAGTGACAATGGGTGCATAAAAAAAATCACTTCAATTTAAATGCTATTCAGCCTGTTTGTAAACAGGTTTCACTTCAGTTCCCTATCAATACCTAAATATTTCTGGATGTACACCATTCTTTTCCCCCATCCTCCAAGTTAAAATAAATAAAATTAACTGACATCAAAGCTGGAAAGAAATGGTCACAGGCTGTTGCCCTTCACTAGTCACAATAACTGGCAGCACAGATTGCCCATTGCTACATTCATATTCTAGGAATTCCTGGTTTTAAACATACTAAAGGTGGAGAATTTCAAATACCAAAAACCACACAATTTTTTTTTCTCCAGGGATATTGGTTTTATTAGACTGAAAACAAAGACCTCAGTGTATAGGTAAAAGCATTCTTTGGGGTTTCCTAACCACAATCCGGTATACAGCAAGGGACATCCCTGTCACATAATGGTTACCCAGGAATCAGAGAGTGGCAGCTTCTATCAGAGGCATCCCACGCAGGTATTCTGTTGCTTTGTGGCACATTCTCTTTCAGGAACTCGGATTTGCAGTTCAAAAATGTATACAGCTACAGGGTATTTTTTGCAAATCACAAATTCGTTATTATAGCGTTATAATTAGCTTTGCTTTTGATGCTGGCTACATTGGCAATTAAATCTCTCCTTTAGGAAGGTTTAACTGCTTGTTGGCACTCACCTAATTAACGTGATAAGTGTAAACAAGCAGTTCAATCTCCTAGTAGCAAAGAGATTGAATTGCTGATAAATATACAGTCAGATTCAATATGCTGCTTAATGGTTGGAAAAAAAAATATATAGATCTATATATTTCCCCAATCATTAAGCAGCATATTGAATGGGATAGGATATACATACATTACACACGCCATATCTCATTCTGGTATATTAATAGACATCGTATACATATAAAAAAAAAAAAAAAAAAAAAAAAAGGACCTCTTCCTAATTATCATATCAAGATCACTTGTAAAATATTATGGGAAATCCAGCTAAATGTTTACATTAACACATCATTTCTAAAGATTTGTATCAAAACATAATTTCTAAGCTATTAAAACGATTGTATACCGTCCTCCAAAGTCAACATGTCAAATATGTAAAACAAAACATTATGCCAACTATAACAGCAAAAACATCCAGCACAATTACAGATAAAACACACAATAGAAAACACACAGCACTGTCTTGTCAATTTGGAATGCATGTGTTGTCCTGGATGTATTAGCCTGCAATAAGGAATTGTCCCCCATCCACATAGCAGACACACATTCCCCCCTCACCAACAATACATACAAGCACTTCAGCCATTTCACTGACATTGCACTGCAGTCTCCAGCCTGTGATGTGCTCCATTCTCTCCATCTCAGATCCTGAGCCCATTTTCTCAGGTTCCCAAATCTTCTACAGCTGAGATTGCTAGTATTTTGCACCAAGATCCTGCATCAAAGGACGAAATGGCCAACGCAGAAATCTTTGAGACGAGGGGCAAGACGAGGGGCAAGACGAGTCCAGCCTGAGAGCTGCTGCATCCATTTACAGTCTGGAAGCATCCAGTCAATGCACCCAGACAACATTCGTCAACAAATGCAGCAAGAGTGCAGAGGACGATCGGGGTCAAAGTCCACATTATCATTTAATAATAAAGAAAATCGGAATCGCCATCACAACCACAATGGTCCTTTGAGGCAATCATGGGCAGTCCTGGCAGAATGGCTGATCTCCATGTATGTCTGTATTGTAATACAAACACACTCCATAATCTGACACCTCCATTCACAATCCATTAATATCAGGATTTTTATCATCAGCCATGTAACTGTCATTTATTCATCAACTGAGTTCATCCTGAAAAGAACTGCCATTTTTCTAATGGTTTCCTGCCTTCTAATCCAAGCACTCCATGATCTGACACCTCCATTCACCAATGTTTTCTATCAGGATTTTATTGTCAGATGTGTTGTGGTTTGGCCCTATCCTGTGATGTGTTGGTGATCATATGAGATGGCAGTGTGTGTGTGTGTGTGTGTGTGTGTGTGTGTAGAACATACAATCCCCCAAGAGAAGGGATCTCCCTGACACAAAGCAGTCACTTCTACTTGAAGGTGCAGAGCTCCTCGTGATGGGAATGGCTGTCTCCTCACTCACACTGCTTTCACCTTCACAGATCTCTCCCCCTCCCCCCCTCATACACACACGATCACTGCGGTCCCCTCTGCAGGATTCCCTGCGCAATCTGCAATATCCTGGGAATGCCCCAACCTCCATGTATGAGGAGGAGGAGGAGGGGAGAGGAGGAGGAGGAGGGGGTGAGGACACTGCCAGCAATGACACCTATCGATGAGGATCGGACACACAATGGTGACTGGGCGGGGGGGGGGGGGGATGTGATCGGATAGACGCCACACATGGCACCAATTATGGCCAGAAACAAAGACACACAAAGACTGGAGGAGGGGGAGGGGAGCCGCTCACACACAATGCACTAATATGGACATGGAGAGACGCGCACACTTACCTGCGAGACCATTTTATTCTTCTCCATAAACCAAGAGCGGAGGACGGGAGCGGACAGCAGCTGCCTCTATGGTCACCGTACACCGAACAGCAGCGAGCCGAGTCCTCAGGAATTCTTTTGTGTCCTTGGCTCTGACTCCTTCTTCGTCTTCTTCTTCCTTCCTCCCAGTTCTTCGCTCCCTTTCTCTCTCTCTCTCTCTCTATTCCTCTCTCTCTCAGGATGAGGCTCCGCCCTCCGGCTCCAGGGGTAATTTATCACCACTCGGCCACGCCCCCTCTTCTTCCTCCCCCTCCCACCCTGGCTCCCAGCTCTCTCCTGTCGCTTCCTTTCCCCTCCCCCTCCTCTCCTGTTGGGCTCTGGGCTGAGTCAAGGGACATACAGACAGACATACAGACATACAGACAGCTCTCCTTACACATGGCAGCCGAGAATGGAGGAAGAGGACAGGCTTATCTCCTCTACACACTGCACGGCACTGATTGGAGGGACACGTCCTGTATTCTGACGAGACGAGAGCCCTTCACTGCATGGAAACATTGTACAGACAATATACACATCATACTCACATTGTACAGACAATATACACATCATACTCACATTGTACAGACAATATACACATCATACTCACATTGTACAGACAATATACACATCATACTCACATTGTACAGACAATATACACATCATACTCACATTGTACAGACAATATACACATCATACTCACTTTGTACTCACATTGTACACACATTGTACTCACTTTGTACACACATTGTACACACATTGTACTCACTTTGTACACACATTGTACGCACATTGTACTCACATTGTACTGACAATGTACACATCATACTCACATTGTACACACTTTGTACTCACATTGTACTCACATTGTACTCACATTGTACTCACATTGTACTCACATTGTACTCACATTGTACTCACATTGTACACACATTGTACACACATTGTACACACATTGTACTCACATTGTACTCACATTGTACACACATTGTACTCACATTGTACTGACAATGTACACATCATACTCACATTGTACTCACATTGTACACACATTGTACACACATTGTACACACTTTGTACTCACATTGTACGCACTTTGTACACACATTGTACGCACATTGTACTCACTTTGTACTCACATTGTACTGACAATGTACACATCATACTCACATTGTACACACTTTGTACTCACTTTGTACACACATTGTACACACATTGTACGCACATTGTACTCACTTTGTACGCACATTGTACTCACTTTGTACGCACTTTGTACTCACTTTGTACTCACTTTGTACTCACTTTGTACACACATTGTACGCACATTGTACTCACTTTGTACGCACATTGTACTCACTTTGTACTCACTTTGTACTCACTTTGTACGCACATTGTACTCACATTGTACTCACTTTGTACGCACATTGTACTCACTTTGTACGCACATTGTACTCACTTTGTACGCACATTGTACTCACTTTGTACGCACATTGTACTCACTTTGTACTCACTTTGTACTCACTTTGTACGCACTTTGTACTCACTTTGTACTCACTTTGTACTCACTTTGTACACACATTGTACGCACATTGTACTCACTTTGTACGCACATTGTACTCACTTTGTACACACATTGTACGCACATTGTACTCACTTTGTACGCACATTGTACTCACTTTGTACGCACATTGTACTCACTTTGTACACACATTGTACGCACATTGTACTCACTTTGTACGCACATTGTACTCACTTTGTACACACATTGTACGCACATTGTACTCACTTTGTACGCACATTGTACTCACTTTGTACTCACTTTGTACTCACTTTGTACACACATTGTACGCACATTGTACACACATTGTACGCACATTGTACTCACTTTGTACGCACATTGTACTCACTTTGTACGCACATTGTACACAGGGCCTTCCCCTCATACAGGAATTAAAGTGGAAGTTTAGTGAAATCCTAACTAAGATAAAACCTGCTCCCACCTCCATTCTAACACTATTCTATCTACTCTGTGAAAGGAAAGATGTCTACACTTATCTATTCTGAGGGCGCTCTGGTCACATGACTAGCTCCCAGTGGCGGCGGCTTCAGTGTAGAGGAGGGAGAGCCGACAATGGATGCCCCATAGTAATGTTAGCCATACACCAGTCAAAAAGTCGCTCAAACATGTTATGGAAAAACACTCGGGCATGAGAAGAAAGGATATTGCTGTCATGCCCGAATGTCGGATGGTAAATCGTTCAATTGGCATTATTGAATCAGTTCCTTGTTTGTTCTTTGCTTCTGGGTCACATGTGCACAGTACCAACAGTTCCATTCCCCACCCCAAACGGGGCAAACGGAGCCGGAAGTGGGAGCGGGTACCTATCAAAATCAGGTCCCCCCCCTCCCAAAAGGTGCCAAATGTAGCAGAGGAGGTAGACAAGCAGAGCTTCCCCTTTTAAGTGGGGCTTCCTCACCCGTTCAGCAGAAGTTTTCCAAACTTTTCCTTCAATTTTTTTTTTGGCCAATTTTCTGTTTGTGCCCATTTAGGCTGGCCACACACGAAACAATTCTCTTGTACAATGTTCCTTAGATTTACCAAAACCATATAATATAAGGTCAAACCTAAACACTTTCAATTAGTATGCAATCAGGCATGCTCTTGTACTAAATACTTGAAGGTAAATCTAAAGAAAATCTAACAAGAAAATTGTATAATGTATGGCCAACTTAACTGGATGAAAAACAAACTGTTCAAATGACAGATTTTGGAAGGATTTTTTAGCTACCATTCTCCTATGGGGGACATCATTGCTCAGGCTCTGCAGCTGTTGGCTGTCCCTCCTCTACACTAAAGCCGGAGCTGGAGAGGTTATGTGACCGGACCAGGACACCCTCAGAACAAGTAAGTATACACATCTTTCCTTTCACAGGGTAGATAGAATAATCTTAGAATGGGGGTAGGAGCAGGTTTAGCCTTAGTATTTGACTGAACTTTCACTTTAACCTCGTGCGGTCTCTCGACGGGTGGGCCTTGGCACCGAGTGGCCACATATTAGTGCAAATACAGCTGTGCCAAAAGCGCACGCCCTGCCCGCTCCTAGCACAGTTACTGGTGGCTAACAGAAAGCGTTCCGATCATGTGACCAATTAGAATGCCTCCTGGCATCCTAAATCTCTTAAAGGGGTTGTAAACTCTCGTGTTTTTTCACCTTAATGCATCATGCATCCTATGCATTAAGGTGAAAAACACCTGGCAGTGACCAGCCCCCCCCCCCCCCCCCCCCCCGTTTTACTTACCTGAGCCCTGAAATTTGCCACGGCAGAGACGCGCTCTTCCTCTGCCCGGGGTTCTCAGCTCTTGATTAGATAGACTGATAGCAGCGCAGCCTTTGGCTTCCGCGGCTGTCAATCAAATCCAATGACGCGGGCGCCAGGGGGCGGGGCTGAGTCCTACATTCGGCATCTATGGACGCGGAATGATGGACTCGGGAGTGCGCCCGCAAGGTAACCCCCCCCGGGAGAGCGCCTTTCCTTCGGGGTTATACGATGCAGGGAGGAGCCGTTGATGGACCCCAGAAGTCGAGGATCGGGGCCACTCTGTGCAAAACGAACAGCACAGTGTAGGTAAGTATGATATGTTTGTTATTTAAAAAAAAATGAAGCTTTACAATCACTTTAACCACTTCAATACCAGGCACTTAGACACCTTCCTGCCCAAGCCAATTTTCAGCTTTCAGCGCTGTCGCAATTTGAATGACAATTGCGCGGACATGCTACACTGCACTCAAACAATTTTTTTATCATTTTGTTCCCACAAATAGAGCTTTCTTTTGGTGGTATTTGATCACCTCTGCGGTTTTTATTTTTTGTGCAACAAATAAAAAAAGACCGAAAATTTTTTTAAAAAAACAAGTTTTTCTTTGTTTCTGTTAAAAATTTTTGTAAATAAGTACGTTTTCTTCTTCAATGACGGTCACTGATATGGCTGCACTGATGGGCACTGATACGGCGGCACTGATGGGCACCAATGAGGTGGCACTGATAGGTGGCACTGGTATGCGGCACTGATGGGCACTCATAGGTGGCACCGATGGGCACTCATAGGCGGTACTGATGGGCACTCGTAGGTGCCATTGATGGGTACTTATGGGTGGCACGGATAGGCACTGATGGGCACTGACAGGTGGCACCGATGGACACTGATGGGTGGCACTGATGACACTGATGCCCCTAAGGGTGGCATTGCTGGGCATCACTGCAATATAATGGTGCCAATCAGTGTCCATTTTTGGGCACTGATTGGCACAGACTGGGCACATGTGGATGGCCATGGGGTACATACCTGGCCATCCACATGTTGCCCCCTTCCCTGGTGGTCCTAGTGGCGATCCCTGGTGGTCCAGTGTGGTCATCTGAGGGGGGCTGTGCTGATAAACAATCAGCGCAGACCCCCCCTGTCAGGAGAGCCGCCGATCGGCTCTCCTCTACTGGCGTCTGTCAGACGCGAGTGAGGAAAAGCCAATCAACGGCTCTTCCTATTGACATCGTGATCAGCCGTGATTGGACACGGCTGATCACGTGGTAAAGAGCCTCCGCCGGAACGGTGGAGCGGTGTGTCAGACTGACACACCGCTCCACCGATCGCCACGATGCGCGCCCCCGCAGGTGCGTGGCAGCATGTTATCCTGCTGGACGTCATATGACGCCCAGTCAGGATAACTGAACCACGCCTGGCCGTCATCTGCTATGGGCCAGGTGGGAAGTGGTTAACCACTTCAGCCCTGGAATGTTTTACGATACGGCACTACGTCCATTTAACTGACAATTACGCGGTCATGCGACGATGTGCCCAAACAAAATTGACGTTCTATTTTACCCACTAATAGAGCTTTCTTATGGTGGTATTTGATCACCCATGCGTTTTTTTTTTTTTTTTGCGCTATAAACAAAAATAGACCAACAATTTTGAAAAAAAGAAAAAAAATTTAACTTTTTTGCTATAATACATATTCAAAAAAAAAAAACATATAAAAAACAAATGTATTCATCAGTTTAGGCCGATATTTTTTCTTCTACATATTTTTGGTAAAAAAAAATTGCAATAGGCGTATATTTATTGGTTTGTGCAAAAATTATCACGTCTACAAACTATGGGATAGATTTAGGGACTTTATTTTTTTTTTTATTAATTTTACTGGTAACGGCAGTGATCTGTGATTTTTATCGGGACTGCGACATTGTGGCAGACAAATCTGACCCCAAAATATCACCTGTAAAGAGCCTGAAAAAAGCCTCAGCTGCAATCCCAGTGTGAAAGACCGAGTGCTTTCACACTGGGGCGCTGCGCTGGCAGGGCGTCACAAAAAGTCCTGCCAGCAGCTTCTTTGCAGCGCTGTAGGAGCGGTGAATACATCACTCCTAAAGCGCCCCTGCCCATTGAAACCAATGGGCACCGCCGGCAAAGCGGTGTTTTGCGGGCAGTTTTAACCCTTTTTCAGGTGCTAGTGGGGGCTAAAAGCGCCCCGCTAGCGGCCGAATAGCATCGCTAAAACGACGGTAAAGCATTGCTAAAAATAGCGGCGCTTTACCGCTGACGCCCAGGCACTGCCAGTGTGAAAGTGCCCTATAGTGCCTGAAAACTGCCTCTCAAACCACCCCAGTGTGAAAGCCCGAGTGCTTTCACACTGGGGTGGTGCACTTGCAGGACAGGAAAAAAAAGTCCTGCAAGCAGCATCTTTTTGGTGGTGTGGGAGTGGTGTATACACCGCCCCTGCCCATTGGAATGAATGGGCACCGCTTCTGAACCGCGGCATCATGGATGCTTTTAACTCCTTTTTAACCCCTTCTTGGGGGTTAAAAGTGCCTCGCTATAGAGCTGCACAATTCTGGCTAAAATGAGAATCACGATTTCTTTGCTTAGAAGATAGATCACGATTCTCGTGGTGTAACATCATCTTTCGCATTAAAACAAAAAAAATTGGGCTAACTTTACTGTTTCATCTTTTGTTTTAATCCACTGAAATGCATTTTTTCCCCAAAAAATTGTGTTTGAAAGACTGCTGGGCAAATACAGTGTGACAAAAAAATATTGCAGCAATTGACATTTTATTCCCTAGGGTCTCTGCTAAAATATAAATAATGTTTGGGGGTTCCAAGTAATTTTCTAGCAAAAAATATTTTATTTAACTTAAGAAACAAGTGTCAGAAAAAGATTTAGACTTTAAAGTGGATGTAAACCCAATGTCATCCTTTCTAAACTACTGCCATAGGGGTTATCTATAAGGATATACATGCCTCCTGCATGTATCTTTACCTGTCAAATGTCTCCCCTCTGTCTGTTATGAGACCCGAAAAACTGCATATTCTGTGGGTGGGTCTGTTGTCTGGAGCTCGGTGGGTGGAGTCGTGATGTCAGTAGACTCCCCGCCCACCTCTACACTCCCCTTGTCAATATGCATTTTCTCCTGTGTATTTTTAACACTGAACTTCTGCTGAACTTCTGCTATGATCACTAACATCCAGTGAAAAGACAGAAAAGTAACCACATGACTTCAGGATGCCAAATCATGCTGAGGTGTGGAACAGCCAATCCTGGCAGAGCTGCTGAAGAAAGGAGTGGGAGGGAATTAAAACACAATGCATGTGTCTTAGGCTGGTGCACGAGATGTAACTCACCTGTCACTCACAGCAAGGGGGAGGATTTGACAAAGTTTTTGTCAGTTTGTCAAGAATTATCTCACTGAACAATAAAAGAGGATTGCTCAGAGATGGATTAACTCTGTGTGGCAAGACTGGGCTCAAATGATAGGAAATCTTATACTCTACAGTATGATATATATAAAAAAAAAAAAAAAAAATTCAGGTTTACATCCACATTAAGTGGTTAAACTTCCTGCATTTACATGTTGTTAAAACTTGGCAGACTGCCCAGATTTTTTCTTTACACACAGAAGTTTATCCCTTTGATCTAAGAAGGAAGAGTTAGTTACAATGTTTCATGTTAAAAACTTGGCAGACTGCCTGGATGTTTTCTTTTGATAGCTGAGTGAGCAGATAAGTCTCTCCAATTGTTATATGAAAGAATCGGCAAACTCTGCAATAGAGATCGTCAGGGGGGTTGAATCGAGATCACGATTTTTTTAACGATTAATTGTGCAGCTCTACCCCGCTACTGTCCGAAAAGCAGCGTCAAAGCAGAGTTTTACCGCTAACGCCGGCACCGCCCAAGTGTGAGAGTAACCTTAAAGTGATATTAACCACTTCAGCCCCGGAAGATTTTCCCCCCTAATGACCAGGCCATTTTTTGTGATACGGCACTGCGTCGCTTTAACTGACAATTGCGCGGTCGTGCGACGTTGTACCCAAACAAAATTGATGTCCTTTTTTCCCCACAAATAGAGCTTTCTTTTGGTGGTATTTGATCACCTCTGCAGTTTTTTGCGCTATAAACAAAAAAAGAGCGACAATTTTGAAAAAAACACAATATTTTGTACTTTTTGCTATAATTAATATCCCCCCAAAAAATTTAAACAAACAAATTTCTTCATCAGTTTAGGCCGATATATATTCTTCTACATATTTTTGGTAAAAAAAAATAGAATAAGCGTATATTGATTGGTTTGCGCAAAAGTTACAGCATCTACAAAATAGGGGATAGATTTGTGGAATTTTTATTATTTATTTTTTTTATTAGTGATGGCGGCGATCTGTGATTTTTATCGGGACTGAGACATTGCGGCGGACACTTTTGACACTTTTTTGGGACCTTTGTCATTTATACAGCGTTCAGTGCTATAAATAGCCACTGATCAATGTAAAAATGACACTGGCAGGGAAGGGGTTAACTCTAAGGGGCGATCAAGGAGTTAATTATGTTCCCTATGTGTGTTCTAACTGTGGGGGGAATGTGGCTGACTAGAGGAGGAGAGAGAACGTGTGTTCCTACTTAGTAGGAACACACAATCTCTCTCCTCTCCCCTGTCAGAACTGGGATTTGTGTGTTTACACACACAGCTCCCGGTTCTCGCTCTGTCACGAGCAATCGCGTGCGCGCCTGCTACAGCGTCTTAAAGAGCCGACATACAGCTACAATGGCTCACGCTGGGGAGCCAACCTGCCGCAGTATAACTGCAGCGGCTGGTCGGGAAGCTGTTAAAGTTTTGTTTTTATTTTTTGGCCAAAATAAAAAATAGGTTATACTCCATAGACACATACAACAACAGTAAGCCATGCTCCTCACTCCCTCCTCACAGGAGTTTGACTGACAGCAGCATGAGCATATTTCTCCCACTACTCTCAGCATCTCCTGTGAGGCCAGGAAATGGAGGATTGGTGCTGCAGCCAGGACAGTGCGGTGAGAGAAGTCAGGTAAATGTTTAGGGACATAGGGAGTAGAACAGGTAATAGGGAGAATGTATACCTGGGAATAGGTTAAAGTAAAAAAGTTTTTGCATTTAGAATCACTTTACCAAATACAATCAGTGAATGCCCAGGCTCCTGCAGACTATTTCTCCAGCCACTGGTCAGTACTGAGGCATGAGCCTTCTGTTATGAAGTGGAGGAAGTATCATTGCACTATGAGTGTGGTGATGTCAAAGCACCTGCACTTCATTAGGAACTACGAGTCCCTCTGCTGCAGTAGTTTTTTAATTCACAGATTCCTGTGAAAGAATGACATGGCTGTGTGGGCAGAACACCCTACAAAGCAGCGTCAAATATTGATGCCATGGGGAGAAGAACCCTGGATTCTGTAAGGGAGGCCAGTTTAGGGATGGGCGGTTGCGGGCTGTGACTATGTTTCATGTTATATTCTAAATATGGGCATAACATAAAAACATAGTCATAAAGGTGGACTTCTCTTCTAAGGGCTCCTCGTACCTGTCCATACATTAAAGACCAACTCTGGGGAACTTAAAAATGATCCCTTGCAGTGGGGATTTGCCTGTACTGCATGGGTTAACTGCTCATTTTGGTCTAGGGCAGGGGTCTCCGAACTTTCTAAACAAAGGGCCAGTTTACTGCCCTTCAGACTTTAGGGGGACCCGACTGTGGCCAGTGGGAGTAGAAAAGGTTCTGACATCAGTGGGAAAAAACAATGCCCCATCCTTGGTGTCAGTGAGAGGAATTGTATTCCATCATTGATGTCATTTGGCCCCATTGTTGGTGTCATTGGGAGAAATTGTCCCCATCATTGGTAGGAATTGTGTCCCGTCATTGGGAGAAATTATGTCCCATCACTGGTGTCCAATTACATGTAGCACACCGCTCAGGCAAATCAGTGAAGCAATTGACAGCTGTGGGTGCTCACCTCGGTTCGCCACCGTGGATGCAATATAGGAAAAACAGGGAATGGTGGCACACCACAGATGTAGTCAAAGTTCTTTGAAGATGTTTATTGATCATCCAGCCAAACATATACACACAATACGTTGACGTGTTTCACTTGAGCTTACTCATAACATTGGTTATGAGTAAGCTTGAGTGACTCGAGTGAAACACATCAAGGTATCTTGTGTATATGTCTGGCTGGATGATCAATAAACATCTTCAAAGAACTTGAAGACTACGTCTGTGGTGTGCCACCATTCCCTTAAACATGTGCATGCAGATGTGTGACCCTGGATGAAGACCCTTAAAAAGATTAGCATTCAAAAGACTCGCACAGAGTTATACATCTTTTAAATGACCCACCAAAACGTTAGAATCATCTCCTATGGTACACCATTACCTGTACTTGCAGAGATCACTCTGCATGACATCCTGAATTGATTACAGACAAATCAGTCTGTCCTGGATCATTCACACCAAAGTGAGTTGTGCTTTACACACTCATTTTTTGTTTATCAGATGCCTTATATTAAACAGCCCAGCAAATGCACCTCAGCTCAAAAAATAGGTTCTGCTCTATTTTCCAAAATGCCACACTCTTCATTTGCGCATTGTGATGAACAGCAACGCACTCTATAATGCATTATGTTACGGTGCAGTTATAATTCACGCTGAAGTATGAAAGAGCTTTTAAAGTGAAAGTAAACTTAATTTTTCCAAAATTTGCTAATAGGCAGGGTACTTATGATACGAGGCCCTATCGGTCTCTTCTGCCATAAATGCATCCTCCTGCCTGTCAGCCATCATGTACGCGCAGCTCAGCGATCATTTACAGCCCAGATCTCTGCTGCGGTGATGTGACTCCTGTGCGCATGCATGGGAATGATGTCATCACAGCCAAGCCTATCAAATAGCCAAAGGCATGGAAACCGGAAGGAAGATCCGGCAAAGATGGAAGCGCCAGGGGCCAGCTGGATCCATCCCACTGCAGCACTAGAGGGCGCCATTTGACAAGTAAGTCTGCCATAATATGCTGTGCATACTAGCACACTATGGCATAACCCAACTGAGGGTCCCTAAAAAGAAAATTATATAGCCAAGTTAACTACTGCTTTAAGCTGGCCACGCACTAGTAGCTTTTCAAACAAATGTCTGTATGAACAATCGTAGAAAACTTCTCAGTACATTTGATGACTTGATAAATGCCGTCCTAAAGTACTTCAAATTTTGTTTGCATTACCATTCGATTTTGGAACAAATGAACTTTCCCGAACGAAAAACTCATTCACTGTTAGAAATTTGTTCGTTCCACAAAAATCTTCCATTCTGCTCCTTAAAAATTTATGGTCACTTGAAAACAAAAGTCGATTTGACTCCCTTAATCGTTAGAAAACAGTACTTGCCGTTCTTCTGAAAAGCGGTTCACGGTGGATTGCTTTTCAGAGGTACTTGACAGGCACTGAAGAGGCGGTGTGTCTTTAACCCTCAAAATGCCAACCTATCATACCACAAACAACGGTTTTGGTGCGGCCCCCTTTACTTGAATGGGTCACATTTGGTGGCGCTAAAGCCTGCCGAATGCGACATGGCATTTTGTTTTTGCTGCAGCATGTGTACAGACCTGTGTGGCTGCATTGTTTTGTTTAGGAGGGCAGCTATATAACCACAGATCAGCCGCTTGCTTTTACTGCCCCAGGCTGCCAGTGTGAGGGTAAGGGGGTGGACATACCATTTGTGAATTGGGGGCTTATTTGCATTTAATGTTGGTTGGACAGGCACTGACCCCTTCACTCTTTCACATAAACCTGCACATTGCTCACTCCAAATGGGAGGCATTCATCATGCGGTTACATATACATTCTGAAAAAGCGGTGATTTTAAGAGATTGTAAGACTTTGTGAGCTGAACAAGATGACTACTGTGAAAATGACATGAACTTAACTAAATAAAGTACTAAATAATATACCATGCCATCATCACCAATAATCCTTATCATCCAGCTTCCTTTAAAGAATGAGCACGACAGCACACTTCACAATTTTGCATTCTGCTGGCTTTGACTTCCTTTGATGTTCCTCTGAATTCAGTCATCGCATCTCAGACGCAAAGAAAGTTGATGCTGGAAGACTTCCCTCTGTCAAACACTGTGATCATAGCTCTGAACATGGAGCACTGATTGCAGGTCTTGCTCTGATGAAGGCCCAAGGACAGTAGTAATAGCGCGCCGTGGAAAACAGTGGGTGTGGTCACATTGCATTAACCGTGAGAGGAGCTTAAAGGGGCACAGTGTCAGTTAGTACAGCAGTGGAAAATGGCAATCAGTAGAGCAGGGGACGGTGTCAGAAGGGCGAAGGTTGGTGTCAGTAGGGCAGTGGACGGTGTCAGTAGGGCGAAGGTTGGTGTCCGTAGGGCAGTGGACAGTGTCAGTAGGGTGAAGGTTGGTGTCAGTAGGGAAGTGGACGGTGTCAGTAGGGCGAAGGTTGGTGTCAGTAGGGCAGTGGACGGTGTCAGTAGGGCGAAGGTTGGTGTCCGTAGGGCAGTGGACAGTGTCAGTAGGGTGAAGGTTGGTGTCAGTAGGGAAGTGGACGGTGTCAGTAGGGCGAAGGTTGGTGTCAGTAGGGCAGTGGACAGTGTCAGTAGGGCGAAGGTTGGTGTCAGAAGGGCAGTGGACAGTGTCAGTAGGGTGAAGGTTGGTGTCAGTAGGGCAGTGGACGGTGTTAGTAGGGTGAAGGTTGGTGTCAGTAGGGCAGTGGACAGTGTCAGTAGGGCGAAGGTTGGTGTCAGAAGGGCAGTGGACAGTGTCAGTAGGGTGAAGGTTGGTGTCAGTAGGGCAGTGGACGGTGTCAGTAGGGCGAAGGCTGGTGTCAGTAGGGCAGTGGACGGTGTCAGTAGGGCGAAGGTTGGTGTCAGAAGGGCAGTGGACGGTGTCAGCAGGGCGAAGTTTGGTGTCAGTAGGGCAGTGGACGGTGTCAGTAGGGCGAAGTTTGGTGTCAGTAGGGCAGTGGACGGTGTCAGTAGGGTGAAGGTTGGTGTCGGAAGGGCAGTGGACAGTGTCAGTAGGGTGAAGGTTGGTGTCAGTAGGGCAGTACACGGTGTCAGTAGGGCGAAGGTTGGTGTCAGTAGGGCAGTGGACGGTGTCAGGAGGGCGAAGGTTGGTATCAGTAGGGCAGTGGACGGTGTCAGTGGGGCAAAGGTTGGTGTCAGGGCAGTGGACGGTGTCAGTGGGGCGAAGGTTGGTGTCAGTAGGGCATTGGACGGTGTCAGTAGGTCGAGGGGAAGCTGGGTAGGAGAAGCTTTGAGGCAGCATTTACAAGAACTGACCCTCTGCATTTTCCTCCTGCAGCTGTCAGCTGCTGAAGTAGGAAAATGCAGCTGATCAGTTATAGTAAATGCCACCCTCGCCTCCCCTATAAGGCTGGCCATACATGTTCCGTTTTCCTTTAGATTTACCTTAAACTGTGTAGTACAAGGGCCTGCCTAATAGAAAGCAGCCATAATTTTTTTACTGGCATGCAGAATATTTCTTAGGGAGGTCATGGTAATATTTGTACCAGGATCACATTTTTTCAACCCTGATATGTTCAGTTCTAGATCTATATTTTTGTGTTGTGTTTGACATGGACGGAGAATTGAAAAGTATTACACACTCCTCCACAAACTGTTGTAAGACTGTATAAGCACCAGATAGTTGTTCTTAATGGTCCTTAGGAAGCGGTTACATGCATTCAGAGACAGATGAGCGGCCCTAAATATCATAAAGAGTTGCTATTATTTTTTATTGTTTTCATATGTTTTCTTTCTTTGCTCTACTGCTGATAACCTGCAGCCTCTTTGCAGCTGCTTCCTATCTAGATGCATATACTCCAGTAATGGATACATGGCATTACTCAGGAGTAAACTTTCTGATGGTGGCAGCAGTGGGCCATACTCGTGTATATCCACTGGAAGCCCATAATATAGGGTAACAATGCAAAAGCAGAATCTTAAGAAAGGGAGAAAGTGTTGTCCTAACAGCAAGTACCTGAACAAGGACCTTCCTGGCAGGATCACCAGATGTAATTTTTAAAGAAAATGGGAGATTTAGGAATATTGAAAATTACTTTTGGAATTACATTATTTTATTATATGAGATTTTAGTGATTGTGTCTACATATGCCTTCATTTTTTTCCCATGCAAAAACAGTTTGAAATTTGGACTGGGTGTGCTTTTGCTGTGATGAAACACTAAGGTTCCACCAACTGTACATGTGCTACCTGGCTTGCTTTGCCAATACTGAGCTGGCCGTGTATGTACAGATACAGGCACAGCCAACAGAGGATTTTCTGCAAGCATGTAAGAACATGTTGGGGAACTAGCAAAAGAAAAGTGTTTCTGTATTTGTACTTCTTTCATGTTCTTTTGAACAGAACACATTAATATCAGTTTACATACCTTTAGTTTAGCCCTCCTCATCACATAGATATCTACAGACCTCAACTCACAGGCCTACTCCTAAACTGTCTATACACTGATCAAAGTTCATCTGCTTCAGCAGGGCTGAATTTCAGTGTATGACCGTCCCTGCTCGACACAATTTGATCATTTGATCAAAGAAACATGCTGGGAAACATTAGTCGATCAGTGGCTGCAGCTGCTGATCAGTGTATTCTGACAGCAGTGGGTCCTGCTGTAAGAATACAATGTCCTGGAGGGCGGGCAGATTCACATAAATTAGATCGCTGAAGGAATCTGTTGAATGAAAAAAATTAAAAGTGTATGGTCTTTAGACTAAAGCCGGCCATAGACGGAGCGATTTTTTTATTTCCTGCAACCCGTGGTTGCAGGAAAGAATATCGGTCAGTTTTCCCATCAGCACAGTTAGTCACTTGATTTGCCCATCAACACAGTCAGTGTTGATTAGGTAAACCCTCCCACGAAGCCATTGTGTTCTCCCAGCAGGAGAACACAGTATTTACTGCTAGCAACTATATAGCCACTAGCAATAATTGCATGTAAAATCCAACAGGCTGGTTGTACCCAAATTGATTGACTGTTCAAATTGGGTACAATCAGTCTTCCCGTACATGGTTCAAGTCTGGGCCGGTCTCTGCTGAACTGGCCGAGATTCGAACAGTCTGTGGGTGGCTTAAGGTTTACACAAGGTTACAGTGTATGCAAGAAATAACATGTATTGGTGCTCCATATTTTTTGTTTTGGCTGGTTAAAAGAGCACTTTGGGCACTGTGCTTTATTTAGAAAAAAATAATAACAAAAACGACCCTCTAGAACAGGGATACCAAACCGCTGGCCCGTGGCGTCCTTTGATGTAGCCCGCTACCTCCTGCTCTAGGATGGCGGGTTGGCAAGCCCTGATTGCGGGGTACCTGACCTGCCATCCCCGAGCATCAGTGTGAGGAACAGAGCCAACAATAGAGGAAGCAGAGTCGTTGCTTCTTGTATAGTGCTGGCTTCTGTCACAGGCGGAGTGATACCAAATGTACTCCGCCTGTGACGGGAGATACAGGAAGCATCGTTTCTGCTCTCTACTGCAGCCACATGCTTCCTCCAGCACCGGCTCCTGTTACACTAATGCTCTGGGATGGTGGGTTGGGAACCAGCCAGCAGTACTCACCAGCAGTACAGCCAGCAATAGCCAGCAGCAGTACCCACCAGCAGTACTCACCAGCAGTACCCACCAGCAATACCAGCCAGCCGAACCCACCAGCAGCACCCACCAGCAGTACCAGCCAGCACTATCAGCAAACAGGACCCACCAGCAGTACCAGCCCTGGAGGACAGCCAGCAGCAGCCACCAGCCACACCCGCCTGAAGATTGAGGTCAATTGAGGTGCAGGTAAACCGCAGTGCATCAATGTGAAAGCAGCCTTAGGCCCCTTTCACATGGTCTGCCTGATCATGTCCACCAGTCTGTTTTTCAGGTGGACCCAATCGGACCCGCTATTGGCCTCTATAGAGCGGCAGATGTAAACGGACTTGTGTCCATTTACACCCGCCTATCTCCAATCTGACCCACTTAAAAAAACCAGAAGGGGACCTTTCCCCTTCTGTCTGGGTGTATCGGATTGGAGGGCCCATTAAGTAGAGCAGGCTGTGTCCGTGTCTGCTCTGCATATGCAGAGTGGACACGGAACTGTCATCTGCCCTCTCACTGTGGCCTGTGACCGGTTACCAAGTCGCTAACCTGGCCCTTGCTTCTCAAAAGGTTGGGAACCCCTGTTCTAGAATAATGATAAGAAAATAAGTTGGAAATCCAGGAAAAAGGACTAGCCTACAATTTGCACTTAACTATATATATATATATATATATCTTAGTCCGTAGGGTTCAATATTGAGTTGGCCCACCCTTCGCAGCTATAACAGCTTCAACTCTTCTGCACTCTTGTGCACAAAGCAAGGTCCATAAAGACATGGATGAGTGAGTTTGGGGTGCAGGAACTTGACTGGTCTGCACAGAGTCCTGACCTCAACCCATTAAAACACCTTTGGGATGAATTAGAGCGGAGACTATGAGCCAGGCCTTCATCCTACATCAGTGCCTAACCCCACAAATGTGCTTCTGGGAGAATGGTCAAACATTCCCATAGACACACTCCTAAACCTTGTGGACAGCTTTCCCAGAAGAGTTGAAGCTGTTATAGCTGTAAAGGGTGGGCCAACTCAATATTGAACCCTACGGACTAAGACTGGGATATCATTAAATTTCATGTGCGTGTAAAGGCAGGTGTCCCAATACTTTTGGTAATATAGTGTATATATTTGCTCAATTTGCAGGGTATCTTACAATTTAATAGCCATTGTCAGCATTCGTGCACTTCCCTGATCATACTTTACCTTATTCTCCACATATTAAACAAATCTACCTGTAGATATTTAGGAAAAGAAAGTGATGATTCAACCATTGCAGGCAGAAAACTGCTTTGCTACTTTGAGTTTGTGTTAGGCCAGTAGAAAATGCACACTATCAAATCTTTTTTACTTTTCATTTGTTGGGTAATTTACATGGGTTTCCATTTTATTTACATTTGCATTCCTTCCTTGAAATTAATGTTTCAAATAATGTTTAGGTTTTAATTACTTGTAATAAGAGCTCTGTGCCTAGAGGACACCTACTGTGCTTGACAAACCATTGCTGCACTATGCTCATTACATGTAACTGAAAGGGCCATGCATTCTATGCTTGAAGTGTGCAACTCCCCCCTCATCCCCCCCCCCCCCCAATAGTTACCTAAGTCTGATCTAGATCGAGCAATGTGCACGAGACCAGAGGTTCTCCCAGGTCTCTGCCTCCTGATTGGCTGAGATGCAGCAGCAGGAGCCATTGGCTCCAGAGAGGTGGGGGGTGGGCCCGAGTCACGCTCACTGGGTTTTCTGGACACAGAGAGCTGTCTCGGGAGCGTGCACGCATGAGTGCCCTGGCAGCAAGTGGCTTGCTATGGGGGCACTCGGCAAGGGGGGGGCCCAAAGCACTGGCGGGGGACCCAAGAAGAGGAGGATCTGGGCTGCTCTGTGCAAAAACCACTACACAGAGCAGGTAAGTATAACATGTTTGTTATTTTTTTAAATACATTTTTTACCTTTACAATTACTGTTGTATCTTTACTCTCATTTCCTTCACTTTGCCTATAGTATCTGATTGAAGGGGGTTGATTTACTAAAGGCAAATAGGCCATTCACTTTGCAAGTTAAGTTGCACCAGAGCTTAGTGAATGTGGTGACGTTTGTTTGCAAAGAATACTTGATCAAGTGCAAGGAAAATAATAAAAACAGTATTTTTGCTTGCACATGATTGGATGATGGAAGTCAGTAGCGCTTCACCTAATTCACTAAGCTTGGGGAATAATTCAGTGAAAAACCTGCTGTAGTTAGTAGACCCCAGCACATTTTCCCATGCTGGGACCTCCATAGTACTATGCGATTTCCCTGCGGCTTTGATTTTGGAAAAGGTGCAAGGACCTTTTCACTGTGTTTTCTGTAGGTACAGCAGCCCATTCAAATTCAGCAACAAGGAAACTGACATAGTGTGAAAATAGCCTTATAATGCCTATGGACAACCTAAGAATTACTGTATACAAGCTGATACCTCTGGCAGGAGTTTTTAATCCTAGTATGCCTTACAATTTGTAGTGATTCCCTAGGAGGTAATAATGTGTTTTTCCTATTGGAAGTTCTCATTGCCCACCACATTTATGGTCTATTTTTTCATAATTTGTATTTTTTTTCGGTTCTCAATAGTACAATAAAAAATAACATCCATTATTTTACTTTATTTTCTGAGGGAGAAGAATGCACATCCTAGTTCTGTTTCCCACTCTCTGATATAAAATAAATCTGTTTCTGCTGAGAATTGCAGAAGCAATTGGTACATAAAGCAAAAAGTATGTTCAGGTTTCAGAACACTTACAAAATGTATGGCATAACATATTGCGTACTGCATTGACATGTAAAAGTAAGTCTTCCGTCTTCTGTCTTCCCCAAGTGAGAAAAGATATACCGAGCGCCGCGGCAAGGTCATCCAGTGCCTGGGGCAAAGATGGCAAACTGTGCCCCCCCCCCCCCCCCCCGTTCATGATGTGCAAGCTTAGGGGATCCTACACCCTGCAGTCCCTTGCTTGTCAAAATCACTGCCACTGTCACTACTCCTGTCAGCCTTGCAACAGAAGGAAGGTACCCTCATCCCTACAGTTAATCATTGCGCCCAGGGCAGTTGTCCCTCCCGCCCACCCCTTGTCCCGGCCCTGGATATATCGTATGAAAAATAATAGTGAAGCTGCTCTGAGAATGAGTTTCGTTTTTTCCTGTGTTAAGGTGGCCATATACAGTATATGCCAGAGCATTTGACACTGCATGCACAATCTGCTGTCCTGAAGGCATGTCTATCAACAAGCAGCCCCCTAAACATGTATGCTTGGCTTGACCAAGTAAGCAGATGGGAATCAGCTGCTGCCATATAGACAAGGGATTGTTGGCAGCTGTCACACAAAGTAGATTAATAAAAAAAAATAAGTAAAACAAGAGCGAGAGTAATACTACTGTTCTGTATTTTCTTGTTAGCAGGAGCACTGGGTCTTGCATATACTGGCTACTATGGAAACCATTCCTCCTGTCAGGGTTTGGCGAATCGGGAATGTGTTTCTGTGGTGTACAGAAGTTTACAGATTCAGCAGTCTTAGTGGTAAACAGAGGTGTATGTATTCACTGACATTTTTGTTACGTTTCTGTACACCAAATTAATGTTTGTTAAATCAGGCGTTACATGTGATTAGTTCTTCTTTATCTTTGGATCCATTATATGCTCAAACATTTTTTTTAAAATTAAAATTGGCTATGCTGCATGTGAGTTTACCATGAAAGTTGCCCCTGCTGACTTTATTTTAAATTGTGCACACTTTGGGGCTGTTTTCTTTAAAGCGGTTGTAAACCCTTACATATACCCAGTGAAGGGACTATCCTCAGGTGATGCATAGGGGGTTATTTACTAAAGGAAAATCCACTTTGCACTGCAAGTGCACTTGGAAGTAAAAACACTGTAGATCCGAGGGGGACATGCAAGGACAAAAAAAAAACAGCAATTTTAGCTTGCACATGATTGGATGATAAAATCAGCAGAGCTTCCCCTCATTTCAGATCTACACCTAAGATTTAGAGCGACTGCACTTCCAAGTGCACTTTCAGTGCAAAGTGGATTTGCCTTTCGTAAATAACCCCCATGGTGATTAAACAAATCCTCCTACATAGGTTGTATGTGTCTATCTGCAGTTTTCTCTTCTCTACATCTGTTCAAAATACTGAATTTAAAAGCTTGTCTGATATTTCAGAAAAAAGGGGGCAGAGAGCTGAAATTACACTCTGCAGAGCTCTGTAAAGAGAGGTCTGAGACCTGATTGGAGGGAAGAGACATGCCCCCCCCCCCTTCACACAGCTCACAGGAACAGAGCTGAGGCTGTCAATCAGCTTAAGGCTCCTCCCCTGTCACCATTTTTCTCCTGGTGTCAGGAAAACCTGTCAGAAGTGATTCATGTTTATACAGGGGAATGAAGCAGCAGACAGAAATAAAACTTAGTGCTTTAAATGAGACAAGTACACACTATAGAGGGATATGCTTTGTTCATATTTCATGTCTGAGGTTTACAACCACTTTTAAGACAGGTTCCCCAATAGCATAAACTCACCTTTCCTTTGCTCCCCAGGCACTCAGTTTTACACCAAAATGAGGTGCGGGATAATCACGTTCCCTTTGTGTTCAAAATGCACCTCAAACACAGGTCATAAACGCTGTGCATTTGCCTGGCCTGGATCATATGGTACAAAAGTACAGAACTAACTGGCCCTTAAAGTGATTGTAAAGGTAACATTTAAAAAAAAAAACATGTCTATACTTGCCTGCTCCGGCCACAAACCTCCTCTTTTCGGGTCCCCCACCAGCGCTCCTGGCCCCTCCCCCTGTCCAGTGCCCCTTTGGGAAGCCGCTTCCCATGGGGTCACTTGTGTGTGCTCGAACTCGAGCCCCGATGCTTCGTCCATTGACACAGAGCCAGACTCGGCCCCGCCTCCTGCTCCCTTGTCACTGGCTTTGATTGACAGCCATGGAAGCCAATGGCTCCGGGTGCCCCAGCAAAGCCAGTGAGACCCAGAAGTGAGGGGAGAGAAGAGCTGCAGATGTGCATGGCATTGGATCGAATGAGAGCTCAAGTAAGTAAAAGGGGGGGTGAGGGAGGATGCTGACACCGAAACATGTTATACCTTAATGCAAGGAATGCATTAAGGTAAAAAATGTTTTTTGGCTTTAAAATCACTTTAACCACCTCAATACAGTGCATTTTCACCCCCTTCCTGCCTAAGCCATTTTTCAGCTTTCAGCGCTGTCACATTTTGAATGACAATTGCGCTGTCATTCAACACTGTACCCAAATTAAATTTTTATTATTTTTTCCCCACAAATAGAGCTTTCTTTTGGTGGTATTTGATCACCTCTGTGGTTTTTAATTTTTGCGCTATAAACAAAATAAGAGGGACAAGTTTGAAAAAAACACAATATGTTTTACTTTTTGCTATAATAAATATCCAATTTTTTTTTTTTTTTAAAACAAATTTTTTCTCAATTTAGGCCGATAGGTATTCTTCTACATATTTTTGGTAAAAAAAAAAAAAAAAAAAAATCGCAATAAGCGTATATTGATTGGTTTGCGCAAAAGTTATAGCGTCTACAAAATAGGGGATAGATTTATAGAATTTTTATTATTTGTTTTTTTTTTTTTTTACTAGTAATGGCGGTGATCTGCGATTTTTATCGTGACTGCGATATTTTGGCAGACACATCGGACACTTTTGACACATTTTTGGGACCATTCACATGTATACAGCGATCCGTGCTATAAAAATGCACTGATTACTGTATAAATGACTGGCAGGGGAGGGGTTAACACTAGGGGTGATCGAAGGGTTAATTATGTTCCTAGGGAATGTTTCTAACTGAAGGGGAAGAGGACTCACAAGGGGAGGAGACCGATCAGTGTTGCTCTATACTGAGAACACACATCGGTCTCCTATCCTCTCTGACAGGACGTGGATCTGTGTGTTTACACACACAGATCCACGTCCTGCCGTGTTACCGGGCAATCACGTGTGCCTGGCGGACATCGCGGCCACCGGGCACGCGCATGATGTGCCTAGTGACACGGCGTGCGTGCGCGATTGCCGCCGGCGCGCGCCCACCCCCTGGTGGGTAGGGAAGGCGTCATATGACGCCCTCCCAGAACGAGAGCCGCGCTGCCTGGCCGGTTAAGGAGAAAAATGTGACAGCACAAAAGCAGTGTTACCTGTTCACATGGGGCTAGGGAGACAGTAAGCCCTTTGTAAAGTGATCTTGCCATTACAGGGTCACTTGTACAAAAGGAACACCCTGTAAAAGAGGCAATACACTTAACTTTTTGGTAGCCTGTGTGTTGAAATGCTGCTTCATCCCTTTTTCTCTGACTGCAGCAGGTATTCCACACTTCCAGGTGTGCAGAATACATGCTCCCCCTACTGCATATAGTGGTTCCTCCTGCTGGCTCGTACATCAGTACAAGATGTAAAAGCTGTCGGAAGGAACCACTGTGTATAGTGGGGGAGCAAGAATTCCACCCACCCAAAGGTGGATAAATTGCCTCTTCTTTTACAGGATGTTCCTTTTTTGTAAGTGACTCCATGGGGACAAAATCACTTTAAGCTTCAAATGGAGATTAGGCTAGAATGTACACAGGGCTGTCTTTCTTCACTTCTACGAATAAGCAAAGGGAAGGTAGGTACAGTATATGCTGCCTTGGAAGATTAACTTTCATATCCTTGCCTGTCTGATTTCCTCTAAGACCTCAAAAGTCACAATGACCTGCTGTACTACCAAAGTGCACTGCATATATATATATATATTCAAAACAGGTATAGAGGCACTCTCGGGTCTTGCAGCGGATACAACAAAACAACAGCATTTTTATTGTTGACATTTCGATGAAGCTCAGTCCATCTTTCTTAAGACCATTTATATATATTGTGCGAGAAAAATATGGAACCACTACATGACCTCACTATTCACAGTGTGAGTTAGGTGTCATGCATCCATGGTAACTGTGCATTTATAATTAATTGTTGTAATTATTATTCTGTAATTATAAGCATCATGCAGACCATGGGTTGCCATGCAAACAAAAAATGACTGCCTTGGGATCCCAACAATTCCTGTAGTGTACTGTGTGAACACAGTCAACAAATGTTTACAGTCTCCTGTACTTCTGATTCTATAACCACTGCCGTGAAAGAACATTGGTACACTTATCTTTTCATTTTTACCCTCCCTCCCCCCAAGTCTTAGGCCTCTTTCACACGGACTGTCCGTTCAGATCCGCCTGTCAGTTTTTTAGGCGGACCTGAACGGACACTCCATGGAGGTCTATGGAGCGTCGGATGTCAGCGGTGACATGTCCGCTGACATCCGACCCGCTCCGATCCGAAAAAGTGTAACGGAGGACAAACCTACTTTTCCATCCGTTTTCGGATCGGATCGGATGACGACGGACTCTACGGTCCGTCATCACCCGATCCCCCATAGGGGAGAGCGGCGCTCTGACAGGTTCGGACCTGTCATTTTCCTGCTCAGCGGGGATCGGCGGAGCGATCCCCGCTGAGCAAGCGGATGTTCACGGGGCGGATCATCACTGATCCGCCCCATGTGAAAGAGCCCTTATACAACACCTATGTCAAGAGATGTTATGTAGAATCTACATAAAAATGGAATGCAATGATTTGAAAAATCTCATAGATCCATGTTTTATTCACTATAGAAAATAGAATACATATCAAATGCTTAAACTTAAAAAAGTGTCCATTTTAAGAAAAAAGTGATGGCAGCAACATGTCTCAAAAAATGTATGGACAAATTAAACAGGACTGGTCCCAGCACAGAACCCTGTGGGACCCCACTACCCACCCCTGACCATCCTGAGTACACCCCATTTATCACCACCCTCTGAACTCGTTCTTGTAGCCAGTTTTCAATACTGTACATGTACTCACCCTATGGTCCATGCCAACAGACCTTATTTTGTACAGTAAATGTTTATGGGGAACTGTGTCAAATGCTTTTGCAAAATCCAGATACACCACGTTCATGGGCCTTCCTTTATCTAGATGGCAATTCACCTCCTCATAGAAGGTTAATAGATTGGTTTGGCAAGAACGATTCTTGACGAATCCATGCTGATTACTGCTAATAATACCATTCCTATTACTAAAATCTTGTATATAGTCCCTTATCATCCCCTCCAAGAGTTTACATACTATTGATGTTAGGCTAACTGGTCTGTAATTCCCAGGGATGTATTTTGGGCCCTTTTTAAATATTGGTGCTACATTGGCTTTTCTCCAATCAGCTGGTACCATGCCAGTCAGTAGACTGTCAGTAAAATTAGGAACAATGGTCTGGCAATTACTTGACTGAGTTCCCTAAGTACCATCGGGTGCAAGCCACCTGGTCCCGGTGATTTATTAATGTTAAGTTTCCCAAGTCTAATTTTAATTCTGTCCTCTGTTAACCATGGAGGTGCTTCCTGTGTTGTGTCATGAGGATAAACACTGCAGTTTTGGTTACTGAAGCCCCCCAATTCCCTTGTGAAGACTGAGGAGAAGAATAATTTCAATACCTTCGCTATCTCCCCATCCTTTGTAACCAGATGTCCTTCCTCATTCTTTATGGGGCCAATATGGTCTGTCCTCCCTTTTTTACTGTTTACATACTTAAAGAATTTCTTGGGATTTTTTTTGCTCTCCTCCACTATGTGTCTTTCATGTTCTAGCTTAGCCATCCTTTTTGCACCCTTACATTTCTTGTTGCATTCTTTATAAAGTCTAAATGTTGATGATGATCCCTCAACCATGTATTTTTTGAAGTCCTTCTCTTTTGCTTTTATATGCATTTTTATATTGGAGTTAAGCCATCCAGGACTTTTGTTCGCTCTTTTAAATGTATTACCCAATGGGATGCATTGGCTAATGCCCTTATTTAATATGCACTTAAAGCAAACCCATCTCTCCTCCGTGTTCTTTGTTCCTAAGGTTTTATCCCAATTTATGCCTTCTAGCAAGGCTCGTAGTTTAGGGAAGTTGGCTCTTTTGAAATTCAGTGTCTTTGTATTCCCCTTATGTTTCCTATTTGTGTGATTTATACTGAAGCCAATTGACCTGTAATCGCTGTTACCTAAATTTCCCCGTATTTCTACATTCCTGATCAGTTCTGTATTGTTGTTAATCAGTAGATCCAGTAACGCTTTATTTCTAGTTGGTGCATCTACCATCTGACCCATAAAATTGTCCTGCAAGACATTTAGGAACTAGCGAGCCTTAGATGAATGCGCGGTTCCCTCCGCCCAGTCTATGTCTGGATAGTTAAAATCCCCCATTATGATAACACTTCCCATCCTTGCTGCTAATCCAAATTTTCATAACAAGTTGGAAGATCCCTCTACTCTTTAGTCAGGAGGACACAGTGCCCATGGTTGCCAAAAAGAATGTCAAATTTTGATTCATCTGACCACAGAACAGTTTTCCACTTTGCAACAGACCATTTAAATGAGCTTTGTCCCAGAAAAGACTACAGTGTTTCTGGATCATGTTCAGATGTGACTTCTTCTTTGCATGATAGCAAAGATAGATCATCACGATAGTCACATGGTACGAAGTCACATGGTACGGTGACGTAACACCTAGGGAGGAGGAGCTGGTGACGTCACACCGCAACTGGAAGTGAGCAGAGCGCCATTTTGTTGGAGGTACACAAAAGTACAGAGGCTGCATCCATAAAGAAACATACAGGCGATTTTTTATTTAGTATTTTGAGTGAATTTTTAAACATTTACCAGAAATAAAGTCATATATGCAGTGAGAACTATAAGTATTACTCTCTTTTGGGTCCCACATGTGAGAAGATCTTAAGATGATCCAGGATGGCAACGGATTAATATCTAAGTATCTCCACTGACCAGGAGGGAAATACACAGAGGAACACTATAACCCCATTACAAAGGGGAAAAACGTGGTTGACCTAGAGTAAATTGGGTCCATCTTGTGAGGTGAGAGCGGTATAACACTGGTGGAGCACTACAAATACTAGCAACTCTAGAGTATACACTGGTGGATAAGATCATATAGATATACAGTGGGGACGGAAAGTATTCAGACCCCCTTAAGTTTTTCACTCTTTGTTATATTGCAGCCATTTGCTAAAATCATTTAAGTTCATTTTTTTCCTCATTAATGTACACACAGCACCCCATATTGTCAGAAAAACACAGAATTGTTGACATTTTTGCAGATTTATTAAAAAAGAAAAACGGAAATATCACATGGTCCTAAGTATTCAGACCCTTTGCTCAGTATTTAGTAGAAGCACCCTTTTGATCTAATACAGCTATGAGTCTTTTTGTAAAAGATGCAACAAGTTTTTCACACCTGGATTTGGGGATCCTCTGCCATTTCTCCTTGCAGATCCTCTCCAGTCATGTCAGGTTGGATGGTAAACATTGGTGGACAACCATTTTTAGGTCTCTCCAGAGATGCTCAATTGAGTTTAAGTCAGGGCTCTGGCTGGGCCATTCAAGAACAGTCATGGAGTTGTTGTGAAGCCACTCCTTTGTTATTTTAGCTGTGTGCTTTGGGTCATTGTCTTGTTGGAAGGTAAACCTTCGGCCCAGTCTGAGGTCCTGAGCACTCTGGAGAAGGTTTTTCTCCAGGATATTCCTGTACTTGGCCACATTCATCTTTCTCTCGATTACAACCAGTCGTCCTGTCCCTGCAGCTGAAAAACACCCCCACAGCATGATGCTGCTACCACCATGCTTCACTGTTGGGACTGTATTGGACAGGTGATGAGCAGTGCCTGGTTTTCTCCACACATACCGCTTAGACTTACGGCCAAAAAGTTCTATCTTGGTCTCATCAGACCAGAGAATCTTATTTCTCACCATCTTGGAGTGCTTCAGCTGTTTTTTAGCAAACTCCATGTGGGTTTTCATGTGTCTTGCACTGAGGAGAGGCTTCCGTCGGGCCACTCTGCCATAAAGCCCCGACTGGTGGAGAGCTGCAGTGATGGTTGACTTTCTACAACTTTCTCCCATCTCCCGACTGCATCTCTTGAGCTCAGCCACAGTGATCTTTGGGTTCTTCTTTACCTCTCTCACCAAGGCTCTTCTCCCCCGATAGCTCAGTTTGGCCGGATGGCCAGCTCTAGGAAGGGTTCTGGTCGTCCCAAACGTCTTCCATTTAAGGATTATGGAGGCCACTGTGCTCTTAGGAACCTTAAGTGCAGCAGAAATTTTTTGTAACCTTGGCCAGATCTGTGCCTTGCCACAATTCTGTCTCTGAGCTCTTCAGGCAGTTCATTTGACCTCATGATTCTCATTTGCTCTGACATGCACTGTCTTATATAGGTCTTATATAGACAGGTGTGTGGCTTTCCTAATCTAGTCCAATCAGTATAATCAAACACAGCTGGACTCAAATGAAGGTGTAGAACCATCTCAAGGATGATCAGAAGAAATAGACAGCACCTGAGTTAAATATATGAGTGTCACAGCAAAGGGTCTGAATACTTAGGACCATGTGATATTTCCGTTTTTCTTTTTTAATAAATCTGCAAAAATGTCAACAATTCTGTGTTTTTCTGTCAATATGGGTTGTTGTGTGTACATTAATGAGGAAAAAAATGAACTTAAATGATTTTAGCAAATGGCTGCAATATAACAAAGAGTGAAAAATTTAAGGGGGTCTGAATACTTTCCGTCCCCACTGTATATATTTTATAAAATATAGAATGCACTTTATCTGAACATATGAGATTTGCACATATAAGGACTGCACATTTTTGCTTTTGTTTTGATCTGCACGTATTGCACTTTATTGATTATATGTGATTTTGCATATTGTAGGATTGGTAATTTATATTGCGTAGGCACAAATTATTATTATTAATCTTCCTTTTAGTACCACTTACTTTGCCAGCTTTTTGTTGCCCTGTACCAACTTTTTTGAGATGTGTTGCTGCCATCAATTTTAAAATTACCTTATTTTTTTCTAAAAATGGTACATTTTCTCAGTTTAAATATTTGATACGTTTTCTATTTTCTATTGTGAATAAAATTTTTTTTTTTTATTTGCAAATCATTGCATTCTGTTTTTATGTAGCATGGAATTGGAATTATGGAATTGGGGTTGTACTTACCCATCCACACTCCTGCCAAGTCCATGCTGTACAGCCCACAGGGAGCAGTACAGCCAACTATTGTAAACTCTCCCAGTCTGTCCCATACTTCTTCTAGGCTTGTGCTGAAGATGTTCATCCATTCCCAAGGAGAGGCCGCTTATCATGCATGCCAACAATAAACAACTGTTCTGTCAGAAATAATGAGGTTAATCCATGCATGAACAGAATGAGGACTGAACAGGACCAGTTTACAGCAGAGGCTGGACAGGTGAGTATAGGACTTTAGGGAGGTGTTGGGGGTGTAAAATTAAAGAATAACTTTAGAAAAGTTATCCTTTAACTTTGCCTTATTCGTGTTCATTTGTTAACCGGTTCCCGACCGGCGCACGCCTATGTACGTCGGCAGAATGGCACGGCTGGGCAAATGGACATACAGGTACGTCCATTTGAATTCCCCGCCGTGCCATTGCGTGCACGCCGGCGGCGGCGCGCGCGCACCGGCCGTGAGCTCCGTGAGTCGGGTCGCGGGTCCCGTGGACTCAATCGCCGCGGGGATACCCGCGATCGCCTCACGGACAAGGAAACGCTGATGTAAACAGCATCTCCATGTTCTGCCTAGTGACAGTGTCACTGGATCTCTGCTCCCTGTCATCGGAGTAGAGATCAGTGACGTCACACACACAGCCCATCCCTCCTACAGTTAGAATCACTCCCCTAGGACACACTTAACCCCTCCCTGCCCCCTAGTGGTTAACCCCTTCACTGCCAGTGTCATTTACACAGTAATCAGTGCATTTTTACAGCACACTGATAGCTGTATAAATGACAATGGTCCCAAAAATGTGTCAAAAATGTCCGACATGTCCACCATAACGTCGCAGTCACAATAAAAATCGCTGATCGCCACCATTACTAGTAAAAAAAAAAAATTATTAATAAAAATGCCATAAAACTATCCTCTATTTAGTAAACGCTATAACTTTTGCGCAAACCAATCAATAAATGCTTATTGCGATTTTTTGTTACCAAAAATATGTAGAAGAATACGATCGGCCTAAACTGAGGAAAAAAAATGTTTTTTTATATATTTTTGGGGGATATTTATTATACCAAAATGTAAAAAATAATGCGTTTTTTTCAAAATTGTCGCTCTTATTTTGTTTATAACGCAAAAAATAAAAATCGCAGAGGCGATCAAATACCACCAAAAGAAAGCTCTATTTGTGGGAAAAAAAGGACGTCAATTTTGTTTGGGAGCCACGTCGCACGACCGCGCAATTGTAAGTTAAAGCGACGCAGTGCCGAATCACAAAAAACGATCTGGTCAGGAAGGGGGTAAAATCTTCCGGGGCTGAAGCGGTTAAATAAGTAGTGGTCCAGGCATGCGATATTTCAGCAATAGCATGCAACAGAATACAATATTGGCATGCATTAAAAAGGGGATTCACTCCAGAGACAGAACAATAATTCTCCCGCTCTACAAGACTCTGGTCCGGCCGCATCTTGAGTATGCAGTCCAGTTCTGGGCACGAGTCCCTAAGAAGGATGTGCTGGAACTGGAAAAAGTCCAGAAAAGAGCAACAAAGCTAATAAAGGGACTGGAGGATCTCAGCTATGGGGAAAGACTACAAGCATTGAACTTATTTTCTCTGGAGAGGAGACGCTTGAGAGTGAATATTATAGATCCCCTAGGTACAAATACCTTACTGGGGACCTTAGCATAGGGAAAAACATTTAAGTGAAAGGGAGTTTAAAAAGACGCACGGTCATTCACTGAAATTGGAAGAGAAGCAGTTTAACCTTAATCTGCGTAGGGGTTCTTTACTGTCAGAGCAGTAAGGATCTGGAATTCTTTTCCACAAGCAGTGGTATCATGCTGATGTCATTGCGTTTGTGTTTCTGAACGAATGGGTGTTCGCAAGCCGGCCGGTTCTTGCTGATTTTTAACTGTGCTTCCTGTAAGTGTGTTTTTATTTCTCTTTAATAAATGGTACTATCAGAATTACACTATGGAGAGTTCCCTCTTTCTCATTTTTGGGTGACACTTGATATCCATTCGTGAGTCTTGTTTGATCAAGTTATTGGACTATCGGCTGTTCATCGCTCCTGTGTCTGACGCCATTGGAGTTACTGCCCCGGATCTCTGTGGATAAAGGCCTCGGCTGGGTGTTTAGCCGCAAGCTCTTTTTGCTTGCCTTTTGGTAAGCCTGCATTTTATTTGGTGTTCGGCACTTATTGGTGGTGGAAGATCATACACTTTCTTTGTTTCAATCAACATAATTACCTGTGCAGTATTATGTGATTCATGGACATCACCTGACACATTTTATTCACTTTCTATTTTTGGAATTCTATTTTTGTATTCACTGCATCATTTAGCTATATATGTGTTTATATATAATATCAGTTTATAATTTAGCACTGTTCATCACTGTTTCAATGGTTCACTGTTAGCGCAGCTATTTTTTATTTTTCTGAGTGGTATCAGCAGGGAGAGCCAATAGCTTCAAAAAATGATTAGACGGGGACCTTTGCGATCACGACATACAGGGATATACGATTTACTATTGACATAAATAGTATTTTAAATAGGATTTTAATTAAAAAAATAAAAATTGTTTGTGGCCAACCACAGCTAATCATAATAGTATACACTGAATGAATGGACTTCATTCAGAAAGAAATGGTTGCTTATAACTGTGATTATCTCCTTATGACTTTTTTTTTTTTTTACATACTGTCACCAGTCAGTGTCCCTGATTACCACCACTCCAGTTATATGATGATGCTATACTGCACTGGTGACAGTTTGTAAAAAAAATTGTGAAACATTTTTTTTTTTTAATTTCTTAAATTTCCAAAACATTGTAACAAAAAAATTACAATTTCAAAGAACTCTCCATGCCTCTTACTAAATACCTTGACTATTTACTTTCCAAAAAGGGGTCATTTGGGGGGTATTTTTTACTGTCCCAGCACTCTCTGGACTCAAGAAATGAGATAGGCCGTCGGTACATAAGGACTGATCTATTTTCAGATATACAGAATATACCATAGTCAGTGGACTTTATAACTTTCCCACAGACTAAATAATATATACTGATTTGGGTTATTTTCACCAAAGAAATGTAGCAGAATAAAGTTTGGCCTAAATTTATGAGGAAAGACTATTTATTTGCAAAATTTTATAACAGAAGTTGAAGAAAAAATTTAGCAAAAAAAAACCCCCAAAAAACCCAATGGTGATTAAAATACCACCAAAATAATGCTCTCTTTGTGTGAAAAAAATGCTAAAAATGTATTTTGGGTACAGTGTTGCATGACTGCGCAATTGTCATTCAAAGTGTGACAGCAATGAAAGCTGAAAGTTGGCCTGGGCAGGAAGAGGGTATTGAAGTGGTTAATAAATGTCAAGGAATTTCAATGGAATATCATGGCATTCTGTCAGTGCATGCTCTGAGGTGCCATTATATTCCATGGCAAGTTTGCATACTTACTGACTGGATGTGCTGGGCTCTGTAATTGGATTCCAGTGAAAAAAAGCAGTCCGGGGCAGGCTGAGCCGCAGAAAGCTTATCAAAGCACACGGTATGGGGTCTTATAAGTTATACTAGTGTCAAAGCCAGGTGGAAAGCATTTGTCAAACGGTTTGTTATAGTGCATTTATCCTTTAAAGGTTAAATGAAAAGTAAATCATATTTTGAAGCATTCAGTGTGCATCATTAAAATAATTAGTGCTTGCTTTAAATACATTTATACACAGGGTGTACAGGTAATAAGTATACCCATGTACATAGATACATTCCTAGATTAAATTCTCCAGTTGCAATATATGTATGTGTTTTATATATATATATATATATATATATATATATATATATATATATATATATATATATATATATATTATATATATATATATTGTATATAAAACCAACCATCATCCAGGCAACAAATAATATAATGGAAACCAACCAAATAACTTAAAGTGACATTGTTACCACTTAGGAGATAAATGTCTACCCTATAAAAGAAGAGGCACTATACCTACCATTCCAGCAGCCCATGTCCAGCAGCCCATTACCACTTTCCTGCTTTATATTCAGCCGGTCAGTGGTTTGGCTTGCTCTGCCTGCTGCATGCAGTGGTTCTTCTTGCTGGCCTGATCATCCTGTATAGAAACTACTGCATGCAGCATTATGAGCAGGTACTCACACCCCTTTTACGTGTGGAATACCTGTGGTAACTAGTAAGCACTTAAGACATTGGCAACTGGAAAGGTAAGTACAGTATAGAGCCTGTTCACAGTAACCCTCTCACTACAGTTGGGAGTGGACACTTTTAAGAATCTGACACTTTACTTTTAGATTGCTACAATAACCTTCCTTCTTAGGCTCAGTTCACATTGCTGCAATGGCAAAGTCGTGCGACTGTGACTTTGCCCTGCGACTTTCTTCTGACTTGATCCGACTTGGATGCTACTTAGGAGCCTCCTGTACAAGGGCTGAAATTGCACCCAAGTTGGACCAAAGTAATGCAGGAACATTTTCTAAAGTCAGAGCGACTTGTGTAGTATCAGTTAGGACGGCCCTCAAAGGGAAACATTGAATTTGACATGTCATACGACTTGAGGTCTCACAAGTCAGATCCCATGTCACAGCAGTGTGAACCAAGCCTTAGGAACAGGTAAGTGTGATGACATTGAGCTGTATTCTCTCCTTGTCAGTGGAAGTGGTGGACCAGTGTCAGGCCCTATGGAGACTGATCTGTCCCCTGCCTGAGCTTAGTGCTGGTATCTGACACACTGGTAGACTACTGAAGGTGAGTGTGAAGCTGTCAATTAAAAAATTGTCAGTTTTTTTGTCAAGTGTTAATAATGACAGCACCTTTGTTATAAAACAGCTTTTTGAGCTCACGCATGGACTTACAGCCTGACATTTCTGTTCTGATTGACAATACGCTATTATAATAAATAAAGAACAGAGAAGAGATTCAGATTATTACATATTCACATTGGTAAATGACTATCTTTAAGCAATCGTTCAAGTAATTCCAGGGGTTAATGTGACTGAGAAACAATCCACATGAACACCTCCTCAGTTTCGCATGAGATTCATCCAAAAGCATTTCACATTTACCCACCGGCTGGTTGAGTAATACAGCAGATGGGTAAAGGCTTTTATTTTTTTATATGCCCAAATGACTGTACATCATTTTAAAGAAATCTGTAACTCTCTGTACATAAGGCCACAAAGTGAGAGTGCACATGAAACATAAAACAAATCTTCTTTTATACCATTCGAAAGGAGAATGTGACAAAGTGCAAAATGGAGGAATCATGCATCACATGGAATTTGATAGCAATATTTGTCAACTGACCGATCGAGCATGAGTTTCAGGAAGATGAATTCATCTGATTTCACACATGTTTACTGTCCTTCAGGTATGTAGAAAATTGAGGTTGCAAGACGATCACTATCATATTTATTATAGAGCGATTTTTTAACCATACCAACAGTTCCCACTTTAAACATGTCTGACCATATAATCACATCAACAAAGTAAACAAAAGAAGTTTCATATGTTGTGAAATTGAAAAATTTCCCCATGCTTGCCAGGTGGTCTACTAAAAAGGGCACCTTCTTTATCCAAATGATACATGTCTAGGGTGTGGACTGCAAAAAGTATGGCTTAGCATTGTTTAAAACTGTTCCCTAATGTTTAGGAATGATTGGCAAGGGAGGCAAAATCATATAAAGCTTCACTGACAATGCATTCTGGTCATATGTGATTAAAAAGTTATCACATGACACCAATGTTCATTTCGTTGATGAAAAGATTTTAATGGACTAAATTAACACGATTTTAGTCAACTAAAATACGTCAAAAACTAAAACAATTCAGATGACTAAAATACAAGTAAAACTAAAATGACATTTTAGTAAAAAGATTATGACTAAAATTCAAAATTACCACTGCACTACCACATAAGAATACATAGGGGGCATCTACTAAGCTTCTGAAAGAAAAAAAAATGAAGAAAAGGATTTTCTTTTTTTTTTCCTTACTATTTAATGTTGGTAATATATTCAGGTTACATAGTTACATAGTTAGGTTGAAAAAAGACACAAGTCCATCCAGTTCAACCATAAAAAAATAATAAAATAAAATAAAAAATATCATACAATCCCATATACCTAATCCTATACCCATAGTTGATCCAGACGAAGGTGAAAAACCCCCCAGAAAAGCAGGATCCAATTTGCTACAGCAGGGGAAAAAATTCCTTCCTGATCCCAGAGAGGCAATCAGATTTTCCCTGGATCAACTTTACCTATAAATGTTAGTACCCAGTTATATTATGTACATTTAGGAAATAATCCAGGCCTTTCTTAACCTCCCTGGCGGTATGATTATTTCGGATTTTAGGTGCTGAAAGCGGTACAATTATTTTGCATGGAAATTTGGCGTTTTATATTGTAGGTCTGTAAATCTTAACAATAACACACTTAAATCTGTCCAAACCAGAGTCTAGTAGATATCCCGGGTATGATAAAGTTTGAAACACAAAAACATAAATTATAATATAATAAATAAAAATAAATAATAAAAAAAAATAAAAAAAAATAGTAATAAAATAAATTTCCCCACAATTCACTATTGCTCAATTCTGCAAGTGTTCTAATTTACTATCGCTGTTTTCTAGCTGGTCTAAAGCCACTTTTGACGTAAAGGGACACTTTTTGGTTGCTATGGACAATCTCCAGTTTCCAGGCAGAAAGAACAGTGTATATCATGTAAAACTGCATGAAGGGCATGGGCCAGAGCACTGGGGACAAAAGGGATGTGAAATCATTTCATACAGTACTGTAATCTGTAAGATTACAGTACTGTATGTGTTATGATTTTGACATTTTTTTGAATTTGCCGCCAGGCTCCGCCCCCGTGCGTCGCGCCGCTCGCAGGGAACGGAGCCTGGCACGGAGAGGCTTCGGAGGAGGACGGAGCCCTCGGACACTGCGGGGGACATCGCAGGATCCCGGGGACAAGGTAAGTAACGCCGCCCCAGGATCCTGCAATGCGATCCCGAGTGTGGCTCGGGGTTACCGCTAATGGTACTGAATTTTAACCCGAGCCACACTCGGGAAAACCGCCAGGGAGGCTACAGCAATCTACTGAGCTGGCCAGAACCACCTCTGGCAGGAGTCTATTCCACATTTTCACAGCTCTTACTGTGAAGAAACCTTTTCGTATTTGGAGATGAAATCTCTTTTCTTCTAGACGTAAAGAGTGCCCCCTTGTTCTCAGTATTGACCGTAAAGCAGTGGTCATCAACCCTGTCCTCAGGGCCCACTAACAGGCCAGATTTTATGTATTACCTTGGGGAGATGCAGACTAGAATACTGCAATCACTGAGCAGCAAATTATATCACCTGTCATGTATTTCAGTTATCTTGCAAACCTAGCCTGTTAGTGGGTCCTGAGGACAGGGTTGATGACCACTGCCGTAAAGTGAATAACTCAATACCAAGTTCACTATATGGACCCCTTATATATTTATACCTGGTGATCAAATCCCCCCTTAATCTCCTCTTCTCAAGAGTGAATAAATTCAGTTCCTCTAATCTTTCCTCATAGCTGAGCTCCTCCATGCCTTTTATCAGTTTGGTTGCCCTTCTCTGCACTTTGTCCAGGTCCCTGATATCCTTTTTGTGAACTGGTGCCCAAAACTTAACTGCATATTCCAGATGAGGTCTTACTAATGATTTGTACAGGGGCAAAATGATATTTCTCTCAGTGGAGTCCATACCTCTCTTAATACAAGAAAGGACTGCTCGCTTTGGAAACCGCAGCTTGGCATTGCATACTATTATTGAGCTTATGATCTACCAAAACACCCAGATCCTTCTCCACCTTTGATTCCCCCAGTTGTACTCCCCCTGGTATGTATGATGCATGCATATTTTTAGCCCCCAAGTGCATAACTTTACATTTTATCAACATTAAACCTCATCTGCCACATAGTCGCCCATTTAGACAGTGCATTGAGATTGGCTTGTAAATTGGAGACATCCTGTAAGGACGTTATTCCACTGCATAGCTTAGTGTCATCTGCAAAGACAGAAATGGTACTTTTAATCCCAAACCCTATATCATTTATAAAGATATAAAAAAATCCAAGTATACCACGTCCACAGCCACCCCTCTGTCCAAGGTTTTACTTACCTCCTCATAAAAAGAAATCAGGTTTCTTTGACAATTTCTGTCTTTCATGAATCCATGCTGTCTGTTGCTTAAAATATTGTTTTCCAGCAAGAACTCATCTATGTGGTCTTTTATTAAACTCTCCAGTATCTTCCCGACTATAGAAGTTAAACTAACAGGTCTATAGTTACTTGGTAAAGACTTTGTTCCCTTTTTAAATATAGGCACCACATTGGCCCTACGCCAATTCAGTGGTACTATTCCCGTCATTAATGAGTCCCTAAAAATTAGATACAATGGCTTTGATAAGGTAATATGTGCAATAGGATTACAGCCAATAGAGTTTACATTTTGTTTGTTTTTTTTAATATATTTTAAAGTTGCACTTCTGTTTGTCAAAAAGTAATACTTTTGTTTATGAAACTTGTTTTTTTTATATAAAGACGTTATATACCACAACAGCTAAATCTGTGTCTGTAGTGCATGTTCAAACCTTAATACCATAAATAATAACATGTTATTGGATTTTTACTCCAGGAGTATATAATGAGTTTGGCAATTCTAGAGAAATGTTTAAATAATGCATTACAATTTAACTAAACCCATTTGATTTTAGTTGACTAAAATGCACCGGAAATTTTAGTTGCCTAAAATACGACTCAAATTAAAAAAATTCAGATGACTAAAATACGACTACAACTAAAATGGCATTTTAGTCAAAAGACTATGACTAAAACTAAATTGAAATTTGACGTAAAAATTAATACTGCATGACACTACTCCTCCAGACCTAGTATTGCTGCCAGTGTTTGGAAATAAGCTAGACTGAAAAAAGGATAGAACTCTGGAACTCTTACACAAAAAAAATGACAGAGGACACAGGACTAGTTACCAGTACTGCTTGTGGTCTCCCTGTAGCTATCTTTCCCCTCTTAATAACTCACATGTCTTGCATTATGGGGAAGGTTTACTAAAACTGGCGCACACAGAATCTGGCGCAGCTGTGCATAGTGACCATTCAGTTTCCAGGTTTTATCTTTAAAGCTTTATTGAACAAGCTGAATTTAGAAGCTGATTGGTAAATATGCACAGCTGCACCAGATTCTGTGTGCTCCAGTTTTAGTAAATCTCCCCCTATGTCTCTGTGTGTGGAGGCAGCCATCTTGGTAGAAGCAGGGTTTTGCTTCCTTTTGTCAGAGCGTCCAGCAAAGAGAACAGAAAACAGCACAGTAGTGACATCACCAAATCTGACTCCACATGTCCAATTCATAGGACTAGCACTCTGAGACAGCAGTGCCTTATATCTCACACTGCAGATATACTGTAGAGTTATAAGGCTGTAGGCACAGCGGTGCATCGGCACACTTATGTACCAGGAAGTGCACTGCTGTTTTTCAGAAGGAACATAAGACATAAAAACATTTTAGGATACTGATTAATCACAAATATCATCTCTAAATGTTCCCTAAACACAACAAATCTTCACTTTTTGAGTTCAGGTCCACTTTAATTAAAATAAAATTACTTTTGTAAACTTGTACTAAGAGAAATATGCAAGAGGGTTCTAAGTGAGATATATAAGTGTAGAAAGTCTAGATAGGCCACCAAGAGACCTATACCCACTCTGAAGAAGTTACAAACCTCACTGAATTCAGAGAGACATATACCGCATACAGCTGTTGTCCTGAAGCTGCACCAGTAGCAACTTTAAAAATAAACTCCACACCCAATGCATAGCCCATTATTCCCAGCAGCTCCTGGCACTATCTATCACTTATTATGGGCATGCCAAATTATTCAGGGACATTGGCAGCAAGTAGTGCAGTTCCTTCATGACACTCATGAAATATTCACCTTCATTCCAGAGATTTCCCCCACAGCATTTTTTTCTGCCAATAGATTCCTATGGCCAGCATCATTCAATCCCCCACCTCTGCGCTAAAGTCTTCCTGGACCCAACCCAGTCTGTTACTAGACAGTGAGAGAAGAAGCAAGCAACATAGTGATGAGCTCATCTCTTTGTCACTCTGTTTTCACTTTCCCTGCCAGGGAGATTGTGACCCGCGCGCCTTAGCGAGCAGTGGGTGTGGCTAAAATGTCTTTTTAGTCTGATTAGAACTTTTAGACTATTTTAAACTTTTTAAATTATTCATTAATTTTGAATTAATATGTTTTTAAATATTTTTTATAAAGCTGTTGGGGGGGGGGTCTTTGGGGAGCAATGGAGTGAAGGGAAGCCTATAGCGCTGTGTGAAGGGGGGGTTTGGGGGAGCACATAGGGGTGAATCCGATGGTGATCAGTGTGGCAGCTGGGGGTAATAGCTGGAATCGATCTTTTGTGGCTCATCCTGCAGCAGCTGAATGCTGTCGGGAGAGAGGAGAAAATGCTAGCTTTCAGCTGCTGCAGTAAGAGCCACAAAATATTGATTCCAGCTATTACCCCCACCTGCCACACTGATCACCCACTCAAAACACATGTGATTCCTCCTGCTGAGGGAGGGAGGGGACTCCAGGGGTCCCCAGGCTCCTGGGTAGTGCCCAGGGGTGCCCATGAGACAAAATGGCCCCGTGTACAGGGACTGTAATAACCACTCTGATTAAAGAAGCTGTGACATTCAAGAAACTATGTACTTCAGCCTGCCAGTTCCACCCACCAGCCTTGATCTTCCTGCATTGCATAGAAAAGGACAAAGACCCACAGATGATATCACTGGATCCAAACATGTATGTAAGGAAACTGAAAAGGTTTTATTTAAATATTTAATTAGCACATTGATGAAGGTGGGGTAGGGAGAAACCAGGGAAGAGAAATATTAGCAGAGCAAACTTCAGCTTTAATGTATAAAAGAGATGTGAATTAAAGTGTCACCTAAACACCTCAAGGATTAAAGAAGGTTTCGATTGAGCATAAATCTGATTGTCTGTCTGTTGGTCTGTTCATTAAGATATCCTTTATGTATTTTACTTTAACTACTTTATTCTGTGTATAGAAATAACCCATTGGTTACTGTTCCAATTTCCCCCAGCATGGAAAACTAAACTTTTTCCTGATCTCCTAGAAGGCAATCAGATATTCCCTGGATCAACAATCTCTGGTGAGACTCATGAAGTTAGTGTAAGATTGAAAAAAGAATAATAGTAGGAAAGAAGCTTTTTTTGCCAAATGAGACATACAAGAGACTGATTTACTAATGTAGTTGAGAATCTTTATAGAACAAATTGTGTGAATAATACTTCAATTATCCAAAAAGAAAACCGTTGCAGATTTCTGTTTACTTATTTTATCTGCACGCACATGATTGGCTATACAAAGTGAACAGGAAGTTGCTTTTCTGTTGATTGGATAAGCAAAGTGATATTTACACAATTTATCATGTGAAGATTCTCAACTATTTTATTATATCAGCCTCAATGCCAGCCATAACACTCTACCTGCTTGCAATTTTCTAAACATTTAAAACAAGTAACATTATCTGCATCTCCAAAAACTGTAATGTTCTATGAGTAGCACAGTGAAAAGGAAATAAAGTGGAGATAAAATACTTTGGGGTCAATTCACTAAGAGTTAAATAACGGCAAATAAAATGCGGTAAAATAACGCATGAATCAGTTGTGAAAATTGAATTCACTAAGAATTTAGCGTCAAATAACAAACGCTGTCTTTTTTCAATTGTTCGTTAACTATCGCATTTTCTCATGCGGTAATTTATCACACGTGTCAGTGATTAAGGGTTGTTTAAGGTAATTTCCTTATAATATTTTACATTTTAACATGTTTGTTATTTTTCTTTTGCAAAAAAAAACATTCTTTTAATCTAACATTTTTTACTGTAATTTGTATTTGAAGGCAGAACTACCTTCTCAAATGTATGTCTCCTGATGTTTGGTAATCCAAGCTCTTTTACTGTCCATTATGCCAGATTTTAATAAAAATTTTTTTTTTGTAAATGTATGGCCTATTAGAATTGTTAAAAGTGCTAATTTCTATGTTTTTGGCAAAAGTTTATATTGTGGAAAATGAAAACTAGACTACATTGTTTTATCATGTTTTTAAACATTTTTATTTATATTTAATGTTCCTATCCAACTTTAACTTGTTGTAATGGTGTATATAACCAAAAGTATTACAGTGGTCACTTCTAGCTGAAGTAATTGTCATTGTTGACATACTCTATCATTGAACTTTTGTAAACGTTTACTTAAAAAAAAAAAGTATTATTTTTTTTTTTTTAAAGTTCTTGATGTTAAATATCAGCCAATGTTAGCATTTAATTTGCACTGCACATATGCCTTTTTGATTTAATTAAAAAAAAAACTTGTGTACTTGTGATGTATAATGACACATTTTGGTGTGTCCACTGCTGGTGGAATAGTGTCAACTTTCCGTGGGTCCTCTGTGGATGGAATTAGACCCCTCTCTGAGGGTAGTGGGTGTTCTTTCTGTGGCTGGAATAGTACCCCTTCCTGTGGGTGTTCTGTGGTGGAATTAGGCCCCTTTCTGTGGGTCTTCTGTGGGTTGAATTAGGATCTTGGTGGGTGGAATGCCCCTTTCTGAGGGTTTGAATAGACCCCTCTTTCTGGTACCGCACTGGTTACCACCACAAAAAGGGTGGTGTTAATTATGGCACCTTTTTTAAGTTCCTGTTTCGTTTGTGAATTGGACTTAGATTACCGCACGATTTTTTGCGATATTTACCGACAATTTTTTTTTTTGGTTGTTTACCGCAAAATTATTTTTTATTTCTTGTAATGAAATTAACTTTATTTACCGCATGTGATAATTTATGCAAATGAGTAATATGATACCCTTTCCGCATGCGGTAAAGCTCAGTGAATTAACTCCTTTATCTCCTTGCCTGAAACAAAGAAGGACAGTATTGAAGTAGTAGTGAAGTCATAAAACAATGCTAATGCGAAATTTATATGTACGATAAATGAACTAAATACCTTTTATACAGTGTTTTTACAGCTGGTACATGACCTTGTAACTATACAGCTCCTTCACTGGTATTGCATCCCTACCCACTTATCCAAACGTATACCCATTTATCTCCCCCTAACTTCTTTAAGTGATGCATCCAGGTAGGCACCATGGCACACATTTTGTGGACTTCTTGTAACTTAGTTAAAAACCAATAGAAATCCTTACTACACAAATCTATACAAAAATATAACCAGAAACCAGCAAACTCTGATCACGCATACCTTTATGGCTACAAAGCCAACCATAGCGTAATCATGGAGAACTCCAACTCTCCAACTCTCAACTTTAACAAAGTAAAAAACAGAGTTACTAGTACAATGCCATATTAAATGATATTCATAATAAATTCCTGAAATTTCCCGGTGACTTAGTGCAGCCCACAAAGTTAAGATGTACTATTTTGACCTCTTAATTTAAGTTTTCCCTCCCTCATTTTTATGAAGGGTTTATTATATTTATATATCTGATTTTTCTGTACTTACAGTGAATTAATTTTTGCATCCATACTCCTGATGAGTGAATGTGATTCACGAAACGCGTAAAGTTTTTCTGTTCATGTGATGCCAAGACAGTTTGGCTTTTATACAGCATGTACTCATCTATGTATTTGTATAATTATGTACCATCATTGTATACAGTGTATGTATGTGTTCATGGTATATTTTTACCAATATGTCAGCCTTTGTATATGGTTATGTTTATGTTTTGAAAACATTATCATGCATTTCTAGACCACGGAATTGCCTTTGATACAATAAAGGTTTTATCATATATCTACTCCATACACTCATTTTTGCAGCAATAAGACTAATTTAAAGTCCCATTCTTTTCTTTTGTTTCTATTTTATATAGCCAGGGATGGAGGCCTTTTACTGTGGACAGGTCAGGTCACACTTTTCTCTTTATAGATATACTATTTTTGACCTTTTAATTTAACCCTTAATGTGTTCTGACAAGTGATGATGTGCCCCAGCACCCCAGACTCCTTCCCAACTTTTTTTCTTCTTTTCTTTTCCCTCTATCTTTCTTCTCCAGTAACTCCCACCACACCCTACCCTCAAAATTCCCCTACCCAAATTATACCCTAATACTCAATACTTAAAGTACATTGTTACTCTGGAACAAACCTACCATACTTGCCCCCAGGTAACATAACCATAAATTTTGATTCTAATGACCAAGTTTGTACAGTATGTGTTATTATATGTCATTGGCCATGAGAAATGTGTCATCATTAGACTGTAAGATCTAACCAGCAGGGCCCTCTGATTCCTTCTGTATTAAATTGTATTGTAACCGTACTGTCTGCCCTCATGTTGTAAAGCGCTGCACAAACTGTTGCCGCTAAATAAATCCTGTATAATAATAATATAATATTAATCCCAAATTACTGCTAGACCTAAATCTCCTTTGATGATCTTATGCCTGGACCTTTTTATTATTCCTTGGTCTTATAAGGAGTGTGTATTATACTTAATTTAAATTTTACACTTTAATGAGAAATCTAAGCTATCAATAGTTAACTATCTATTTCATATGCAAAAATACTGATTCTGCACATTTGTGTTACTGATGTGCATGAACTGAACATTTTAATGAGAAAAGTATATACAGGTAAAATATCAAATACAGTTTATTACATTAACCCTATTTTATTTTTAACTTTTTTTTATCTAAATACAAGTTAATACAAATTCTTTCTTGAAATACTATATCATCTTTGGCTCTCAAATATATACAACTATTTTTTCTTTTCCAATAGATTTTTAATGGGTTTTACAGTGTTACAAACAATGCAAGGTCAAATGTAACCTAGCAAAGTCCTACCAATGTGAGATTCAAGCATGTGAAATAAATGATTATTGAGCAACATGGCAATTACATAACATATAAACACAATGGGGTTTATTTACTAAAGGCAAATCCACTTTGCACTACAAGTGCACTGCTAGTGCACTTGGAAGTGCACTTGGAAGTACAGTCGCTGTAGATCTGAGTTGGAAATGCAATGAAAATAAAAAACAGCATATTTGCTTGTACATGATTGGATGATAAAATCAGCAGAGCTTCCCCCCCATTTCAGATCTTCCCCTCAGATCTACAGCGACTGCACTTCCAAGTGCACTTGCAGTGCACTTGTAGTGCAACGTGGATTTGCCTTTAGTAAATCAACCCCCATGTCTATAAGGTGCTCAGAATCACAAGTGATGTGATAATAACATAGAGTAGACTTTGTTGTTCTTAACCCAATCTTTTGTAGAAGTGGGAAACAGATGTGAAAAAACAGCTATAGAAGCATAAAAAGGGAGCAAGGAAGGGATGGGGGTTATTCGGTTAGACATGGCCTGCTAAAGGTGCTCTACAAAGTAGGCAAATTGTTGTTTAAACAACAATTGAAATTGTGGTAGAAACAAATGCTGATGCACCATCCAAATGTAAAGATATGCTTGTGTAGCATAGGTAGTTCATAAAGCGTTCATAAGGTCTTCATAAAAATCCCTTGAAACCCTGAAGGGTTTTGAACTTCAGTAGGCAGCTCTACCTGAGACATGAACAAATCTCTGAAATTACAAAAAAGAAACACAAGGGGGCACCAGCATCAATGGGTTTATTACAATTAAAAAAAACAGATGCAAACTCACACAAAGAGCTTATCTGCAGCCATGCCACATTGGATGGAAGCCGGCCACCAAAAGAGTCGCTTGTGACAGCAAACAGCGTGTAGTCAGTGAGCAAACCATTGGTGTGAAAAAGGAACCAATAGAATTCCCACAGTGGCTTTCCTCACCTCCTAGAACATTGGACTTGGTTTCCTCACTGATTACACGCTGTTTGCTGTCACAAGCAGCTCTTCTGGTGGACGGCTTCCATCCAATTTGCATGGCTGCAGATAAGCTCTTTGATTTTATATTTCTGTTAGTTTGCATTTGGCTTTTTAATCTTAATAAACCCATTGATCTTGCACTTAGCTGGCACCCCCTTGTGTTACTTTTTTTGTAATTTGAGAAAGGAAATGTTTACCAAGAGATTCTATCCAATTTTTTTACTGCTGCTTTATTGTAAATCAATGTCTCGCTAACTCAGCTGCTAACTTCTCTTCCCTGATTCTTCAGGGTTTGGGGTATATGTTTTTTGTTATGCAATTCCTCACAAGAGTCCGGAGGTAGCAGGCGACCCAATAAAATGTATAAATATACTTTGGAACAAGGGGGATGTACCGTTGAGCATTGCCACCAAATGTGCATAAAGGTCCCTGGTTCTGGGCATCCACAGAAGAATACCAGATCACAACTTAGAAAATTCTGCAGGTACCATATACCACCTTGTGAGAAGCCTGAAGTAAGTTTCAAGTGCAATCGCATTTTGGGAGCAGGATTTAATAGCAGACCATATCTCTACCCATTTTTTTATCCAAAGAGGAGCCTAGGCCAGTTTTCCACTTAGCAACAAAATGTTGAAGGTATCCTGAAAAAGATGTTTAAAGTGGAAGTAAACCCTGCTATCATTTTCAGACAAGAAAGCTGTCATCTTGGCCACTGTTTCATCTTCAACTGGCCAGTGGATGGTTTGACAGTTTGGTTGAGTGCAGATCCAATGTGACAGTTATATTCCCAGCATGTGCCCGAAATTTAACAGTTTTTTTTACGCTGTTAAATCTATGGGTTTACGTCCACTTTAATAGCAAGAAATAAATTAGCGATATGAGTCCCGGCCTGTGAGGGTTGACACTAAAGCTCAAATTGTGTGCCGGCGTCCTATGACAATTACGATTTGGACACATAATGGGGGAGATTTACTAAAACTGGTGCACACAGAATCTGCTGCAGTTATGCATAGTAACCAATCAGCAGCTAAACATACTGTAGCTGCTGACTTTTAATATTACCTGTCCTGGAATCCAGCGATGTCGACACTGCAGCCGATGTTTCCATTGGCTGTCGGGTGCTGCCGCCGCCATTACCGGTAAGGGAACCCAGCAGTGAAGCCTTCCAGCTTCACGGCCCGAAGCACGCTGCACTCTCTCAGTGGCCCGGCAGCAGGGGAAGGAGGAAGGAAAAGGAAGGGGCCAGACTTCTGACCTACCTCGCTGCAGCGAGGTCCGACGGAAGTGGGGACAGAGTACCTGTCAAAAACAGATACAGATAAAAACAGAGACAGATAAGCGGAAGTTCCACTTTGGGTGGAACTCTGCTTTAAGCTTTGCCAGTAAAACCTAGAAGCCGATTGGTTACTATGCACACAGCTGCACCGGATTCTATATGCACCCGTTTTAGTACATCTCCCCCAATAAAGTCTCTAATCTGGAGGTATCGAAAATGTTCTGAAACAAGGATTTTGTGTTTTTCCTGAAAATACTGAAAACATTTTATTTATTTATTTTTACTGTCCACTGAACCAGATTCTATATAAATGTGTGATTTTATAGTGGATCTAAAGCTGGAAGGAATTTTGGTTAGTCATAGCTAGCGGGAAAGGAAGGACTGAATAAGTAGGATAGTAGGGAGAATTTCTAATAGAATCCCACACTCTGAGGGACTGAGTTGTGATAGTATTTTGCATTCTGGGTCTGTCTCTTGGGAGAAGCCGCAGTATGTTACATATCCTAGGAGAGTTAACCTCCTCTATATATAATATATTATATATATAATATATATATATATATATATATTATATATAATATATAAGTTTACTTATTTGTGTTGCTAGATAACACTTGGAAAAATTGGTAATAGTTAAGCAGCCTTTGATTCTAGGGAGAAATAAGACATGGGTGGAGAGTCAGGTTCTACATTAGTTCCAAATGAAGCGTCAGACATGGGTCTGTACAAAATAAATACCATATATAAAACATTTTAGGTAAGATGGAAATTTTGACTGCTATCTGTAGGAATGATTGTACTTGCTCCAGACTTAAAACCATTCAATTCACATTCCATTTAACAAATATTCAATAATTTTGCCCTACATTTACCTCACTGTTGTTTGAAAGCAGTCTGCTTTTAAGATTTCATATACTTATAAATTATAGTAATTATTGTATCAATTCATATATTAATGCTTACTGTAAAAAAAAAAAAAAAAAAAAAAAAAAAAAAGGAAAACTTTTTTTGTGTGTAAATTCATTCCTTTGTTTTAATTAAGTCAAGTCATGAGATACAACATCTGAAGTAAACCCACATAGTAATATTCTTACATAAACTGGTCGAACGTAAAAAATTGTCTTGAGCCTATGATTATTGTCTGTTTCACATCTTTATGAATCCTTTTAAACCCATGAAATTAAACTTTTGTATTAGTTGAGTGAGTAACTTTAAGTGTTAAGCAACCATTTCATGAAGTATGGCAACATAATCCCTGTGAGCAAAACAAGCAGCCTTAACATGACCTCAACATATTGCTATCCAACACTTGCCTACTACAGCATACTATGTAACAATACCTGTCTCTGTGTAATGGGAAGATGTTAGTGGTGTACCAATACTTGTAGATGTGAAGGGGAATATTCCAAAACTGTGTATGCATTAATCAAGTTAAATTAGGAGGCTTGGACATAAAAAAAAGTAGGGGGGGGGGGGGGATGCAGGAGGATCAAACCTGATGCACAATGGTTTATTGTACATGCTGTTTCTCCTGACGGGAAAATCAGCGTTACAGTGATTGCAAAGGTTCTAGGCTTTCTACCTTCAATATTCTTCTATGTGCCTCGGCTCTCGGCTCTCGCTCCTCACAGGCTAAGACACTTTCTCCTGCTGCTGTCAATCAGAGACAGCGAGCCAATGAGGAGAGAGAGGGGGTGGGGCTGAGCCATGGCAATGTGTGTAAATAGACACACAGAGCAGCGGCTCCGGTGCGAACCTGCCACAGCAAACTGCTTTCTCTGGGGACACACGGCAGGAGGGAGGGGCCAGGAGTGCCATCAAGACCCGAGAATAGGAGGATCTGGGCTGCTCTGTGCAAAACCACTACACAGAGTAGGTAAGTATAACATGTTTGCTATTTATTTTATTTTTTTAATTGCCTTTATTACAGGGCTCAAAATTTCAAGTCCTGAGCTACTAGCCAGGCCTCAAGGGTTACTCGCCACCAGTTGCCCCACCCAACACCTGCCCCGCCCTAATTCCGTCCCTAAACATGCCCTCATAAATTATCTCATGAAATGACACTTAAATGTTTTATGCAGAATTAAGTAACAAAAATAAATATTAACAACAACTTTATCAGTGCCCCTCAGCACAGCCTCACCTGTGCTCATCAATGCAGGCTCACCTGTGCCCACCATTGCAGCCTCACCTGTGCCCATAAAAGTGAACCAGCGTTTTGCCAATTTAGGTCAAAACAACAGGTTCAGTTAAAATGAAAATATTCCAGGTCCTCTTTGCTGCCTCCACTGACAAACAAAACAATGCCCTATAAAAGCTGCCAAAATGTAGCATTTAAAAAAATGTTTAAACATACTCATCTCAGAACCCAGCTTCTGTCTGCTTCCTAAAGGAACTAGTGCCTATATTATGCTTCCTAGAAGAGCTGACAGCTTGGAATCCCACAAGAAAGCACTCCATACAGTGTACAAGCATATTTTAGCACCCAGCTGCCAACCAACTGTTCACTCTCTTGGTCCCCTTTTTGCCCAGCTGTGAGACGTAAAATACTCCATACTTTTGGGATTGGGGACCACACGACTCAATCCCCTTCCTCTCACTATGAAGCGTTGGGTTCCTGAGTGGCCAGTCACCAGGCTGTGGGAAGAGGAGACTAAGGCCGGCCATAGACAGAGCAAATTTTTTTCCTGCAACCACGGGTCCATGCTGATGGGGGAATCCCTCCCACAAATCCATTGTGTTCTCCCAGCAGGAGGGGGGGGGGTGCAAGCCATCCCCACCAAAAGAACACAGTGATTACTGCTAGACTGCCCATACATGGTTCGAACCTTGTCCGGTTCTGGACGAGATTGAAAACTGTCTATGGCCTGTTAAAAGCTGTAGGCTTAGCAAAAAGAAATCAAACAAATTCTTTCATCTGCACTAAAAGCCCCCCTGCCAGTGCGCAGGCTGTCAGAATACCTGAACAGTGCCTGCATCTGATTGGATACAGACCAGCAATTTTCCGACATGCACCTCCGACAAAAGTAAATTGAATAATGGGGCCAGCAGGGCCACACGCTGCTCAAATTTCTGCTGAAACAGCAGGAATTGGCCAACTTAAGATGCGAGCCTTTATGTCCTTAAATAGCACAATATAAGTTCACTTTTTAATATCAAATTGAGCTGATTTACCCATTTCATCCAACAAAGAGCATCTCCCACACTGCAGACATTTTGACGTTTCATTCATTGTATTCTTATGAGAATCCATCCTTCAAATAGTCTTTTTATATTTTCCCTAACAATTCAGTTTGCTTTTCAATTGACTAAAATACATGGAAAAACATACTACTGCAAATAAAACCTTAACATGAATAATTCATGTATACTAAAAATCAAGTGCATTTTAAAGAGAAAAACAAACCTGTTTTTATCAATTCGATAAAGCTATACCTACAATTATTTCCACAGGAATTTTTCCTGCACCGTCTGCATACCGCAAATCCCAGTTGCTAGCAAAGGGTTAAGTATCAGAGCAAATGATGCAAGCAAACACACATGCTCAGCACAAGGATATGATGCTGCTGAAAAATCTGCCTGGGGGTCTTGGAATCTACTGTTTCAGTTTTGTCGCATTGGTAAAATATTCATAGAGCAGCAGTTTTATGTCTTGGCCAAGCCTCGAACTGAGGTTAATGCAGCAGAGCTGAGACAAATATGAGCTGCACTGAACGATAACTGCTTCAACGTGCGGGGGAAGGGAGGGCAGAAGGGCCTTATTTACATAATTTAGAGTACAATTTGCCCCGTGGGCTAACAACACAAACAAAAGACACTAGACCATTCAACACATTTAACACTGGCTAGTCTATGTATAAAGAGAATATCAAATCAGTTTTAAGCATTTTAGTCCATTTAAATTGCACATATATAGATTGGTAAACTGTATTTGATGAGATCTGTATGTGCAATGTACAGATTATGGTCTCAGAAATATTTTTTAAAATTGTATTTTTACTTAACCCCTTAAAACAAAAGCAGGTATAAGAGGGACATGGGAACTGCCTTTGCCGACTTCTCTTTCTATAACCTGCTAAGGACCAAATACGCTTCTCATTCATCATAGAGTACATTTCTGCTGAGTTCCCAGCTCATGTATGTAGCTGCCAGGAGGTGCCGTCAGTTTTACCGCAGTAGTCCTGATCAGTGTAATGCTTGCCATGCGCAATACAATCTAATTGTAATCTAATCTTGTTTAGATGTACCAAAGCTGTTTAATATGACGGTCTATGTAAACAGCCCTCTTTATTTGTAATGAGTCATGCAGATCCTTGCATTATATAATTGTTGGTAGTGCTAAAGCAGATTTTACAATCAGACTGTAACCTGCTTGCCCAGCTTAAGGTGGTTGTAAAGGCAGAAGGCATTCTCTGCATTAACCACTTGACCCCCAGGCCTTTTGGCACCTTTTGTTTACCTTTTTGCTAGAAAATTTCTTAGAACCCTCAAACATTATATATTTTAAAGCAGAGACTCTAGAGAATAAATTGGTGGGTTTTGCAATTTTTTATGTCACACGATATGTGCACAGCAGTTCTTCAAATGCAATTTTTTTGGAAAAAATGTTTTAAATTTTAATGCAAAAAACACAATACATAACCCATTTTTTTGGTAGAATATAAAAGATAATGTTATGCCGAGTAAATAGACACCAAACGTGTCACGTTTTAAAATTGCGCACGCTCATACAATGGTGACAAACTACATACATTTTACTATCCATAGGCGACACTTTAAAAAGTCTTTACAGGTCACCACTTTTCATTTACACTGGAGGTATGGTGCTAGAATTACTGCCCATGATCTGACATACGTGGTGATACCTCACATGTGAGGGCTGATCGTGTGTTCGCCTTTACATGTGAGCATATGGGGTTGGGGGCACTTTAAAAAAAATTAGCTATTTATTATTTTTTATTTTTAAACTGTCGCTTTCATTTTATTTTTTGATCACTTTAACTGCTGTCACAAGAAATGTAAACATTCTTTGTGACAGCAATAGGCATGTGACAGGTAATCCTTATGGAAAGATTTGGGGTCTAAAAAAACCCAGATCCCTCCTCTGCACTTAAAAGCATGACTCTCATTTTTGAAAGTGGCGCCTTTTACATCAGGGTAAACCAAGAGTAATGTAAGGTCATCACTTCCAGCTTACTATATCATAGAGCTGAACAAAGTCAGAACCACCGGCTGTTTGATCTGGACTCCTGGTGGGACGGGGAATCCCGGTAAAGCCGCGGAAGGTGGTGGGGGATCAAGCCCATTCGTGTGCCACCACAGGAAGCTGCAAAGCCCAGAGTGCCGCCATAGAATCCCAGAAGAGGAGGATCGGGGCTGCTCTGTGCAAAACTGATGCACAGAGAAGGTAAGTATAACATGTTTGTTATTTAAAAAAAAAAAAAAAAAAAAGAACCTTTAGGCTAGGCTCACACTGCGATTCGACATTTACAGTGTGGTTATTTGGGGTGACTTTGAAGTTACTGTGCATATTCTACGGGGCCAAGTTGCATTGTAAATCACACCAAAGTAGTGCAGGAACCTTTTCCAAAATCGCACCTTTCTGAGTCGCAATAATTAGAATGCGCACCATTAAAAACAATGAGATTTCCCTTGCCATGAGATTTTGTGTGACTTAAGTTGCATTAGAAGTCGCACTAGTGTGAACCAGACCTAACAACCACTAGAAGTGTTCATGCACACTAGGCAGCTGAAAAATGTCAGAACCTCAGGCAGAAAAAGCAGCAAAAAATGTTCACAGCAAATAATTTATATCTGTTGTAAAAAAATATATGGAGTAAAGAGCTACTACCACCATATACTGTATATTAAATAAATCTAATTCAAATCATAAAAGTGTTAAAAAATGCTCATAGTGGTTTTTAGGAGTGCTTATGGGCATTTGTTTTTAAAAAAACTTTCCCCCTGCTCATATTTCACTATAATAAATGTATACTTGAAAACGACGATTGTTTTGAAATGTCATGTTTATGCGCGTTTATGAGCATTTATGCGTGCCAACCTTTTCCTCCGCCCAAAAGCTCCTCTCAAAATCGCGATTCTGATGGGGTTTTTTCTGCCTCAAAACGCTCTTCTGCAAATATGCCTGTAAACGCCGTAATGTACATGGACAAATAGGCCAATATAGAGCTAATTATACAGGCCGAATTTAAAAAATGACAAAACCTGTATAAGCAGCAATTTGTATGCCCAATGTGCATGGATCCTATCAGTGCTTGTTAAAATGTAAACAAAGGTTGATACACTGTAGTACCTTGTAGCAATCTGAGAAAAAATTTACAGTGTTGCCATTTTATGTGTAACATTGCTAGATCAACATAAAATTCAACACGTACAAATGAATATAGTATTTTCTCGTTTTCCTTACCTACCATGAACCCTGAAGTTGCATTCACACTTTTGCGCCAATGTGTGAATGAGATTCTCATTTGAGATGCCATTCTTTTGAATGACACCTAAAATCGCGGTGCCGGTCTGCCACGATTGTCACGTGATAAATCGCGCTGCAATCTGGACAACCTGCATCGCGTGAAGTATGTCACTCAAAAAAAAGTTCAGGAGCTACTTTTGGGCGACATGTTTCGCCTGATGAGGGTTGCCATGATTTTAGGTGTCATTCAAAAGAATGGCATCTCAAATGTGAGCCCCGCGATTTGTCGTTCACACATCGGCGCTTTAAAATCATAGGCACAATCGTGGCAAATCTGCCCACGATTCAAAACCCTGAAGTGTGAATGTAGCCTAAAGCCTGGTGCACATTTGAAGTTGCAACCCAGTGAGCTGAACAAAAAACTGAAGAGCTCAATTTTAGTACAGCAATCTCCCCTGCTGACAGGGGGACGGCCCCCCACCAGGACACGCCCGTCAGCAAGAGTGCTGATTGGATGCCGATCGGCAGACCCTTTTTGATCATGCCCTTTTGACAAAACCCAGCCGAATAGCGGGCTTCTGTTGGACCGAATGTCGGCTGGTTTCTATTGATTCGGCCGATGCCGCCCAATACTCGGCCCGTGTGTAGGACCCTTATGTTATTAGATGTAATTTTGATAACTGGACTCTCTGTCACAGATACCACAGGCAGCAGCTCCTATAACAAATTGAAGCCTGCTTATGCCAGGTACACAAGGGAAGTTTTTTTTTTTTCATTCAACCCAGCAGACCAAATAAAAAAAAAAAAACTGACAGATCGCTGTACTAACACAAGTGATGTTAGTGCAGTGATCTCCCCTGCTGAGCTATTGTGTTCTGACAGGGATACTGCCCCCCCCACCCCCCCCCCCCCCAGCCAGAAAACAGTGATCAGCGTTTGCAGCCATTGGCTGCAAGTGCTGATTGGATGCTGGTTTCCCAGTATGCCTGTTCGATAAAATCCGGTCGGACAGGCTGCTGAACAGACAGGCTAAATATCGGCTCGCTTCTGTTGAAGCGGCCAATACCAGCCGATATTCAGCCTGTGTGTAACAGACTTAACTCTGACCGTGGGCTTCCCCTTTACTGTGCATACATGAGAACAATAATTAACCACTTAAGGACCCAGCCTCTTTTTGAGATTTGTTATTTACAAGTTAAAAACTGTTTTTTTTGCCAGAAAATGACTTAGAACCCCCAAACATTATACTTTTTTTTCTAACACCCTAGAGAATAAAATGGCGGTCATTGCAATACTTTCTGTTACACCGTATCTGTGCAGCGGTCTTACAAACACACTTTTTTGGAAAAAATAAACTTTTTTGAATTAAAAAATTAGACAACAGTAAAGTTAGCCCAATTTTTTTATATTGTGAAATATAATGTTACGCCGAGTAAATTGATACCCAACATATCACGCTTTAAGTGGAATGGTGACAAACTTTTACCCTTAAAAATCTCCATGGGCGACATTTAAAAAATTCTACAGGTTGCATGTTTTGAGTTACAGAGAAGGTCTAGGGCTAGAATTATTGCACTCGCTCTACCGATCGCGGTAATACCTCACATGTGTGGTTTGAACACCGTTTTCATATGCGGGCACTACTCACGTATGCGTTCGCTTATGAACGCGAGCTCGGCAGAAAAAAAAACATTTTTTGTTATTTATTTTACATTTTATTTTTTATTTTTACACTGTTCTTTAAAAAAAAAAAAAAAAATGTGTTCCTTTTAATTCCTATTACAAGGAATGTAAACATCCCTTGTAATAGAAAAAAAGCATGACAGTACCTCTTAAATATGAGATCTGGGGTCAAAAAGACCTCAGATCTCATATTTACACTAAAATGCAATAAGAAAAAAAATTGTCATTTAAAAGAAAAAATGGCCCTTTAAGAGCTATGGGTGGAAGTGACGTTTTGACGTCGCTTCTGCTCTGCAGTGGTATGGAGATGGGAGGGGGCCATCTTCCCCTCACTTGTGTCCATACCACAGAGGAGAAAGGATCCAATGAGATGGGGCCCCTCTCCCACCGCTGATAAAAGTGATCTTGCGGCGAATCCGCCGCAGAGACCACTCTTATCTAAAAGCGGACTGCTGGCTGAAGAAGAGGATACTGGGGTTTAGAAGAGGATACCAGGCTAGCTGCTGCCATAACAACAATATTCCTCTTCAAACTTAGGACGTATATCGGTGTGCGGCGGTCCGTAAGTGGTTAATGATACAGTAAATATAAACTAGTATATACTATACATGTGCTGATTAAAAGGTGTAAAGTAAAAAAAATGTTCATAGTAGTAGTTTTTATGACATATTTTTGTTCATAGTTTGCATAAAAAATAAAATAGTTTGGACTTGTCCTAAAGTTCGCCATTTTTGGATGAGGCTACACTCTTTTATTCACTTTATTTTAAACAAGCTGGTTGAGAATGTCTCGAGACACACACAGACTTTGATTTACTTTACGTTTTTAGCGGCTAAAATCGCTATTGGATCTGCATGGAAAAGTCTGGTTACTGATCTTGCCTTGATGAAGCGCAAACTCACCTGGATCATGCTGACGAAAAGATTGTGAGTGTCTTACGGGACAAGCAATCACGTTTTGACAAAATTTGGTCTCCCTGGCTCAGATATTTGCAGGTACCGGACATGCGGAGTTGACCCCCTGGCTCGAGAGAGTCTGAACCACTTTTTTCTTTTCTTCCTTAGACCTACCATGCTCTCTTTCATTCTCCTCCAGTATTTCTCTATTCTTTGACTTCCTTATTTCTTATTCCATATACATGGTACTCCTGATACTAGTAGAGGGGTCCCTGGACACAAATGTCTGGTCGAACAGATGTTTGGATCTGGCCCTAGGATGTTACTGGTTATAAGATGGAAGTATTGCTGTTAGTGCCCTAGGTTTTAAGGGCTATTATATTTTCTACTTGGAAAGGCAATGTTTCCCTCCCAAAAAGGGTCCTCCTCATCATAGAACTGGTGTGAGTTGGCCTACCCCAATTACCTGGACTTGATCGAAATAATGGGCAGTCCAACTTTGTAAGAGAGCTGCAACCATGGGTTGCAGGAAAGAAAATCGCCTGATTCCCCCATTAACACAGTCAGTATTGATGGGGGAATCCCTCCCACGGAGCCATGTGGGTAATCACAGTGATTACTGCTAGCAGCTATAATAGCCACTAACAATAATTGCATGTACAGTAAACTCTGACAGGCTGGTTGTACCTAAATTCATTGATCAATCAACTTGAGTACATTCAGCCTGCCCATGGTTAGAATCTCAGCTGATTCCTGCTGAACTGGCCAAGATTACCATCTATGGCCGGCTTAAGAATTGGTAAGCCGCAATATAATAAATATTTGCTTTTGGGTTTAATACTGGTTATGAATATGATGTATATTACAAATGAAACATTGTTCACGGTATATTGATTTCTTACTAACCTTTATCAGCCCTCCTTATGTATTATTTTTAGTTGATTTTTTTTCACCATTCATTTTGTATTTGTAGCATTAAAAAATACACTTGTTTAAACTGTAAATAGCTGGGTTATGCTTTGTACCAAAAAGCTAATCTTAGTGTCATTATAAATAAATGCTTTCTTTAACAAACTGCACTTTATTTTTAGAAACACTAGGGAGTCTACTTATTAAAAAAAAAAGAAAATTGCATAGCCATTCATCCACTAGATGGAGCCGTGGAGCATACAAGCAGAGCTACATTATGACTTAATTGCGTAACCGGAAGTTGTTTGTTTTGCCGGCTGGATTGAATGTTTTCGTTTCCATTACTTTTTTATTAAGTATTTCAAAGAAGTACAAAAGCCAACTAGAAAACGTGGCAGAAATGGTCGGATAATAGTCTCCGGATACATTCATGCTTACAATAGTATAGTAATCAAAGTTAAGACAGTATCCACTGATCCTAAGGTCATCCGTAGTGCGATACGTTTAGCTTCAAGAAATAACTATGTATAACAGAAGAGAAACCAAAGTAACCTCTCCGCCCCTCCGTTAGAAGTTTGACTATGGAGAAGTATATGGCTGCAACAATAGCTATTTAGCATGGCGTAAACCTGACCTCGCCATCCAGGAGAAAGGAGGGGCAAATCCAGTGTCGCTTTTAGTGTGCATCGCGCCAGCTTTCTAGAACATACTTAGGATTGGATTTTTTAATGCGCAATCATCTGTAAGTGGACTAGAATTTTAAATAAAAGTTGTTATTGAAGATTTTACACTATATAGAGCGTATGCTCTTGTTCTCCTTTCTGAGTAATTGTGGCTGTTAGTTGGAAGTGGTTATAAGATAATCAAGTTACCTGCAGACTCTGTGAAGGAGTGGGGGAGACGGGGAGCATTACAATACATACTTTTATTATCAGCACTCTTTTATTACGGGGTCATATTCATCTGGTAAGCCTGCATTCTTGATGTCTTGGTGGAGGTTTGGGGTCTTTTGTGGCACCTTTAATTCTTGGTGGAATCATTTTTTACACTTATGCACTCTGTGGACTTTCATATCAATCATTTTGGGACTTTTTATGTTATTTGTATACTTATGTGAATTTATGTACTGCGTTATAATTTATTTATTGATATTTATTACTATGGTGGATATCTCATAGGGGTTTATTTACTAAAGGCAAATCCACTTTGCACTACAAGTGCACTTGGAAGTGCAGTCGCTGTAGATCTGAGGGGGACATGCAAGGAAAATAAAAAAACAGCATTTTAACAGTACGTGATTGGGTGATAAAATCAGCAGAGCTTCCCCTGATTTCAGATCTTCCCCTTGGATTTACAGCGACTGCACTTCCAAGTGCACTTGCAGTGCAGAGTGGATTTGCCTTTAGTAAATCAACCCCATAGTGTGCTTGCAGCTATTTTGTTTTGTTTTGTTTAATTTGTTTTTCTGTTTTTTTAACTAGTGCGGTTTTCTTTTTACTAAACTCTTCTTTGTAACAAGAAATACAATTTATCGATTTAACACTAGAGGAAATTAGCTCAGCTCCATCTAGTGGCCATAATATGGTATTTTACTACTGCCCATAATAAAAGAACATTCGTTCGGTAGAGAAAATATCCTACAGAACATTTGTTTATTTGTCTTCAATTCACACAGAATGAATATACATGCAAATTCACTGGACGAATGGTTATGCAAATGTTTTTTTTTTATAAATAGACTCCTATCACTGGTCAACATGTATCTTGCTGTTTTATTATGAACACCTGTAACTTTTTTTTAATTAGTATTATTCAAAATATATAACTTATGGAAAACAGTATCACTAAACATAAGCCTTATTTGTGACTAGGAAAAAATGTGCCTTTATTCTGTATTGTATGTTATTTAGTTAAAATTTTAGGTAAATCAACCCATAGCAAAAACGTGAACATCTTAACTGGTTAAAATGCTAAATGCCTGTTGACACTCTTGGTTTACTATTTAGAGACGTTGAACAAGTATGCAGATTAGGACTTCTGACTTTATCCCTTTTTATCTGACTTTCCTGATCTGTACAATTGTCCTGGATCCTGGAAGAGTTTTAAACCCAAAACCACTGCATTTCTATCCCAGACTATAGATGTAAGAGGGTGTAGTACTTGGGATGTGGCATTGAGTCTCCAGTATTTTGACCAGTAGTTGGCTTTTCGCTTATATACAGTAAATCAGCTGTGACCAAGCTTTTAACTAATACATGATATTTTCCTAATTTTAAAAAGAGATAGAGGTCACTGCAATCTGGACTTTTATGAGTCGGTTTGCAGATATTACTGTGTAACATGGACAAAATAAAAATAAGGTTTCTGACTGAGTAATGTAGAATCAGAAAAAGAACAGGGAGACCTGCGTGGTCAGGGGGAAATTAGAAAGGCGAGGTGACATAAAACAGTGACATATGATGCATAGGGTAGCAAAAGATATACAAAGTGACAGTAGGGTCAAGGTGAAATCAGTATGAATGAATCACTTAGATGTGAACATAAAGCACAGGGGTAACATTAGATATTAGGTAGACATGGACTAAGGATTACAATGTAAAAAAATAAAAAGCAAATACATGTTTGCTTCAGCCAAATAGGAATATCCATCTAAGCTTTAGTTTTACAGCAACATGTCTGAGCTGACAACAAAGTGCCTTTCCTGCATTAAATTCACAGCCCTATCGGAACTGCTTCTACTCCCCACCCCTCTCTGTCTTACTCCACGTGTATACATGGATCTTTCCTAGCTAGAACAAATTCCTATGGTAATATAATTCCAAAATACAGCTTTCTGACCATCAGAAAAAACACTTTGATGTAAGCTAAACACTAAGAATGATAGTAAATGCACCGTCCTCGCATGGAGCATAGTGGTGGCACCATCATGCTGTGAGTATGATTCTCTGCAGCAGACTCTGGAAGGACTGTGAGGGTATAGGGTAGCAGGAATGCAGCAAAAATTCGGGAAATTCTGGAGGAAAACCTGACACGCTCTGCAAGAAACATGAGCCTAGGCAGAAGATTTGTCTTCCAGCTATACAATGACCTCAAGTATAATGCCCAAACTACAAAAGAGTGGATAAAAAAAAAACATGTTAGGCCAGGTTTACACTGCTGTGCTGTGCTTTAGCCACAGCATGGGTGTATGCGCGTTTTACGTGCATTTTACACATGATTTTAGCTGTGGTTCCATAGGGGTTTATTTACTAAAGGCAAATCCACTTGGAAGAGCACTTGGAAATTAAGTCGCTGTCGATCTGAGGGGGACATGCAAGGAAAATAAAAATCAGCATCTTTGCTTGTACATGATTGGATGATAAGATCAGCAGAGCTTCCCCTCATTTCAGATCTTCCCCTCGGATCTAAAGCGACTGCACTTCCAAGTGCACTTGTAGTGCAAAGTGGATTTGCCTTTAGTAAATCAACCCCACTGTCTTCAATTAGGTTGCACATTTTTGCCTCTTTTTCTGAAAGCGCTCCAAAGATGCAGCATGCATGACTTTTAGTGCACTTTCAGAAACTCTGTAAAAACACGTGCCATTGAAATGAATGGGACCGGGGCTAAAAGTGCATGCAAACCACACACAACGCAACGCACCACTGTGAACCTGGCATTATTGTCCTCAAATGGCCAAGATGGGATCCATAACCTAATCCAACAGAGAATTTGTGGTCACATTGTACTCACAATCTGTAATTTAACTAAGCAAGGAGTAGTTTTACCAAGAGGAAGAGAGAAAAATTGCAGAGTTCAGGTGGAGAAGCTGATGGGAAAAGCTAGCCAAACAGACTCAAGGCTGTAATTGCTGCCAAAAGTGCATACAGTAAACAAGGGGGTTTTCAGCATGGCTTTGGTAGTGCTTCAAATGGCCTACAGGTATGGAAATATTGCAGAGTGTGTTTAACCTACTAACTATCTTGTCTGCATAGTTCATTCTGTTCCAAAGGTGAATTTAGCTTAGAGCTTATTCACACGAGGCGGATCCACTTAGCAGTGTCCGCCAGCTCTGCAGGAGATCTCTCCGTTGATCTCCACTGAGCCGCGGATGACAGGTTCATCTCTGCTCAATGAGCAGGGAGGGGCCTGTCAGAGCACCGCCGATTCCTATGGAGGGATACAAACGTATCGCCATACATCTGATTTTAGCGGATCGGATGTCAGCGGACATGGTAACAGCTGACATCCATCGCTCCATAGACCTGTATGGAGCGTCCATTCAGGTCCGCCTAAAAAACTGACAGGCGGACCTAAACGGTCCATTCGTGTGAAAGGGGCCTTAAGCACTGACCTCAAAAGTGCTCAGGGCTGTGCACAGCTGAGTTCATTCAAACAGGAGAGAAAAGTAAATGTAAGGTTATGGATAGCCTAACTCTCATTCCTGAATGCCCTTGCAGTGGTCCTGTGCTTACAGAGTAGCCACGAGGACACCAGGACAGGGGGGTGCATTCCCACCATAGAGAAATGATCAGGTAGCTTTTGGTTTCATGCATACTGGACGTTTGCCCAGCTCTTCTAAATGCCTTTTCTACTAACAGGAGAAAAGCAGCATTAAAAGCATGCCTGCAAACGTGTTTAGGTGCATCAGGTGTTTGGGCGTTCATTCATTTCATAGGCCAGAATATTAAATGAATCTAGCAACTGAAATGGAAGAACACCTAAGCGCTAAACACACCAAGCGCTTAGGTGTATACGTTTACATGTGTTTATGTGCATTTGGCTCCTCTCATGGACATGCAGGTGATGGCTTTTTTTTTTTTGCTGCCTCTAAACCAGTGGTCTCCAAACTGCGGCCAGGGGGCCAGATCTAGCCCTTTACTTGCTTTTATCTGGTCCTTAGGTCACTATTTCAGTCACTGACACCAAAGAAGGGGCACAATTCCTCCCAATGACAACAACAATGGGGTACAATTCCTCCCAATGATACCAAAGATGGGGCATAATTCATACCAATGACACCAACAAAGGGGCACAATTCCTCCCAATGACATCAACAAATGGGGCACAATTCCTCCCAATGACACCAACGAATGGGACACAATTCCTCCCAATGATACCAACAATGGGGCACAATTCCACCCAATGACACAAACGATGCGGCATAATTCCTCCCAATAACACCAATGATGGGGCATAATTCCTACCAATGACACCAACAATGGGGCCCAATGACAAAAATGATAAGGTACAATTCCTACCAAAGACACCAATGATGGGGCAAAATTCCACTTACTGACACAAACGTTGGGGAACAATTGTTCTCTATAACACCAAAGATGGGGCATTGTTTACTTCAACTGATAATGGGACATTTTCTACTCCCGATGACCACAGTTCGGCCCCTCCAAAGTCTGAAGGACAGTAAACTGGCCCTTTGTTTAGAAAGTTTGCAGACCCCTGCTCTAAACAATTCTGCGTCTAAATTCCTGTAAACACCTATGTATGCAAGAACACTTAAGTTGGATAGACACTATACAATTTTCTGTAGTTTTTTTTCCTTCAGATTTACCAAAACCATATAATATGAGGTCAAACCTTAAGAGTTTCAATTTGTATGCAATCAGGCAGACCCTTGCACTACATGGTTTTGGTAAATCTAAAGGAAATCAGACAACAAAAGTTGTATAGTGTGTATGAGGTCTTAGGCTAACATGGAGTGGCAGGAAAAAAATCACACAGCCTTAAAAGTGCCATTTTTCACACCCAGTGTGCATGAGGCCTTACAGACGGCCACATCAATTCAACTGTTCAATTACAAAGCCCAACTCAAACTTTTTGCTTACCCCACTCACACACTCTCCTCTCTCCAGCCACTTATTTGTTAAAATCCCTTCATAAAGTACTTTTTTCTGCTGTCTTGCGGATGTTCTGGTGACATCATAGGTCCCTCCCTTTCTGTTGTGGTGGGCGGTCCTTATTCTTGGACAGTAGGGTGCTTAAGTGAGTGCCTTTCTATCCAGGAATAATGTGAGCCCAAGCCAGAGTGATGACTTGCCCCAGGGTGTTTGCTCATTAATACCTGGCCTCACATTATATGGGTTGTAGGAACCTGGGCACCACGCACACCAGAAGGAGAACAGTGCTATATTAGGGAGCAGTATGCCTGCAGAGGACATTGGCTGAAAACAGGTATTGCAATCAAAGCTATTTTTTTTATATAATTTCACCCACTAAGCCTTATTTTAAAAAAATATTTTTACATGCAAAAGTGTTTAGCTTAAAGTTTATGTAACACCAAAACTTTTTCTTTTAGATTTTTCAGAGACTAGGGAATGATTAAAAATCAGGATTCTTTTGCTGTGTCCTGTAGGCAAGATTTCTCTGCACTTCTTGTCCCAGAAACAGAATAGGAAGCAAGAAGACTTTTCTACAAAGCGAGGAGAAATCTCCTTCTTTTGTCACCAGAACTGATGTCCTTATTGAGACATTTCCCCTTGCCTCCTGTTCCTGTGACAATTCCAAAACTTCTTTACCAAAGAACCAAAAAAATAGAGGGGATGAGTCTCCCCAGTTGGAACCTGACCGCTTTTAAAGGGCTCATGCAGAGACGCAAAAAAAATGTCAATGTTAGGGGTGTCTGGCTTTTTTTTTTTTTTCATGCCTATGAAAACAGCTGCTTGTTTTGTAATGTGGGCCTACACATGCAGGCGTTTATGCGTGTATTTGTGTGCAGCCTTCAAGGGCATAAAAAATGCCCAAAGCTGCGTTTGTCGTATGAGCATAATTTACACGGATAAACACACATGTATGTGTGTAAATTTGTTCACTCCGCCAAAAAATCACAGAGAGCTTAACACTCTTAAAGGCATATTACCATAGCAAATCTTTTAGCACCCACAATGATAGAATGTTTCTGATTTTTGGCGGCAGCCCTTAAGCAGTAACACTTTAGTAATGACATTCTATATTAACATGTTACTTGTTAATGCAAAAGGCGAAATGACTTACTATGTCGACATCACACATTACAGAACAGTGTGATATACAGAGCTCACCCCTTTGTTCCTGAGACCATTATTAAATATATTTTCAATTGTGCATCAAGTTTAGATAAAAACATTGTAATTTACCAATACTCAATTGTAGAAAACATTGTATTTTTTAATGGCCATGTTTTTGATTATGGACTTTACTGACAACTGTGTCTGCATTTTTTATGACAGTATGACTGTCAACCTTAGTGTACTTTCTGTATCACTTATTCCTAATGCTCGCTGACCACTATTTGGTTTTAGGAGCCAACTGTTTATTTAGTTTAAAACATATATGTACAACATTGTTGTTACTTAGTTAGTAAGGTTGAATAAAGACACCAGTCCATCCTGAGTGAGTGTCTACAATTGTCCCTATCCCTATACAATGCATCTTGTTAAGATGCTCATCTATTATATTATTATTTATTTAAGGTACCCATATAGTGCTGTCAATTTACATACGCTCCACACACCCCACACCCTCCACACTCCCTACCCTCAAGAAGCTTACAATCCAAGGTCCCCAACTCACATTCATATACTAGGGCCAATTTTTGGACAGAAGCCAATTAACCTACCAGCATGTCTTTGGAGTGTGGGAGGAAACCGGAGTACCTGGAGGAACCCCACACAGGAACAGGGAGAACATGCAAACTCCAGACAGGTAGTGTCGTGGTTGGGATTTAAACCAGTGACCCTTTTTACTGCTAGGCGAGAGTGCTAACCACTACACCACTGTGCTGCCACTTGTTAAAGCTTTAGAACCAAAATACATGTTACATTATACTGTATATAGAACATAACATTCCTCTAATGGTCCCATAACAGCCAGTGGACTGTTTCTCTGTTCTGCAGTGCTTAATGTGGATGGGCACTGCTATGTCATCTCATACAATGCAGGACCAGGAGCCATGATATTAGGATGGGGTGTGGCTGCTGGTACTGCATTGTACATGATGACATTTGTAAACGAAATGGCAACAAGAGTGGCCAAAGAACAGTAAGTATAGTGGCTTTGGGAGACCAGTCATCACAACCAAGACCGGCAGGGAGAAAGACCACGCAACCATGGATTAAGGTCAGTATTACTCTGTGTCAGAACATCTTCTTGAAAAATTAGCAATATATCCTTTATCTGCTGGGGGAGTGGGAATATTTTATAACTGCCTTGATGTAGGGTCGGTTCACACCAGGAATTGCTCAAGAACGTGCTATTCACATGAAGTTTAGTGCGGTGCAATTTGAATGGCCCCAGACTACACCCTTTGCACATCTTAACTGCAGTGTATTTTGAACGTGGCGTGGGAGACATGCACAGGAACGTGGGTTTTCTACACCACATTCTGGTGTAAACAGGCCATTAGGCTTTGAATTTAAATCTAATTTACTTTCAGTTTAATGCACAGATGTAATTTTAAAAGAAACCTTTAAAGGAAACCTGCTTTCCTGTCACATGTACTGTCATTGCCATGTACTGTCATTCAGCTCCAAGTTGTCTCCATTTTCTGTTTCAATTGTTTTTATTCGGTTTTAACAAGTAGTTAACATGCCAAAGTTCCACTCAAACAGGGGCTTGCATTGAGTTTTCTCCAATTTCAATACTTTCTGAGTCCCTTACCTGGAACTAGCATGCATCAAGTTTATGCAGGATAAATGCAGAATCCCTAATCTACATATGTTTTTGATACAGCGACTCAGAAATGAGTGAAATCAAGGTGGTAGGAAATTCAGAGCTTATATTTCTTTCATTACAGATTTCCTTTAGTGCTCGTTCATAATGCCCATTTTCTATCAGCACTTTACTTTGTGCTAAAAGGACGTGTCTACAAAAAAATAACTAATCAGTAATAAATTATTCTCAAAAAAATCCCCTCAAATAAATGAACTCTTAAGCCTCGTACACACCTCAGATTTACTGCGGAATTTTGTCCGAAGGGCGTTGGCCCCAAACTTGTCTTGCATACAAACGGCACACAATTGTCGGCCAACAAACACGAACGTAGTGACGTACTACGTGGTTTTTCAGCTCTTTAGCACCACCCTTTGGGCTCCTTCTGCTAATTTCGTGTTAGTAGAAGTTTGGTGAGTGTTGATTCGCGCTTTTCATTTTTTGCTTTTCATTCCACGCTTTTCAATTCGTTTCTGAACGGCCGTTCGTCAACCAGCCATGTTGTGGAATCGGAGGAGATAACATGTTATTTTTTATTGGCCTTGGAGTTATTGCTTTGACCCAAGTCCTGTCCAGGAACAGGAGGAGGATTTCTTGGACTAAAAATTGGTTGCTTTATTAATCGTGACCAATTATGTCATATGTCTTTGCTGCGGGAGCTCCAGGAGAATAATCCAGATGATTTTCGGAATTATCTCCAGATGACGGGCTCCTGCTTTCACCAACTCTTGGCATTGTTGATCCCCTATATTAAGAAGCAGGACACGTGCATGAGGCTTTTATTTTATTTTTTGGTTGAATAATGATTTGATTTGGTATATTTTCTATATTTTTGGATGCATAGAATGCACTTTTTGGTTAAGTTCTATTGGCAGATAGCATGTCCAGTTTTATTTGTTTTCTTTTTTTAATGCACAATAAAAAAAAATGAGGGGAATAATACTTGGCTGTGTTTTACTTCAAATGACAGTTTGGGAGTAGGCAGTTACATTTTAAAAACTACAATGTAAAATTAACAAGGGACACCAACATAGTTGTATCTTTAATCTTAAAAACTATGGGATAATGGTGTAATCCCATTAAAGAAGAAGAGAATGTGCGCTGCATTTCGAGATTTCATAATTTGCCACGTCACAAATGTTAATTCTCCATTACGAACGCTTGTTTACAAGACCGACCGCTTCCAGCTTGTCCTTGCTTCCAAGCATGCGTGTTTGTACTTTGGACTTTTGTCCGACAGACTTGTGTACACATGCTTGGAAAATCCAACAACAGACATTTGTCCGCGGAAAATTTTAAAGCCTGCCATCCAACATTTGTCTGCAGAAAATCCGACAACAATTGTCCGATGGAGCATACAAACGGTCGGATTTTCCGCCAACAGCCTGTCATCACACATTTCCCGTCGGAAAATCCAATCGTGTGTACGAGGCTTTAGTGTGTTTAAATTAGTTTCACTGCTGTTACAATAAAAACCCCAAACTCACATCAATAAATACAGAACCACATTGTGGAACCAAAGTGTTTCTCAAAATGCCGCGCTGTGATCTGTAAATAAACAAAAACACACAAGTGCAAAAAACTGGAATAAATTGTGCAAAAAATGTAAAAGCCTAAGCATGTGTCCAAATTTAAATGTCCAAAGGATCCCTATGATGTGTATTTGCACACTTTCCACTTCTTCACAGTAAGAGCTATAAACACACAAAATTCTTCTAAAAGTGGCGTTTTTAACACCCTCTGTGCATGATGCCTAATGCCGTGTACACACGGCCGTACTTTTCGACCAAACTTGTCTGATGGAACGAATCCGTCGGACAATTCGACCGTGTGTGGGCTTCATCGGACCTGCAGCGGACCTTTTCTGTGGAAAATGTGACGGACTTTAGATTTAAAACATGTTTCAAATCTTTTCGACAGACTCGAGTCTGGTCGAAAAATTCGCTCATCTGTATGCTAGTCCGACTAGCGAAAACCGACGCAAGGGCAGCTATTGGCTACTGGCTATGAACTTCCTTATTCTAGTCTAGTCGTACGTCATCACGGTCAAATCTGTTGCACTTTGGTGTGATTGTGTGTAGACAAGTCCGATTCGACGGAAGTCCGTCGAAAAGTCCGACATGAATCAGTCCGTCGAAATTCCAGTCGTATGTACACAGCATTAGAGGTAATAACACCAAGGGTAATTGTTCCAGGGAATATCCAATTTCCTCCTGTGGTCTCACCAAGGAATTGTTTTCCCCACTGGAGCAAAGTGAATCATGCTTTATTGTTTTTTTCTGCCATCCTCTGGAACAAGTGTGGGTATAGGATTGTGTATACAGAGGTTTTCTATTTTCTTGGGTTTTTTTCTATTGGTTGAACTAGATGGACCTGTGTCTTTTTTCAACTTCAGCTATATAACTATGTATGTTGTGTAACATTTCCAATTTTCAGCAAAGTGCATGGACAAAAGGACAAAAAAATAAACAATATTTCCCATAGAGCTCTTTCTCACTGCTGTGTTGCAATGTATTGGAAAGAGTCATCATGCCGCATTTGATGTATTGCCTTGCAAGGCTCAATTTAAGCATATTGAATATATTCCTCAACACGTCAATGCATTTTACAGCATTACAACATTGTAAAGCAGCCCTCAATGCACAGAACGTCACATGAAGTCATTCTTACAGCCCAATTCTGGCTCCCCCCAAGCCATCACCCTCCCTAACAATTTTAAAGCACACTTCCATTAAATATAGCTTTCTTCCTGCCAATTAACCTAAGTGACAAAACAGTGGTCACGTTATGATGTGTGAGCTCCATCCTATACAGCATTCTCCTGTGAGCCCATGATGGACTCCCAGGGCGTGTGTCCATAACGGCCTGGGGTCACAGAAAGTAGGTAGAATAAGGCCCCTTTCACATTGGGTGGACAAACAGGCAGATGGCTTGTCCGTGTCTTCTCCGCTTATGCAGAGTGGACTCAAACACAGTCCACTCTCCTCTATGGGCATCGGATGGAAACAAACTGTCTGTACATTTACACCTGACAGCCATCCGCTCCAAACCGCCAGTTGGACGGGGAACGGATCGCCCATCTGTCTGTCTTTGGTAGATAGGATTGGATAGGATGTTGGCGGGTGTCAATGGACACATGTCCATTGACACTCGCTGCTCCATAGAGAGCAATGGATGGTCTGATAGGTCCATCCGTGCGAAAGGGGCTTAATGCTGCCTCTATGTAGTTATTTGTATAACATTTATTTATTTTGTTTAGATGCAATTAAGGCCTGGGTCCCCTAGTAAGGAAAATCCCTCTAACCCCCCCCCCCCCCCCCATGGGCTTTATATAAATGCAATATTGTTATTGTAACAGATTCATACTATTAGGGATGGGAGAAGATTTATTACTGCGTGATGTGTTTTTAGATGTTTTTATGGAGTAAGGTTACTTGTGTGAAATTCAAATAGAATTTTGTGTTAAAAATACCATTTTATGTAGATGGAAATGAACACTGGTAGTGAGGCTTGCTTTGATAGGATCCTTCTTTCTCTCTTTTTGAATTGGGTAAATGTCAGGATAAAGCCTGCAGGCGGGGTAGTGCATTACAAATTTTTCTACTGATACACAAACACACAGACATATATGTAATATAAAGTGTTTATAAAGATTACACCCACTATTGTGGTTATAACCTCTCTCTGTGGTTATGTATTGTCACGTCAAAGTACCTCTGCTCTGTTATTTTGGCCTGCCCTACAATTTGTAAAAATGCAATAAATGCTATAATACCACCACAAATAAAAGAGATAATAATTCTGAACACAATCAGGGCCCATTCACGCCATGCCCGGTTGACTGCATTGCTCAACACAGGCCCAATGCAATGACAAGCTGGAATCCATTGCTTCCAATAGGCCCAGCTCAAACTGATGTGTTGCACTGGTGTGCACTTTGTAAAAATATGCTGCATTGGTACAATGTATAAACAGCATGCTGCAGAGCACATTAAATACATTAAATTCCTGTATTTTTGGCTCCTGCTTTGAACGATATAAACTGCAATTCAGTGCTATGTGATGAAATAACGCACGTCAACGCAATAAGTGAATCCAGCGTAGATTTATGTAGATAGATAGATAGATAGATAGATAGATAGATAGATAGATAGATAGATAGATAGATAGATAGATAGATAGATAGATAGATTTATCTTTGTAGCTACCTATAGGCAATAAAGAGTGGTCAATCAACGCAATCCAATCATACAGGCCAAGCTCTGGCACAAGTGCTGCATTGGGCCCTAAATACTTCAGTTGAGCCCATCACAGCCTATAAGTGATATATATATGGTGTATATATATATATATATATATATATATATATTTATATTTATATAGAGAAAGAGAGAGAGAGGGAAAAGGGTAACCGCCAGCTTATCAAAGTAAGAAGAGCAGCAATCAGGTTTTCTAACCTGCACAGCCAACTGTCTCTCCATTAACATCCGGTGGGTGGCCAATCATCTCAAAGAACACCCACAGATATGAGATCATCACCGATTTGTCTGAAAAGTGCCTGACCAGGCAACTATGATCTAATGTCCGTGGGTAGCCATAGACATGTGCTAAACAAATGCCTTCTGACCCTACAGAGGACAGCACTATTCAAGGACAATCTGATGAAAACGAAGACCTACAGAAACATATCCCATTCCCAAGACATTCTGCAGGGTTAGGTTACAGTCAGGCTTGCCACCGAGATGTCACTGTCACCCATCAGGCTGTACAATCAATCATTATCTGTACTATTAATACACAATATATTTGCATCATTTGGGCCTGTTGACGTCTTGAAACACAACCATATTAAATAATGACGGTCTTTATATAAAAGTGAGAGTCTATGGAATAATAAGTCAAACTGCCAGTAAAGTGACGTTATTGGCAGTGCTAACCTTTTATAGGTACACATTTTATAAAAAACTTAATTTAGAATCATGAAACTGGATCCAACTGTAAAAAACATATCCAGGAGTTTTAAATGTTCCACACAATTAAAGTCATGATCTGATTTGAACGATTTTTTTTTCACAGAATCAGATAATATGATCAGATCTATGAATTATCATAAAAAGACACATACTGTGTTACACCTGTGTTATCGATTGATTTTGAGCAACACCGATGTTATCAAAATGATTCTGATCAGTCTGGATGAAAAGAATCTGATCGTAGGAAAGTAGATAATACGATGATGATCCTTAAGGTTCACCGTACACCTGACCATACAATCAAATTTAAATCTACCAAAAAGATGTAATGTGAGGGCCTACCTCATTTATATCCAATCAGGTGGGCCCTTGTATCACATATTTGTAGGTAGATCTAAAGGAGATTTTACAATCAGATTGTACCGTGTGTGGTGAGCTTAAGTGTACGGCGCATCTTTTTTTTTCAGACAATAAATCTTTTGACTATACGATTGTATATAAAATCACTGCCATTAATTGAAGACTCTTGATCTGCCAGGAGGAATGATCATTTGAAATGCCTTACGGTTGGGGACATGCCACTTCTACTAGGGGGAGAGCCATACAAGTAAACATTATAGACGAGGAGGACAACAAGGCCAAGAGGTGGACAATACAACCTACCAGAGAATCACAACGTTTCATCTCACTGATTATAAATAAACAGAAATAGAGAATAAACAGAAACATAAAAAGTGATTGTATGGAAGGATTACCTGTACAACTGGATAAGGATACTCCATGCAGTACACCCCAAACATGCTACTGTCTGAGGCCACTCTGTGAGCAGCGATCCTCGGTGTCGTGTCCACCTTCACAGAGCCCAGGGAAGGTAGGTGACCAGGAAAGGATCTCACAGGGAAGGTAGGTGACCAGGAAAGGATCTCACTGGGGAGGTAGGTGACCAGGAAAGGATCTCACTGGGGAGGTAGGTGACCAGGAAAGGATCTCACTGGGGAGGTAGGTGACCAGGAAAGGATCTCACTGGGGAGGTAGGTGACCAGGAAAGGATCTCACTGGGGAGGTAGGTGACCAGGAAAGGATCTCACAGGGAAGGTAGGTGACCAGGAAAGGGTCTCACTGGGGAGGTAGGTGACCAGGAAAGGATCTCACTGGGGAGGTAGGTGACCAGGAAAAGGTAGGTCACCAGGAAAAGGTCCCACAGGAAAGGTAGTTGACCAGGAAAGGCTCTCACTAGGAAGATAGGTGAGCAGAAAAAGATCTACCTGGGAAGGTAGGTGACCAGGAAAGGATCTGACAAAGTCGGCTGAGAGAAGGGAAAGCTGGGCACATGTGTGGATGAGAGAAGAAGAAAGGAGAGCTCAGGAGGCTCTTCAGCTGCGGCGTCTGCCAAAAGAATTTGGGAGAGACGAGGCGATCGGGACAGGCTGGATCGGTGCGGGACAGCTGGGCAGAGAGGAGGAGGAGGAGGAGGAGGAGGAGGAGGAGGTCAGGATGGGTGGAGGGGGACAGGTGGCTCGATCACACAACACGATCCCCTATGGCCATGCGTGTGCCTGAGAGGCACATAGAGGGAGGGATGGAGGGAGGGATGGAGGAGGAGGAGAGGAGGGTGGAGGAGGACAGGAGCTCCTCTCTGCAGCCTTACACCTCTCTACGTTCAATCACAACTCCTGGGGAAAGTATCCCCCCCATCCCCCCATCCCCCATCCACTGACAGCTGCTGAGGGCACTGGGGCGACAAAGGGGAGAGACACACAAAACCGATCACTCCCCTCCCCCTGTCAGCTGTTCCACTCAAACTCCCAGGATTAAGCGTGACCGGACGTTATATTGGGAGGTGGAAGGAATCCGAGTGATAGACAGGGACAGGTGTGTTATCACATCATCACACAACAACACATCATCGTAGTGTACAGGGGACACACAACATACACTACACAACACACATCATGCAGCACACAACACACAGCACACATCATGCAACACACATCACACAGAACACACAGCACACAACACACATCATGCAACACACAGCACACATCACAAATCTCACAGCACACAACACAGAGCACACATCACACAGAACACACATCACAAATCTCACAGCACACATCACACAGCACACAACACATAGCACACATCATGCAACACACAGAACACACATCACACAGAACACACATCACACAGAACACACATCACACAACACACATCACACAGAACACACAGCACACAGAACACACAGCACACAGAACACACAGCACACAGAACACATCACACAGAACACACAGCACACAGAACACACAGCACACAGAACACATCACACAGAACACATCACACAGAACACACATCACACAGAACACAGCACACATCACACAGAACACACATCACACAGCACACATCACACAGAACACATCACACAGAACACACATCACACAGAACACAGCACACATCACACAGAACACACATCACACAGCACACATCACACAGAACACATCACACAGAACACACATCACACAGAACACAGCACACATCACACAGAACATACATCACACAGAACACATCACACAGAACACACAGCACACAGAACACACATCACACAACATACATCACACAGAACACAGCACACATCACACAGAACACACATCACACAACATACATCACACAGAACACAGCACACAGAACACACATCACACAGAACACATCACGCAGAACACATCACACAGAACACACATCACACAGAACACACAGAACACACATCACACAGAACACACAGAACACACATCACACAGAACACATCACACAGAACACACAGAACACACATCACACAGAACACATCACACAGAACACACAGCACACATCACACAGAACACACAGAACACACAGATCACACAGAACACATCACACAGAACACACAGAACACACATCACACAGAACACACAGAACACACATCACACAGAACACACAGAACACACATCACACAGAACACATCACACAGAACACACAGAACACACATCACACAGAACACATCACACAGAACACACAGCACACATCACACAGAACACACAGAACACACAGATCACACAGAACACATCACACAGAACACACATCACACAGCACACATCACACAGAATACACATCACACAGAACACACATCACACAACATACATCACACAGAACACATCACACAGAACACATCACACAGAACACATCACACAGAACACACAGCACACATCACACACAACACACAGAACACAGCACATATCACACAGAACACACATCACACAGAACACACAGCACACATCACACAGAACACACATCGCACACATCACACAGAACACACAGCACACATCACACAGAAAACACATCACACAGAACACATCACACAGAACACATCACACACAGAACACATCACACAGAACACATCATGCAACACACAGCACACATCACACAACACATAGCACACATCACACAGCACACAACACATAGCACACATCACACAACGCATAGCACACATCACACAGTACACATCACACAACACACACAGTACATAGTCTTTATGTATGCTCTGATCATAGAACACATCCAGCCCAGGAAGTAGACTGCATCTTCTCCACCGACTGACGATCAATACTCCACATCTGGACTGGACAGCTCAGCATTTCCCGGAGCAGCTTTATCTCATCACCATCCACCACTCACTGTGATTGTCACCTATACACCATACCATTCCAGAAGAGCACAGCCTGTCACTTATCATCTATAGGGTGCTCACCCCACAACCCAATGATCAGACCAGCTAATAAAAATCTGACACAAACTTGTCACCTATACACTATACCATTCCATAAGAGCACAAATTGTCATAATAATACTATAGGGTACTCACTCCACAACCCAATGATCAGACCAACCAATAGAGATCTGCTGTGATTCATAATGATACAAACTCCAATTGTCACCTATACACTATGCCTTTATTAAAGAGCACAGTACCCCATTTATCATCTATGGAATGCTCACCCCACAACCTAATGATCAGACTAGTTATTAAAGGTCTGCTGTGATACATCATGAGAAACCTATTCACCTATACACAGATCTTCAGTACATATACCATTCCATAAGAGCACATCATGTCACTTATCATCTATAGGGTGCTCACCCCACAATCCAATGATCAGACCAAGTCCAACCAATAAAGGTCTGCTGTGATACATCATAATACTAACTCTAATTGTCATCTATACACTAATTATACCATTATTAAAGAGCACATCATATCACTTATCTTCTATAGGGTGCTCACCCCACAATCCAATGATCAGACTAGTTTATAAAGATCTACTGTGATAAATCATGAGAAAAACGTATACACAGCTTCTTTGTACACTATACCATTCCATAAGAGCACATCCTGTCACTTATAATCTATAGGGTACTCACCCCATAATCCAAGGATCTGACCAACCAATAAAAATCTGCTGTGATTCATAATGATACAAACTCCTATTGTCAACTATACTATTACATAAGAGCACAGCCTGTCACTCATAATCTATAGGGTACTCACCCCACACCTACATCAATCCAATGATCAGACCAGCCAGGCAACGTCTGCTATAATAACAGGGTAATTCTGGCCTATTCACTATAGGAGATCAGGATAGAAGCCAAGCCACTATGAATACAGCAATGCAGGTGTTAAATTAATGGACTTGGAGATGCAGATTAAGACAGATCAATAACTATATTTTATGGTGTCATCTCTGCTCTGCATCACCGACCTCTGCCAACTCAAACCATATATGACTTGTGAATAACGACTTTCTTTTTAATGGGAATAGCCACTCTCTTGGTCCATTGAGTCTGTACTGCAGTGAGTTTTGTCAGGCTCAGGCTCTTTGCTTATGAATAAGATCCGCTATTTTTGAAAATCCAATACAACACTTCACAACTTTACCAGGTCAGGGATAGTGATGATGGGATGTGCACTTTCTACAAGAAACTGCTAGACAGATAAGAGTGTTTAAAGGAAACCTGCAGTGTGAGCATGAACATTGCTGAGATTGTGAATGCCTGAGAAGATAATTCTGCAGTGTGTAGGTGGGCATGACCAGATGGTACCCAACAGTGCGAATGGTTAAAGCTGAACTCCAAGATGCCTAAAAATTCTCTTTTGCAGTAGCACTGCACCCATAGTGAAAAGATTAACTGCTCGTTTCTGTCTAGTGGATTTGGAAAAACATATTCATCTACCTGATCGTCTGCTCCACTGCACTGCTAGATCAGTTCCTGAACCCTATACTCCCCCATGTTCTGGCAGTCTAAGGTCCCCTGATGTCATCAAGATAATTGCAGGGACAACTGAGGGACAGTTCACCGCTGGAGCATGAGGGAGCGTTGTCTGCCAAGTGAGTGGAGGATCAGGTATGTAAAAGTGCTTTTACTGTCCCATAGATTAAACAGGCAGACCCCCTTGCAGTGCAGACTAAAAGGAGGAATTTTTTAGGTTTCCTGTAGTTGGCTTTCAAAGCAGACCTTCACTCAAACTCAGCACTTTTAATGCCTATAAGACTCCACCCTCCACAATCTTTTTTTCTGCACTCCAACCCCTTGCACCCGAACCCTCCTGGGATATGCAAATGACATATTCCCGGCATGCAGCAAAGGTTTGGCACGTCACAGCAGAACAACACTGGATTCACTGGGCAGGTGAGTATGTTTTTATGGGGACAACCCAGCAGATAAATTAAGAGGAGAAAATTTAAAAATATATACAGGGTGAATGAAGGCCCTCTGAATAGAACCTAAGCCTACTTGATGTCTATACCGCTCACATTTGCCACGGTTCTTATACCCACAAAATAGTCCTTAATTACAGTACCACATGCAACAGTCTCACAGACAAACATAAACCCTAGGATGAAGATTAATTTGTAGAAAATTGCTTTTCTGCACCCAGAAGATAGATTTGTGTGAATAATACAGAACGTGGAGTTAACACTTTGTCTGAGCCTACCCTAAGGTCGGCCATATATTATACAATTTTCTTATTCAATTTCCTTTAGATTTACCTTCTACTATGTAGTGCAAGGGCCTACCTGATTGCATACAAATTGAAAGTATTTAGGTTTGACCTTATGGTTTGAGGCTTTGGTAATTGTAAAGGAAAATTGTACAAGAAAATCGTAAAATGTATGGCCAGCCTAAAGAAAAAAATTTTTTAAATATCTGGAGACTACTTTCAGCAACTCTTGAAATTGAACATTTTTGTCAGGGTTATGTAACAAACACAACATATAGGGTACAGCAGTCAGGGCTACAGAATGTACAAAAAAGCATTTGTTGTTCAACAGTCAGGACTATGTAATATATTACATAGCATATACTGTACATTGAAGCAGTTCAGGTTATAAAATGTACAATAAATCATATAGTATACAGGGGTCAGAATTATGTACTTTACCACATAGTGTATACGGTACAAGGGTCAGGACTTGTGATGCACAGCACAGCTTGGAGTGTGCAGTATTCAGGAGTAAGTGCCCCCTTACATTGGTGAATACCCCTAAATATTTTTGGAGCTCAGTGGGGAGTGCTTTCTTTCTCTGTGGTGTTCAATGGTACATGCACCCTTATTCATTGGTATTCAGTGATCAGTGTCCCTGAAACATTGGTGTTCACTGGTCAGTGCCCCAGAACATTAGTGATTAGTGGGATCTTCAAAGGTTACTTACTTGAGAAACACTGAACCAGTCCCTTGCCTTTTGGCTTTCTGCTGAATGGCAGTGTGCCCAGCTATGCTGACATACAGCAGAGCATGCCACTATGACAGTCATGCCAGAGGTGATGCCAGACTTGGATACTGCCTGCCATTCAAGCAAAAAGTCAGGAGGCAGAAGTGGGACTGGTGCAGCTTTTCTAAAATAAGTAAGCACTGAACCTCCCAGTGACCACCAATTTATGGGCACTGACCAGTAACCACCAATGTTATTGTGGCACTGACCACTGAATACCAATAAATAAGGGAGGCATGTACAGTATCTCACAAAAGTGAGTATACCCCTGTTATCGCTCTCACTCTCTCATACTGGTCACTGGAGTACATTGGTGATTAAGCATAAATTATCTCACAAAAGTGAGTACACCCCTCACATTTTTGTAAATATTTTATTATATCTTTTCATGTGACAACACTGAAGAAATGACACTTTGCTACAATGTAATGTAGTGGGTGTACAGCTTGTATAACAGTGTACGTTTGTTGTCCCTTCAAAATAACTTAACACACCTAAATGTCTAAATGTCTAAGCTGCTGGCAACAAAAGTGAGTACACCCCTAAGTGAAAATGTCCAAATTGGGCCCAATTAGCCATTTTCCCTCCCCGATGTCATGTGACTCTTTAGTGTTACAAGGTCTCAGGTGTGAATGGGGAGCAGGTGTGTTAAATATAGTGTTATCGCTCTTCTTCCTAGTGACAGGACATTGATAAAGTTGTAAAGGTATGCACATGAGGGCTAAGAATGTGCATGCATTATACATACTAGGTGGAGAACAACTGGGGGAATCAATGGTGGAGAAGGATCTGGGTGTTCTGGTAGATCATCATAATAATGGCATGCAAGTTTCCAAAGTGAGCAAAATCCTTTCTTGTAATGAAAGAGGTATGGCCTGTAGAGAGTGAGACATTTTGCTTCTGTACAAATCATTAGTAAGACCTCATCTGGAATATGCAATTCCATTTTGGGCACCAGTTCACAAAAAGGATATTGGGGAACTGGAGAGAACTGGACAAAGTGCAGAGAAAGGCAACTAATGGAGTCTTGCGTGGTGAGCGTGTATACAGGCCATGGCGGTTGAGTGCATTACTTATTGTTTTCTTTGAAACAATTGTACCTGCTAATTCCAGGTCTTTCTGAAGCTCTCCAAAAGCGGTCTTTGGCTCTTCAACAAAATTGTGACAAATCTTTTCACTTTTCTGTCAGAAATCTTGTGAGGAGCACCTGGTCTTGGCTGGTTTATGATGAAATGATGTTCTTTCCACCTTTTTAACGGCAATGAACTGCACTGCAATGATGTGAACTATGCCCATAGGATTACCTTGATTTTGGGCTGTCTATGCAGTTGCAGTGCAGTTGAAAATGCATCCAACTGCAGCCAACAGCAGCCAACTGCACTCGGTGTGAAAGCTGCTTAGAGCCAGTGTCACATCTCCAGTGCCACATCTCACATACATAGTCTCTGTGTCTCCTTAGTTGACCATGGTAGCAAGTATTATTATGCAAATACCAACTTTTCTGTAAAATGTGTCAGGCCAGACCCAGGCCTATTTTTTTTCTAGGCTGGGTACAGTGGCGGTGCGTCCATTAAGGGCGCACAGGCGCCCCCCCCCCTCTCCAGCCACCCCTCTGTGTAGTATGGATAGATTCATGCATTGCATTGCATGAATCTATCCATGGGCGCTGTAGCCACCCCCTATTCAGGTGTCCGGCCCCTTTTTGGATGCCGGGCACCTGAATTACAGCGGTGGGGGGTGTTTTTGAAGCACCTGAATAGAGCTATAGGCTCTAATAGGCTTCAAAAAAGATGAACTGCAAGCGCAAACTGTTGTGCTCGCAGTCCACCCAGGTGTGCTTGTAGGGGAGGGGGGCACAGTGGCTGCATATTATTGGCTGCATATTATTGGCTGCAATTGATGGGGCACAGTTGGCTGCATTTGCTGGGCATCCTGACTGCATATTATGGGCACCAAGGCTGCAATTGATGGGCACAGTTGGCTGTATTTGCTGGGCACAGTGGCTGCATATTATGGGCACAGAGGCTGCATATTATGGGCACAGAGGCTGCAATTGATGAGGCACAGTTGGCTGCATTTTCTGGGCACAGTGGCTGCATATGATGGGCACAGTTGGCTGCATATTATGGGCACAGTTGGCTGCATATGATGGGAACAGTTGGCTGCATATTATGGGCACAGTTGGCTGCATATTATGGGCACAGTTGGCTGCATATGATGGGAACAGTTGGCTGCATATTATGGGCACAGTTGGCTGCATTTGCTGGGCACAGAGGCTGCATATGATGGGCACAGTGGCTGCATATGATGGGCACAGATGGCTACAGATGATGGGCACAGTGGCTGCATATGATGGGCACAGTTGGCTGCATATGATGGGCACAGTTGGCTGCATGTTATGGGCACAGTTGGCTGCATATGATGGGCATAGTTGGCTGCATATTATGGGCACAGTTGGTTGCCTATGAAGGGCACAGTTGGCTGCATATTATGGGCACAGTTGGCTGCATATGATGGGCACCGTTGGCTGCATATTATGGGCAGAGTTGACTGCATTTGCTGGGCACAGAGGCTGCATATGATGGGCACGGTTGGCTGCATATGATGGGCACAGTGGCTGCATATGATGAGAAGAGTTGGCTGCATTTGCTGGGCACAGAGGATGCATATGATGGGCATAGTGGCTGCATTTGCTGGGCACAGTTGGCTGCATATGATGGGCACAGTGGCTGCATTTGATGGCACAGTGGCTGCAATTGATGTTTTTGTTTCTGAATTTTTCAGTTCGTTTGCTCCCCCCCCCAAATTTTGAGCACCAGCCGCCACTGGCTGTGCATTATGGCATCGGGAAGCAACATGCGCATTTTCATCATTTCATCATAAATGGAAGCTACAGTTTTGGTTAAGGGAGTGACAGTGGCAGATCCATGAGGCAGGCAAGGTTTCTAAAGGTAGGATGTGGCATCAGAGATTGACTGCTAGGCTATTTTGATTTAAAAGAAGATGTCACTGAAAGGGACCGTCACTGTTTTAAAAAAGTTAAGGAAAGTTGAACCTGCAAAGAAAAGCATTAATACTTACATCTAATGAGACCCAAGCTGCCAAACTCCGCTGTCTTTAAGAGATAGGCTTGCTAAAAAAAATGTCTGCATCCAACACTTTTTGAAGTCTTGGATGCTTTAACATACAGTAGGTGCCCCTGGATATAACCACAGAATGCAGCAGGGGACTAGACATCTAACACACCTGGAAGTGAATTGGATACTGAAGAGTCTTCAGCAAGCTTATCTCTTGAATACAGTGGAGTTCGCAGGCACAGGGGTAGGGCTAAACAGTAAAGTAAAACTATAGGAAAAACTTTTTTTTTCACTTTGGACAGAGCAAGGGAAGGTTATAATCTCTGTCAATTTTTTTTTCCCCGCCATCTGTGTCTCGTTGTGGACATTTCCCTTCACTTTTTGTCTCTTTAGCCAAAGAGGAAGTGAGAGGAAATCCCTGCAAATTAAGGGGAGGACCTTGAGGACCTCCAGGTCACCAGAACTAGTGTCCCCATTGGAAGACTTTCCCCCTATTACCTTTCAGGGGATAACCAAAAAATTGTGATTTTCTTTTACTTTCACTTTCAATGACAATGGAAACAGGACAAATAGAGAGGCTGGAGGCACAGACAGCAATAAAAACTGACAAGTTTTCTAATTCCCCTCCACGCTATTCAAAAAAAAAAAAAAAGTTTTGCCTTTAGTTATACTTTAATGCTTCTATTTGCTGGCAGGGTTTCCTTTTACTTTTTAAAAAAATAGTGACAGTTGTTTTAAGAGCAATCTGTGAGTTATTAGTGCTATCAATTGAACACTGCAGTGTGCTGTTTTCTTTAGAAAGTAGCAACAGTCTGAGTAGAAAAGCCTGTCCCCTGCTAGCATGCTGCATCTCTCTGTTTTGCCTATTGCCCTTTCCTTTAGCCACCTGATGCTCAGTATACATATATATAAAGCCGGGGAGTCAGTGATCAGATTTCCTGTAAAAGCATTTGAGCAGCTCGACATCTGTTAGATCAGTTTTACAGAGCTTGGAATGCCCCTACCCCGCTGCCATCTGCCACCATTCTCGGCCTCTTCTGCTCCACTAAGGAGTGTGGAGAATGTGCTGTTATTCCCTGGCTTTACCATGTGTTTGATCAGATACTTTGAAGGGCAGGGGAGCTATCAAGGGTCTAATAAACCCCCAATGTCTCTATAAAGAGTACCTATCACTTCTCAAAGCTAAAATCAAGTTAAATGAAAAAAATGTAAAAAATATATAAAATAAATAAAAATAATAATAAAAATATGAAAAAGCACCTATGTACCCCGTGTTGCTCATATTTAAATACTGATTTCACCACACATGTGAGGCATCGCTGCCAATGTTAGAGTAAGAGCAATAATTGTAATGCCATAGCTCACTCTAAACTAATAAACTGTAAAGGCTTTTAAACCATCACCTATAGACAATTTTAGGAACTGAAATTTGTTGCCATTTTACTGGCATGTGCAATTTTAAATCTTGACATGTTTGGTATCTATCTACTCAATGCAACATAATATTTTATATTTCACCTGAAAATAGGGTATTATATAAAGGGGGTTATTTACTAAAGGCAACTCCACTTTGCACTACAAGTACAAACTACAAGTGCAAAGTACACTTGAAATTGCACTGAAAGTACACTTGTAAGTGCAGTCGCTGTAGATCCGAGGGGGACATGCAAGGAAAATTAAAAACAGCATTTTAGCTTGCACATGATTGGATAATAAAATCAGCAGAGCTTCCCCTCATTTCAGATCTGCCCCTCAGATTTACAGTGACTGCACTTCCAAGTGCAATTTGCACTTCGTAAATAACCCCCATTGTGTTTGTATTCACTAATATTCTATTAAGTGTATTTTTTTCCTGAAAACTTGCATTTGAAAAAAGGGCTGATCAAATATCATATGACATAACAAAGTGCAGCAGCCACCATTTTGTTCTCCATGGCCTCTGCTTTCCAAAAACATAGTGTTTGGAGGTTCAACAAAGTGCAGATGTTTAACATGTATGTGAAAAATTAAAAAAATTGTCCCTTAAAGAGGATTTCCACCAAGAAATGGAACTTCTGCTGATCGGATTCCTCCCCTCCGATGCCACATTTGGCACCTTTTAGGGGGAGTGGATACCTGTCAATCCAGGTATCTGCTCCCATATCCGGGAAAAGATTGTCACACTCTGTGCGGTGAACGACACATTGTCCGACCCCTCATCCTTCCCTCCCCCCCCGCTGCCTTCTGGGAGACACACAAGTCCCAGAAGACAGCAGGTATCGTTCAGAACGAGCAGCGCAACTCGCGCATGTGCAGTAGGAAACAGGCTGTGAAGCCACAAGGCTTCACTTCCTGTTTCCCTTAGTAAGGATGCCGGCCCCATGCACCCAGAGCCGGGGGATGGGTCAGCTTTGGGTGCCGACATTGCGAGCTCCCTGGACAGGTAAGTGTCCTTGTATTAAAAGTCAGCAGCTACAGTATTTGTAGCTGCTGGCTTTAATTTTTCTTTTCCCGTGGGGCCCCCCCCTAAAATCCATACCAGACCCCGATCCGAGCACGCAGCCCAGCCGGGCAGGAAAAAGGGTGGGGACGAGAGAGCGCCCCCCCTCCTGAACCGTACCAGGCCGCATGCCCTCAACATGGGGGGTGGGTGCTTTGGGGGAGGGGGCGTCCTGCAGGGCCCCCCCACCACAAAGCACCTTGTCCCCATATTGATGAGGACAAGGGCCTTGTCAGGGACATGCCGGTGCCCGTCAGGCTAATATGCGTGCGTGCATGCGCACGCGGTGACTGTCCAGGGTAACACAGTTGAATTCCCCCACTGGTGGGCGCCGGCGCGCCCCCGCGCGTGCGCGCGCTAGCGCTGTTTGACGCCAAGGGCCCTTTAAAAGAATGTCAGCTGCACTCATGTGGTGCTGTTCGTCTGCAGCTCTGCACCTGAGTTCCTGAATCTGCCTGCTGATTGTCATTGCTGTTTACTGACCCGGCTACGTCTGACCCTTCTCCTATCTCCAATCTGACCCGGCTTGTCTGACCCTGCTATCTTCTTGTGACCCGTTGCCGAACTCCTGCCTGCCTGACTACTCTGTGATTATCCATTTGCCTATACCTGCCTGATCTCCTGCCAAATGGACTGTCTGACTCTGATTTTGCCTGTGTCCTGTTTTGCTGCATCCCAGCCTTCTCATCCAGCTCTGGGTTCTGCTGCTGCTACACCATCCACTTGCCTGCCTGCTGATCTGCTTCTGCCTGCCTGCATCCGCAGCTCAGCCATCCCTGAAGGATTCCTTCCCAGCTCCTGTGCCGGCCTCTATAAGAACCTTTACCAGGCACTCCTACCCACTGTGCTCACAAGACCACTGTTCCCACTTCAGTGGCTCCTGAACCAGCGTTGTAAGAGGGGTCTTCTCCTACCAGTCGGGCTCAACTACCAGGTACCTAACAGGCCTCTTCCCGACAACCCTGGCCGTTGGTTGTCGGGGTCTGCGGGTGGGGGGCTTATCGGAATCCGGGAGCCCCCTATAATAAGAGGGCCCCCAGATCCCGGCCCCCCACTCTATGTGAATGATGGCATAAGGGGGCGGGGTCTCCGCCTATATAAGTCACATTGGAGTGCTCAGAGAGCATTCCAGCCTGAGAGACCGTCGTGTCAACATCAGAAGAAGAGAAGAAGAGAAGAAGCCAGAAGTCCGGGCCTCCGCTGGCAAAAGAGCGGCATGAAGATAGCGGAGGAGCCAGCAGAAGAACTGGAACACCGGGAGAAGAGGAACCAGAGGGACCCCCGAAGTCGGAAGAAGACCCCCGAAGCCGGAAGAAGACCCCCCCGAAGCTGTCTAATAAATTACTTTAAAAACGTGTGTAGTGTGTTTTATTATTGACACTTTTTCCCTAGGTGAATGGGTAGGGGTACCATGTACCCCATACTCATTCACATAGGGTGGGGGGCCGGGATCTGGGGGCCTCTTATTATAGGGGGCGCCCGGATTCCGATAAGCCCCCACCCGCAGACCCCAGGAACCAACGGCCAGGGTTGTCGGGAAGAGGCCCTTGTCCTCATCAACATGGGGACAAGGTGCTTTGTGGTGGGGGGGCCCCGCAGGACGCCCCCTCCCCCAAAGCACCCACACCCCATGTTGAGGGCATGCGGTCTGGTACGGTTCAGGAGGGGGGGGGGGGCGCTCACTCGACCCCACCCTCTTTCCTGACCGGCCGGACTGCATGCTCGGATCGGGGTCTGGTATGGATTTTTAGGGGGGTCCCATGCCATTTTTTCGACGTAGGGAGTTCCCCTTACAATCCATACCAGACCTAAGGGCCTGGTATGCCCCGCGACGGGGCTCGCAAGGTGTCAATCTTGCAGATAAAAGCGGCGAGATTGACTTCCTTTTCTAGTCCCATTGTACCCGAGTCACGTTCAAAATGAAAAATGAAAGTCTGCCGTAACTCCAGCGAAAGTCCATCGGAAAGACGGGCGGACCTAGCCTGCCGGAAAGTCCGGTCGTGTGTAGGCAAGTCCGTCCGTTCAGGTAGTCCGCCAGAAAGTCTGGCGGAAAGACCATCGGACCAAGTATGCCGGAAAGTCCGCTCGTGTGTACTAGGCATTAAGCTTGTTTTTCAGGCTTAAAGTGGATGTAAACCCGCTCTCATCCTTTCTAAACTACTGCCATAGTGGTTATCTATAAGGATATACATGCCTCCTGCATGTATCCTTACCTGCCAAACGTCTCCCCTGTCTGTTATGAGAGCCTGAAAAACTGCAGGTTCTGTGGGTGGGTCTGTTGTCTGGAGCTCGATGGGTGGATTTGTGATGTCAGTAGACTCCCCGCCCACCTCTACACTCCCCTTGTCAACATGCATTTTCTCCTTTGTATTTCTTACACTGAACTTCTGCTATGATCACTAGCATCCAGTCAAAACCCAGAAAAGTCACCACACCACATCATGCTGAAGTGTGGAGCAGCCAATCCTGGGAGAGCTGGAGAAGAAAGGAGGAGGGGATCTGAAGTACACAGAATGTCTCTCTCAGGCTTGTGCATGAGATATGTAAATCACCTGTCACTCGCCGCAAGGGGGAAGAACTGACTCCTATTTCTCTGTGTGTCAGTTTTTATCTCACTGAAAAAAGATAAGAGGACTGCTCAGAGCTGGAATAACTCTTCGTGGCAAGACTGGGTACAGATGACATGAAATCCTATACCAGTGATGACGAACCTTGGCACCCCAGATGTTTTGGAACTACATTTCCCATGATGCTAATGCACTCTGCAGTGTAGTTGAGCATCATGGGAAATGTAGTTCTAAAACATCTGGGGTGCCAAGGTTCGCCATCACTGTCCTATACTGTACAAGGTGCAAGCCTTAATTAAAAATGTTTTTTTGGGTTTACATCCACTTTAAGTATTTTTGCTTTAGTCAATGGAAAGCTATTTAGTAGGTAAAGGAGAGGTAAGAAATCCTAAGAAAAGCTTGCATCACGCACGTCTTTAGGGCACTCTCATTGAAGTCTATAGGTACCAAAAACCTATGACACTGCCCCAATTTGAGCTTCATGCAAGTGACACACTTTAAGCAAAATGACACTCAGGTGGGAACAGGCACCATGTCGAGCATTGAAAAGCTTCTAGAAAACAATTATAAATCACTCAGATATGAATGGAGCCTCATAACAGCCTGTAGTCCTACACTAATTCTTCATGCACGTAGATTCTTCGACTTCCTGTGTTACAATGGGAAAAATTGCTGGATAAATGTTTCTAATTTTCTCTGTTTCTTCCTCATTGAAATATATCAAACAAAAATAAACATATAGATATCTGCAACCAATTTAAAGCCAAATATGTCACTAGATGTGCAATATGTTAGGACAAAAATTATTTTGTGGAAAGCCAACATGTCACAGAAGAGGTAGACAGTGAAGGGAAAAAGAAGAAATAATTAGGTAAAATTGTGGTTCTCAGAAATTTGCCAGCATAGAGGCTGATATTTGTGGGAATACAAGTCCTCTGATTAGGGCACAGGAACATATATACACACAGGTTTCCCCCAATCACAAATTTACAAACTTGCTAGAGACCCACACTCCCGACACTTCTAGCCATTACACTCTGACTCTGCTCTGCTCTGCTCAGCAGATAATAGGCTGCTCCAGAAGGGTTTGCAGACACAAACATTTCAGGAATCTGTGACTGCATGTACACAGTGGCGCTCCCACATTTTGACTGCATTTGATAGGTCCATAATTTTTCACACCACCCCAGTCATTTTTTGATTAACTTTTGTTGAGTCGGGTGATGGCTATAGGACCATCCAAGGCTCACATTTTGGCCAATTCAGCCAAAATTCAAGCCTATGGCCAGTCTTAGTTTTTGCCAGATTAGATGTCCACATTAGAAGTTTTGTTAACCTTTGGTTTTGATGAGAACCATAAAATGTTGTATTTCCTACTACTTTTGTTTGCCTGTCTGTGGTCACAGGACAAACAGAAAGGGTTAAATTCCCTTGTGAGGACAAAGACAGCAATAACCTTACTGGTCGAAGTAAAGTTGCTGGCACCTCTTCCCTAATCAGAAATGAGGGTTGTTGGCTGCATGCTAGGCTAATTTCTATAGGCACATTTAGTCTTCAAAGAGAAATATGGCCAAAGCTTTTTTTGGTCATACTTCTCTTCTGGGTCACAGGAGTGCACTTATTTGTGCTCTAATGTGACCCAGAATCAGCTGACAGCAGGCTAAGGCTCGCTGTTGGCTGAGGTCATATAGCCAGTCAAGGCTCTAGAAGGATCTCGACAATAATCTGGAGATTCACCCATTTGCCTAACTAGCAGCTGGCTCAGCCTCTGAGTGTGCCCCTCCCAACCCGGCACTCACAGTGAGTGCTAGATTGGCAGAGCAAAGAATGGTGACTGACATTTACTGCTCTCTACTCAGAGCGGACCGAGAACTGAATGATTGGGGTCATTTGATCGATCAGTTCTCGGGTTTAGAGTCAGCAGGGGACAGCTGCAGGATCAGACTGATGCTTCAGCATGGAGGTGATTGTAAATGTTTGTCTTTTTAGAATCCCACACTTCTTTAAAGTAGAATTCCTGGTGAAACATAACTAGTCTTAAAAATACTCCCTCCCTCTCCTAACATCAATGCTGACTAATCAGTGTAAGGAAGTAGTATATACTTACCTATTTTCAGCCTGCTCCGATCCGCTTACGTGATCTGCTCCCCTGTGTCAGTCAGCAGTAGCTGCAGGGGAGAGAAGGGAGTGCCAACAATGCATGGGCCGTCGTAGCCTATGGGTATCGTCACAGCTCCAGGCTTCACCAGCCATTGTCAAGCATTCTCTCGTTTCCCCTGCAGCTGCTGCTGGCAGACACCAGTAATCATGTGACTAGAACATGCTGAAAATAGGTAAAGGTTTACAGTATCTTTCTTACACAGGTTAGTCAGCAAAGGTGTTTGGAGAAAGGAGGGAGCATTTTTAAGAATAAGGTTAGACATACTTCCCAAATTCTGAACTGAAGAATGAGGGACACTTTAAGGTACCGTTGACCTGCTATGGGCACAACAGCAAAAAAGTCATTGTGGTTAAATTACACTAAATAATGGTTGTGGCCTAATAGTCTGACTAGAATCAAGGAATAAACAAAACCTGGGAATTATCCCAAATGAAATGCACCCCTTGTACACAATGTCCTGCCCTTGCTAAACACTGCCCGCTTTTCTCCTGCACACTTTTCCCCCCTTTAACCCTACACATTAAAATGAATGAATCCGCACTCAGCGTATGATCACAACTGCTGGTGAAAAACTGCTAGCACAGTATTATGATAACTAATACTAATACAGAACTTGTATCTGAAAGTGCTGCGCTATTCTTAGAGCATAATATGTCAATTATAATAACCCAAAAATTTCAATTAACATAAATGTGCATATATAAATAAACATATATATACTGTATGTGTGCACCAATGCCAGTGCTGATAGTAACAAATATCAGCTCAGAGATTCAAGTGAAGACACATCAAGTGCCAACATGTAAGTGTCCAAACAGCAAAAGAAATGTCTGTATAAATTTCTCCCTGGTACTAAAAATGGAAAGCTTTCAGTGCCCATTCAAAAGATCCATGTGTCCAACGCACCACGGCTGTGCATGTACAAGCTGCTTACCGGAGCTTTATGACCTCCATATAATGAGTGGTCAAGTGCGTAACTGATGTAACCAACCAAATCAGGAGATTTTAGCTCCAGCGCACATAAATCTCTCCAGCAATCCTCCAGTTGTTATATGTGGAATATACAGTATAATCAAACACAAATACAGGATCCTATAGTGTAAAATCACTAAAACATTTTTATTAAAATATGTAAAAAGCACACAGATTATAATAGCATATATGTGCCCAAATAGGAAGGATCTGAAATACCACTGCATGTAATGGTATAAATCCAAGCTTGAATCCAAGATGATGTCTGTGTGTACTAGCTCCCCCAACGTGTTTCATCAGCGGTGACATCATCAGGGGCATTATATATTCGCACTTATGTTAATTTTGAACATTGGGGTATCACAATTGACATGTTTTACTCTAAGGATAACCCTTCACATTGCCCTTCTTTCTGCACGCATTGCCCCCTTTAACTCTATACATCTCCCCCATTCCTGCACAAACTGCTCCCCTTTAACCCTGCACACTGCCCCCCTTCCTGCACACACTGGCCCCTCCTTTCCGTACACACTACCCCCTTTAACCCAACACATCCCCCCTTCCTGTATACACTGCCTCCTTTTAACCAGACAGTGCACCCCCATTCCTGCACACATTGCCCCTTTTAACCCTACACCCCCCCCTTTCTGCACACAATGCCCCCCTTCCTACACACACTGCTCCCCTTTAACCCTATACACTGTTACCCTCCTTCTTGTACACACTACCCCCCCGTAGCCCTATACACTGCTCCCATTTAACCCTACACACTGTTCTCCTTGCACACACTGCTCTTCCTCCTTCCTGTACACACTGCCCCCCTTTAACCATACACAATGCCCCCCTTCCTGCACACACTGAACCCATTTATCCCTACACCCCCCCGCTTCCTGAACACACTGCCCCCCCTTTGTGTACACACTACCCCACTTTAACCATAGCCACTGACCCCCTTCCTGTACACACTGCCCCCCCCTTACTGCACAAACTGCCCCACTTGAACCATACATACTGCCCCAACTCCCTTTTTATACTACCCTCTCCCTACACATACTTCCCCCTCCCTTTTCCCCTGTACACTAGGGAATTCTAAAGGGATGTGACTATCCCTTTAGCCTTCTATAGCCCTCTATGAGAATCTAAGGGGGCGGGACCCCAAGAAAATGATGCACAGGGAGTGAATTGCAGTGAGCGGATGGAGGATACTGTGTGCTGGGGTGTAAACTGAATGAAGAGCTGCGAGAGGCTGAGGGTGATAGAAAGTGATGTACGGAGGGAAGATAATTTTGTTATATTTTAAGGGTGATTGGAGATCAGTGCTGATGGGGGAGTAGCTTGGGGCAGGCGATAGGCAAGAGGTCTGATGTTGGCATCAGGTGCTAGTGTTCTACCATCTGGTGCCAGGACTTGGGGTGGGTCCGCGGGACGCCAGGGACACCAGGGACAGTTATGCAGAAATTGGATTGCTTGAGGGGTATGCAGTTAGGTTTTGTCTGGAATTTTACATTCTCTAAAGTAGAACTAAAACAACACTTTTTTAAAATTTTGGATAGAGTAAGAGGAGGGTTATAATCCCTGTCAATTTTTTTTTGTCATCTGTGTCCTATTGGGGATATTTCCCTTCACACATTGTCCCATAACCAAAATAGGAAGTGAGAGGAAATCTCTGGTTTTCACCAGGATCACCAAAACTAGTGTTCCAGTTGGAGGATCTCCCCACTATTCTTGTTCCAGTGACACTCCAAAATTTGGGATTCACTTTCACTCTTAGTAACAAAGGTAAACAGGACAAATAGAGAGGGCGATCCATCCTAACAGGGACACAGACAGCAATAAAAACCTGACAAGTGTGCAAATCCCTCTCCACTCCATGCAAAATTAAAACAAATAACTTTAGTTATATTTTAAATCAGTGGTCTCCAAACCGCGGTCCGGGGGCCAAATGCGGCCCTTTGCATACCCTTATCTGGCCCTTGGGACACTATTCCTCCCACTGATATGAGGTACTCCCACTGACAGCAACAATAGTATTTCTGTACTGAAACCCACAGTGGGCACTATTCCTTCCACTGACATCAACAACAGGGCACCAATATTTCCCCTTATACCATAGATCAATTGTTTACTCCCGCTGATGCCAGGGCATTTTATACTCACTGGCCATGGTCTAGCCCTTCTCTGTTTGAAGAACAATGGTTTTGCACAGAGCAGCCCCGATCCTCCTCTTTCTGAGCTCCTCCACGGGCACTGTCTCCTCCTCCCACCTTTCAAGTGCCCCCATAGCAAGCCACTTACTATGGGGGGGCACTCATGCGTGCTTGCTCCTGAGCCCTGCTATGTGGGTCCATAGACACACGGAGCGCAGCTTGGCCCCGCCCACTGCTCCCTCCTCACTGGCTGTGATTGAGACCAACAGGAGCCAGTGACTTCTGCTGCTTTCTCTGAGCCAAGGAGGAGGGAGAGAGCCCCTGCTCTCATGCACATCACTGGATTGAGATCAGGCTCGAGTAAGTCTAATGCCCTGTACACACAATCGGACATTGTTTGGTCATTCCGACAACAAAATCCATTGGATTTTTTCCAACGGATGTTGGCTCAAATTTGTCTTGCATACACACGGTCGCACAAATTTGTTGTTAAATCCGATCGTTCTGAACGCGGTGACGTACAACACGTACGTCGGGACTATAAACAGGGCAGTAGCCAATAGCTTTTGTCTCTTAACTTATTCTGAGCATGTGTGGCACTTTGTGCGTCGGATTTGTGTACACACGATCGGAATTTAAACGATTGGATTTTGTTTTCGGAAAATTTTATAGCCTGCTCTCAAACTTTGTGTGTCGGAAATTCCAACAGAAAAAGTCCGATGGAGCCCACACACGATCCGAATTTCCGACAAAACAATCCGATCGCACTTTTTTCCGTCGGAAAATCCGACCGTGTGTACAGGGCATTAGGGGGATCTGGGGGAGGAGCAGCACGCATAAGGTAAATTATTTAGGTAAAAGACCTGCAGGCTCTAGAACCACTTAAATTTAGTGTTCCACAGAAGCATATACTCACCTTTTTTTTGCTCCCCCACCCGTCCATTCATATGCCTGGAGCAAACGAATGTCCTGTCTAAGCTACAAGTTACTGGAGCTATACCTTACCCATGGTTATGGATTGCCCATGTGACTTTGTTGATTAACCCAGTTATCTTCTCCATACCTAGAACTACCAGATATTTCCTTTGACTCCTGAACTGAATGGCGAGGGAATGAAAGTCATACATTCCTGTATATGCTGGGGAGGGAGGGTGTAATTAAACCAAAGCTGTTGTTTTGGTGTAAATGGGCAAATCACTGCACAGAGTTATATAAATTAAATATGAACTTATGATTGTCTTGTCTCATTTATCTACTAGTACTGAAGCGGAACAGACAAATAGCAACATACAGTACACTGATGAAATACAAATAGGTGAGCTATTTTACTTCTCACAGGATTTGCATTTCTGTCCACCCAATGCTATGTTTTTTATAGCCCTACCAGATAGCACTGCAAGCCTGGAGATCTAACCTTTCTCTACTGATACCAGTTCTTGTCTCTGCCCCCCCAGCCTGTGATTGGACATTAAATGGCTGCAGATTAATGAGCTCCTTTTTCTCTCACCCAGCACCGACAGGCTGACCCCCCCACCCCTTCAACCTCTGCAGCAATGCGGGAAGCACTCATACATCTATTTCCCAAAGACAACCTCTGGATATGACGCTGAGCATGTGCACTCAACTTCTTTGTTCGACTATGGCGAGGCCTGTTCTGAGTGGAACCTGTCCTGTTAAACTGCTGTATGGTCTTGGCCACTGTGCTGCAGCTCAGTTTCAGGGTCTTGGCAATCTTCTTATAGCCTAGGCCATCTTTATGTAGAGCAACAATTCTTTTTTTCAGATCCTCAGAGAGTTCTTTGTCATGAGGTGTCATGTTGAACTTCCAGTGACCAGTATGAGAGAGTGAGAGAGATAACACCAAATTTAACACACCTGCTCCCCATTCACACCTGAGATCTTGTACCACTAAAGAGTCACATGACACTCGGGAGGGAAAATGGGCATTTGGGCCAAATTTGGACATTTTCACATAGGGGTGTACCTACTGAAGCGGACCTGAAGCGGAAAAGACAAATAGCTACATACAGTACACTGATGAAATACAAATAGGTGAGCTATTTTACTTTTCACAGGATTTGCATTTCTTTCTACCCAATTTCACAGCCCTACCAGATAACACTGCAAGCCTGGAGATCTAACTTTTCTCTACTGATACATGTTCTTGTCTCCGCACCCCCCCCCCCCCCCAGCCTGTGATTGGTCAGTAAATGGCCGCAGATTAATGAGCTCCTTTTTCTCTCACCCTGCTCTCTTCTGCTAACAGCATGTTCCTTGTTAGCACAAACCACAAACGCAAGTCAGCACAACTCATTGGCCCTTTGTGCTGCTTCTCTCACTCCCAGTCTGAGCTTTTCTCTATAGCAAATTACAAGAAGCTAATACCAGGTCAAATGCAGGAGAATATACTGGCTGGCTTTAAAAAGAACTTATTGATTAACTGCTGAACAGATACCTGCATGAATTGATGTTTCTATCTAATTGTTATTTAGCCTTAATAACGCCCTGATATCCCAGGATTTTGAAGTGATGTTTAATCTTTTTTACATTTCTCTGTGCCACCAATCCTTGCATTCATCATAATGACCGTATACTGCAAGATATGGGATTAAAAAAAACTTTTCAGAAGCAGGCTCTTGTTTTGTTATAGAGAAATGAATATAATAAAACTCTTTTAGCAATCTTTTTCTAATTGTCCCTCACTGGGAGAACATCCTCATCAGACATGATCCCTATATTTAGCATTGGTGTGCCAAAGAACCATTTGCATCTTATGATAACAGTGATGGTGATGTTTAGTTGTTAATCTATTATACACTGAGTAAAGCCTAGCACACACAGTGAGATAATAGAACAAATGATCGTCCGTTTTTTTTTTTTCTTTGGATGCTAATCTCCATATAGAAAACAAATAGGTTACTAAAGTACAAAAATTCTCGTATGACAGAATAAAAATTCGGAAGGGATGTAATGTTTTGTAGCATATTTGTATTGTATTTTCAGATGAAAACTGTACTGATCAAACGAACAATTTTGTGTTTGTCCCTTTGAAAAATTTCGGACAGCTGTGTATTAATGGTCATATTATCATATGATCTCTTCGAAAGCGGTATTTTTTGTACGATATTCTGATCGTGTGAACAGGGCTTTAGGATACTAAAGTATTGCAACATTTCTTGAACGTCAGGGCACTGCCACAAGCCCCTGCATCCCTCCCCGTGCTCTGCTTCTCTAAACAATGGAAAAACATGCGTTGTAGTGGTGGAGGTGGCAGAGCTCCAACCTCGATACTTGGAAGTCAGTATTTGCATATTAAGTGACCCAGCGGCTCAGGAAAATATCCAGAGGTATGGTATTGTATGTTAAAAACAGTCTTTGTTTAATCTCAGCGGATAGATGCTAGCATGAGGAAAACCAGATTAGGGAAGAGGTTATGAAGTATTAATCATGCTTCAAGCTTTTTTGAGGCCCTTAAAACACCATTCAGCTCCAGACTAAAAGCGCTGGATGGAGATCTTATTAACAGTGATTGTTGTGAGTTAGTAGGCTTCAGTAGGCTTTTATTGATAACGCTTAGTACACACTAGTATTTTTTTTTCCTTGTCAAAAAAAGTTTATTGAGTATACAACGTTATAAAGATACATAAAGTAAGTTTACAAGGATCTATAAAGTAAGCTCATTGTTTTACAGTAGGGTATATATAGGTAAATATCATGAAATTTCAAATATTAAACATTGGGTTCACGTAAACCTAAATTAAAGATATATATCATTTCCTTAGTTACTTTTGTAGGTATTTAAATGATTTATACCTACTATACATATTGTTTACAAGTAGAGTGTATATAGGTCAAATAAATTCTGATAATGAGCTTTAATCGTAAGGTGGAGAAAAGGAAAGAGAAAGAAGAAAAAGGGTTGAAAGGTAGAGGTATGGTCCACAAGGTTGTCCCACTCGTCAGTTTATTATTCTTTTTAGTTCTCTTTGAAGCCTTAGAATGGGTGTCTCTGTAAGTCATTTAATCTGTTACCATGGCAACAGGACAGAGTCATTGAAGTTTGACAGGAACTGTTGTTTTATCCAAGGATGCCAAAGTTTTTCAAATTTTGGAATTTGATTTTGATCGATGGCTACCATCTTAGCATGGAACATTGTATTATTCATTCTGTGAATTGTTTCTGCTAGTACCAATGTAGGAGATTTCCATGCCTTGGCCACTGTTTGTTTTGCAGCCGTTATTAGTTGGATCATAAGTTTGAATTGAGAGAGTGTTAACCATTCCGGTTTTAGATTAAGTAAAGTTAAATATGGATCTGGTTGTATTATTTTTTTAAATATTTTAGATGCAATCACAAAGACTTCCTTTCAGAAGGTTTGGATTATTGGGCACGTCCACCATATGTGTAAATATGTGCCTATTTCTGGGCATCCTCGAAAACAAAGAGCTGAGGTATTAGGTGAATATTTTGCCACTCTAGCGGGTACAAGGTACTAGCGAGTTAGGACATTATAATTTGTCTCCAGTGCTAAGATGTTGGGTGAAGATGACTTAGATGTGAGCCATATGTTAGACCAGTCCGTGTCTTCTAAAGTTCGTCCCAGGTCCTCCTCCCACCTCTGAACGTAAGAGGGTCTATTAAGATTTGCTACTTCATATAATTGATTATAAAGTGATGAAATTGTACCTTTAGCAAATGGATTTTTTGTACAGATTGATTCAAAAATGGATAATTAGGATAATGGTGTATCCCCCTTTAGGAATGGTGTATAGAAATTTTTGATTTGGAGATATCTAAATATCTCAGAGTTTGGTAGATCATATTTTTCTCTAAGCGATGGGAATGAAAGGAATGATTTAGATGCTATGAAGTCATTTAGTGTCTGAATGCCTGATGTTGTCCAAGCTTTAAAAGAATTTGGGTAGATCCATGCCGGATAAAAGGCCGGATTTCTGATAAAAGAAAGGAGAGGATTGTGTGGAGATTGTAACTGATATTTGGTTTTTAGTTTATCCCAGAGAGATAAGAAGTGTTTAGTTATGGGATTATGAATTTTAAAGCGGTCTTTAGGATCAAGCCATAATAAATTTGATATTAATAGAGGGTCATTTTCTGAAGCCTCTATAAATACCCATAATGGGATTTCCTGTTTTGCATGGTATTTGGACAGACTGGCCAAATGTGCTGCTCTGTAGTAGTTAGTAAAATTAGGGTATCCCAGGCCTCCTTTATTTTTGGGAAGATGTAGTGTGTGTATAGGTATACGTGGTTTAGAAGAGCCCCATATAAACGAAGTTGCTCTTTTTTGTACTATTCTCAAAAAATAGGAAGGAATTGGAATAGGGAGGACTCTGAATAGATAAAGCAATTTGGGTAGAATAGTCATTTTGATTGCATTAATCTTCCCTATCCAGGATAAAGGAAGTTGCAACCATTGTTTTATTAGATTTGTGATCTGTCTTAATACAGGAGGATAATTGGTTGAGAATAAGTCAGAATGAGATGCTGTTAAATGAATTCCAAGATATGGGATTGATTTTTCTGCCCATGTGAATGGGAGTGCAGCCCTAGCCGGGATCAATTCCATGTTTGTGAGTGAAATATTAAGCACTAGGCATTTCTTAGGATTAATCATAAGGCCGGATAGGGCTGCAAATCCATCAAGAGCTGGTATTAAGTTAGGACCAGAGACCTGTGGTGATGATAGAAAAAGTAATATATCGTCTGCAAATATACATAATTTGTGTGTAATACCTCCTACTTCAATGCCAGTTATAGTTTGGTTTGTTCTGATGTATTGGGCCATGGGTTCGAGTATAAGGGCAAATAATAAGGGAGATAATGGGCAACCCTGTCGGGTACCTCTTTCGATATTAAAGGCTTCAGATTTGTATCCAGCATATTTTATATAGGCTTTGGGTTTATTATATAATGCTTTGATCCATGTTAAAAAGTGGGGTCCAAAACCCCATTTTTGTAATGAATATTGCATATATTGCCAGGATACTGTGTCAAATGCCCTCTTAATATCGAGAGATAGAAAACATAAAGGGATTTTCCGTTTTTTAGCAATATGTGCCAATAACACTGCCCTGCGTATATTATCGCCTGCCTGTCTATTTGGCATGAAGCCTACTTGATCTCTATGTATTAATTTTCCTATAATGCTATTGAGGCGTTTTGCTATTATTTTTGCTAATAATTTAATATCGAGGTTTAACAGAGAGATAGGCCAATAATTCACACAGGAAGTATCATCAGAAAGGGGTTTTGGGATCATACAAACAATTGCCATTAGTGTTTCTTGCCGAAAAGAATGTCCATCTAGAAGTTTGTTAAAAGTTTCAGTGAGAATGGGAGAGAGTATTTCTGAGAATGTTTTATAGTATAAAGCCGAGTAGCCGTCTGGGCCTGGTCTTTTGTTAAGTTTTAGGTCTTTTATGGCGTTAGCAACTTCATCTATAGTTATAGGCTCATCCAAACTGCTTTTTTGATTCTGAGATAACTCAGGTAAGGTTATTTTTGAGAAGAAGGATTCAGCCTCTGTAGGATTAAATTCATTGTTTGTCTTGTATAAAGTTGCGAGATGTGAGTGAAATTTATGGACTATTTTAACTGGATTACAAGTGTAAACATTTTTTGATAATTTCAAACGTATTGGTTTGAAAGATTTGTTAGTTGAATTTAATGCCCGAGCCAAATATGTACCTGGTTTGTTTGTATTCATGTAGAAATTGTGTTTGGAGCGTTTGAGGGATTTATCAACTGACTCAGTGAGAAATAGATCGTATTCCAATCTAGATTTTTCCAGATGAGATTTTGTACTCTGAGATGGATTATCTTGAAATGATATGTAGGCTGCATTAAAATTGAGTTCTAGTTTTTTTGCTAGATTTTTGCGTTCCCGTTTAAATAGTGCCATTTGTCTTTGTATTGTACCACGCAAGACAGGCTTATGAGCTTCCCACAGTGTTATTGGGGAGATGTCTGTTGTATTATTAATTGATATGTATTCCTTTAAAGCTTGTTCAATGGCCATCTGATGTAGTGGGTGTTTGAGCATTATGTCCGGTAAGTACCACGTTGGGTCATGCGCTTTTGGTATGGCTGAGGCTATAGTAGGGTATACTGCATTATGGTTAGACCACGGAATCGGAATTATATCTGATGTAATAATTTCTGGTATCATTCCTATTGTTAGAAAAATATGATCTATTCTGGTGAAGGTTTGATGAGGGTGCGAGAAATAAGTGAATTTCTTTTTCATTGGGTTACTTTCTCTCCACGAATCTACCAGATTGTATTTGGAAAGAAGTTGAGAAAAAGGTAATCTAGAGGTTATTTTGGATGGTGTAAAAGGTGATTTATCTAGAAATGGGAGGAGGACCTGGTTCGAATCCCCACACATTATCACTGTTCCTATTTTGTGTGTATTAATCACTTGTAATATATGTGAGAGGAATGGTGTAGGTTGTTTGTTAGGAGCGTAGTAGGAAATCACCGTGATTGCTGTATCCATTATATAACCCATGAGTATCAGGTATCTACCTTCTGGGTCTTTAATTTCTGATGATAAGGTGAATGGTGTGGTTCGGTGAAATGCAATTAGAGTTCCCCTTTGTTTGGTACAGGCAGAAGCCGTGTAAATTTGTTGATAAAAAGGAGAAATATATTTTGGAGTAGAATCTTTGGTGAAGTGTGTTTCTTGGAGGCATACTATGTGAGCCTTCTTGTTATGGAAAGTACGGAAGGCTTTGGTCCTTTTTTGAGGGGCATTTATTCCCTGAACATTCAGGGAAAGTATATTCAGTGGTGCCATGGCAATAGATCAAATAGTTTTGACTTACTTTTTGTTATGCAGAGCTGACTGCGCAGATCAACCTGTGTGGACTGAAGAGATGAATAGATAGAAAAGAAACCAGTGAATTCTGGAGTAAAGAGTAAACAAAAACATATGAGATTAGATGATACATTGTATAAATTATTTTTTGCAAGTAATCACAATTTACCCGTGAAAGAGAATAAATATCTCTCTCAGGGGAATAAGTGCCTTCGTCACACTCCCACATAATATGGTTGGGAGAATGAGGAGGGCTAATGGGGGTACACGGATCTTCCGCTTACAGGAGAGAAGTGCTATGTCAAAAGACATCAAAATGATGTTTCATTAATTGGAGTGCAGAATATAGTTTTTTTGAAATTATTTATTCCAGGGTGGTTGTATATGGTTAGTCTTGCCCTAGGCTAAATAATTCAGTTAGAAAGGTACTGTTAATAACTTTGGTATTGATGAAGATAGTTTGAATTATTTTGGGATTTTAACCCTTTTAGAGTAAACAATTACATATTTTATTCATATGTAACTGTTTAGATATGTTAACTCATAAAATTGAGGTTGTATTGCTTCAGATTAGAATAAACAAAAACATAATTCTAGGAACTAGTTAGGTAATAATATATTTGTTTTAAGAAAAGAAAGAAAAAGCTTCCATTACTTCTGGATTATTGAACATATTTGTCCTAAAAAGTAATAAATCTATTGTTATTACCTGATAATATATAACTGAACAAGAATTTCCTTATTTCACTTATATATTCTAAGGCTATATGAATCAGAAGTAATAAGAAATATAACTGGAATGTAACATGATCCCACACAGTGTGTGACTATCAGAATGCAGTTACATTCAGTTATAAATATAGGTTTCTTATAGAGAACCATCTCTTAGTATAATAAATGAAGAGATATCAGGAATTAGGATGTCAGTCCATTGAATCTTCTTGGTTCATGGATGATGTGGCATAATGGCCTCTTTTGTGAGAATGATGATTCCCATTTTGTTCTGAAATTTTCTGGGTGCTGCCTGAGAGCTGGTTCACACGGGGGCGACTTGTCAGGCGACCTAACCGCCTGACAAGTCGCCTCCCGTTCTGTACAATGGAACCGTTCTAATCGGAGCGACGCAAGTCGCTCCGACTTAGAAGAAAGGTTCCTGTACTACTTTGGGGGCGACTTGCATAGACTTCTATACAGAAGTCGTCTTGCAAGTCGCCGCGGCAGTCGTGTGCAGGTCGCCTCGGTGAGGCGACCTGCAAGTCGTGCCGCATCTAATGTGAACCGGCGCTGAAGGTGAAGATGATGCCATTCTTCTGCGTGTGGGAGTGTTGCTGCTTGTGGGTTCTGTCAGATTTAATTTTAAAAGGGTTTGTTGTAGTTCATCTGCTGATCTGCTTCTGTAAATTGTACCTTGGTAGTTAAATCTGACTGAAAAGGGGAAGCCCCATTGATACATAATGTTGTGGCGTTGCAGTTCCATTAGTTGGGGTTTCATGGATCGTCTTTTAGTAATAGTAAGTTGGGATAGGTCAGCAAAAATTTGATAATTGTGTCCTTGAAAATTAAGTTCCTTTTTTTCTCTTGCAGCAATTAGTATTTGTTCTTTCGTTCTGTAATAATGAAATTTTGTGATTATATCACGTGGGGGTCCATCTTTCTTTTTGGCTGTGAGGGCTCTGTGTACTCTGTCCAGTTCTAAACGTTCAATAGGGATATCTGGCTTTAGTTCTTGTAATAGAGCAGTAATAGTAGATTGCAGGTCTGTCACAGTTTCAGGTATTCCTCTTATGCGCAAGTTTGAACGTCTGGCTCTATTTTCGTAATCTTCGAGCTTAGTTTGAAGTATTAAATTCTCTTTTTTTAATTGTTCCAATTCTGTTATATTTTCTTGGGTTGTAATTTCAATTTCATCCATTTTTATTTCTAAGGCTGCGGTGCGGTTTCCCAGCTCTCTTATTTCTTTGGTTAGGCTTTTTGTTATTTGGTCTGAGGTTTGTTTTAAAGCCTTATGAAGCATCTTTTCAAATTGTAATAATATTACTGGGGATGCTGAGGAGGCTTGTGGAGAAGTTTGTGAGAGGATTTGTTCTGTATCTGACTCAAATGGAGAGTCTTGCTGTGACATTTTCTGTCTGTGAGAGCGCCCTGATGCTGTATCTTGTGAGGTGACTGGAGCTGCTTCAGCTGCAGTGAGTGCCTGTGAGCTCTTTGTGAGGTGATTTTTTATTTCTGCCACGGTTTCCTCCCAGTACCATATTTCCTGCCCAAACTTTCACAGTTTGTTCCCTGGGGCAAAAAGGTTCAAATGGATACCTTTTGAGCCTGCAGGCTCCGCTTTGTCCTTCTCTTCTCTCCTCAGCGGTGTGGAGCTCTAACAATGCATGTCTGCTCCGCTAGGCTCCGCCTCCTGCCCCCCTAGTATTTTTTTTTTCAAATAGCCAGCTTCTGTTGGACCGGCTGCCGTACACATCGGCTGAATGTCTCCTGACATTTGGGCCGTGTGTACTAGGTTTAACTGTAGGGCTGCAGCTAAAGATTATTTTCATATTCGATATATATATATATATATATATATATATATATATATATATATATATATATATACAGTATATCCCAAAAGGGAGTACACCCCTCACATTTTTGTAAATATTTTATTATATCTTTTCATGTGACAACACTGAAGAAATTACACTTTGCTACAATGTAAAGTAGTGAGTGTACAGCTTGTATAATCGTGTAAATTTGCTGCCCCCTCAAAATAACTCAACACACAGCCATTAATGTCTAAACCACTGGCAACAAAAGTGAGTACATCCCTAAGTGAAAATGTTCCTCCACCTTCCATTTGAGGATGCCCCACAGATGCTCATTAGGGTTTAGGTCTGGAGACATGCTTGGCCAGTCCATCACCTTTACCCTCAGCTTCTTTAGCAAGGCAGTGGTCATCTTGGAGTTGTTTTTAGGGTTGTTATCATGTTGGAATACTGCTCTGCGGCCCAGTCTCTAAAGAGAAGGGATCATGTTTTGCTTTAGTATGTCACATTGTTGGCATTCATGGTTCCCTCAATAAACTGTAGCTCCCCAGTGCCGGCAGCACTCATGCACCCCAGACCATGACATTCCCACCACCATGCTTGACTGTAGGCAAGACAAACTTGTCTTTGTACTCCTCACCTGGTTGCCACCCCACACGCTTGACACCATCTGAACCAAATAAGTTTATCTTGGTCTCATCAGACCACATGACCTGGTTCCAGCAATCCATGTCCTTAGTCTGTATCAGGAACCATGAATCAGACTGAGACAAAAGTATAGTTAAATCACACTTGTTTAATAATAATAACAAGGTAAACAGAGTAAGCGTGGTCAAAACAAGCCAGAGTTCAGTAACCGAATCGGGTAGTCAGCAAAGCCAATGTCAGAGAGCCAAGTAAGACTTCAACAGGAACGCAGGAGAAAATCTCTGTGATGTTGATAAAGGAGAAGGCAGAGATCAAGTGAGCTGGCAATTAGCCGACAGCTGAGTGGCCAGCTCAGAGAAGGAAGGGCTGAGCCCAACCCTGACAGTACCCCCTCCTCAATGACCCCTCCCCCTCGGAGAAGCACCAGGCTTGAGGGGAAAACGTCTATGGAAATCACGGAGGAGGACAGGGGCATGTACGTCTGAGGATGAGACCCAAGAGCGTTCCTCTGGTCCGTACCCCTTCCAATGCACCAGGTACTGTATGCGCCCACGAAACCTAGAGTCAACAATGGATTGTACTTCATACTCCTCATGGTTCTCAACCTGTATAGGGTGAGGACGTGGCACCGAGGTGGTAAAGCGATTGCAGACCAAAGGTTTCAATAAGGAGACATGAAACACATTTGAGATGTGCATACTAGGAGGCGTAACCTGCTGGGTTAATCCTGCGAAGGATACGGAAAGGTCCAATAAAACGGGGTGCGAACTTCAAAGAAGGAACACGAAGTTGGAGGTTGTGAGACGACAGCCAGACTCTGTCCCCAACCTGGTAGGAAGGTGCACGCAGGCATCAGCGGTCAGCATGGAGTCTGTACCTATCGTTAGCATGTTGCAAAGCCTCCTGAACTTGTGCCCAATGAAGACCACGGAGATGCTCCTCTAACGCAGCAATACTCTGCGGAACAAACGAGTCAGACAACATGGAAGGTTGGAAACCATAATTCGCCATAAGCAGGGACAATCGGGAAGCAGAATTCAAGGCGCTGTTGTGAGCAAACTCTGCCCACGGTAAATAGGTCTGACCAGTTGTTATGATGGTCAGAAATATAGCAACGTAGGAATTGTTCCAAGGACTGCTTGGCTCGTTCTGTGGCCCCATTAGACTGCGGGTGATACGCAGAGAAGAAGGCAAGCTGAATTCCCAACTGTGCACAAAAGGCTCGCCAGAACCAGGAGACAAACTGACTACCACTGTCCGAGACAATCACCTTGGGTAGGCCATGTAAGCGAAAGATCTCCCGAGCAAAATTGGAAGCCAGTTCCTTAGAAGTGGGCAATTTCTTAAGTGGAATACAATGACACATCTTTGAGAACCGGTCAACCACCATAAGGATAACAGTGTTGCCTTGGGAGTTGGGTAACTCCACAATGAAATCCATAGACAGATGGGTCCAGGGCCTCTATCCATTGGGTATGGGTTGTAAGAGGCCCACTGGAAGGTGTCGTGGAGTCTTACTCTGAGTACCCACGGAAAAGGCAGCTATGAAGGCAGTTACATCTACCCGTAGACTAGGCCACCAGAATTGTTGGGAAATGGCCCAAACAAGTTGATTCTTCCCAGGGTGGCCACCTGCCTTGGGAGAATGGTAAGTCTGGAGCACGGCAGTATGGAGACTCTCTGGGACAAAGCAGCAATCACAAGGTTTCTCAGGAGGAGCATGGACCTGAGCAGCAAGAATTTGTCACCCAAAGGAGAAGTAAGACTGGTGCGAACCATAGCCAGAATACGATCAGGAGGAATCACAGGAACCGGAACCAACTCCAACTTGGAAGTGGAGGAAAATTGTCATGACAAGGCGTCAGCCCTTACATTCTTAGTACCGGGTAAGAATGAGACAATGTCATTAAAACTCGACAAGAAGAGACGAGAAAAGAGTCCATCACGCCATTCTGAGAGCGAGGCGCTTAGCCTCAGACAAGAATGTGAGATTCTTATGGTCAGTAAGAATGAGAACCGGCACAGTGGTACCTTCAAGGAGATGTCTCCATTCTTTCAGGGCTAAAATGATTGCCAACAGCTCTCTGTCACCAATCTCGTAATTGCACTCTACAGGTGACAATTTCTTGGAAAAGTAGCCACACGGATGCATAGTGCTCTCAGAGTTAGGACGTTGAAAAAGAAGAGCGCCAACTCCAGTCTCAGAAGCATCGACTTCTAGCATAAAAGGCATAAAAGGCAACGTAGGATCAGGATGTGCCAACACAGGAGCAGAAACAAAGGCAGCCTTGAGACTCTCAAAGGCCTTAATGGACTCCGGAGACCTGACTCTGTGGGTTACCGTCCTTTCTGGTCATATCAGTCAGGGGCTTGACCAGAGACGAGAAGTTACGTATAAACTACCAATAATAGTTGGCAAAGCCCAGGAAACCCTGCAGAGGATGTATACCCACGGGTCAGGCCACTGTAGGACTGCCAAAAGTTTCTCTGGAGCCATTGAAAAACCAGCAGTGGAAATGGCAGGAATTTAACCTGTTCATGATGGAACTCGCACTTCTCCTGTTTACAATAGAGATTGTTTTATCTTAGTTTCTGAAGCACACGACAGACATCTGTGTGGTGGCTCTCCAGGGACTTGGAAAATATGAGGATATCATCGAGATAAACCACTACACATAACTGCAACAAATCAATGAAGCAGATATCTCAGTTCCCGACTTCCCATAGCATAAAGAAGCAGCTGTCTCATGCATTAAACATGTTGTATATAGATAGAAGTGATCACTTATAAAACTATTACTAAGTTTCTTGTAGTTCAATAACTAAAGTTATATATGAATATAGACCCATGCTACAACATCGTTAATAAATTTCTGGAAAACTGCCGGGGCGTTACAAAGGCCAAAAGGCATTACGAGGTACTCATAATGGCCTGTTCTGGTATTAAATGCAGTTTTCCATTCGTCGCCCTCCTTTATCCGCACATGGCCAGAACTACATGGGACCTGTAGTTCTGGCCAGGAGAAGGAAGTGATTTAAAGTGATTCTAAAGGCAGTAGTGTTTTTTATTTTTTTTTACCTTGCTATAGAGCACTCCATGTATAACCACAAACCCAGAAATACCTAGGGGGTTGCATATAATCCATGCCATAAATAGGCATCTTCGCATGCCCCCAAAACTGGCATTTACTATGTACTTTAGCTTTATTTTTTTTTTTCTATAGGATAATGATGTGTAGAGTGCGGAATGTTTTTTCTAAACAGTGAAAAAACAAAAATATAGCAAAAAGAAGCAGAGCCAGATACCCTCCAGAGACATTGAAATATATATATGTCCAATGTAATTTCCTCAAACAACCACCTACAGCAATTAATTGATTGACTGATTCCTTATTATAGTTTACTATACAAATCCAAAATTAGAATCAAAATTGCAAAAATCAAGTTAATATTATTTTTTAAACCCTAAGGTAATGACAAAAATAATGTATATATCATAGTCCTGTACAGTTGTAGATAAATTCCATGTAAACAGCTACATTGACATACACATATCAGAGAATTGTCTTAATTGCCAAAGGATTTTTATTTGTGTCCATTCAGTCCTGAGATTTACATCTCTACAGCTCTGTCCCATACAACAGCCTTGTCAAGCAGAGTAATAGACCTAATCTTTCTTTGCTGCAGTTTAACTTACTGCACAGCTCTTGTCCTCACAGGAGAAGCAGCACAATGCTTCTCCATCACTGTGAACGCTCCTCCTCCTCCTCAGCATGCTCCTTGCACACTTGACCAGCTCCTTGTGCTGCTTTTCCCACCCTTCTTTGAGCTCTGGTCTACAGACTGTAAAACAGAGTGCAATAGGCTGATACCTAGCCAATTTCAAATGCTTAATCTCTTTGTATTTTAATTATACATTTAAGGAGATATTATTAATAACAGAGCTGCATTAATGTGTGCCTTTTATATTTCCCTGGATTTCAGCCTTAAACAATTGCATATTTGTACTGAGTTCAAGAAACAATCTGCAAATTTACTGTAATCTCTAGAATTTACACATTTATTGTTACATGTTTACCTTGTCAGTTTTGGAACACAATGTCCATTATAAAACTGTAAAATGTACTGAACCAAAATAAGTAAAGTAATCCCATGAAGATCTCTATTCAGCACTCAGGCTTCAAAAAATATGTTTCAAGATTCTTAAATAATTTCTAAATGCTTGCTTTATCTGATTCTTTTCAAATGGGTGCTTACAAAATAGCAATGCCAATATGTATGAGGCCGTTGTCAGTTTTATCACTTTGAAAGAAAGATGTAACACAAAACACTGTGTTATAATGCAGGGCAGCACTGTGTGCTCTAGTGTACTCTGTAAAATCCTTCGTTTAGCCACCATGCAAATTACTGAAATTGTTTTCTAGGTGGAAAAAGAGGATTGTTGAAAATTGGAGGTAGTGGGGAATGTGGGGATCTGGGGGGGGGGGGGTTGTTTACAGGTGTCATCCCACAATATTAAATAATGAGACAGGGCGGGCTACATAATGGCTGATCTGTGTTTCAAAGCAATCCACATCGGAATATCTATTGGATGTGCACCAGTCTCCTGCCTCTAATCTTATCCAATCCGGTCATTACTGTATGTATTAGAATATAACACAGTGTTTGTGGGAGATAAGAGAAACCTCTGACCCCCCCCCCCCCGAAAAAAATAATGTCTGTGTCAATGACCACCATTTCTGAAGGACTAATATTATTATACCTGATTTATATAGCTCCGACAGTTTATACAGTGCTTTACAACTTGAGGGTAGACAGTACAACTGCAATACACTTTAATACAGTAGGAATCAGAGGGCCCTGCTCATTAGAGCTTACAATCTAAGAGGGAGGGTCGACAGATACAAGAGGTAATAACTGTGAGGGATGTGCTGATGGAGAAAAATAATGTACAGTTGTTAGGTGGAGGCAGGATGGGCGTCTCTGAAGAGATGAGTTTTTAGAGATCGTCTCAAAGTGGACAAAGTAGGAGATAGTTGGACAGATTGGGATAGAGCATTTCAGAGGATGGGAGAAGCGCAGGAGAAGTCCTGGAAGGGAGCATGGGAGGAGGTGACAAGGGAGCTAGAGAGCAGGAGGTCTTGGGAGGAACGAAAAGAACAAATTAGTTGGTAATTTGAGACCAGGTTAGTGATGTAGCTGGGGGCCAAGTGGATGGCTTTGTAAGTTGTTGTTAGTATCTTGAATTTTACTTGTTTGTTGAGTGGCAGCCATTGGAGGGATTGGCTGAGAGGGATAGCAGACGCCAAGCGGTTTGTAAGGTGGATGAGCCTGGCAGCAGCATTCATGATGGACTAAAGGGGGTGATAGCCTATTTAAAGGTAAGCCAATGAGGAGGGAGTTGCGTAGTCGAGGCGAGTAGAACAATGTTCTTTAAAGAGAACAGACGAAAGTTAAACTTTTTGGCCACCATACACAGAATATTTTAGGAACATATCCCGACCACAGATACATTGAATTTTTGTGGTGTGGATCATGAAAATCATGAATTCAGACACTGCTTTATATCAAAGCAGCAAAAATTACTGCACATTGTACCTACTGTAAGGGTCTGACCAGCTACCGAAAACATTGAGTTGAGGGTGCAGTGACAATATGGGAGTGTCAAATAGGTTAACTAGTTACTAAATATAAAGGTTGACAAAGTGATCTTGGCTATTAAACTATTTGTTTAGTAAATACATGTCAATCCAAGCTCATTATGAAATACTCACTTTGGAACGAAGCCTTCACACCGCTGAGGTGGGTGATATATTCCCCGGTGTTTCTTGATGAGATGCGTGAAAGCCGCCGGTCACGGCACAGGTGGCCGTTCCTTCAGAGCGCATGCGCCGATGATGTAATCGGCACAGTATACAGTAAATATCTGTTAAACGATGCAAGTTTAGAAGATATTTACAGTACCTATAGGTAAGCCTTATTATAGGTTTCCATAGGTACAAACAAACAAGGGGAGTTTACTAGATTGGGGACTTATGTACATATTTGCACAATGGTAAAGTAAGAGGCCCATAAAACCATTGTATATACTGAGGTTAATGTTTATTGTTGTTCTTCTGTAATAAAAAGAGGAAAGTGAGCTATAACAGGCTGTAGACTAGCTATAGACTAGCATAGTGATCTATTCAAACTAAATTGTTGTAATGTGCACCTGTACTCTCCTGCACAGCAGAGGATTATTCCCACAAATATATTTACCTTTATGTAGTTGATGATAAATATAAAGAAGATTGTATAGTTAGATAGCCAGCTCTACTCTGATTTCATGTCCAACCAAACAATATATAATGAAGAGGTAAGATATACAACATATTACAGCTTTCTATATGACTGCTGAAGAGAGACATTTTCTGTGCGGATACATAAATTCAGCAGTGTTAAAGTACACTTCAGTCAAGCTTGTTGCCCCCAGACTGAATCAAATTATTACATCTATAATCAACAATGGTCAGACAGGATCTGTAACAAGCAGAAAAACTAATATCAATGTAAAGCAAACTTGCTTACTAAATAAAAAAAAAAAAAAAAACAACACACAGGGGGCGCCTCTAAGTGCAATATTATAAAACAACTTTAATGAAGCAGCCAAATCAATACTCACATATAATCCATTAAATGTGCTCTTTTATAGTAATAACATAGACTATAATTTTGCTTTGAGAAAGGAGCTGTTTCGCGCCCTGAAACGTGTTAGCAGGGAACAGGACCCGGGCGCGTCGTCATTTCCGGTTCCGCGGTCCATGGAGGTTATGGATGTCATCCTACTCCTGCTGACGAGCGGTCACCCTGCTTTTGCTTCCCAATGCTGTAAACTACTGCTGGCATTCGACCTGGAATTTGGATGATCTTCTAGTCAATGTTATTACTATAGAAGCACACTTTCATAGATTATATGTGAGTGTTGATTTGGCTGCTCCATTAAAGTTGTTTTATAATATTGCACTTAGAGGCGCCCCCACCTGTGTTTTTTTGATGTCTTCCAGAGATCTCTTCATGTCTCTGGGTGGAGCTGCCCATATACTGCTATATATATCCTCCCCATTTGGATTTTATAGACTGTTTTGAACTGTATTATGAATTATATCAGCCTGTTTCTCACACAGGATTGATTGGGGCTCCAAGTGCTAATATACCAGGGATTGCACTGTATACTTTGCTATTGTTTGTTTTTAAAATTTGCTTACTAATGCTACTAATACAAGCAAAAGATGAATGATTGGTTACACTGTAGTATAAGTAAGATAATTTACTTGGTACAAAGACCATATTTAGAGAACATCTAGGTTAAATTTTATTTTAAATACATTTTTTTCTTGGGGGGGGGGGGGTAAAATTACTGTATACCCAACCAGTGGCCCACATTAGGGTTCGTAAAACTGCACCGAAAATCTGCACTTTACCAACAGGTACCCGCTTTATTCAATATAATTTGCTACTTCTACAGAGCCCTTGACAATGTTGATTTGTGCGACATTATCTATAGCAAGATTAAAGTGTATGTTTGGCCAAACTATTTTTCTTCGTTTTTGTTACAGTGGACGAAGGTTAGAACCCCATCAAGGTTTTTACTGTTATCTGTGTCTTTGTTAAAGAGATTTCTCCTCACTTCCTGTCCTGCTGACATTGTTTTACCAGTCAGACCTGGGGGGGAACAACAGCAACACAGACAGAAAAAAAATGCCTTTCTTGAGCAGAGACGAGAAGGGCACCTGTCTGATTGTGTTCTGTATGCAGAATTTCTCTCACTTCCTGTCTGGTATAATCTATGTCAGCGGGACAATAGTGAGGATAAATCTCTCTAACAGAGCCCTGGATAGCAGTAAAGACCTGACAGAAATTGTAATCCTTCTGCAATCTATCAAAAAAAGCTTGAAATTTATTTACTTGTGGCTGTATGGGTTTGGGAAATTTATCCTATTTTCATATTCAACAGAAATGCAGAATTACTAACACAATGTACTTTCAATACTTAAAATTCAGACGTGCAGCAAAAAGTAATGTAGTCTAAGCTGAGTTTAAAACACCATGATAAAAAAAACTAGTGATTCATCGGAAAATCACAAAGCTGTTCTCTCATAATTACTCTCTATTACTCATAGATAGCAAGTATGTAGTTGTACTGGGAAATGTCTCACCAACAGAATCCAAGAAAAGGATTTTCTAACCTTTTCTCAAAAATAACCAAAAACTGTGTACAAAGCTCAACTACCAACATTTTAGAAAAACGACAACCCTAAAGTACATCACTTCTGCAAAAGTACAACCTCACAAAAGATGAAAATACAGCATTATCCACTTGCCTACTGGGCACTTTTACCCCCTTCCTGCCCAGGTCAATTTTCAGTTTTCAGCTCTGATGGGCACCGATAGGCGCCACTGATAGGCAGCACTGATGGGCACCGATAGGCAGCACTGATAGGTGACACTGATAGGTATAACAAGTTAATCCTGTGCATTGTATAAAAAGGCTAAAAAAAAAAAAAAAAGGTAACCAGTTCCGACTCTTTTTGGAGACCAGTGACACTTATGCCCCGTACACACGGTCGGATTTTCCGATGGAAAATGTGTGATAGGACCTTGTTGTCGGAAATTCCGACCGTGTGTAGGCTCCATCACACATTTTTCATCGGATTTTCCGACACACAAAGTTTGAGAGCAGGATATAAAATTTTCCGACAACAAAATCCGTTGTTGGAAATTCCGATCGTGTGTACACAAATCCGACGTACAAAGTGCCACGCATGCTCAGAATAAATAAAGAGATGAAAGCTATTGGCCACTGCCCCGTTTATAGTCCCAACGTACGTGTTTTACGTCACCGCGTTTAGAACGATCGGATTTTCCGACAACTTTGTGTGACCGTGTGTATGCAAGACAAGTTTGAGCCAACATCCGTCGGAAAAAATCCTAGGATTTTGTTGTCGGAATGTCCGAACAAAGTCCGACCGTGTGTATGGGGCATAATACAGTGATCAGTGCTAGAAAAATGCACTCTCACTGTACTAATGGCACTGGCAGGGAAGGGGTTACCATCAGGGGCAATCAAAGGGTTAAGTGTGCGCCCCAGACCCTGGAGAAGACACAACATACAGATACGTTGTTTCATGCAGCCAGGCCGCCCTGCCGCAGTAAATGTGAGGTGGGTGGTCCGGAAGCGATTAAAGTAATTACAACAAAATTATCAGATGGTGATCAAACCATCCATTAAGGGTGGGAATATTGTCTTTTTGAGCCATTAACACTACGTTAAACTGTGCCACAAAATTTTACAGGATAAAAGAGAAATAAGGCAAAATGGAACCCAAAAGCAAACATTCATTACCGTATTTATCGGCGTATAACACGCACCGGCGTATAACACGCACCTCAATTTAGGAGGGAATTTTAAGGAAAAAAAACTTTTAGGAGGGAAGTTGAAGGGAAAAAAACTTTTTTTAAATGCCCATCATTGCAGCCTTCTCAGTGCAGCCTTGCCCCAGTCCAGCCTTGCCCAGTGCAGCCATGTCAGTGCAGCCTTGTCAGTGCAGCCATGTCAGTGCAGCCATGTCAGTGCAGTCTTGTCAGTGCAGCCATGTCAGTGCAGCCATGTCAGTGCAGCCTTGCCAGTGCAGCCATGTCAGTGCAGCCTTGCCAGTGCAGCCTTGCCAGTGCAGCCATGTCAGTGCAGCCTTGCTAGTGCAGCCATGTCAGTGCAGCCATGTCAGTGCAGCCTTGCTAGTGCAGCCATGTCAGTGCAGCCATGTCAGTGCAGCCATGTCAGTGCAGCCATGTCAGTGCAGCCTTCCCCAGTGTCCAGTCCAGCCTTGCCCCAGTCCAGCCTTGCTGAAGCCTGTGAGCTTCAAAATCGCCGACCGCGATTTGAAAATGGCGCCGCCGGCGCCGAAATACACAGAGCCGGTCCTCGGCTCTTCTCGGCGGCTCTCGTTTACTTTCGGTTCCACTCGGACGGTGAGCGGAGCTATCCGAAACTAGCCGAGTATACTCGGCTAGGTTCGGGCGGCGCTCGAGTGAAACCGAAAGCCGCCGAGAAGAGCCGAGGACCGGCACTGTGTATTTCGGCGCCGGTGGCGCCATTTTCAAATCGCGGTCAGCGATTTTTTAATTCTGACAGGTCAGGATCGCAGGGGATCGGCGTATAACACGCACCCGCGATTTTCCCCTGATTTTAAGGGGAAAAAAGTGCGTGTTATACGCCGATAAAGACGGTATATTGCAACTTACCTATTCTTAGATGTGATTGCTGCTTTAGTTTCCTTTGTTTAGTCTTTCTCTCGTCTATCTTCAACGGGGGGATCTAGCCAGCAAGTCTGTTGTTTTCACAACACAAACTCTCCACTAGAATGTATCAGCTTACATTAATGAAACAAACGACTTAACACTAGCAGGGGCAATAAACTGGTTGCTGCCAACCCACAGTACATTTACTGTAGTTTGGCAGCACAGCCAGGGCAGGCGATGTACTGGTACATTACCTAGCACATGCACACTAGTGCGCCCTTTGGGGCAGGCAGTGGTGCGATCCCATGACCACTGTATCCACCACTTAATACATCGGCTGGGGTATCATGTGATCATTGTGACTGGTCATAGCGATCACATGCTTGCAATGTCAACAAAACAGTCATGAATGGCTTGCATTTATGACTGTATTGTGATGCTGTGATTGTCCCACAGCTATCACATGGTATCTGGGCCAATCACAGTGCCTTGTACCATGTGATTAGCTGTAGTCACAGCATGTCAACAGTAAGCAAGTTGTCATGAATGGAAAGCCATTCATGACAGTTAACTATTACTTATAACAGTGATCATCGCTGTAATAAGCAATGACAGTGTAAAAAAATCCCTGATCATCCCCCCTGAGTAGTACAGTATCACTATGGTGACACTGAACTACTCTGATGTAAATAAAAAAAAAAAAAAAAAGAGAAAAAAAATAAATATAATTGAATAACAAATTAACAAAAAAATTACAGCTTCAAAAAACATGCCTCTTACTAAATAACTTGGACTATCTACTTTCCAAAAAGGGGTCATTTGGAAAGTATTTGTACTGTCTTGGCACAGGCAGTGAGTACTTTAGGACTCATCAATTTTCAAATAAATATACCGTAGTTTCTAGACTCTATAGTTTTCACACCAACTAAATAATGTACGCTGATTTGGGTTATTTTTGCCAAAAAAATGTAGCAGACTAAATGTTGGCCTAAATTTATGAAGAAGGATTATTTGCAAATTTTTTTTAACAGAGACTAAGAAAAAAAATGTTTTTTCAAAATTTTCAAATACCACTGAAAGAAAGCTCTATTTGTGTGAAAAAATGGTTTAATGTAATTTGTGTACAATGTTGCATTATAACGCAATTTCCAATTAAAATAGCACAGTGCTGAATAGCAAAAAATGCCCTGCTCATGAAGGGGGTAAAACACTCCAGAGGTCAAGTGGTTAAAATGATCAGCTTTTATTTATTTATGTAAAACCTTTATCTCAAAAAGAGAAAAAAAACAGTTTGCTGTAAATAATTATAAAGTGTGAGCTGGAGTTTGCCTTAAATTTGTTACTGGTTCTAAAACTGCTAATACATTTACCACTCTCCACCCCAGACTGACAATGCTGCTGTCTACTGTGCCTCCTGTTCTCATTCCTCCAGAGGTATGTCTCACTAATACAGAAGGTGTGTTATTGGCCAGATCACCGGGTGAAAACAGAGGGAAAAGGCCAAAGAAAAGGAAACTGATGCAGCCACCACTTTTAATGATTGGTAAGCTACAATATAATACAGTTTTGTTTTTGGATTTATTACCACTTTAAAACAGAAGTAAAGTCAACACTGCAACTTGCACTCATATACAAGCATTAGACATGGGCCGAACGACCCCCAGTTCAGTTCACAGCAGAATTTTAGAACATTGCAAATGTTTGGAACCGAATAATGAACCTCATGGAAGTATATGTGACCCTTACTGAAAAAAATCAAAAGTGCCCATTTTGAAGGCTAATATGCAAGTAATTGGGCATACAGTGGTTATGGGGGCCAAGTACTGCCCTGGGGGACAATCAATGAATACAAAGTTTGTAAAAAACATAATTTTCAAATGAGCAGTGATTTCCTGATGCTTAAAGTGAAACCATAAAAATGAGAAATAGCAATAAAAATTAAAAATAAAGTTAAATATAGTGCCTGGGGGGGGGGTCCCCTTAAAGTGGCACATCTGTACCGTGTATAGAACTTGCTGCAGCAATAATGACATTTATAAAGCCACAAAAATGAAACTTTCTTTATTTTGTAAACAGTGGCTTGGGGAGCCAATCTTTATGATGTGGCCACAATTTAGTGCACTCAGAACAATGTTTTGGATAAATTCTGGTGTCTCTTTCGCAGACTTTGGATAGAAGTAATAGGTGCGTAAAAATTGGGCTTTAGGTGTTGAGGGTCCCCTCATACCAAAACCCTATAAAGGTACTGTTGATGAATCGAGTAATGGCTGTGCATCGTCAAAGAGCAAATGGCTGATGCTGTGTTCAAATAACTCAGTTGACTCTTCAATGCCTGATGCTGGGGTTATGGCAGGAGTAGCTGTGGACATGGAGGCAGAATAAGCCACTCTGGCTGCTGCGGTGGACTGCACACTAGTCTCTGCTTGGGTGATGGAGGACGAGAAGGATGAGGATGGTTTAGTAAGCCAATCCACCACCTCCTCTGCATGCTGTGGCTGGATAGCACAGGCAACATCACTAAACAGAGGAAATGATGCCCTGCCTGAGAACAGACCACATCCACCTTTACCTGTGGACACAGATGCTGCTGGCCCCCTCACAGTGCTATGGGAATATCTGCCTCTCCTTGTTGGCCTCCCAGACATGATGAGGGGGGCTTATTAACAAAATGTAATGAATATGGGGACATGTGTGCGTGGATTCACTTTATTCAATGGAAAGTGGTGTTTGGTGTACTTTAACTTGAGTACTCGCTACACATACACACTCCACTGACACACTACAATATATTGCAGTAAAACATCACTGACGCACTGCAATATACTACAGTAAACGTGCACTAACACAATAAAATATACTGCACTGAAATATACTGTGTTAAATGTGCATAAATGCACTGAAATATACTGCGTTAAACGTTCAATAACACACTGAAACATACTGTGTTAAATGTACACTAACGCACTGCAATATACTGTGGTAAGTATGCAATAACGCACTGAAATATAATGTGTTAAACGTGCACTAACACACTGCAATATGCTGCGGTAAACCTGCAATAACGCAATGAAATATGCTGCGTTAAATGTGTAATAATGCAATGAAATATACTGCGTTAAATATGCACTAACAAACTGCAGTATACTGCGGCAAACTTTCACCAACGCACTAAAATATACTGCAGCAAACATGCACTAGCTGAAATATACTGCACTGAAATATACTGCATTAAATGTGCAATAAGGCACTGAAATATACCACATTAAACATGCACAAACGCACTGAAATATACTACGTTAAATGTGCACAAACACACTGCGATATACTGCGGTAAACCTGCATTAATGCAATGAAATATACTGCATTAAACGCGCACTAACGCACAGAAATATACTGCTTTAACCCTGCAATAATGCACTGGAATGTACTGCATTAAACATGCAATAACGCACTACAATATACTGCGGTAAACCTGCAATAATGCACTGAAATATACTGTGAAATATACTGCGTTAAAAGTGCACTAATGCACTGTAGTATACTACGGTAAATCTGCAATAATGCACTGAAATATACTGCTATAAACGTGCACAAATGCACTGCAGTATACTATAGTAAACCTGCGATAACACACTGATATATACTGCGTTAAACGTGCAGTAACACATTGCAATATACTATGGTAAACGTGCAATAATGGCCTGAAATATACTGCATTAAAGGTACACTAAAGCACTGCAATATACTGCAGTAAATGTGCACCAACACATTGAAATATACTGCGTTAAACGTGCACTAACACACTGCAGTATACTGCGGTAAACCTGCAATAACACACTGCAATATACTGCTGTAAACTTCAGCTTCCAGGTTTTTTATCAAAGCTTAATTGAACAAGCTGAAGTTAGAAGCTGATTGGCTACCGTGCACAGCTGTACCAGATTTTGCACTGTCCAGTTTTAGTAAATCAACCCCTAAGTGCCAAGTGACTTCACACTTCTGTCAGACATTTCATTCATCTCTTTCAAGCCAGATATGCCCCTGGGAGGAGTGACTGCTATGTGGCATTTGAATTGAGCAACCTTGTACTTTGCCATACTTTACACTACTGGCCAACTCCTTTACGTATCCTGTATGATACTGAGGCAAAGACTATGCATGACACTTGAAAAATTCTAGTCATGCTTTATGATGACTTGTTGCTTGCTATCCACACATGAACAAACTGCTTTATATCAACTATTAAATGCAGTCTATCAATGACCTTGTTCTTACATTCAGGGCCGCCAATTAGAGGGTACCAATGGTCCTCTTGTACAGGGCCCAGGCAACATGGGGAATCAGACGTGGACAGGGATGGTGATCGGTCTGTCGGGAGGACAATTACTGGAACCTATCCCCTGCATGGCTCTCTCTGTAGCAGTTGAAAGCTGGCTTCTCCTCCTCTCCCTCTGGCCAGTTTCTACTGCTGTATTTTTAGTGAAAATATTATTTTGATATTTGGGGGGCCCTGTCAGGTAGGCTGTACAGCGCCCCATGATTTCTAACAGCAGCCCTGCTTACATTATTATAAATTATATTAAATAAATGTAGCGCTAAATCAACTTGTATAAGTAATAAATGTGCACGTGCATATAATGTCCCAAATAATGCCGTGTGGCTGTCAACACAAAAGTCCACAATCAGGGTAAATGAACCATGGGGCAATACATGCAACTTCTCAACGATGTACTCAGAAGTCTTCAAGGTAAGTAGAAGGATGGAATACGCTTACCAGCTGTGTTGGATTCTATTGCCATAAGCATAGAATCAGTAAGACTTTGTGCCACCAAGGGCAGAAACATGAGGTGATGGAGGCAAGGGTAGAGCCTCTATGGTGGAGGCAAGGGTAGAGCCTCTCTCGGCTATGGATGTCCCTTCTGGTCCACTAGAACTGGGTCAAAGATGATTTCCACAGATCAATAATTCCTTGATGCATCAGAACATGTGGAGAAAAAAGGGATACTTCCACATAGTGTAACTCCGTATTTTTATTAAAAAATCGCAGTACAGGGAGCAAAAATTAAAACGTGATCACGGATAAAAGCAGTGTATGAGGTAAATGAAACCACCCTACGCGTTTCGATCAAAACGATCTTCCGATCGGCAAGCGGCAAGATTGACATCCTTTTCTAGTCCCGTCGCACCTGAGTCACGTTCAAAATGAACGGACTTGTCCGTGTGTGGGCAAGTCCGTTCATTCTGAAAGTCCGCCGTAACTCCGGCGAAAGTCCGTCGGAAAGACGGGCGGACTTAGCCCGCCGGAAAGTCCGGTCGTGTGTGGGCAAGTCCGTCCGTTTTAAAGTCCGGCGCACCTGGCGGACAAAGTCCGTCGGAAAGTGTGCCGGACCAAGTAGGATAGAAAGTCCGACCGTGTGTACGCGGCATTAGATATACTTTATGTAGAGGCCGCTTTAAAGAGGGTTATTAATTTGGGATAGTGAATTTGTTTGTGTCAAGAAACTCTAGACTTCTTTGAACCTAGTAGTCGCATGTTTATGGATTTTATTGTAGTATATTGCTTTTCTGTTATCTACCATTATGGAGGATATTTTAATTACCACATACAGATAACATAAATCTCTGCTGAAGAAATTGGCACCACTTGACAGTAATATCAGGAAAATCTAATTCCTAAAGTCCTATTTCCCAAGTACACGATTGAACACATATACAGTATATAACAGCTGTTTTTTTTACAGTGGCTATGCTTGAGATTAATTTAAGTTAAGTTTAGGTTAAGAAAACATCTCAACAGATTGTCTTCTGGCAAGAAAAGAATTTTCAGAGAAGAGAGTGTTGAATTCTACACTGCTAGAATCCGATACAGGAAAAAGACGCAAGTTCCAAAGGCAGCTGCACTGTAATCTAATGCAGAATAAGGACAAAGGAACCTTAGATTAAGATTTACAGTGGTAATGATTGTGAATGGAGCTACAAGTAAACCTGACATATAGGCCATCACTGCAAAACTCTCTCCTGTGGTTAACCTCTCAACCCATCAACAGAGAAAAAGTGAACGAAATGTGCTCTCTAAACGACTTAGCTTCTGCCTGACCAAACAACTTGATGAAACAGAGTTCTGCACTGACATTAAAGAATTCTTCCGCGGATTATGGTTAACAGATTTTTTCCATGACAGAACAAATATCATATCAAATAAAATCACTGAAACACGACTTTCATTTTAAAAAAAAACAAAAAACAACAGCAATTGGACCTCAAAACAAGAAACTGAACCGGTGCAGAGATTTATTTAGGAAGAGAATCAAATAACATATACTGGACAAACAACAACAAGAAAGAAGTGGTATAGAAAGAAAGTGCTATACAGATCTTCTAAAATAACATGATTGCCAAAACCCGCAGGCAATGGAAGTGCAATGCTAATTATTAATACATCTGATATATTCAAAGACACACAGGCAGCTTTTTGACACAGCCTGCTTTAAATGGATACGAAACCCAACACAACAATACATAAAAGAAATGAGGAAGCTGCCCTGTTTAAAACAATCACATCTGCTGTATCTCAAACCAATTACCCCAAAATGGGCACAGTGAAAAATTCTACCTGATATACAAGAGAAAAGAAACCCAGTGTGGAGGAAATATTCAGCTGGGTAAATAGTATCCGAAAACCCAATGGTAAGACATAAAGCCAGCTATATTCAAGACACCATTGATGCATCACTAAATTATTAACTCACATAAATTGACTCAAGATCACAAATAATATTATTATGTGGACACAGTCACAGAATTACCTTGCTGTAGACACAGCCTCAAGTCTCTCTGTCCTGAAAAGATACACTAAAGCCTCCTACACACGATTGGACTTTCCGACAACAAAACCGTGGAATTTTGTCCGAAGGGTGTTGGCTCAAACTTGTCTTGCATATACACAGTCAAACAAATGTTTGCCAACAATTACAAACATAGTGATGTACTAGACGTACTACTTGGTTTTTCAGCTCTTTAGCGTCACCCTTTGGGCTCCTTCTGCTAATTTCGTGTTAGTAGAAGTTTGGTGAGTGTTGATTCGCGCTTTTCTTTTCGTGTTTTTCATTTATCGCTTTTCATTTTGTGCTTTTCAGTTCGTTTCTGAATGGCCGTTCGTCAACCAGACATGTTGCAGAATCGGAAGAGATAACGTGTTATTTATTATTGGCGTTGCAGTTATTGCTTTGACATTATTTTTTTGGTTGAATAATGATTTGATTTGGTAAATTTTCTATATTTCTGGATGCATAGAATGCACTTTTTGATTATTTTCTATTGGCAGATAGCATGTCTAATTTATTTATTTACTTTTAATGCACAATAAAAAAAATTGTGGAGAATAATACTTGGCTATGTGTTTTACTTCAAATGACAGTTTGGGAGTAGGCAGTTACATTTTAAAAAATACAAAGTAAAATTGACAAGGGACACCAACTAAGGGATAATGGTGTTGTGGTAACTTGCACAAAAAAAAAATTATTCTTGATATTACTAGAAAAAAAAAGCCTTTGAAAATTTGTTTGCAAAAACTCCATCAGTATCACCAGCAAAGCAGCTTCATTGTTATCCCATTAAAGAAGAAGAGACTTGTGCGCTGCATTTGGAGATTTCATTATTTAATTCTCCATTATGAACGCTAGTTTACAAGACCGACTGCTTCTGCTTCCGAGCATGCGTGTTTGTACTTTGGACTTTTGTCCGGCGGACTTGTGTACACACGATCAGAAAGTCTGACAACACACATTTCTTGGCGGAAAATTTGAGAACATGCTAGCCAACATTTGTTGGCGGAAAGTCCGACAACACATGTCTGGTAGAGCATACACACGGTCGGACTTACCGCCCACAAGCTCACATCCAATATTTCCCGTCAGAAATTCCGATCGTGTGTACACAGAATAAGTGTTGCTGCAGTTTTGACAAGTATGGGAATCAGTGCATTAGGTCGCTGGCTAATGCCCTTCACCACTCCTGCAATAGATCCAAAAACTCAGTTCCCTGCAACATTGTGGCCTCTTTTAGGGAATATTATGTCAAACACCTATGATCTTCACCCTGATCTTGCAGGTCTTGGATCGGATCAGAGACTACCTTATCAGATATGGCCTACCCACCCTAAATACTCAAAGTTCCCAACTGCTAGAAAACCCGTTGACCCATCATTATTTCTTCTAGTTATTAAATCCACTAAGACAGATAAGACCCGAGGTCCAGATGGGGTTCCTTCAACTTATTGCTAATCATTTCAATCAGTCTAATCTCCACACTTGGTCTCTGCCATCAATTCACTCAACAACACAAGGATTTACAGCCCTCAGCCCTCGCAGCATGCATGGTCATCCTTAAAGTAGGGAAAGACGTACAACTTTGTTCCAATTATAGGCCCATAGCTCTTCTCAACATGGAGTTAAAACTGTTCATAAAAATATTAGCTGCACCCCTAGCTCCAGGAAATAATTCGCTATGACTAAGCCTTGGTGGGTGGGGCAAAATGCATCAGGGTGTGTGGTTTGGTGGAGACATGAAGGCTAAGGCTGCTCCTTATTGTTTATTCACCTGGGCTGGTTGGGAGTAGCGGCAATCCTTTCCTCTTTATATCCACTCAGCCCTGTTGAAGGTGGAACAATCTTTCATACCCTCCACAGATGCTGAGAAGGCCTTCGACAGGATTGACTAGACCTTCATTCACCTAACTTTAGAAGCAGTCGGATTCAGACCACATGTACGGATCTGGATTAGTTCTCTCTAAACATTCCCCTCAACACAGTTCAGGGTCAATGGTATCTTTTGACTCCCTTTTCCATCAGGAATGGTACTCGCCAGGGCTATCCGCTCTCGCTATTGCTTTTAATTTTGAAACTGGAACCCTTCTTGCGTCACGTGTGAGCCAACCTATCTCCGGGATACAAGTTGGGACATGTATGCATAATGCTTTTTAACTTGACTTCAGAGTTTAACACATATGGTGAGTTCCACATTTCCACATAACTATTGTATATCAGAAGCTTTGCACCTGACCCTGCCATGAACCACACTACTTATATTGAAAACCAACTTGCTTTCAAACTGGCCTCTTCTCACATTTGATATCTTGGAATCTTGCTGCCCAAGGATCTCTCATAACGTTTTGCCCTCAACTTTGCCCCACTCCTTCCCTCTCTTTGCTCTTTGAGTTCTTAACATGGGCTTTGAATTTTTTATGGATGAGAGATGTAAGCAAAATATTTTCCCTTGCATATTTTATCCCCACCAGACGATTCAGATCCATATTCCTATATACTATTTCAAATCCCTTCAATCCCTTTTGGCAATGTTGTCTGGTCCTTCAAACAGGAACATCTGACGCATACTAGTTTACACAAACCGAAAAACTTGGGGGCATGGATACCTCAATATATCATTTTGTTTCCCATTTAACCAGAGTCTTAGACTGGTGCATAAAGCAAACGGTGGGTTTCCCTTGAACAAGAATCCTCTCTTACCGTTTGCGATGCACTTCCATGATCCCCAGCACTTCCTACACCTGACCTAAATAAATACCCCACTATCACTGCGGCATGACAGACTTATTTACCAGCGCTTAAATATTACAGTGTTGCCCTGTTCCCTTCCCGTCTCTGCGGTTTTTATTTTTTGCGCTATAAACAAAAGAAGAATGGCAATTTTGAAAAAAAACACAATATCTTTTACGTTTTGCTATAATAAATATCCCACATTTTTATCAAAAAAATATTTTTTTCCTCAGTTTAGGCCGATATGTATTCTTCTACACATTTTTGGTAAAAAAAAATTGCAATAAGCGTATATTGATTGGTTTGCGCAAAAGTTATAACATCTACAAAATAGGGGATAGATTCATGGCATGGTATTTTTATTACTATTTTTTTTTTTAACTAGGAATGGCGGCGATCTGCGATTTTTATCGGGACTGTGATATTGCGGACATATCGGACACTTTTGACACATTTTTGGGACCAATGACAGTTATACAGCGATCAGTGCTAAAAAAATGCACTGATTACTGTATAAATGTCAATGGCAGGGAAGGGGTTAACACTAGGGGGTGATCAAGGGGTTAACTGTGTTCCCTCACTGTGTTCTAACTGTAGGGGGATGGGGACTATCTAGGAGGAGAGAAAGATTGGTGTTCATACATAGTATGAACACAAGATCTGTCTCTACTCCCCCGAAAGAACCTGGATCTGTGTGTTCTCGCTCTATCACGAGCGATCGCAGGAGCCCCTAGTGGCCAAAAGGCGAAGTGACGTAAGGTAGCGTCGTTTTGCCCAGCCATGCCATTCTGCAGCAGTAAAACTGCGGCGGCTGGTCGGCAAACGGTTAAGTGCTAAAATGATCGCTAACAGCTTTCCATCCCCAATCTCATAATTACCTTCTACAGGAGACAATTTTGTGGAAAAGTAGCCACAAGGATGCATATCACTCTCAGAGGTAGGACGTTGAGACAGAAGGGCACCAACTCCAGTCTCAGATGCATCAACCTCAAGAATGAAGGGTAACCGGGGATCAGGATGTGCCAACACAGGAGCAGAAACAAAGGCAGCCTTGAGAGACTCAAAGGCTTTAATGGAATCCGGAGACCAATTCTGTGAGTTACCGTCCTTTCTGGTCATATCAGTCAGGGGTTTGACCAGAGAAGTTATGAATAAACTTCCAATAATAATTGTCATAGCCAAGAAAACGTTGTAGTGAACATAGACCTACAGGTCGAGGCCACTGTAGAACTGCAGATTGTTTCTTTGGGTCCATCGAAAAACCAGCAGTAGAAATGACATAACCCAGAAATTTAACCTGTTTTTTTTACCTGTTCATGATGGAACTTGCACGTTTACAGCTTACAATACAGGTTATTATCTCTCAGCCTCTGTAGCACACGGGAGACATCTGTGTGGTGGCTCTCTAGGGAATTAAAAATATATGAGAATGTCGTTGAGATAAACCACCACACATTGCTGCAACATATCCCGGAGGACATATTGATGAATTCCTGAAAAACTGAGGAGTTTTGCAAAGACCAAACGGCATTATGAGGTATTCGGATTGTCCTATCCTAGTATTAAATGCAGTTTTCCATTCGTCGCCCTCCTTGATCCTCACGAGATTGATTGCCCCTCTCAGATCGAGATTCGTGAAAACCGTTGCTCCCTTGAGGCAGTCAAATAATTCTGTAATTAACGGAATCGGATAATCGTTTTTAATTGTGATGCAATCGAGACCCCTATAATCGATACAAGGTCTCAGTTCTCCACTCTTCTTTCTCACAAAGAAGAAGCCAGCACCAGCAGGAGACGAGGATTTGCGGATGAACCCTCGAGAAAGTGCGTCTGCAACATAGTCCTCCATGGCTTTATCCTCCGAGACCAACAAAGGTCTGGGAGGTCTCGAGCCACAAGGAGGCATGGCACCAAATTGAAAATCAATTGTGCAATCATACAACCCGTGTGGAGGCAAACTACCAGTTTGACCTTTGTCAAAGACATTGCCAAATCGTGGTGATGGACATGAGGCTCTTGGCAGCAGAAGTGGAGCGAGCGGGAATGTCAGATGCCCTTTTAAAGGAAGCCACAAACTCTGGGTAACTCAGGGCAATGAGTTTTTGCATCTCCCATAGAGGGTTTTCCCAAGCCAAGGCTCTATCAAAAAGCAAAGAAACTGATGAAGCCTACTTTGCTTCTGTCTGTGGGGAACGCCTGGGCAGCATCTCAAAGTATATCCCAACCTGGTTGAAAAACCCTTTGTATTGAACTGTATTGCCCCCAAATCGCTGGGGAAGCAGAGCGGAACCAGACATACCTTTTACAGAGGTAATATGCCTGCACAGAAACTGGAGCAGCAGCAGGGGTGGCCTGCCCCGCCTTTTGTACCGGAACAGCCACACTGGAAGGATCCGGGTGAGCAGTGGGAATCAGGAGCATCTGTAACACTATGGCAAACTGATCCATGCTTGATCCTGCTCATTTAATCTGGAAAAAATATTACCACTAGGTGGATTGCCTGCATCATCTGAATTCATGGCCTTTGCCTACTGTAAGGAACCATGAATCAGACAGAGACAGAAAATGCAGTAAAAATCACATCTTTTAATATAGTGGTAAAAATGGTAAACATATCTTCAGATATGTTGGACTGGCCGACGAGCAGAAAATGATCACCAGGTGAGGCACTGTGGAATGATGAGTGCTGGCAATTAAGCAGAGGCTGTACACTTGCTACTTTACATTGTAGCAAAGTGTCATTTCTTCAGTTTTGTCACATGAAAAGATATAATAAAATATTTACAAAAATGTGAGGGATGTACTAACTTTTGTGAGATACTGTATATGTATGAATTATATTTTTTTATTATTTATCCCTTTATGCACATCTAGACAGTGCAGCATTTTTTTCTTTATGAAGATCTGTTTTTGAACAAGTCACTGTTTGCCAACCTGGCTGAGATTGTAAGTCTTTGCTATCTCTCCACAACTGGATCAGTTATAGATATCATACTTGCAATGCTTAGATTGGGAAGGCAGAATAGTCAGAATCTACCAGGACACCACACTTATATAAAAGTTTTGCAGAATCTTCATGAAGAAAGAAATACAAATAAGGGTCATATCTCTGGGAATCAATTATAGCATTTTAAGGATGGGTTATGAGCTTAGCTAGGAGAGAATTTCCCCATGGTAAAAAAAAATAAAATAAAAAACAAAAAACATTCCTAGTGCTGATCCAGGCAGGAGAGGACATTAACAGATATAGTATTAGATCCTATGCCATGAGATCTATGAGGGATATAGCATGAGATCCTAGAAACACAAATTAAAAAACAAATATCACAGCTTACCAGTTTTCATTTTACATGCTTTTTTCCTTTGTTTTCACCTGTTAATCCTGCAAATAATTCACGTCTAATCCCTGGATAGCTATGCTCACTCCTCCACTGTATCTATGGAGGGAGCCATGGTTACCACCCAGGCTGGACTTCAAACCTGTCAGTCATTGTTTATATTTATTACATGGGGAATGGGGAGATTAGTAGTTTACATTAGAAATATAAGATTGTTTTTTCTTTTAGTTCAGCTGACAGAAAGTGACGAGGACTTTCTGGGCATATCTGTCAAAACCAAAAAGTATTTTCTGTACTAGAAAAATGTAACCTGAAAAAAGAAAACAAATACAACCACAACATCTAAGGACAGGTAAACTGCAATACATTTAAATATTTTGTTCTTGGGTTTAGTTATCCTTTAACCAAAGAACAAATTCAAGATTTGGAAGAATTGTCGAGGGCTGAAATAGTTAAAATTTAAGGTGTTCATACACAGCCGGCCATAGACGGATGGAACTGGCTTAGATTCAAACCATGTATGGGCAGGCTGAATGTACCCAAGTTGATCGATCGATCAATCAACTTGGGTACAACCAGCCTGCTGGTTTTTACATGCGATTATTGCAAGTGACTGTTATAGCCGCTTGCAATAATCACTGTCTTCCCCCGGGGGGGGGGGGGGGGACAGCTTCCTCTGCCTCCCTGCCTGGAGAACACAATTGCTCGGCAGGAGGGATTCCCCTATCAACACTGTCAACACCTTGCAAGAAAGAAATTTGCTCCATCTATAGCCAGCCACAGTTGATGGAAAATAATCAGTGGTTGATTCCATTTCAACAATAGTGAGCCAAAGAAATCAAAGGAGAAGGATGGAAAATGTTTCTAGTATCTTATCTGCATGACACAATTCTAACAGTGCATGTGGTTCTTAGGAAAAATCAAAGTTGCCTTGTGCTAAAAAAAAAAAAAAAAGCTTTCATCTGAAAGTAGAACTTTTGTGGTCACAAGTAATAATTCTTTTAAACAAATATGTATGATATAGGAATGTATGAAATAATAATGCAAACAAAGGTTGTAAATATTGTATATGCATAATTAGATTTACAAGTATATTTTAGTATATTGCAATAACATATCTACTAAAACCCATGGGCTTATATACTTAGACTGTACATATGAATCTACTTATAAATATGCAATATACTTATAAATTTAAGCAAACTTTGGTTTGCGCTATTCTTTCTCTGATTTCATTAAAAGGTACAAAGAAGACCTGCTGGAAAACACTCTCATGAGACGTGACTCCGTGTACAATTTGAGTGTCTTTGCAGCACTATTTTGTATTATAATAACCTTTTTGAAGGCTCCTTTAGAAGTTGGCACCTCATGTGATGTGACACAAGTCATGCATCTGGCATTCCATTCAAGTAGAAGTTTGGTCATCCATTCAGAGAATGCACAAAGTATGTGTCTGTGTTACATTTTATATTATATTAACCTTTCAAATTAAATTTAGTGAGTCAATGATGACATCATCAAATGCTCTGACAAAGGATTTTTCAGAATTACCCATGAACTTGAAATTGATAATCTAACAGTGTATGTCTAGCATGAGTCTTTATACAAGGGCAATAATATAGTTTTAATAACATGGGTGAACAAATGTGTCTTAAGATCCTAGCTGAAATATCTAATCTGCTAGCACTGCAAACTATGCACAGTAAATCGATGATTAGCCAAACAAAGCTTCACTCATGTTTCTAGGCTGAAAGAGCCCCTTTCCCAAGAAATATATGGATATTTGCAACACAAAGGAAGACATGGTTGTACACAAAAGTATGCAGCTCATACAGTTACATGACCCCCAGAGTGTAGGAGCAAAAACTTTAAGTGAAACAAGTAAACAACAAACCTGAAACTTTAATACAGAGACTTTTACTAAAGGCAAATAGTTTGTTCACTTTGCAAGGGAATTTTCCTTTGCTTAGTAAATGAGGTAAAGCTCTGCTGATTTTGATCTTCCAATCATATGCAACAACATACTGTTTTTATCTTCCTTGCATGTTACATGAATTTTTACCACATTCACTAAGCTAAGGAAAAATTCCTTTGCAAAGTGCAAATTCCTTTGCAAAGTGAACAACCTATTTGCCTTTGGTAAAACAATCCCATGTATATTAATTGTGAGGTAATTTCTGAACAAATTTGCCTCAAGTACAGGGAATATTAATGAGTCAAGGTTACTAAACAAAGTCACTGATAATGCAGGAACCCTCTGATGCTGCTCAGTCACAGTATACATCTGTAGCTAAAAAAGATTAAGTACAAGAAGTAGGAAGTGGTATTTCAGAGATAGGCATAGGTTTAGTCAAATCACAAATAAACAAAGCAAGAAAAAAGAAAGAAAGGAAAACAAAGCAAATTAATGTCAAACTGGACTTCAGCACACAAATAAATGTGACACCTTTAAATGTATTTTAACTGTAAAAGCATGCCGTTTCTAAAGAACATACACTTTAGAGATGTGCATGATGGTAAAATTTGTTTTTGTTTTCTTTTTGTAAGTAAATCTTTTCATTTAGTCCTAATCGTTAAGTTAGAATGATTCGTTTTCAGGACGTTTTCAATTATTTGGGAGAGTATATATATTCGATGTTTCTGAATCAATTCTTATTTTCAGAAGTTCTGTTATTCTTTTGTTATTTTGCAAGATTGGCTATATTCGTTATAATGTGTTAATTTGTTATTTCGGGAGATTACTTGTGCACTGAGTCATCCCTGCTAGTCCAACCCACAAAGAAATTGATTGATTGAGTCGCATGCATCCGAAAGTAACGAATGGAACAAAATTAATTTATGATTGGGAGATTCTGATGGATCCACCTCCATCCAACCCAAACAAAATAAGTAGGAGTCATCTTTTTTTCACTTTTATACCTTACTGCATTCATTGCAATGTTTCCATTTCATATGTAGCGCATCTTTATAATAATGAAAAATGTTAATGCAAAAAAAAATTGTGTGATTATCCAAGAGTCAAAGACTACCATCCCAATAAAACAAATTAATTTGAATGAATACGCATTCATTTGTTATGTTATTAAGTTGAATTCATTTCCCCATTTCCAACTGACTTTGTTTGTTAGGCCTTGCACATACAAATTAAAGGAACGGTCTCTCAACTTCAAACCCAATACACAAAGAATTTTATTAGAATAGTCACGCCACGCTCACTGGAAAGAAAACAAATGGAGTCAAATCAATTTGGATCATTCGTTATGTCGTTACATTATTTTGTATACTTCAAACATTAACAAAAGCCCAAACTATTGCTTTTTGCTATCATTTATTTCAGATTAGTTGAAATTCATTACTATTGTGTTTCAGAGATTTGAGTACATCCAAATCTTTGAATCATGCAAATTTCGTCAGAATTTCGAGTTGTAAAGAAACAAATCGCACATGTCTAATACACTTTATTGATATGGTAGTGATCAATTAGATGTGAAAGGACTATGCACTTTAGCTTGTACATACAAAGTCAAAAAACAAAAGTTGAAAACTTACCGGCCTACCACTGGCCACCTAATCTGCAAAAGAATGTTCCAAAGCATTGGGTAACATGTTATGTAGGCGATTTCATAGTATTTGGCAAAACTATTGAAGAAAATGAGCACAATTTAAAAAGCCATACTTGAAAGATTTAGGAAAAATGAAATCAAGTATTATCTAAAGGGATTTTTTTCAATTTTGGATAGAGCAAAAATGGAGAAGAACCCCTGTCAAGTTTTTTTTATTGCTGTTTTTGTAAACAACAGAAAAGCTCTAGCATTTATGCTTTTACATGTGTGATCTTTGTTTGGTTAGTTAATGGACCCTCAAGTTCCTGGCAGCACCTGCATCAAAGGCTACTGACTATCTGTATTTCTGTATTTTTATTCTTATTATTGTCTGTATATCCTGTATAGAAAATGATAGTTTACTAAGAACTCTAGGTTGATGTTTCAAAACAAGGGCTTAGTACTGTGTTGTATAAAGAAAGGAAACTGATCATTTATGTCTGAAAAGTATTGATGGAAACAAATCAGCTATGTCCGAATAGAAAAAAAAGAGAGAATGCTAAAATATGCCTGTTCTAGAATGAGAAAGCCTGGGGATATAACAAGCAAAGCTAAAATGTCTTAGTCAATATATGCTGGAGAATAAAATTAATGGAATGACAGTAAGCAGTATGTGGAGGAGAGGAGTGCAGAGGGTTTGACAGTAGGTGGTATGTGCAGCAGAGGAATGCAGAGGGTATAACAATAGTTGTTATGTGCAGGAGAGGAGCGCAAAGGGTATAACAGTAAGTGATATGTGCAGGAGAGCAGTGCAGAGGGTATAGCAGTATGTGGTATGTGGAGGAGAGAGGAATGGAGGGTATGACAGCTAACAGTATGTACAAGAGAGGAGTGCACAGGGTATTATAGGACGAGGTATACAGAGGTGTGGAAGGTATAACAGGGGGCAGTATGTGCAGGTGAGGAGTGTGGAGGATATGACAGAGGGCAGTATGTGCAAAAGAGGAGTGCAGAGGGTATGCCAGGAGTGGAGTTCACTGTTCCTGTGTGGCATTTGTGCTGTTTTGTTGCATTTGGTAACGCTATTTATCACCCCACAACTTCTCACCTCCTTGCCATGTCTTCCTGTGGCACAAAATGAAGACCTGGAGACCCTCCCCCCCCCCCCCCGCAGCACTTTACTCTAATCTGGAAAGATTTTTTTTCCTGGCCACACTCTGGGCCATATTATGTTACATATGAGATTTTTTTATGACTGTAGGAGTATGGTAACTCCCAATTTTTATTTAATTTAGTATAAATAAAAGATATACAAGATTGTTTTACTGTGTGATTGGGTACTCTTTACAGAGTGAAGCTTTACCCAATTTACTAAGCTCTGGAGCAACTACACTTGCAGAGTGCAACTGCACTTTGCAAAGTGCACAGTCTAGTTGCCTTTAGTAAATCAACCCCACTATGTGCAGAAGAGGAATGCAGAGGGCATGTCAGTGGGATATGTGCAGGAGGGGAATGCTGTGGGTATGACAGGAGGAGATAGGTGCAGGAAAGGAGTGTGACAGTGGTATATGTGTATTACAGGAGTGCGGGGGACATGACATTAGAAATTATGTACAGGGCATGAATGAGAGGGTATGACAACCAGGAGAACATTTCATCTTTTGACTCACAAATAATGGGTTCCAATCTGTCCATAATAAGCAACCAAATCATTAAATTATATGGTCATAGCCATAAATGTTTAGGGCAGGGGCAGAGAGTGTTCTCCAATATGTTTTAAGCACCTATTAACAAAATTGACTCATTATAAAGTGGCGGCATAAGAACCAGACTCTTCAAACAAGGTGTTTTATAGAGGAAGAACAGAGATCAAAATGAGTGTCCAAGAAACAGCCCACTGATTATAGAGAGATTAATACACATATACTGCAGACTGATCACTAATGGGTTAATGTACATACTTGTCTGCTGAAAGGTCTACTTCACACAGGCACTGATAGGAAAAATAATAGTTTATGCTCCCTAAATGCCAAATTTTGATGCATTACTGGAAATCTTGGTTGATGCGATCAAGAACCAATATGAGATGTCCAGTTTCTCCAGAACACCTCCTGGTAACATTGTGGTAAGTCAATTGTTACATACTACCTATTTTACTAATTAGTTCTAGGCCATAAGCTTTAATTTTGGGTAGCATAAAGAAAAGTATCATGCCCCGTACACACGATCGGACATTCCGACAACAAAATCCATGGATTTTTTCTGACGGATGTTGGCTCAAACTTGTCTTGTATACACACAGTCACACAAATCTTGTTGGAAATTCTGAACATCATGAACGTGGTGACGTACAACACGGACGACAAGCCGAGAAAAATGAAGTTCAATAGAAAGTGCGGCTCTTCTGCTTGATTCCGAGCATGCGTGGATCTTTGTGCATCGGAATTGTGTACACACAATCAGAATTTACAACAACGGATTTATGTTGTCAGAAAATTTGAGATCCAGATCTCAAATTTTGTGCGACGGAAATTCCGATGGAAAATGTCCGATGGAGCCTACACACAGTCGGAATTTCCGACAACAAGTTCCCATCGAACATTTTCCGTCTGAAAATCTGACCGTCTGTACGGGGCATAAGAGTATATTTTGGGTTTTATTGCTTTCCGAGTTGCTGTTGAGGAGATTTCTTTTCACTTCCCCCACATGCAAACAGAAAAGAAAAACATTTTCAATAGAGCAGACAAAAATTGAAAAGTTTGCAGATTTTTAGTGACAGGCAAATCCTTCCCTTACCAACATTTCCAGTTTCTACTGGGCAAAGTCACTATATACTACATTGTGCATGTTGACACAGTTTTGAACCCGCTGAAAGGTATTGTAATATTGGAGCCAATAAAGATCTGGTGGATAGAAATTAGTAAAGAATTTAAAAAGAACAATAACTTTCCACAATGTTTTGAAGCTTTGGACTGCAAACACTTTTTCATTCAAATACCCACAAACAGTGGCTCAAAATTTTAAACTACTATTTTAAACTGTAAGGTATATTTCTCCTTGGTGCTGATGACCATTGTAGAAAGCAATTGTAATTTTGTTGCTATAGATGTTGGTGCCTGTGTAAGCTCAGCTGTCTCTCAGGTTTTAAGAAAATCCCCTATGGAAAATAAGATATTAAAAGGAAGGTTTACCATTCCAAGTCCAAGAACTTTTTTTTTGATAGGTGTTTATTTTAATTTTCACAACAAAAGATACATAGAAAACTGACTTACATTACAGGCATGTAAGGCACTTATGGATATACCAAGTCAGGTATCCATTAATAGACAGGAAGCAGGCAGTCCATGGAGAAAACAGAGAAAACCCCAACAACATTCACCCACACACATTCAAACCCACACCACATACGACCCCGTATCAACGACACATTCTCAAAGTCCCCTTACTTATGCAGCTAGCAGAGAGTTCCACAGAAACCTATACCTGGCCAATGTGCAGCCATCCATCAGTTCACTGCTCCAAAGCTACATTAGTGGATAGAAACTCACTGAGTAAGCTGCGATGATAGGACACCCCCCAGAAATCCTCAGAGACATTCAGCCATGGTTGCCATATTTTAGTGAATTTCTTAGGGCATGCCCTACTTTTATATATCAATTTAAATTTGGCGAGAACCCCATGAACACTACGAAAGAAGGGCTGAAAGGGGGCCCACTTCCTTCCAATGCAATAAGATGGTTTTACGTGCATAAAATAACAGTATACGTAACAAAGTCCTAGCATGTGTACGAGGAATATAATCATTAAGAACTCCTAAAAGTCCAACCTCCGGGGTGTGAGGTATTGGCAGATGAAGCTTGTGGTCAAAAAAAGCAAATAGATCCTTCCAATAGCTCAAGGGTCCAGGACAGCTTCAAAACATGAAAAAAATTGGCAGCAATCAAATCACATCTAGAACAAGCAATATCCTGACCCAGTCCCAAGCAGCCTGGCTGGTGTGTAGTCTAAATGGTGTATGAACTTAAATTGGATTAATTGGTCAGCAGTGCTGAATATATCCTGAGAGCATATCTCGGTTGCCTCTTCCCAGTCCTCCTCAGAAAGCTCAGGCATTGACAACAGCCATTTGCGATGAGAGTTCTGGAAAGGATCAGCCCCTATCAACTGGAGGCGACCAAAAAAGGTCATCACCAACTCAGAGATTTCCGGAAACAATTAGAGGTCCTCCATGAGGATTCCATGAGCTCAATGGTCAATGACCCAAACTGTGCCCGAAAGTCATGTCGTAGTAAAAAATATTTAAAGAAGAACTTAATTTCAAGGCCATATTTACGTCTAAGTGTGTCAAAGGGTACCAAGGTATTGTCCTCAACTATATGAGAGAGATGAGTAACTCCAAATTGACCCGACCAGGGCGAGTCCTGGTGACCAAAGAGCTCAGGGAGATTAGGATTCTTCCACAAGAGGGTCTGTGGCGACTTACCCAGAGAGGTCTGTGTCAGAATTTTCCCCTCTTCCCTCCAAGCCACAAAACTAACATCAACAGGAGAGAATCTGGAGCCACCGGATCTCCTTTATCTATGTAGCTCGTCCCTGAGAGGGGTGGAGGGTCCAAAGAAAGCACTGTGGAAGGAGTCTGGGGGTCAGAGTGTAACCAAGCATGGACGCAGGTGAGTTGGGAAGCAATAAAGTAATTCCTTAGGTTTGGACATGCCAGGCCTCCCACTGCCTTAGTCGCCTGCAATGAGGACTTGGCTATAGGAGGCTGGGAATCATTCCAGAAAAAGGAAGAAAGAGCGGAGTCCACTTGTGCAAAAAAAATGATTTGGGAGAAATACTGGGGCAGCACGAAAACAATATAAACATGTTGGTAGGAAAATCATTTTGAAGATATTTATGCTGCCAATTAAATTGAGGGGCAATGAAGTCCAGGTATGAAGCCTGTCCATCATCTGTTTGACTATGGGAGTAATATTGAGTTCTTTGTATTTAGAGAGATCACCGTGTATTTGAATGCTTAGGTATTTAAAGGATAACGTTAATTGCAGACGTGACCTCTGTAGATATTCAGTAGGAATAGAAGCGCCTATGGGAAATGCCTCATCCAGTACTTTTTGGAGAGCCTCCTGCGTGGCCCGCCCAATGGATCTATAGTGCTTAATACATGATATATATGAACCCCTAACCACTGCCTAAAAGGCATCCCAGACAGAGCCCCCAGCTGCAGAGTCAGACTTAGAGGACCAGTAATTGGCCATGTCAGCTGGAATGGTCTCGAGTATTTCCGGCATGGAGATCCAGAGAGGGCTGAGTCTCCAAGCCGGAAACGAGGGTCTATGGCCCAAAGTCAAACCCACCTGTACTATGGAATGGTCACCGTCTGGGACAGATACGCTATGGACTGAACACAGGGCAAAATTTCACCCATGGCCAGTGCATAGTCTAATCTGGAGAGGGCAGCGTAAGTTTTGGACCAGCAGGAGAACACCCTGTCCCTGGGATACTTCCAGCGCCACAGATCCGCATATCCATAGGTATCAGACCACACCAGACACAATTTAGATTCATATTGTAGAGGTTTCAATCTATCTAATGCAGGCTGCAACACAGAATTACAATCCCCAAGAATGAGCATAGGACAGCTAGGCAATGAGGCAAAATGTACACTTGGTTCAGCAAACACTGCACCCATGACTGGATGGGGCAAGTAGACCATGACCAACAGGAGAGATATTCCATATATATTCACATATAGAATAATATACTGCCCAGGGGTGGACTGACCAGTTGGTCCATTCGGACGTGGTCCGAGGGCCCGGCCGCTGAAGGGGGCTGCCAGCGCCACCTGCTGGAACCGGCTTTGGGTCCAGGGACAAAAAACTTGCGGTCGCAGGCCCCCGGCGGCAATCTTTTGTGCTGCCTCGGAGGGTAAGGGGTGATAGACATCACACTGGAGGCGGGACATCTAAAGACAGCGGACGCTGGGTAAAAGGGAGATCCCCGCTCTGTGTTACCTGGTGGCTCTTCAGCTCTCCTCTCTAACCCCCATACACTGATCAGGCTGCATGGAGGGGACACTGATCGCGCTGCATGGAAAGGACACTGGTGAGGCTGCATGGAGGGGACACTGATCAGGCTGCATGGAGGGGACACTGGTGAGGCTGTATGGAGGGGACACTGGTGAGGCTGCACGGAGGGGCTGCATGGAGGGGACACTGACGAGGCTGCATGGAGGGGCTACATGAGGGGGGACATTGGTGAGGCTGCATGGAGGGGACACTGGTGAGGCTGCCCTGAGATGATACTGGGGAGGCTGCATTGAGGAGACACTGATCAGGCTGCATGGAGGGGACACTGGTGAGGTCGAATGGAGGGGACACTGGTGAGGCTGCCCTAAGGAGACACTGGTGAGGCTGCCCTGAGATGACACTGGGGAAGCTGCATTGAGGAGACACTGATCAGGCTGCATGGAGGGAACACTGGTGAGGCTGCATGGAGGGGACATTGGTGAGGCTGAATGGAAAAGACACTGGTGAGGCTGCATGGAGGGGACACTGGTGAGGCTGCCCTGAGGGGACACTGGTGAGGCTGCCCCGAGGGGACACTGGTGAGGCTGCCCCGAGGGGACACTGCTGAAGCTGCATTGAGGGGACACTGGCGAGGCTGCACGGGGGACACTGGTGAGGCTGTATTGAGGGGACACTGGCGAGGCTGCACAGAGGGGACACTGGTGAGACTGCATTGAGGGGACACTGGCAAGGCTGTACAGAGGGGACACTAGTGAGGTTGCACTGAGGGGACACTGGTGAGTTTGCACTGAGGGGGCACTGGTGAGGCTGCATGGAGGGGACACTGGCAAGGCTGCATTGATGGGCACTGATGAGGCTGCATTGATGGATGCTATTTCTAACATAGACTCTCAAATGGACACAGAGAGGACACGCACATGACGTCTTTATGTGTTGCACCGCGCGCCTCCGCGAACTGGGCCTGCTGCAAACCTCCTAGTTCTACTGTCCCGGATAGGGCAAAGGCGGCCACCTCCCTCCAAGTCTCTCCCTCGCCTCGGCAAACAGTGCCCGGAACAGTGGAACGAGGAGAGGACACATCAGCCAGCCACAGCAGGGCCAGGGTACCAGCCAGCCACCCAAGCCAGCCACCCACGGTGACCCACCCACACCAGGGAGCCAGCCACAGTAGAAAAGTAATATTTATTTAAACATATCATATAAAAAAGTTATACATATTAAATATGGAATGTATATACATCTGTAACATTTTCACCATACATAACACATGATAGATATAATCCTCTTGCACCCAACGCGTTTTGGAGTATAGTAGTCTCCTTCTTCAGGGATATATAGCAGAGGAAAGATAAATCTATAACTTAATTGTAAAAAAGTATGACAAAGCAATAACATTCAAGAATATAAAATTATTGTTGCTCAATCGTATACATAAATGTACTTTTTAATGATGTATCTGAGGTTGCTGAGCTTAAAACTTCCAGCCCACACATCCCTTTCTTGAGGCACAGAATGCCAAGGATTGGAGTGTAGGTGGGCAGACAGAAGGGTGGGGGCAAGAGGAGGAGGAGCAGATCAAGCCCTTTCCCCTCTCCTGTCCGTGTATGGGGCCCATGTGCACACCTATGCACTTAACCACTTCCCGCCCGGCCTATAGCAGATTGACGGCCGGGCGGTGGTTCAGTTATCCTAATTGGATGTCATATGACGTCCAGCAGGATAACATGCTGCCGCGCGCCCGTGGGGGCGTGCATCGCAGCGATCGGTGGAGCAGTGTGTCAGTCTGACACACCGCTCCACCGATCTTGGTAAACAGCCTCCGGCGGAGGCTCTTTACCACGTGATCAGCCGTGTCCAATCATGGCTGATCACGATGTCAATAGGAAAAGCCATTGATTGGCGGCTCTCCTGACAGGGGGATCTGTGCTGATTGTTTATCAGCGCACCCCCCCTCGGATGCCTGCACTAGACCACCAGGGAAGCCGCCAGGACCACCATAGAAGGGGACAACATGTGGATGGCCAGGTATGTACCCCATGGCCATTCACATGTGCCCAATATGCCCAGTCTGTGCACAAGCTGTGCCAATCAGTGCCCACAATTGGGGACTGATTGGCACCATTATATTTCAGTGATGCCCAGCAATGCCACCCATTAGTGTCATCAGTGCCACCAATCAGTGTCATCAGTGCCACCCATCAGTGTCCATCGGTGCCACCTGTCAGTGCCCATGAGTGCCACCTATCAGTGCCACCCATAAGTACCCATCCATGCCACCCATAAGTACCCATCAATGCCACCTACAAGTGCCCATCAGTGCCACCTATGAGTGCCCATCAGTGCCGCATACCAGTGCCACCTATCAGTGCCCATCAGTGCCACCTATCAGTGTCCATCAGTGCCGCCTATCAGTGCCCAACATCAGTGCCTGTCAGTGCCACCTCATTGGTGCCACCTCATTGGTGCCCATCAGTGCCGCCGTATCAGTGCCCTTCAGTGCAGCCATATCAGTGCCCATCATTAAAGAAGAAAACGTACTTATTTACAAAAATTTTTAACAGGAACAAAGAAAAACTTGTTTTTTTTCAAAATTTTCGGTCCTTTTTTATTATTTTGCGCAAAAAATTAAAACCACAGAGGTGATCAATGACCACCAAAAGAAAGCTCTATTTGTGGGAACAAAATGATAAAAAATTTGTTTGGGTACAGTATAGCATGACTGCGCAATTGTCATTCAAATTGCGACAGCGCTGAAAGCTGAAAATTGGCCTGGGCAGGAAGGTGTCTAAGTGCCTGGTATTGAAGTGGTTAATGTTGTGTCCGGGTTTAAGCTGGTCTGAAACCCAGACACATGATTCGAAACCCGGACTATCCAGGTGAATCCCGGACAGGTGGCAACTCTATGCAGGAATATATTAAAAATGTTAAAAAGCCAGCAGAAACTGAGGTTTAATCCCTAAAGTGTGAGCATTTCCCAAAAAGTTCAGTTCACTAAACTATAATATCAAAATGAATATTTTCAGGGTCTTGAAACCATATACATTTAAAAAGTGCAAGTGCAAGGTAACTCTCTCAATCAACATGAACTATTTTTAATCTGTATGCTGCTAGCATTGGTAAATAGTATATCATATGTACTTGTATTAAGCATTTGTTTTTAACATTTCTTCAGTTACTTCCTGGTTTGCAGGCCTAGGCAAATGTTCTACATCCCAGGAGTCTTCAGAAGGGGAGGAGGGGTTTTCTCAGCTAAGCACACCCTCTTGCCTGCTTTGCCTGCAGATGGATTCCAGGAAGTAAATGTTTCATGAATCATTTCCCCTTACTCAAGATGCCATGGCCAGAAATGCTAGGGAGTGTTTTTCAAAGTGATTTCTCAGCAAAATAAAGCATGGAGACATGGATGGATGAGTTTGCTTTGAATATTAAAAATTTATTAAATTGTGTTTTTTGTTTGTGGTGCTTAGATACAATGAACTGTTCTGAAAGGCTAGTTTAAGCACAGGTGGCTATATGATTTATAAAAACACATTAGGATGTACTGAACAATAAGCTAATTACTTAGCAAAAACTAATCAGAATAATGCCTTTTTACACCATATTGGCATATTTGTCATTATAAATTTGGGCTTCCATCACGTAATTTGTACATTGATTTTTTTTTCTATTTGTTTTACATGATTTTGACACGTTAGAGTGGACCTAGCGTCAGACATTACATTTTATGCTAAGTGCATGAAAGCAAAATGACATATAAGTGTAATGCCGTGTACACACGGTCGGAATTTCCGACAACAAATGTTCGATGTGAGCTTGTTGTCGGAAATTCCGACCGTGTGTAGGCCCCATCGGACATTTGTTGTCGGAATTTCCAACAACAAAAATTTGAGAGCTGGTTCTCAAATTTTCCGACAACAAAATCCGTTGTCGAAAATTCCGATCGTGTGTACACAATTCCAACGCATAAAATTCCACACACGGAATCAAGCAGAAGAGCTGCACTGGCTATTGAACTTCATATTTCTTGGCTCGTCGTACGTGTTGTACGTCACTGCGTTCTTGACGTTCGGAATTTCCGACAACATTTGTGTGACCGTGTGTATGCAAGACAAGCTTGAGCCAACATCCGTCGGAAATAAATCCAGGATTTTATTGTTGGAATGTCCGATCGTGTGTACGCAGCATAGCACTTACAGATATTTAATACCTCTCATAGAGATTACAGATAATACCTTCATCTGTTTTTTTCATCTGCTGGTGTCTTTGCAGTTCCTGCATGTGTTCTCAAGTGTCTAACATAGGTCAGTCCCTGCATCTTGTGTCATGCTACAAAGTTAGGGCCTGTTCACACATGCTTTGGTCTCTAAAGAGCAAATTGAGTTCAGATCACTCTTCAGTGTGCATTTGACAGGCGGTGAGTTGTATTGCCTCCTGACTGCCTGCTTTAACCCTTGAAACTTGTAGTAGCATATCGCAATCATATGCATTGCACGCAATTGCAGGAAGATTGCAGAGCTGGCCGATTCACTTGAAAGGGATTCAGAATAATTCCATCTGCAGCTGCAAAGCTAAGCGTTGGGTACACCCCCAGCCATTATCTCAGCAGCTAAAGGAGGAGTGGCTGGGGAAAGGTAAAGATGCAGCTCAACCGTCCCTAGACCAGCCACTTGACTGGAGCTCAAGGGCTGGTTTTTAGTGATAAAGAAAATGGTGGTAAGCTACCTATGGTCTATGAATAGGGAACCCAAGCCACATCCCACATTATTAGAGAACAAAAAATGGAAGAGGGTGCCCCAGGGATTGTATGGGCAATGGATAAGACCAAGTAGAAGATTAAGAAACAGGTATGAAACATATTACAACATTTTCACATAAAATCTTTGTTATAAAAACAAAACAGGAACTATGGTCATGCTATAACATTATACAGCTAACTTCTGAGGCATACCAAGAGTCTCACAGTAAGAGGCCAAAATAAATCATATGAAATTCAGGAATCCCAACATGTTTCGTGGTTAATTGTTACATTCCTTCTTCAGGGTTAATTAAGGATAAGCTGTATTATCTAGCGTAAGAATAGATAAGGGAAATTAATTAGAGTATCATATATAAGCAGAATTTGGGAAATTCTAAAGCCTGTTTAGAAACTTATACTGTTCGCTATATTGTGATATGTCAGCAATGTATTAATGCAGACTTGCATAATTACTGTAATGTCCAATGTAAGTAAATCTCCATGGTGTGTCAGGTGGAGTTCAATGTAGATGTAAACCCTAAATTAATTACATTTAGTTTGCCATAGCACTGTGTATCAAATAGATGCTATTTTATTCTATAAAAAAGAAAACTTTCCACCGTTTTTTATTATTTGTTGCATCTGAATGCTGCTAATCTCCCGCAGTCTCATCCTGAATACATACATTCACTTCTGAGATGGCTGCAAGTACCAAAACATGGACCTTTATTGCATGATCACCTGGCATTGTTTACAGTAATTGTAAAGTCTCACTTAAAAATTAAAAAATAACAAACATGTTTTACTTACCATCTCTGTGCAGTGGTTTTGCACAGGGCAGCCTGGATCCTCCTCTTCTCAGGTCCCTCTTCCCTGCTCCTGGCACCTTCCTCCTATCGAGTGCCCCCACAGCAAGCAGCTTGCTATGGGGGCACCCGAGCCGAGCTACAGCTCAGTGTGTCCATTCAGACACGTAGCTGCAGTTCGGCCCCGCTCCCTCCCTCTCTCTGGCTAACTGACTTGATTGACAGCCACGGGAGCCAATGGCGCTGCTGCTGTGTCTCATCCAATCAGGAGAGAGTGCCGGATGGCCGAGGGAATCATGAACATCGCTGGACAGAGAGGGGGCTCAGGTAAGTATTAGCGGGTGCTGGGGAGGCTGCTACGCACAGAAGGCTTTTTATCTTAATGCATAGCATGCATTAAGATAAAAAACCTTCTGTCTTTACAATTCCTTTAAATGAAAGCTGTTTATTTAAAATTTGAAAAAATTACTTCAACATGTTAAAGTATTTAAGTGAATCTAAAGTTGGCGTTTGGGTCTACATAATGTGACAGGGGATGTGCTCAGAAAGTAGCTCTATGGTGGGATGGCACTGTACAACACAGCCTCTTTTAGGGATTACTGGTCCCCCCTTTTATTCTCGAAGGAAATTACCAGGAAATGGCTTCACTTCAGCAGTAAAACAAAGAAGAGTTCATACTTTAGGCAATTACTCAGTCTAAACAGCTCACAGTGTGATAGGTGAATCCTCCAAGCGTTCACACAAAGAAAAACAGTCTGTCATTCACAATCCACCGAGTTTAATAATCTGTATTTGCTGGATTAACAACCTCTGGTGTAATTACTTATCAATGGTAATAGCCAGTTATATTCTTTGTACTTAGGAGTGCATCAAGCTTTTTTTGAACAATCAACTGAACTGGCTAGAATTAAATCTTGAGGGTGTCTATTCTATATTTTCACAACTCTTCCCATATGGGTAGGATAAACCTTTTTTCCACTAACTGCAAAAAGTGCCCCCTTCTTCTTTATGACTTTAGTGAGTAAATAGCTTTGCACCACATTTGCTTTATGAGCCATTTATATATTAATACATGGTGATTATATCCCTCCTTAACCACTTAACCTCTGGAAGATTTTACCCCCTTCATGACCATGCCATTCAGCACTGCGCTACTTTAACTGGTAATTGTACGGTCATGCAAAGCTGTATACAAATGAAATTTATATAATTTTTTTCACCCAAATAGAGGTCTCTTTTGGTGGTATTTGATCACCATTAGGTTTTTTATTTTTTATTACATAAATGAAAAAAACATTATATTTTTATATTTTCTGTTATATAACATATCCAATATAAAAAAATAAAAACAATCGAGTTTCTTCATAAATTTAGGACAAACTGTATTCTGTTACATGTTTTTGGTAAAAAAATCCCAATAAGCATATATTGATTGGTTTGCGCAAAATTTATAGCGTCTACAAACTATGGGATATATTTATGGAATTTTTATTTATTTTTTACTAGTAATGGCAGCAATCAGCGCTTCTTATTGGGACTGCGACATTGCGGCAGACAAATCAGACATCTAACTGACATTTCTGACACTTTTTGGGAACCAGTGACACTAATACAGTAATCAATGCTAAACAAAATGTGCTGTCACTCTACCAATGACATTGGCAAGAAAGGGGTTAACATCAGGGGCAACCAAAGGGTTAAATGTGTTCCCAGGGAGTGCTTTCTAACTGTGTGGGGGTGCTTTGGCTGGGGGAAGACAGAGATCCGTGTTCCTGCTTAGCAGAAACATAAGATCTCCATCCTCCTCTCTCACAGAACGCCGGTCTGCCTTGTTTACATAGGCAGACCGCCCTTCTGCCTCTCCTGAGAACGATTGCAGTGTGCCGGTGAAAATCGGGTCCACTCGACTAGCTGATTGGCTTCCGCTGTGTCCAATCATAGCAGTGGCGATTCGCTGGTGGTGTGCGCATGTGCCCTGGACCCAGTGCAGGAAAGCATGTACAGGTACATGATTTTTCGCAGGAGGGCCACCCTACCGCAGTATATTCGCGTGGGGCAGTCTAGAAAAAGTTAAGGTAGCAGTACTAGTGAGATAACCCTGTGGGTCTAGTTCTCTTTTTCCACTTTCCTCAATATACCCCAAATACTGGGCTTCCTCCATAACTATAGCAATATTTTTTGTGTTGGTGCTCAACCCTGCCTTCTGTATAGCATTCAAGACAGCCGAACTCTGGGGAAATGATTTTCCCAGTCTATACTAAAAATTACCACATCATCTCAGTTGACTGCTACATACTTCTAGTGAAGCTGAAGGATCTCCTCCATAGCCCATTGAAACAGCATGTGGTCTTTTTGGAACAAACCCTCTAGAGTGAAAAAAAGCATTATTTTCTTTGTTGCAGTCATTGAGGAGCAGTTGCCAGTACCCCTTAGTCAGGTCCAAGGTGGAAATGAACTGGGCTGGACCTACCCAGGGAGTGGGATGAACATCAAATAGAGTAGTATACTGAGTTGTAAGGTTTGGGAACAAGCACTAAAGGGCTGTACCACCGATTCTTGGACTTCTCTATTACCTCAATATCCAGCATTTTCTGCACTTTATTGGCTATAGACTGTCTCTGATCTTCTGGTATACGATAAGGCTTTAACTGGACACAAGCCTAGTGTCCCTGTGATTATGTTACGTTTAATCATGGAGGTGTATCCTAGTAGATCGGAAAAGACCTCCTGATTTTGCTGCAGGAACTCTTTCAATTTCTTCTTCTGTGGTTTGGGCAAGGTGTCAGCCAACTTCTAATACCAAAAAACAAAATGCTAGCAGAGTGCTAGCTAGAGCCATGATGCATCTGAGGGACCTCCCTTGTGGGTGGAGAGCAGAACCTAAACCATCTTACATTACTTGGTTTCGTTTTGGTCACAGTGAGTCAGTTTTTTTTTGTGTGATCATTTTCGATTTTTCTGTAATGTATCAGCACTGCCAGGGAGCCAAGGCCTGCAACCTGTCACTCCTGCAACTTGTACTAGTGCATTGGACCTGCCCAGCTGTCAAAGTAAATGGCGTCTGCACCAACTAAAGGCACACATGGAAGAAGAAAATCTCTGGGGATAGCAGGCAATGCTTTTCAGGGCTTGAGAAAGAGGCATGTCCCTGAGATGTGTTGCATGCTATCCCCAGTGATTCTCCTCTTCTATGCATGCCTTTGGCTGCTGCAAGCACCACTAACTTTGGTAACTAAGCAGGTCCATTGCGATCCTTTCAAAAGGCACCTCAACAATGTACTTCTCATACGGTTCTGGATGCATATCTGCATGAATGTTTTTGATGCGTTCCAGTGTGTTTTTGCCGTATATTTTCTTTTTTTTTTCACTGCATTTTTAAAGCATTTTTGATGTTTCTTATTGCATTCCAATACAGGATCTTTGCGGAAAAAAATAAGCATGTTATACTTTTTTTTTCTGGAACTGAAAAGCACTAGAACACACTGCACTTGTGTGAACTATGCCATTAGAACTGATATAACCTACTTTCCATGCATTTTTGATGCACTGCGTGTGGTGTGAACAAGCCCTTAAAAAACCTTTATTGAAAACCTGATACACTTTAACTTCATAGTACACCATATCCTAGTGCACACTAAAAAATGTTACTATAATAGTACCACTATGCATACAGAGGATACAGTTGCTGGAATGCAGATCTTTTCCTGTGATTGCATAATTATGTTGCCCAAGCTCCACGCGTTTCGTCACACACTTTTTTTGGGGGGAATTGGAATCGGAATTGCACATACCCCCAAACTGTTCCAATATATAAAATTAAAATAATTCTTAATCATGAACTAAAACATTCCTAAAATTAGCCACGCCCTTGGTCATATATAAATACTCATACATGTATACAGCAGACACTATTTATCTGCAGATCTATCAGCGCTTCATACCTATATATTGAAATCTTTACAATAATACTACCTAATATATTATAAATACTAATATAATAATATCCCATCACAATTAGCATTAAAATCCGCCAGTGGTAAGACTCTTTCTGTTATTAAAAGCACACATAAAACAAATTATTTATTAAAATCAACACCCCCTACTGTTCAATTTATAACCTTGCATCCAACTCTAAAAATCATTTATGAAGCAATTAAGATCAAATTCAGTGTTCAACCCTTTTGGGGTCAGTGTTTTTAACCATCTTTACTTTTTTCTACTCAGCTCTTTTATCTTGTTGCCTCCCCTCCAGTGTTCCCTATAATTTTCTATGGCCCCAAACTGTAGACCCCTAGGTTCTTCATTATGATATAACAAAAATGTTTAAAGTCATTATGTTTTTTATAGCCTGTGCTAATGTTGTATGCATGTTCCTTATTTCATTTCGCCAGGGGTATTTTTATTTATTCACCGTACTGAAGTCCACAAGGACACTGTAATACATATACTACCCCTTCTGTGGAACATGAAAAAAATGTTTGATCACATATTCTTCCCCAGTAACATGGGCTTTAAAACTTTGTCTTCTCTGGATATTCTCCTTAACCCTTCAACACCTATAACATCTCCCACAAGCAAAAATCCTTTTCCCTTGCAAAATGTTAATTGTTTATTAGTGGGAGTATCTATTGCATTCTTTACCAGCACGTTTCTTATTATTTCATAATATGTCATTGTAATAACAAAGATATTTAAGAGAAAGCACATATTATTACAATTTTCTGAATCTTAATATGTAGATATTTCATTACAATGGTCAACATAAATCTAAAGTAGAAGAAAATGAACAGCAGGGTGCTGAGGTCAGTATCAAATAAAAACACTTTATTAAAACGAGCAGCACACTTACATTGAAGTTAGCATGAAACAGTATTGATAGGGAACACCTGTGATTAAGCAGCTGTAATCAGTGTGATGCTGTAGGCATCACTAAGCAAACTGAGACTGAGGGTGACAGGGAGCCAGCCAGCTCCAAGTATGAATATTAGCAGTGTTCTAGGCTGCACACAAGGATGACAACTTTCAAAATGCCTGGTTGATGTCGGGAGAGGGGGTGTGCATGACGCATTTCCAGGGACTTTGCCCTCTTTTTCAAATGCATGGACAGTGAAGGAAATGATAGACTTATAAAGCCAAAATGGCAGGAAGTGGAGAAACATGGGAGGGGAAGTAGAGAGAAAACTGAGCTGCTGCATAGAGCCAGAAGGGCGGGAGAAGGAGGAAAGTGGGAGGGGAGAGAAAGGCACAGCTGAGCCATTAACCCTTGGCTTGCAGACTGCCAGTATCAGGAAATTCAATGTTACTACTGGAGACAGGTATGAAACCTATCCGTCACATAGTCACAGGGGGGAATTTGTTCCAAAACCCAAGCTCGAAGGCCATTGGTGGAACAATCATGAGTGTATTTGAAATGGCGGGGAACACTATGATCAGTGCTGACCTCCTCAATGAGTCTCCTGTGTTCACCAAAAGATACTCAGACTGAACGAACAGTCCTGACTATATAGAGGAGACCTCAGGGACATGAGAGGTAGTATACAACCAAAATCCATGGAACAGGAGAAAGAAGTAACTGATTGAATATGTTTTTTCCCCCTCCCATGTTCCTCCTCTTCCTGCCATTTTGGCTTTATAAGCCCATTACTTCCCCTCACTATGCATGCGTTTGAAAAAGAGGGCAAAGTCCCTGGAAACATGTCATGCACACCCCCTCTTGCGACATCCACCAGGCATTTTGACAGCTGCCATCCTCATGTGCAGCCTAGAATGCCACCGCTATTATCCATACTTTGAGCTGGCTCCCTGTCACCCTCAGTCTCTGTTTGCTCAGTGAGGCCTACAGCCTCAAACTGATTACAGCTGCTTGGTCTTAGGTGGTCCCTATCCATGCTGTTTCATGCAAACTTCGATGAACGTGTGCTGCTTATTTTAATAAAGTGTTTTTTTTTATACTGACCTCAGCGCCCTGTTGTTTGTTTTCTCCTACATTGATTTGATCCTACCCAGATCTTCTGCGGGAGCTGCAGAGGTTCCAGTCTCGTCCCTTCTCCTGCTCATCCATCAATCCAGTTGCCTCATCCATTTCTCTACCCTGTTGATGGTCTACAGATATAGATGAAAATTCCAATGGACCAAGGGACTTTGCACTTCTCCTAGGAGCACGGTATGTACTGTGTACACTCCTTGGATTAACATAAATGGAAAGGCCCATTCATAGCTCTGCATTTTTCATTTGGTGCAGTGCATTTTTAATGCATCTTACTTTAAATTTACAACCACTCATCCCTATAAAAATGATGCACCAAAAACTTTGAAAGCAGGGTTTTTTAAAAATGAGCAACACTAAACTCTAGTTTTAATATAAGCATTAAGCTGGATGCAGATACTAGTTAAAGGAACATTACAGATAAACAATAATAATGCTGTTTCATATAACAGAATAACTAACTTGAAATTTTGAAGGCAGTCTCAAATACAATTTTACTCTCTGTATAAAAATATTATTATTGATAAAAATGAATGATTACTTTTTAATTTGAGTTGTGATCCATTGCAAACTGTATCTGGGCAGTATCTGGAAAATATTGATTTTTTCACTTCAAATCAACTAAATTCTTTGTTCCTTCAGCACTTATTCTTATTAAATTATTCGACAGACACGTTTAGAGTAAAAGAGTTAGGTTACATTAGGTTTATTGATAGGTTCTTATTTAATTGATTAGGGTCTAATTATAGAAGACAAGAACAGGTTTATGGGTTAACCCTTAAATTAATTTTGTTAATCGATTGATCTACTAATGTATGCATGTATGTAAGTAACCATTTCATTAGGTTGTTAAGCTTTAACAATTTAATATTGGTAAAACTGGTAGTTAGTTAACTGATAGTATTATTTTACTGAGTAGAACAATTTTATATAATAATTTATTTAAGCTGATTGAGCATAAAGTTTATGGATATGTTTTATGTTGTAAAAGTTTGATTGCTGGTTGCAAATGTTTATTATCAATTAATTGGTTAAGGTAATTTATAAATGTATTTGTATAAATAAATGTTTTGGGTAATTCATTGTGTATTTACCAATATTCTGTCAGTAATTTGTTGATTAGTTTTGTGATTAGATGACTATACTTTTGTGTGAGGAGCATAGTGCTAAGCTGTATTAATATCATGGTAAATTTAAAAAGGCTAGTAATGATTTATAAAACAGTGGGATGTCAATTTTTTTCACATTATGTAAAAAAATGTCTAATCAAAATGTAAAATATATTGTAAACAATACAAAATTAGGATGGCTATCAGTACACACGTAATTATAATTACAAGCTTTCGCAATAGCTACAAATACAAAGGTAAAGGAAAAAAACAAAAGAAAAAGGGAGATAAAATAGTATTCCATAGAGAACATTTGAAAACAACTAAAATATGTAGAGAAATACATATATAATACAAACAAAATTCTTTAATGTATCCAATAAATGCCTGAATAAGGATCTGGTATAGAATTTGGGAGGGACTGCACACTGCTTCGGATTTTTTTTTGGTGGTTTCCCACTTAAAATTCATACACGACCTGAAAGGCCACTTTGTGTGTCTGGGTCTCCCATTAATAACTATATTAGACCCTCATCTAGGATAAGGGTTTACTAGAGAGGAAGAGAATCCTTGGCTGTAAACAAAAGAGTCAGGGATAGTTTAAAAAATTATGTGGGGGTTCCCCATAATTCAGACCCCACCAAAAACACACACACATAAAAAATGGTGTGAGGTCCCCCCAAAAGTCCTGTATGAACTTTCAGAAAAGGCACCAAAACCGCCCATTCTAATGGAAGTCTTTGGCAAAGCGCATGTAACCTGCACAAAAACCGCAGCTACACTGCACTGCACCCACTTTGCTAAGAAACCACACTGGATTAGTGTGAGAGCAGCCCAAAGCCAGCCATAGACAGTTCGAACCATGTATGGGCAGGCTGAATGTATTGATCAACTTGGGTATAACCAGCCTGTCGGATTTTACATGCGATTATTGCTAGTGTACCTTCCCTGCTGGGAGAACACAATGGCTCCATTGTAGAGATTCCCCCATCAACAATGACTGTGTTGATGGGGGAATAGAGCGATTTTCTTTCCTGCAACCCGTGGTTGCACAAAAAAATCGCTCTGTCTATGGCTGGCTTAAGGGTCTGATACGGATGAATGGAATCCCCTGCTGTTTATTTACAAACAGAAGAAAGCTGCTGGTGCTGTCATTTTGCCGGCAATTTAAACACACTTTTTTCTTTTTAAATGTCAGTGTTGCTGTATTAGGTTGTACACTTCACACAGATGTGTCACGTCACAGGCAGGGTCAGGGCATTTCCCAAGCATGTTATTTAATGGAGTTTTGCATTTTTAATGTTTCACTTAAAACACTACTGAAATCTTTGCTCCCAGCCAAACAACATTTTTAAAACTTTTTTATTGCTTTGGTACATGTTCCCCAGGGCAGTGCCTAACTGCCCCATACCATGTGTTTAACAATCCCTTGCCTAATAACCCAGAAAATGTCCAGAACTGTTTTCTAAAATTTGACTTTAAAGTGGAGGGCCACCCTGAAAAAAAAAATTCACCAAAAATCCTAAAAAAAAAAATAAAAAAAAAACATTTGAAAAAAAAAAAAATTTAAGCTTACCTAAACCCTTGTTGCTAGGCAGTCTTCCTAATCTGCCTCTTCCTTTTCCGCGGCGTGTTCTGCTCCTTGGTGAGCGGCCCCGTTGTCTTCTGGGAACTGTGTGTGTTCCCAGAACACCACGGGGCCATTCACAGAGAGCCGCGCCGCTCGCGCGTGCGCAGTAGGAAACTGCCAGTGAAGCCGCAAGGCTCCACTGCCTGTTTCCCTTACCTAGGATGGCGGTGCCGGGACCCGAGAGCCGAGGGACAGGTTGACTGCTGACTTTTAATTTTTTTTTTTTTACCGCCAGAATCCCGCTTTAAGGAGGCTCAAATTTCGCAACTGAACTTTATCACATTTCAAAAGGTTAAGTTCTGGAACTTCATATACAATAGATGTACATAGTTACATAGTTGGTGAGGTTAAAAAAAGACACAAGTCCATCAAGTCCAACCTATGTGTGTGATTATATGTCAGTATTACATTGTATATCCCTGTATGTTGTGGATGTTCAGGTGCTTATCTAATAGTTTTTTAAAACTATCGATGCTCCCCGCTGAAACCACCGCCTGTGGAAGGGAATTCCACATCCTTGCCACTCTTACAGTAAAGAACCCTCTACGCAGTTTAAGGTTAAACCTCTTTTCTTCTAATTATAATGAGTGGCCACGAGTGGCCACGTGTCTTATTAACCTTCCTTCCGAGGAAAGGTTTTATCCCTATTGTGGGGTCACCAGTATGGTATTTGTGAACTAAAATCATATCCACTCTCAAGCGAGAGAATAAGTTCAGTGCTCGTAAACTTTCTTCATGACTATTATCCTCCAGTACCTTTATTTGTTTTGTTGCCCTTCTCTGTGCTTGCTCCATTTCCAGCACATCCTTCCTGAGGACTGGTGCCCAGAACTGGACAGCATACTCCAGGTGAGGCAGGACCAGAGTCTTGTAGAGTGGGAGAATTGTCGCTTTATCTCTTGAGTTAATCCCCTTTTAGATGCATGCTAATATTCTGTTTGCTTTGTTAGCAGCAGCTTGGCATTGCATGCCATTGCTGAACCTATCATCTACTAAGATCCCCAGGTCCTTTTCCATCCTTGATTCCCCCAGAGGTTCTCCCCCCAGTGTATAGATTGCATTCATATTTTTGCCACCCAAATGCATTATTTTACATTTTTCCACAATAAACCTCATTTGCCATTTAGTTGCCCACCCCATTAATTTGTTCAGATCTACTTGCAAGGTTTCCACATCCTGCGGAGAAGTTATTGCCCTGCTTAGCTTAGTATCATTCGCAAATACAGAGATTGAACTGTTTACCCCATCCTCCAGATCGTTTATGAACAAATTAAATAGGATTGGTCCCAGGACAGAACCCTGCGGGACCTTTCCACCCCTGACCATTCCGAGTACTCCCCATTTATCACTACCCTTTGAACTCGCCCTTGTAGCCAGTTTTCAATCCATGTACTCACTCTATGGTCCATGGCAACGTACTTTACTTTGTACAGTAAACGTTTATGGGGAACTGTGTCAAATGCTTTTGCAAAATCCAGGTACATCCTTTTATCTAGATGGCAGCTCACCTCCTCATAGAAAGTTAACTGGTTGCTGACCAGCTGCTGCAGTTTTCCTGCGGCAGAATGGCAGGGCTGGGTGAAACGATGTTACCTTACGTCGCTTCGCCTTTTGGCCCGCAGCGTGCCGGGCACCCACGATCGTTCGTGACAGAGCGAGATCCCGGTTCTCTCTATGTATGAACATCGATCTCTCTCTCTCCTCCTAGACAGTCCCACCCCCCCTACAGTTAGAACACGCCTAGGGAACACAGTTAACCTTTTGATCGCCCCTAGTGTTAACCCCTTCCCTGTCAGTGACATTTATACAGTAATCAGTGCACTGATACAGCACTGATCGCTGTATAATTGTCAGTGATCCAAAAAATGTGTCAAAAGTGTCCAATCTGTCTACCGCAACATCGCAGTCCCGATAAAAATCACCGCCATTACTAGTAAAAAAAATAATAATAAAAATGCCATAAATCTATCCCTATTTTGTAGATGCTATAACTTTTACGCAAACCAATCAATATATGCTTATTGCAATTTTTTACCAAAAATATGTAGAAGAATACATATTGGCCTAAACTGAGGAAAAAAAATGTTGGATATTTATTATAACAAAAAGTAAAAGATATTGTGTTTTCTTTAAATTTGTCGCTCTTCTTTTGTTTATAGTGCAAAAAATAAAAACTGCAGAGGTGATCAAATGCCACCAAAAGAAAGCTTTATTTGTGGGAAAAAAAGGATGTCAATTTTGTTTGGGTACAGCGTCGCACCACCGCGCAATTGTCAATTAAAGCGACACAATGTCGTAAAAAATGACCTGGTCATTGAGCAGCCAAATCTTCTGGGGCTGAAGTAGTTAATAGATTGGTTTGGCAAGAATGATTCTTCATGAATTAATGCTGATTACTGCTAATGATATAGTTTTCATTACTAAAATCCTGTATATAGTCCCTTATCATCCCCTCCAAGAGCTTGCATACCATTGATGTTAGACTAACTGGTCTGTAATTCCCAGGGATGTATTTTGGCCCTTTTTTAAATATTGGTGCTACGTTGGCTTTTCTCCAATCAGCTGGTACCATTCCAGTCAGTAGACTGTCAGTAAAAATTAGGAACAATGGTCTGGCGATTACTTGACTGAGTTCCCTAAGGACCCTCGGGTGCAAGCCATCTGGTCCCGGTGATTTATTAATGTTAAGTTTCCCAAGTCTATTTCTAATTCTTTCCTCTGTCAGCCATGAGGGTGCTTCCTGTGATGTGTCATGAGGATAAACACTGCAGTTTCGGTTACTGAAGCCCCCCGAGTCTCTCGTGCAGACTGAGGAGAGGAATAAATAATTCAAACCCTTTGCCATATCACCATCCTTTGTAACTAGATTCCCTTCCTCATTATTTATGGAGCCAATATGGTCTGTCCTCCCTCTTTTACTGTTTATATACATAAAGAATTTCTTGGAATTATTTTTGCTCTCCTCCACTATGTGTCTTTCGTGTTCTATCTTAGCCACCCTTATTGCACCCTTACATTTCTTGTTGCATTCTTTGTAGAGTCTGAATGCTGATGATGATCCCTCAGTCTTGTATTTTTTGAAGGCCTTCTCCTTTGCTTTTATATGTATTTTTACATTGGAGTTAAGCCATCCAGGACTTTTGCGCGCTCTTTTAAATGTATTTCCCAATGAGATGCACTAGCTAATGCCCTTATTTAATACGCTCTTAAAGCAAACCCATCTCTCCTCCGTGTTCTTTGTTCCTAAGATTTTATCCCAATTTATATCTTCTAGCAAGGTTTGTAGTTTAGGGAAGTTGGCTCTTTTGAAATTCAGTGTCTTTGTATTCCCCTTATGTTTCCTATTTGTGTGATTTATACTGAAGCTAATTGACCTGTGATCGCTGTTTCCTAAATTATCCCCTTATTTCCACATCCGTGATCAGGTCTGTATTGTTGATAATCAGTAGGTCTAGTAACGCTTTGTTTCTAGTTGGTGCATCTACCATCTGACCCATGAAATTGTCCTGCAAGACATTTAGGATCTGGCGAGTCTTAGAGGGATGCGCGGTTCCTTCCGCCCAGTCTATATCTGGATAATTAAAATCCCCCATTATGATGACACCTCCTATCCTTTGCCCCTAATCCAAATTGTGATAGGAGGTCCGTCTCTCCCTCCTCCCTCAGGTTAGGAGGCCTATAGCATACTCCCAGTATTACTTTCCTCTTAGTTTCATCCCTTTGGAGCTCTACCCATAAGGATTCCACCATCTCCCTAGCTCCCTTAGTGATGTCATCTCTCACATTCACTTGTACATTATTCTTGATATACAGGCATATCCCTACCCCTTTTTTACCCTCTCTATCCCTGCGATAAAGGCAATACCCTTGAATGGTTGCCAGCTAATCATGCTGTTGAACCACGTTTCTGAAATTCCTACAAAATCTAAATCCTCCTCGTACAACAGTATCTCTAGTTCTCCCATCTTGTCCGTCAGGCTCCTGGCATTGGTGAACATGCCACGTAGTTTAGACCGGTCGCATGTTCTCTTCTTATTGGGTGTTCCGAGGTTGCAAATAGGACTTGCTACTATTCTTACCTTGTTTTACCTTGGTTTATGTGCTTTTATCAACCTACCACTAATGCCCCCAATACTACCCTCTGGAATATGTTCCATGCTGACTATCTCTACCTCTGGACCCTCCCCTGTCGCCTAGTTTAAAAGCCCCTCTAACTTTTCGGCCATCTTCACTCCCAGCAGATCTGCACCCTCCTCATTTAGGTGCAGTCCATCCCTTCTATAGAACTGATGACTGACTGAGAAGTCGGCCCAGTTCTCCAGGAACCCAAATCCCTCCTTACTACACCTGCTCCTCAGCCACTTGTTTTCTTCCCTAATCTCCCTCTGCCTTTCTGGTGTGGCTCAAGGTACCAGTAGTATTTCTGAGAATACTACCTTGAAGGTCCTTTTCCTCAATTTAGCTCCTAAGTCCCTAAAATCGTTCTTTAGGACACTCCATTTGCCTCTGACTTTGTCATTGGTGCCAACGTGCACCATGACAGCCGGGTCTTCCCCAGCCCCTCCTAGTAATCTGTCCACCAAATCTGTGATGTGCCGAACCCGAGCGCCCGGTAGACAGCATACAGTTCGGCGCTTCAGGTTTTTGTCACAGATTGCCCTCTCTGTCCTTCTAAGAATTGAGTCCCCTACCAGTAGAATTTGTCTTTCCTTTCCATTAGCTCCCCCCCACTCTCACTGGAGGAATTCTTCCCCTGTATATCTTTGTTTTTATTAGCTCTGATGAAGGTGGCATCTGAAACACATTGCCTCCATTACAGAGTCATCTATTCTGCATTATATTTTAATACATTTATACCTGTATAAGGCCCCTTTCACACTGGGGCGGTTTGCAGGCGTTATTGCGCTAAAAATACCACCTGCAAACCGCCCCAAAACAGCCTCCGCTGTTTTTTCAGTGTGAAAGCCAGAGGGCTTTCACACTGAAGCGGTGTGCTGGCAGGAGAAGAAAAAATCTCCTGTCAGCGGCATCTTTGGAGAGGTGAAGGAGCGGTGTATTCACCGCTTCTAAACCGCTCCTGCCCATTGAAATCAATGGGACAGCGCGGCTATACCGCGGTAATACCGCGGCTATAGCCGCGCTATACGAGGGGTTTGAACCCTTTTTTGCCCAATACCGCGGTAAAACAGCGCTAAAAATAGCGCTGTTTTACCGCCGATGCCCCCTACCGCTCCAGTGTGAAAGGGGCCTAATAAACTCTTGGTGCAGTGTTTTAATCTCTGTTCCATTTAACCCTCCCTGAGTATCACTGTTCTTGACAGGTACCTGTCCCCACTTCTGGGAGACCTGGCTGCGGCGAGATGTGGTGAGGTCCCCTGTAAGTTCGGCCCCCCTACTCATTCCTCTGCTGCCGGGCCAGTTAGTAAGTGCAGTGCGCTTCATGCATGCGCAGTAGATAACCTGCCATGAAGCCGAAATGGCAGGCGGCAGCACCCGAGAGCCCGAGAGGGATCGCAGGATCCCTGAACAGGTAAGTTTCCTAATATTAAAAGTCAGCAGCTACAATATTTGTAGCTGCTGACTTTAAAATTTGGGGGGGGGCTGGAGCTCCGCTTTAATAAATGGGTCCTTAACGGCCCAAGAATTGCATTCCCTTTTGTAACAACACATATCTTACTGCTAGACTATGCTACTTCAACACCCATCTTGACCTGCATTGCTACACTGTATGGACTGTGTTGATCACCCCTCTAAAAAGGACTGATCATATAATACATGCTTTGTGGCAGTTCCAAATAAAGTGAAAAGAGACTTTTGTATCAAAGGAAATAAGGTGAGGAACTGTTGCTGGATGGCAAATAAATATAGAAATTTGGCAAAATAGGCATCTTAATAGATGCAATTCCTCTTACCCATGAAATATTATAATTTACCTATCTCTGCAGAACTTGCTTTTTCATTTTAAAAGAGGGGGGTCTAAGTATATAGGGAAAAAAGGTGCCAATAATACCTAAATTATCCAAGCTTGTCCTTTTACAGTTTGCATGAAAATTTACTCTGTTAGGCCATCAGGATTGGGTTTGGGATATGAATTGGTACCATCTCAAATTTGTATAATCCTAGAGGCAAGAGGTTCTTAAAATTTTGACACGTAAAAAGGAAAATGGACACTGATGTCTAGTGCTGTTGGCTGTATTCTGGGTGCTAGGCCAAAGGGAAGGTTTAGAGAGAATGCTGGGTTTGAATACAAGGATTTGATTGCTTTAATAAAGCTGAAAGCCAATGTTCTGCAGAGTGGACAACATAAATACCCATCTCAGTCTGTGAAAGGTTTTTTCTACATCCAAGCTCAACAAAACAATGAAGAATTTTATTGCTTAGCAAAGTCAATTAGGGAGATTGCTTAGTGTTATCTAATGCATATGAACCTGGAACAAAAGCTACATAGTCCCTAGTATTAGAGCTCAGAGCATGCAGTTCAAGCAATAGGAAAGAATCTTACAATAAATATTTTAATGAGAGTGATATTGGGTGGTAATTTTCATAGTGAGTGGGTCCCTACCTTGTATAGAAATATTATCTGGGATTTTAACAAGTAACGATAGACAGGGATACTCTTAAATTTTTTTTAAGGGACAGTATTTTGAGTTTATTATATTACCATAAAGAACCATGTGATCTTGGTGTTTTCCATTTTCAGAAGATGTTTTCATAATTCCTTCCAAATACTTCATAGAATTTCTGCACTTAGTATATTCAGAGAAATATTTGCAAATTTAGGGTAGATGACAGTTTTCGAAATACTGATTAAGACAGGCACCAATGTAGTGATTATTGGAAATAAATTGCATAGTTTTATTTATTCACAATTTTTGCATAGCTATTTTGCTAGGATTGAAAGACATTTGACTCTTTTACGTTTAGAAAACATTCTGCATGTCTTCTTATCCCATAGTTTACTAAATACCACGTTTTGGACCTTGTTGCCTCTAATAAAAGGTCTACTTGTATATTATACCTTTTTGCCACCTGGTTTAGAGAGTTTTTTGATAGGTACAAAGTCTGATCATGCTATATTAAATATAGAATCCAAGCCAGCATTGGATTTTTTAAAGAAAGTGGGATTACTAATCTATCATGCTACAGGTAAAAGAAAAAAGTAAAGTGTTCAATGAGATGACTAATCGTCCATCGAGGCTTACAACTCACTTTTACAGGGCCACTCTTTCTGTTGACAATCTCTCACGGTGGCTATCTCCATGATCCCCAAACCAAATATGGATGACAACACATGGCCCAACTATAGGCAGATATCCATACTCAACCTGGAAATTAAACTGCTTGTGGAGGTTCTCTTGACTCGCCTCAATCCTTTCATTGGCACCCTAATTCACAAAGACCAGCCTGGGTTTATCCCCTCACGCCAGACAGGTGATAACATACAGTACGTCGGGCAACCCTGCTTGCCCACACAGCCCAAAAACGTCAGACCCCCTTCTGCTTTATCCCCCTAGGCATGCGCAAGGCATTTGACACACTCTCCTGGCCTTACCTACATTCTATCTTATGCTATTGGGGATTTTTAACCCATTTTTTGCAATGGGTTTCTGCCCTATACCAAAACCCTAGCTTGTACGTATACTACTCAGGCTTTCCTTCTGACTTCTTTCCTATAGAATAAGGCATTTGCCAAGGCTGCCCCCTCTCTCCACTCCTCTTTGCTTTAGCAATCGAACCGCTAGTCCTCTTAATCCTCTTTAACCCAAACATCAAAGGCCTGGATTTAGGCAGACACCAACATAAACTTTGCCTCTTTTCTTTTTCAAATATAAGGTTTATTTAGGCACAGGAGAGGGACTTGCCCCAGAATAACAACAAAAACAAACAACAAATCTATTGATTGAGGGCACAGCCTCATACAGTGTCAAAACTTGAAATGTTTCCACATTTATTATCCATGCGTGGACAATTATTATTCTATAGAGCTATGTAAACATTTCTTCACCATTGCTGTATTCCTCATATATGTCTGGATGCCCCTCTCCTTCTGTCCCCTTTCTTTTATATTTTCCTCCTTTAACCAAAACCTTAGACAAGGGAAGAAGGGGGGGGGGGGAGAGAGAAAGAGGGGGAGAGAAGACGGGGAGGGGAGAAGGAAGAAAGGGTAGTGAGTAGGGCGCAAGGAGGCGGCAAACACCCCAGAATAGGGAATACGTATTGAATAGGAGTTTCGGATGACTTCAGGCATCCATCATAAGGCTCTGTCCTTCAGTGGAGAAAATAAAGATTACCCAGTTCGACCATATTTTGGTGTACAGCTCATTTTTGTGTCTGGCTGTGAGAATGAGATCCTCCATCCTCCTGATATCCTCCACCTTCCTTACCCACATGCCCAAGGATGGGGCCCTGGTTGACTTCCACAATAGTGGGATACAGGATTTTGCTGCATCCAATAAATGTCGGATCAGGGATTTTTTGTATTTTTTGCTCGCCATATCTGTTGCATGTAGTAGGAAGAAACCTGGCTCCGCCGGGATAGGACGTTCCGTAAATTTTTGTATTGTTTTTTGTACATCTTTCCAGAACTGCTCCAATAATGGGCAGCTCCAGAAGATGTGTAGGATTGTTCCCTGTTCTCCCTGACATCTCCAGCAGAGCCCTGAGGAGGACGGGAAGAATCTCTGTAGTTTTGTAGGTGTGTTGTACCATCTGGTGAGTAATTTGAAATTCGTTTCTTGTGTCTTTGTACAAATTGAAGATTTAAAAGTAAAGTGTACAATGTTTTGTTTTTGTTGCTGTGTGAACGTACATTGTATGTCTTTTTCCCATGCCTCTAGGCCAGGTATCTTGTGGTTTTCTGGGGGTGTAATCAGTAACTGGTAGGTGGCCGACAACGCATGAGGTAGAGCTCCCTCCTCTGAGCAGTAGGTTTCAAAGGTCGTCAATGTCTGCTCAAAATTCTCCGGAGGAGGTAAAGTGTTAAGATAATGCTTAAGTTGCAGGGTTCTCCAGAAGTCCAAACAAAACGGCCCTTCTGGATTCATAAAATCTTCTGTTGAGGGCCACCGACCATTCACTGTAAAATGTGAAGTTTGAAAATATCCCCTTTCCCGTAGCGATCTGAAGGCTGGGTCCGTGTATCCAGGAATAAAGTCTGGTGTTCCCAGAATAGGGCGTAGAGGGGAATTGAGTGATGTTAATCTGGAGCGTGTAAAAAGGGAAGAGCAGATTCTCAAGGTCACACCTATTAGGGGATGATTCTTTAACTCACGTGGTAGGGAGCTATAGCACCAAGGCATTCTGTTTAGAGGTATAATACTTTGGATCTGTTCAAGTTGCGTCCATAGTTTAGTAGGGTGATGCCGAGTCCAATCTATAAGTCTGGTCAGGTGGGTTGCTTGTTGGTATTTACGGAGGTCCGGGACTGCCAGGCCTCCATAAATTTTGGGTAGTGTAAGCAGTCTCTTGTTGAGTCTGGGTCTTTTGTTTGCCCAAATAAAATTAGAGAAGAGGGCACTCGTCTGATCAAAGTAATGGGAGGGTATTTGGATCGGTAAGGCCTGTAATAGATATAGAAACTTCGGAAGTATGCACATCTTGAGGATGTTGCATCTACCAAACCACGAATGCAATCCTTTGTTCCATGTGGTAAGTAAGTTCCGAACCTTAGATAGTAGGGGGGGGGGAAGTTCAGAGCGTAAATCTGTGACAATGTAGGAGGGATGTGCGTACCCAGATATTTAAGGCTTGTATTTGTCCATTTGAAATTGAAACTTTCTTTGATGGAGGCCAGAAGTCGTGGGGGCAACCCCACACTCATGGCTTCTGACTTGGCAAAGTTGATCTTCATGTTGGAAATGTTGCCATAAATTTGAAATTCATGTAATAGGTTGGGGATAGATATTAACGGGTTAGTAAGGGTGAACATCATATCGTCTGCATAAGCAGCGATTTTCTGCTGTGTCTCTCCCAAAGACACCCCTGTTATATTTGGGTGGGCGCGCACGGTCCGCAGGAAGGGTTCCAGTGACAGGGCAAAGAGGAGCGGCGACAATGGGCACCCCTGACGAGTTCCATTCCAGATCGAAAAGGGATCCGCCAGGACTCCATTCACACGCACCCGCGCCGTGGGGTCCGCATAAACTGAGCCGATCCACCTAAGCATCCTGTCACCCAGTCCGACATGTCTCAAAACAGAGATCATGAAGTTCCAATCGACCCTGTCAAAGGCCTTCTCTGCGTCCGTGCTTAAGAAGACACAGGGAGTGGAATTCTGATTTACTACATGTAGTATGTTTAGCACTTTGGTAGTATTATCCCTAGCCTCTCTTGTGGGGACAAAACCAACCTGATCTAGGTGGATTAAGGAGGGAAGGTACGTCTGGATTCTGGTGGCCAATATTTTCGTAAAAATCTTGAGGTCCAGGTTAAGTAATGAGATTGGCCTATAACTTCCACATGCCGTCATGTCCTTCCCCTCCTTGGGAATTACCGCGATATGTGCTGTCAAGGTGTCTCTAGGTATGCATGCTCCAGAGCCCAGTGAGCCGAAGAACCCCAGCATGTGTTCTCCCAAAACCGGTAGCAGGGTTTTGTAATATTGGGCCGTAAAGCCATCTGGCCCCGGGGCTTTGCCCACTTTCATTGAAGCTACCGCCTTCTGTATCTCTTCCAATTCAATGTGCTCATCCATCAGCTCACTGAACTCCGCAGACAGTTGGGGCAAACCAGATCTGCTCAGATAGTCATCTATTTGTGTTTGTGGTGTGGGTGGTGTTTGTAGGTTGTAAAGTGAGGAATAAAATTCCCTAAACTCGGTTGCTATCTTCTGTGGGTGTGTGACTCTCTGTCCAGAGGGTGTTAAAATACGGGGGATATAATTGGCCAGTGTCTGTTCCCTCAAAGAATTTGCCAGTAATTTTCCGCATTTGTTTCCTGACTCGTACGTTACGCGACGACAAATTTGGAGTGCGGCTTTCGCCTTAAATTGCATCAAGTCCACTATTTTACTCCGTACCTGTTTAAGTTCTGCCTCTCCCTCTGGTGTCTGAACGTGTTTATGTCTCGCTTCTGCTCTATGTAAGTCATGAAAGAGAGACGTAAGTTGCTTTGAACGTTCCCTTTTAATACGTGCTCCGTGTTTGATAAGAACTCCACGGATTACTGCCTTATGGGCTTCCCACACTATACCGGGGTTGCTGTCCAGGGTAATGTTATTTCTGAAATAGTCTGTGACTTCTCGTGTAACATCTTTTAGTACTTCTTCATCCTGTAGGAGGCTTTCATTTAGTCTCCATGTTTTGGATCTAGTGGTCGTGTTGTCTGTCAGGGCATACGTCAGCATAACAGGGGCATGGTCAGACCATGTGATTGACCCAATTTTGGAGTCACGAAGGGCATGTAGTTGGGCATGTGGGAGTAGAAAGTAGTCTATCCTCGAGTATTGTTTGTGCGGGTTCGAGTAAAAGGTATAGTCACGTTCAGTCGGGTGGAGAAGTCTCCAAGCATCAATCAATTGTGCTCTGTGTAGTGTCCTGGATATTTGTTTCCGAATGTTAGGTGTTATAGATGAATTCCCGAAGGAGGTATCCTCGGCGGGTATTAGTGGGACATTAAAGTCGCCGCCTACTATGAGATGACCACACGTAAACTCCAGGAGGGCCTCTATGGTTTTACGGAGGAAGTGGTCCTGGTGGCAATTAGGTACATAGATATTAGCAAGGGTCACCTGTACTCCACCGATCTCCCCCTTAAGGAACAAGAATCTACCCTCTGGGTCTGAGTTTATATCTGTACATTTCCAAGGAACCCTTTTTGAGATGAGTATAGACACTCCACGGGTCTTAGATGAACCATTGGTGGAATGATATGCCAGTGGGAAAAATTTATTCTTCAAAATGGGAAGGTTACCGCTTTTAAAATGTGTCTCCTGGAGTAGTGCCAGGTCTGCCCTATGGTGTTTTAGGTCATGTAAAAGCATCCTTCTCTTTTCGGGTATGTTCAGGCCTTTTGTATTTAGTGAGAAGATGTTCACCGCCTCCATGCTACCCGGTATAAAGAGAGATTTAGATTTAAAAGGTCTAGTATTAGGGGGAAGGAGGGGGGGGGGCTGGTCAGAGGGGAGGGGGGGGCGGGAGGGGAGCGCGAGTGAGAAGAGGGAAAAGGTAAAGAGAAACAAGAAAAACGGAGGATGGGAGGAGTAATTAGAAAGTGCTTAATCACACTTATAAACTCTATGTGGAGTATTCTAGATCAATAGTACAATGGTACTAGGACGCTCACCAGTACTAACTGGTAATCGAGCGCAGGCCTATTTGGGGTTGTGAAAAGAGATAGCCAGATTTGAACTCACTGACCTCCCCCCCCAAAAACCCACCTTAAATCTGTATATGTCAATGTTACATTGAGAACGGCTATTGTACCTGGTCAGGTAAGTACAGCATGGTCAAAACAAGTAACAGCAGCTGCTTAGTAAACAGGTATATATCTTTTTGCAATCTGTGTGGCACACATAGTGCTCCAACCTGAGCATGATAACAATTTAAAACAAGGTAAGAAAAACATTTTTTTGTTTCTATGATACCTACAAAAGGAAGCGGGAGGGGCAGCCTCCGGGCCCAAGAAAAGGAAAAAAAAACAAACACCAAATTTAGCTAGAGGCCGCTTCCCCAGGTCCCCGTGTGCACCTCTCAAATACACCCCTCTACGGGAGTGGATCCCCTGGCGCTAAAAGCATCAGAGCCATCTTCCCCTTCTGCAGGTGCGCCATGTCAATACGTAGGGGAAGCTTGTGCTATGAGAGCGGTCATCATCTCATTAGAATTTGTGAGGTAAGTTTATGCTTGAGCATTCACGTGTTATATTCCTATCTCCATAGTAGGCGGAGTTTCACTCAAGCATAATATAGCAGGGTTGTAAGTACTGAGCATGGGACCTTCAACACGGGAGAAATTTCCAGTAGATCTCTCTTTTGCGTCCTTAACATCTCCTACAGTTCTGGCATACTTAATCCATTCCGAACACAGGCTTTGTAATGTTCCTTCCTCCTCTATCTGGGTTTCACATCACAGTATAGTTATGTCCCAAGGAGTAAAGGCCTCTTGTATCCTAGTGGATCAGATCTAAATGCCTGTCAGACAGTGAGCATGTAGGCATCTGTTATGCACACATACAGGGGATCAGTCAATAGGTCAACAACTCTAGGAATGGTAATAACATGTCATGCTCAGGTAACAGATTGGTCTGGTATGGAATAGCAACATCATGACTCACGTGTGTCCTCGTTGGAGGGTGCCCTAGACCTCCGTCTGGAACGTTGCTGGCGAGGCGGTTGATACCGATGAGCAGTGGCTCCCGATCTGCCTGTGGGGCGCGGTACAAGGGTCAACCAATTAGGGACAGTGATCGGTTCTGACCCCAGAAAGGTAAAGAGGGCTGGCAAGTCCGCTGGAGTACGCAGGGTAAAGGATGCTGTGGTATTCCGGAAAGTTACTGCCAGGGGGTATCCCCAGCGATATGTGCATCCCTGTCTCCTTGCTAGCTCCAAGACAGGTTTCAGCATGGCTCTTCTTAATAGCGTGGCTCTGGATAGATCCGGGAGGATCAAACATTACCTCCCCTTGTTCCCACGCTTTGCGGAGTATAAGATCCTTCTGGGTGTATCGGTGGACCCTACAGAGTACATCCCGGGGTCTGTCTGGATCCGTTGATCTTGGACCAAGCGTCCTGTGTACGCGGTCCAGTTCGATGGATGGTGGTGGTGTGTCCAGGATCCCCTGAAAGATGGCCGTCACTGTTGCCTCCAGGTCTTCAGTTCCAGTGGCCTCTGGGAGGCCCCTCAGCCGCAAATTATTGCGGCGGCTGCGGTCCTCCAAGTCCTCGAGATGGAGCTGCAAATCCACCGCCGCGGAAGCCTGCGTCTCATGTGAACGCTCTAGGTCAGACACCCGTTGTGTGAGGGCACTGACCGAGCTTTCTCCTGCATCTATTCGGTCTGCGATCGTCTGCATCTCCTCTCGAATCTCCTGTATGTCTCTGGTATGGGCCTCCTCCACACGCTGGATAAGGGCCTCAATGTCAGACTTGGATGGTAGGGCCTCGAAGTCAGCTTTAGTGGGAAGTGCCTGTAGAATGGCGCGGATATCATCAGGTATGTCTCTTCCGTACCTCGTCGAGTTCGCCATTTCTGTATGAGGGTACTTTGCCTCTTTTCAGCTGATGCCCTTGTGTTCCTGACTTTCCCCTTGACCTCATCTCTTAATTTACTGGACACACTATCCCGCTTTGGACGAATATCAGCCTTATAGTTAACCCATAAAAGTCGACCACTCTGAATATCGCCCTGTCGCCCACTCTGCACACACAACTGCATGAAATTCTTCCTTTTTTCTGGACCCCCAGACACATTTCCTATTTAGGTATTAAATTCACTGCAAACCCCTCTGACCTATATGCTGCCAACTATCCCCCAATGCTAACGCACCTCAACAACCTTATGTCAAACTGGTCTTCTCTACCCCTAGCTTGGATGGGCAGGATAACTGTTGTTAAGATGTCCATCTTTTCTAAATTTCTTTCTCTCTTTCGGGTACTATCTGTACAGGTTCCATCTTATTACCTGCGGATCCTGCAATGTAGGGCTGCTCAATTAATTTGGGGCAAAATTGGATGCTGCTTGCCTAAAACGACATTATACACTCCTAAGGTCAGAGGTGGTCTTGGAGTGCCTGACTTCTTCAAATATTACGCCGCAGCTCAATTAGTGCAGCTCCCTAAATACCATGCAATTAAGGAAACCCCACTATGGGCAGCAATAGAAGCTGTAGACTGCACCCCCCTTTCCAAAATTTCCAAATGTCTTATGGCTAACACCACCACAATGTAGACCTTTTTCCAACCCCATCACTAAACACAGCCTTGCCATATGGGATAGGCTTAAACTTCGCTTCGGCCTCCAATCTCTCCATAACCCCCTACTCTCTTTCCTTGGTAACCCCTCCTTTTATCCAGCCTAGTCTTCTCCAGCCTGGTCTTCTCCAGCTTCCTTCTTTGCATGATCAAATGTAGGGCTGCTCAGAGCCCACCATTTCTTCTCAGCTAGAGCCATTAAAAACACTTCCTGAGTCACATGGTCTTACCACTTCTGAAATTTTTACATATCTACAAATTTAAATTATTTCTCTTGCTGCACACCTATTGATTCTTCTCTCCCAAGCTTCACAATCTTTGAAAAGCTTGCAAATCTAACCCCCATAAACATGGACTTATCTCCAGTGACGTCACTAGGGTTGGTGTCACCTGGTGCTGAAAAAATTGGTGTCCACCAACTATAGTCCCCCCTCAGTACAGACCCCCCTCCACTAACTACAGACCCCCCTCCATTAAGTACAGACCCCCTTATTCAGTTTAGACCCCCCAATAAGTACAGTCCCCTTCCCGCAGTAAACATCCACCTTCTTCAGTACAGACCCCCCACTAAGTACAGACCCCCCTCTCGCAGTATAGCTCCCCCTCCCTCACTGCAAATCCCCCACTAATTACAGACCCCCCTCCCGCCGTATAGATCCCCCTCCCTCAGTTCAGAGCCCCCTCCATCAGTATAGACCCCCCTCAGTACAGCCCCCCTCCATCAGTATAGACCCCACTCAGTACAGACCCCCTCCATCAGTGAAGACCCCCCTCAGTGCAGACCTCCTCCCCTTCATCAGTGCAGACCCCCTCAGTGCAGAGTGCAGACCCCCCCTCCATCAGTGCAGGCCCCCCTCCATCAGTGCAGACACCCCCCTCCATCAGTGTAGACCCCCCCTCCATCAGTGCTAAAAAAATGAATAAAAACCAAGCGCTGATGTGGATAGATATGTGTGATATAAATAAATTGTGCTTAAAAATATATATATACCAATATAGTTAGTGCTATGAAAAAATCAGTAAATTAAAGCTGCTATCAATATAGGGTGATCAGATAACCAAACAAATAGTACTAAGTATAAAATTGATGCACTTTAAATAAATAGTGCACAATATGCTGCTGCGACTAAGCTTAAATCCAGGAATAAAAAATGCATACATGTGAATAAAATAAATAAATAATTATGGTGCTAATACATGTGTTAAAATTGCCAAAATAAATCTTCAAATTGGTGATGTGATGGTGAATATAAATAAAATAATAATGACACTCTGAGTACAATGTCCAGATAGAGATAAATAGTGTGGGAAAGTAAAAATAATTAAACAGTTCCTTCCCTTAATCCAGATTGATTGACTCACTGGGTTAGATCGTTTGTATCAGGATATTTAGTTTTTCTTGCATCCCACTTCAGCCATAATACTGCTGGTGATTCGGCTCTCAGGATAAAGGTTTTATGCAAAGCAAGCAAAGAAAAAATAGATCATTGTGCAGTGAACTTACTAGATAGTACATAAGCAAAACAGGGACAAGAGATACACTCACAAACTCCCGGTCTATTAGAAGCATTCAAATAAGCAGATTGCAGTCAGCCGCTGTGGCTGCGCCCCCCTCCATCAGTGCAGACACCCCCCTCCATCGGTGCAGACACCCCCCTCCATCAGTGAAGACACCCCCTCCATCAGTGCAGACCCCCTTCATCAGTGCAGACCCCCCTCCATCAGTGCAAACACCCCCCCTCCATCAGTGCAGACAACTCCCTTCCATTAGTTCAAATACCACTCTTCCTCCATCAGTGCAGACCCCCCTTAGTACAGACATTAAACTTTCAAGACCTCAGAACAGCGCGGAATACAGCGTTGGGTCCCTTGGACTCCCTCTCACACAGCGGAGCGAACCGAAGCTGCCTGCCCCTGACCTTTATATGCACCTTCTATCTCACCCATCCTCTCCCCCGACCTATGTTAGTAAATAGGAAAGAGATTTCAACCTAACACTTGATCCAGTCGACTGGACCTATATCTGGCAGGCAAATTAATCAGCCTCTCCTAATATTGTAGCCCTGGAAACTAATTATAAGTGCTCACCAGATGGTATCTGATCCCCGCCAGGATATCCAAATTTCTCCCACAATACCCACCACAATGCTTCCAAGGTTGCAATGAGCTGGGCACCCATGTCTATGTTTGGTGGAACTGCTCCATTGTACGCCCCTTCTGGTCTGAAGTATTTGGAATTATTTTGACACTTTTTGATACTTAACTGACACCTGACCCGACAGTGGCACTCCTGAACCACAAACCCATGGCTCCGACCCAATTTAAACTTTTACTTTTTGTTACCATGGCAGCCAAACAAACCATTGTGAAAGCATGGAAATCCACTTCATTATGTATACTAGCAATGAACATAGAATTACTAAAGCAGTGATCCATGGTAAAATTGAGGTAGTCATACTAGATAGAGTGCCACCCTATGAAAAACTGTGGAAGCCCTGGATCACCCATTATCTGCATCCTGACTTTGATGCCTCTCTCCTGCTACCATGATAGTCAACCTGTGATCCCTCCCTTGTTGACGATTTGCTGCCTGTAAGTTACAGCGGCATTGGTCCCCTCTAGGGAACCCCCTCTCCTTCCTGCTTACCTCCCCCGTATTTTTTTCTCTTTCCCTCCCTTGAATTTCCTACCTCTTCCCCACCTTTTTCTCCCCTCTTCTCTCGAGTCTGTTCCACTTTCTTTTAGCCCTTACTCCCGTTTGCTTTTAGCCCTACTTCCACACCAATGACCACTCCACTTGTCCCAGACTATTCTGGATATTATACTCCCCATTGAATATACTGGCTTGGGCTGATCTTGATAGCAGTCTACCAGTACATCCTGGGGATATTTCCAGAAGACCATATGGGGTGTAAGATTGCACAGTGATTCCACCATCTATTACCAACTTACCTAACAGCCCCCCATATTGAGTATGTCCTTCCTGTTCCTATGATTTGCTATTTTCATAGTCATCATACATAAACTATGAACCTGCTTTAGCTTGCCTCAACTGAGGTCTTCCTCATTGGTCATAATTATTTTGCTCTGTATTTTTGTACAATTGTTACCAAATGTGCTTTTTGTTACAACTTGCAATCAGTTGATGGCTTGCATTTAGAAAAGTCTCCTAATTTTCTTTCAATTCTGTTCGATATTCATGCATCGTATTTTTATAAACCTTAATAACATTTTTGAACAAGGAGATGACCAATCATCCGTATAATGAAAAATAACAAATAGGTCTCCAAAGCACCTGGTCACTTTTTTATGGATTGGAAGGATGTTGGATGTTTGACTTTATTTAAGGAGCCTACCTGGCATATAAATGTTTGTGGAGCAGAATCCCCAATCCTATAAGAATCTGTGAAGGTTCTCACTTATCTAGGCTATGGTATACCTAGTGAAAGTTAAGGCTGGTACACAAGTGCCAAAATTTGACTGGTTCATTAGTGTGTGCTGCTGCCTGTTCAACAGAAGCCGGTTGTTAGACTAGCTTCTGTGGAAGGTCATGCTGGAAAACCAGCATTTGATAAGCACTTCAGGCACTCTCCAATGCTCTGGAATGTTGGCGTGCCAGGACTACTGATTCTGAATTAAAGCCGGATGATGTCAGAGAGCTGTGACCAGTGGGGCAGCAAAGGGAAGAGGCTTTGTTGGACCAGCCACATAGAAAGGAGGAAGCCTGAGAGAGAAGGGCATCACCTTACTAGTCCTCCCTTTGGCATAACAAGTAGGTAATGCTTTCGGTGGGAATCTTTTTGTCCTGTAGTTTAGCTTTGAGCCAGTCCTCATGATTTCATGTAATTTGTCAAGACAGATGCTAACTGCCCAAGAATGAACAGGAGGTGTGAATGGCTGCTAAACAACAACTCTGTTAGGTAATTTCCCAGTTTATATCCCCAAACACTATTTTTAAGAAAAAGAATCACTAATAATGTCCTTCATCTGGAAGGTTAAGCCAGCCAGAATAATAATCACCACTCTCAGAAGGTGGTCTAGCTATGCCTAATCTTTAGGTGTACTATTTTGCCTCACACTTCACCCATGCCCACTGGTGGCTTCACATGGAGACTAATAATGCAGCTACTGCTTTAGAAGCAGCTATTTGTATGTCATATGAATTTCTTCAAAACTTAACACAAAGGCACAATACCATAATACTTGAAGGTACAAAAATACAGGAAGGTACAAAAAAGCCATGACACTTTGTATATTTAAAATATCCTGATTTACTATGTCAACGAAGAATATTGGTTACTCACTCATCACCTCTTTATGACAACCCACCTGTGTGGGAATTTTTCCTACGAACAGACACCTTATTTTGGGCTAGATATGGATCTAAATATGTTTCACATCTTTATGGTAAGAGCACCTTCAAATCTTTCTTGGTATTTCAAAGAGAATACAATCTCCCGAGTATGGCATATTTTAAATATTCACAGCTACTCCACACTGCTTAGTTCAGATTAACTACTGTCATGCTACAGGTCTTCAAGCAGGAAAAACAACTTTTTCAGTCAGGAAATTGTAAACTTATTTCTATGTATTAGTCTTTGCTGCTCCAGTTCAAAACTAAAAGATCACTGGAGGCGAGATATACATAAACTAACAGAGGAAGCCTGGCAGAAAGTTCTATCTCTTCAGGTGACCACAGTTATTTCTTCCAGGGATAAAGTCATTCAGGTGAAATTCTTGCATCGCACGTATTATACTCCCTATACGATTTTTAAAATGAGTAAAATCCTGTCCCATTCTTGCTCTAAATTTCTCTCGATTGAGGGTATGTTTTACAATATAGTTTGAGAATGTCCACCTATACGTACCTTCTGGTCTGAAGCCACAGCTTTATAAGTTTGGTCCTCCAATTACCTAATACATGTAACGCTTTACGTTGCTTATTGGGGTATTTAGAGGAGGATAATCTTCCTAACTGCATGACACTCCTTTTTTGCTTATTTTTTTTCTATGCTTAAAAACTGATAGTAATTCAAAGGAAATCTCACGTTCCTCCCACTCTAACTCATTGGCTCGGTCTTATTACCCAAGTAATTCCTATGTATAAACAAACATAAGAGGCTAGAGGATGCCCAAAGAAGTTTAAAAAACATTGTCCCCCCCCAGCTGGACTTAAAGGCTACGATACCACAAGATTAAGGTTTTGTTTATATATATTTACAAAAGTATGCTAATGTAGGCTTTAAGGCTACTAGTTCTTCGTATAGCCGTATGAAGTACATGATAGCAAGATAGATATAGCTCTACATATGTAACTGCTGATTTTTTTAATATTGAGGCACTATATCATATGGACATACAGTATCTCACAAAATGGAAGTACTCCCGTAGCATTTTGGTAAATATTTTATTATATCTTTTTATGCGACAACACTGAAGAAATTACACTTTGCTACAATGTAAAGTAGTGAGTGTACAGCTTGTATAACAGTGTAAATTTGCTGTCCCCTCAAAATAACTCAACACACAGCCATTAATGTCTAAACCATTGGCAACAAAAGTGAGTACACCCCTAAGTGAAAATGTCCAAATTGGGCCCATTTAGCCATTTTCCCTCCCCGGTGTCATGTGACTCGTTAGTGTTACAAGGTCTCAGGTGTGAATGGAGAGCAGGTGTGTTAAATTTGGTGTTATTGCTCTCACTCTCTCATGCTGGTCACTGGAAGTTCAACATGGCACCTCATGGCAAAGAACTCTCTGAGGATCTGAAAAAAAGAATTGTTGCTCTACATAAAGATTGCCTAGGCTATAAGAAGATTGCCAAGACCCTAAAACTGAGCTGCAGCATGGAGGCAAAGACCATACAGCGGTTTAACAGGACAGGTTCCACTCAGAACAGGCCTTGCCATGGTCGACCAAAGAAGTTGAGTGCATGTTCTCAGCATCATATCATGAGGTTGTCTTTGGGAAATAGATGTATGAGTGCTGCCAGCATTGCTGCAGAGGTTGAAGGGGTGGGGGGTCAGCCTGTCAGTGCTCAGACCATACGCCGTGCACTGTATCAAATTGGTCTGCATGGCTGTTGTCCCAGAAGGAAGCTTCTTCTAAAGATGATGCACAAGAAAGCCCGCAAACAGTTTGCTGAAAACAAGCAGACTAAGGACATGGATTACTGGAACCATGTCCTGTGGTCTGATGAGAGCAAGATACATTTATTTGGTTCAGATGGTGTCAAGCGTGTGGCAGAAACCAGGTGAGGAGTACAAAGACAAGTGTGTCTTACCTACAGTCAAGCATGGTGGTGGGAGTGTCATGGTCTGGGGCTGCATGAGTGCTGCCAACACTGGGGAGCTACAGTTTATTGAGGGAACCATGAATGCCAACATGTACTGTGACATACTGAAGCAGAGCATGATCCCCTCCCTTCGGAGACTGGGCCGCAGGGCAGTATTCCAACATGATAAGGACCCCAAACACACCTTCAAAGATAACCACTGCCTTGCTAAAGAAGCTGAGGGTAAAGGTGATGGACTGGCCAAGCATGTCTCCAGACATAAACTCTATGCCCAAGAGGGTTAAGGCAGTGCTGGAAAATAATGGTGGCCACACAAAATATTGACACTTTGGACCCAATTTGGACATTTTCACTTAGGGGTGTACTCACTTTTGTTGCCAGCGGTTCAGACATTAATGGCTGTGTGTTGAGGTATTTTGAGGGGACAGCAAATTTACACTGTTAAACAAGCTGTACACTCACTACTTTACATTGTAGAAAAGATAAAAATTTTGGGCTGTACGTTTGCATGCAAGAAATAGCAACCTGGTAATAGAAAATAGAGATCACATTCTGCATCTGTCAACTGATCTATGTCTGCTTCCCACCCTTTCCTACACAGCAAAGTGTGACTTTTTAGTTTTGAAGCATAACCATTTTTAAGAAATTAGATAGACTCTGCATTAGCTATGTGTGACAGACTGATGTATAAAACACTAATTTAAAACTGCTCACCAAAGTGCTGGTGAACAGACTTTCAGAATTTATAACAATATAGCTGGCAAGCTGCCCTCCGTACTGTCCAGATTTTAATGCTGAAGGATATCAGACAAGATATCCTGATTGAGTCGACTGTGCGCTCCTGCTGACCCCCTACGTGGAAGTCTTGCTTGAGACTTTTTTTCCCCCTATTCATTTAACATCTAAGTTGATTAATAATTTTTTGATATATATTCAGTTTCCTGTTTCCCTGGACATGTCTAGTTAACCCTGTCACCACAGCGTTCAGTGTTAAAAAATGTGGCGTATTATCCCTTTGGGCCAGTCCTGAGCCCCTTGTGGGTAGATCCATTTGGGCTCATATGCCCCTCATGGTCTGGACTTTTGGTAGAATATGGCGGCAAAGCTCTCTTCATGTTTTTAATTGATGTGGTGGTTTAGGATATATGCTTATATCCACAGGATTTGTTTTGAATCATAACCACTTACCCCTAAAGAAGAAAAAAACTTTAAACTCTCGAAACGTGTTGGGTCTAGCTCCGTCTCTATGATCTGTATTGACAGAGAACTGTGGTTATTTTGTTGCATATATTAACTTTATCTACTGTACTGTAACCACATCGGTATATTTTATATATGCCCCTGAATCTTTTTTATTATGTACCAATAAAGTTTTTTGATATTAAGTTTAAACCTATGTTGGAGTTTATTTCCTAAAAAATCCCATATGAGGGTCCTGTCTATAGAGTTTATCCTAATAGCGATGTGGGCATTTTCTCCCATTCTCTTCAACAGCGATTAATATTCTATATCTTACTTTAGACATACACAAGGCCTTCAGCTAGGTGTCCTGGGAATATCTATTTTTCATCATGAAACAATGGGGCCTCGGACCTGTCAAGGGTATCCATTGTCTCCCATTCTTTTTGCAGTAATGAGTGTGTCCCTTCAATCAGCAATTAAGAACAAGCATGATATTAGGGAAATCACATGTGCAGGGCTAGAGCAAAAAAGTGCCCCAATTTCAGACAATCTCCTATTATTCCTATTATTCTCATCACTTGCAATACCCAACTTACTACATCTATTGGACAGAATTGCAGAGGTTTCTGGCCTTAGATTTAACACCTCTAAAATGGAGGCTTTAAATATCATTAATTATTAAATTATCGTCTACTGTATTTCAACTATACCATTCTAGTTATCCTGTTTTAATATATGTATATTAATCAAAATCAGCTATAACAATCCTTTGTTTTACCAAATTAATATTATTCATGAAAAATTTACCTGCATAGTAATCATTTAAAAAAAGCTTTTAAGATAACTTGGGACCCATTGTATCAATAAAACCATAAATGACAATAGGGTTCTCTATTTCAAAAGAATACATTTACAACAGAGTGCTGTTAATTACACCCCCTCCCCTTTCCCCAACAACATGCTTTTCCCCTATGCTTCTTGTTGGGAACTTTACCTCCTTTATGGTTATCTAAATGGGTAAATGTCAAATGGTTATCTATATTGCTAAAGGTCAAATGTTATTGTAAGATGTATCCTTACATTAGTATTGCTCTGGTAAAAGTGGTACAATATGCAGTATGTAATCTCCACATAGACATTACATAATACTGAACTTAAAAATAAGTGATTTCCATGAGAAAGATACATGAATTGATAATAGGTTTCTTCTTTCCTCAAATGTACCTGATGGATATGTAACATTATTGTGACTCCAATGTTGTTCAATTTCCCAATAAAGATCAATAAAAATATTTAAAAAAAAGTGAAAACAGTATTTTATAAACAATAAAAAAAAAACACACAAAAAAATAAAATAAACATGGCTATGATACACAGTGCTTTAACAAAGTAACGTTTCATAGTTAGGTTTTACTATATAGAAAACCTATGCCCTGCCCATATTAAGCCAAAGGTTCACTTTACTGGCAGCCTCACTAGCAGCAGAAACACCCTCCTTTCACTCTCCTGTCTCTTCATTTGGTTGCCCTGCGTTAAGAAATGTAGCTGCCACTTAACCTACTACTCACTCCCCTATCACATAACAGCGCTGTTGCTTGTTAACTGGCTGACAAACACCTAGCACTATCACATGGCGGTGTGGGGAGTGTCCTCTGTCCTGTGTACACTCCAATTTATTTTCAGGAGCCACAAGCAGTAACCTTGGAAAGGTAAGTATGTGCAGTTGGTGTGGCCCGGCTTTAAAGCAAACTTGTTGCTTTGTCCTGCTTTCAACATTTAAACTTGGCTTGGGCAGTAGAACAAAGTCCACCTTAGTTTTGCTGCAGATTAAACTTTAATTTACAGTGGAAATGTTAAATCTCCTTATAATATATTTTTAGATCACTGAAATGAGTTTACCTATACATATGATGCAGTAATCAGAAGGGGATGATATGCCTGAGAGCAGGTGCTAGGCACATGCTCAAAACACTGGATAGCAAACACTAACTTAATTCAACTTTATAATTATCAAATTCTGTCCAAGGTCGGTGGCAACCTGAAAACTACTATGTAAAGCGATCTTGACGACCTTGTCCTATTTCAGAAACAGGCTGCATAGTGCAGCAGAAAGCCTGTATTCCAACTTTGGAAGCACTGAAGACGGTGGTCTTGAAAAACAAGCAGGTCAGAACGATAGAGTTCCTGTGCACAAAAAACAGCAGAAAATACTCCAAAATGAGCAAATAGTAGTTCTTAAGCCTGAAACTCTTCAGCAATGCCTTTGTATGAAATTCTCATAATGGTTCAATCACCAACTCTCTTGCTTATTGAACAATTATGTAATTTGCTTTCATGCGACTCTGTACTGGGATCTGAGGTATACACTTCCGACTCAGTTGAGTAGGTGCCATTCAGAGGGTGTGGAAGCACTCATTGCTACATCAGGAACATGCTAACCACTTGGCCCTTTTAACAATTTTGGTGCAAACCTTGGTGCTGTACTTTAAAATCCCTCAACCTCTCCAGGTGGAGACATCCTTGTCTGATCCTCCAACACAGCTAAGCCAGCAGTTCACCTAGAGCATTGGGACTCCTGCTTAGTATATAATGCATCACCCAACAGGGGCAGATCCAGGGCAATTGCCCCCCCGAGAATGCAGGTGAGAGAGCGGGCAGCTTCCCGGGTGGCTCTGCGGATGGCTCCACAGGTGAGAGAGCGGGCGGCTTCCCGGGCGGCTCTGCGGGTTAGAGAGCGGGTGGCTTAGAGAGCGGGAGGCTTCCCGAGCAGCTCTGCGGGTTAGAGAGCGGGCGGCTCCACAGGCTGTCAGGCGGCTCAGTAGGTGAGAGAGCAGGCGAACAGCTGGGCGGCTCGTGGGTGCGCAGACGGCTGGCCAATGAGGGAGCCGTGGGCGGGGGAGCAGAGAGATGACATCTCTCACTGCCTGGTGCCCACCCTGAATCCCTGCTGTACAGTTCCGCCCTCACTATGCAGGCAGCTGCGGGAAGCAGAGAGATGACATCATCTCTCTGCTGCCTGACTGATAATCTGCTGCCTGACTCTGGGACACAGGAAAGTGACACAGGAAAGTGACACAGCAAGTGACAATCCGCAACATGTGTTAGGCGACGTGGCAAGTGACAATCCGTGACGTAGCAAGTGACAATCCGTAACCGCTGGCAGGTGACGTGGCAAGTGATGATCTGTATCTGGTGACAGGTGACGTGGCAAGTGACAAGCCTCAACGTGTGGCAGGTGACGTGGCAAGTGACAATCCATGACGTGGCAAGTGACAATCCACAACGTGTGGCAGGTGACTTGGCAAGTCACAATCTGCATCTGGTGACAGGCGACGTGGCAAGTGGCAATCCACATCTGGTGACAAGTGATGTGGCAAGTGACAATCTGCATCTGGTGGCAGGCGACGTGGCAAGTGACAATCCTCAGCGTGTGGCAGGTGATGTGGCAAGTGACAATCTGCATCTGGTGGCAGGCGACGGTGGCAAGTGACACACTCAGGGCTCCCACTGATTCTGCATTATGGTGAGTTGAACTATTTTATTTTCTATAACAATGTAATAATAGAAACAATGCGCTTCAATCATCCTGACACCATATCAACCATGGTGCTGGGATGATTGAAGTGCCAACACCAGCCGTTTCGCTGACAAATTGCCCCCCAAAAAACATATTTTTGTTTTTTGCCCCTCCCGAGACTAGGCTCTGGATCCGCCCCTGTCACCCAATCTCAAGGAGGTAAGTAATGCCTATGCATAAGAGCTGGTCCCCTTGTGTGTCATCTGAGATTCCACACTTGCCTGTATAGCAACATGTGTAGGCTCTTCCCCTCTGCAGGACAAGCACACCCTATACGGCAGAACAAGCCCCATGCCTACCGAGGCCAAGAATCTATTATGCCTGATTTCTGCACACATCATGCAAGCTGCTTTAAACTGCCTGTAAAGCGGGCTTAATCCTATTTTAAAAAATAACACTCAACTATTTACCTATAGTTGCATATAGAGTGTTATAGAATGTCCCATTGTGCTTTTACCAATCTACATTCCTTTTATTGTTTGGATGCACAGAATCTTATTGTTGACATCTTAGCTGATTAACACATCACCTGAAGATCTGTTCATTCACAAACTTTAATTTGCACGGAACTGCCCCCCTCCCCCCAAAAAAAAACTGTTGCTGGCAACTATTTTAGTCCAGTACACATTCTATGCTAGTTTAAGTATTCTTAATATAGATACAATGACATTTGTTTTATAAAACAGTTTCTTCTTTCTCTATCATCAGTTACCCACAGGACTACAGTATTAAACAATTGTATTTGCTATAATAAGAAAGGGTTTTCTAGTTTCTTCTTCCAATATTTACTAACTATCCTTCTTTATCCTTATTTGAAGATGGGTGGAATGAGGCTGTTGTAATATCGCAAATAAAATGACTGATTATAAACATCTTTGTTTGGCTCATGGCATGTGGATAGGAATGGAACACAGTTCTACTTTTGAAACAATAAGCCTGATGACTCTTCTTTTTTGTAAAACCATATTTCAAGGCAAAATAATAAACAATATTACTACTGTACATCTCTAATCTCCATTTCTTACCCACGTCTTATTCTATAAAAACACACTGCAAGTACAGCAAAATAATTAAGAAATATAGTAAGCTACTACCTTCCTCTTTGACATGACAACTAATAAAATATGGGGCATCTAAAGGCCCTTTGGAATTTAGATCTTGCTAGAGTTTATCTGCATATTCTAAGGGATTTACTTCACCATATAAATTAGCAATTTGTTATTAGTGCTCGGCCAAGACTGTGTTAGAAAAATCTGAAAAAATAAAGAATCTAAGAAAGAATATTAGATATATCTAGCAGTTTTTCCACCCATGAAGTTGTTTATGTAGAGTGCCTAATAGTGGTGGATAGTTTGTGTCAAATAGGTATTTGAAGTTTAAGCTGAATTCTAGGGAAATAAGTAAATACAATGATGAAATATATAGTTGGGAACTTTTTACCCTGCCGGAAAATGTGTATTTCTGTTCATTCAGTTCTTTCACATAACACAGTGCTGTCTGGCAGGGCTTGAGCCCTGGTTTTTCTGTGCTGCAGTTTGGTAATGCGTACCGCTCTTGTCTCTCCCCTGGCCAGTGATTGAAAGGAGAAGCAGCAGACTGAAGAGCTAATTTCTTTGTCACGCTATCCTCTTTTCAACATGTTTCTTGTTTGCACAAGAGCACTGCAACACAACTGACTGAATCCTTGTGCTGAAAAGCCTAAAGCTGCTTCTTCTTCTTCCAGCCTGAGCTCTGCTGTATAGGATAGAAAAAGCCGATACCAAGACAAATTCAAGTACTTACATACAGTACTTGCATTTAAAAAATAATAAATAATGCATTCATGGATGCAATCTGCAGTAATTTGTATTTTTTAAAAACTGCCTGGCATTTAGCTTTAACTTCATCACCAAACATCTGATCCATAATTTTTCCACTGAAATGTTTGAACACCTCTGCTAAGGTAATACTGAAAGATAGTGTAGATATTTAGAAATATTACATTATAATTTTCACCATAAACGGGAAGTAGAACCACTTTTATCTCAAAGAGAATTGACCAAAGTAAAAAGAAATACTGGGGTTATGGCAGCTAGCTGTTGCCATAACACCAGTATTTATGTCAAAGTAATGACATGTTTGTACTATAGGCCAGTCGGTAAGTGGTGTAGCTGCACTGCACTTTTTAATATTTTTTAATCTGTATAAATTGTTAAGCATTCTTTTTTTAACTATTTTTGTTTCGGAAGAAAACAAGGAAGACATCTTCCATGAAAACCAACATAACCAAGGTACCAATACCCAATCAATTGGGCAATAGATACCTATACAAAGAAAGGAAATAAAAATTAGATCCAATCTTTTCAAAAACATAATAGACATATATCAACCTATTTCTCAAAATGGTTATCTCTCCTCGGTCATAAACTTAAAGGCGTAAACCCCATGTCCAGGACCCTAAAATGTCCCGACCCCCCTTATGTATTAAAAAGATATCAAACCATCTCGTCCCTCCCATTTTTGCTAAAAAAGCAAAAACAAAACCAAAACACAAAAAAAAGAAGGAAAAGACCCCCCCCCCAACCACATTATCAAATGAAAAACGTTCCTCTCCTCCCCTCCCCCACCCCGGGAGCTAGCCACCAGGGACCTACTCCACTCCCCCAAAGAGCCAGTCAGGATTAAAGGGCATTGTACCTCCATTTCTTCAACTAGTGGAACTTACATCTATGAGAGTCCTTCCCTCCTCTGAATTAATAAAAAGGTCCCATGAGAACTATGTTTTCCGATATATCTCTCGTTTCTGCTAGGTTGTCCAAACCAAATCTTCCATACGATTCAATTCCTCCACCTTCGTAAGCCACAATCCCACAGAAGGGGGTATAGAATAGATTTCTTATACGTCTTGACAGCAATTTTGGAATCGTGTAGTAAAAAGAAAGCCAGATCTTCAGGGATTTTACAGCCTCAAAATGTTTGAGTAAACCTCCGGACCTCTCTCCAGAAGCCCTCGATTCCGGAGCAAGACCAGAAGATGTGTAATAGCATCCCGCATTCCTCCCAGCAACGCCAACAGCTATCATGGTGCATAGAACAGGAAGAGAAAATTCTAACACGATGTGAACTTTCTAAACAGTCTAGAAAGTTGAAGACAGCAGATATACATGTAAAACGTATGTAGGGAGATTTGTTTAATCTCTGTGAATCATCTACAGCTGTTCACTTCACTGGGTATATGTAAGGGTTTACATCCACTTTAGTCACATGCAATGAAAACAAAAACAAAAAAGCATTTGGATGATAGGGTTCTGCATAGTTTCACCTCATTCACTACTCTCTCTTGCAAAAAAGCAACTTCCTTTTGCAAAGCGAACAGCCTATTTGCCTATAGTAAATCAATCCCATCTCTTATTTCCTCGCCATCTCTTGCCTTGCTCTCTACCTTCCCCATTGAATGTACTATTGATTTTAAACAATAACTGTCTTAGAAAGTTCCTCAAACATCTGTTTCCACAGTGTGACAGACCATGTTTGATATTCTGACATCTTTGTTCAAAATTTTATTGAAACTTGCCGTTGTTACTTTAACTTGCTTTTTGTCACTGTATGTTGCAAATTATTTTGTCAGTTTAGGTGCACTTGCTTGTCTATAACAAATCTTTCAGTCAATAAATCCTAAATTAAAAAACGTTTTGGAGTTCTCACTGTTCAGTTTGTAATGTGTTAAGTTGATGAAGACCTAACAGATGCAGAAGTGAAGGTCATTAAGGGAGATCCAAATTCTAAGAATAAACAGAAGCTACAGGCTTTCATGAGACTTTTAAAAGCTGAACAAATGAAAAAAGACTAAATACACAGTAGGAATACATATGTGGGACCTATTTTAACCACCAAATGGCTTGTTTTTGTGTCTAAAAAAATTAAATAATATAATGCATAAGTTGTATTTAAAAATATAACAGTACTTGTTTCATAAATTCTGCATTCATTGATATTTTATGTCTGCCTGTTCAGTAAAGTTCAGCTTGAATTTTTACTATAATGTTTGGGGGATTCTAAGTAATTTTCTAGCAAAAAATACTGATTGAAATTTTTAAACGAAAAATTCCAAATATCGCCTGATCTTCAAGTGGTTACATGATCAACTAATAAGTAATAAACGAAGTTACACAACTATTCCATATATCATCAAAGTTATTCATATACATACACATATGTCATATTCAATCAACAGCATCTTCCATGAAAAAATGTTGTGCGACTTGTGCATAGTTCAATATTAAAATGAATAAAGTGTAAACAATTAATAAAGTCCTTTTTTAGGTGAAAAAAGGTCCTTTCACATGTGCTTGTGACAATTATTATCCAAATATTATCCAGTGATTCCCACATGTGTTTCACCAACTTTGGTTGGTGTGGGAACATATGCCAGTTTTGGCAGCAACTGGAGGACACTGAGACAGTTTTGGTTTGGGTTAATAATTTAAGGCATTGATTGCGCAGATAATTATTTGGATTTGCTTATAAAGATTTGGCAGGTGTCATTAAAAGTTGTATATGATATAATCAGTGCTGGAGGTGCTCCAGCCGGGGATGAGGGGTGGCAAACAAACCACGCAACCCCCCCCTTACCACACTGTGGGTGGTACTCACACGTTTGGGTTCCCGGGTTCGAGGCGATGCAGACCGAGATCGCTCCCTCCAATGAGGACCACCTCCTCCAGGTCTCCCGGATGTCCATGTACATCCTCCCCTGGTAACAGCCAATACGTTCGCTTCTCTTTTCAGCCAATCGGGTCTCATGACCGGTTTTGTGATTGGCCAGGAGGAGAAGCAGGAAGACAATAGCGAATATTATTTTGCTATTGTCACACAACTGGGTGGGCTCAGGGCGCAATGCTCTGTGCCCCAAGCCCACCCTTTTTGAAGGCAATTAGAGCCTCAGGTTCTAATCATGTGTTTCCAAAAAAAAACATAGAAAACCATATGTCCGGCACCCTGGATGTAGATTGGGGGCTGGACACATGAATTAGGGGGGCGGCACCCCTGGGCCCCTAATGGAGCGGCCGCCAATGGATATAATAAACTACAATCATGAGGTCAAGTATACAGGAATAGTGAACATAGGTATTTCACCCTCAGGCAATCGGCCTTGCCTCTAGACGAGCAAAGTCTAATTTCCAGATTTTCCCATGGTGATCCAGAAGGTTATGTAGAAATTTAGATATGTTTCTATCATTTAGGTAAAATATATATTTTATAGCAAAGGGACACAGGTGAGCAGGCATGGTTTTTCCAATGAGAAGATCTAGCTGCAATAAGGAATGTTGTTTGGAACTGAACATACAGTATGTTTATGGGTTACATGTTAAAAAACATTTAACCACTTGAGCCCCGGAAGGATTTACCCCCTTCCTGACCAAAGCATTTTTTGCGATTCAGCACTGCGTCGCTTTAGCTGACAATTGCGCAGTCGTGCGACGTTGTACCCAAACAAAATCAACGTTCTTTTTTTCCCACAAATAGAGCTTTTTTTGGTGGTATTTGATCACCTCTGCGGTTTTTATTTTTTGTGCTATAAACAAAAAAAGAGAGACTTTTTGAGAAAAAAGCAATATTTTTAACTTTCTGCTATAATAAATATCCCCAAAAAATATATATAAAAAAACAAATTTATTCCACAGTTTAGGCCGATATGTATACTTCTACATATATCTGGTAAAAAAAAATAAGTGTATATCAATTGGTCCGCGCAAAAGTTATAGAGTCTACAAAATAGGGGATAGATTTATAACATTTTTAGTATAATTTTTTTTTGACTACTAATGTCGGCGATCTGTGATTTTTATCATGACTGCAACATTGCGGCGGACAGATTGGACACTTTTGACACTATTTTGGGACCATTGACATTTATACAGCAATCAGAGCTAAAAATAGCCAATGATTACTGTATAAATGTCACTGGCAGGGAAGGGGTTAAACACTAGGGGGCGATTAAGTGTGGTTAAGTGTTTTCTAACTGTGGGGATGATGGGCTCACTACAACATGACAGAGATCACTGCTCCCGATGACAGGGAGCAGTAGCTCCCTGTCAGGTTGCTAGGCAGAACAGGGAAATGCCTTGTTTACATAGGCATCTCCCCGTTCTGCCTCTCCTCACCACAATCGAGGGCCGCCAGTGAACATCAAGTTCCCTGGACCCGCAGGCACGCTCCCGCGATGCACACTCGCCAAATAGGAGTGAATTTCAAAGGGACGTACGGGTATGCCTTCTGCCTGCCCGTGCCATTCTGCCGACATAAATCGGCGTGCGGCGGTCGGCATGTGGTTAAACTCACCAATTTATTGTTTTTTTTAATTGATAGTTAAGCTCCAGGCAGATATGAAATACATAAATAAAAGTGACATTTAACCCATTACTGCCCCCTCCACCGCCCTTGAAGACCTTCTCTTCCCCTCATGGTCAAAGATAAAAGAGAGAAAAGAAAGGGTGCACCAGCCTAGTGAATTATCTTTTGGATATAAATTTATTAAAAAGATAAAAAGAACCTACTTACAAAACCTTAGTAATGTTTTTTGGCAATAAATGGTCATCGGATAGCAGCATTCAGTCAGAAATGAGCAATACTCCAGAGTTCACGGAGGAAACCACAGGGATCACTGCCAGCTGACCCATTTCGAGGGGTAAGTCCCCCCTTCCTCAGAGCACAGCAGTGAACACTCCTTCAGCAGTCCCCGTATATATATATATATATATATATATATATATATATATATATATATATATATATATATATAGAAAGGCCAGTATGGTGGACTGAATTTATGGGAGGAGCCCGGGGGGTATTTAACCAGCCTGCTCGTCTGTGGTATTTGTCGGTTTCCTGTGCGCGATACTACGTCACTAGGCCGACTATTCGAAGCTCAGCGTCCGTGAGTTTTCGTCTTCGTGAGTTCCCGCTTTCGAAAAATTTCCGTGCTCGAGAGTTTCGAGGTCCTCGTTACCGATTCGTATTTTCGTACAACGCGTCTGGCTCGGCTGTCGCAGGTAGGATTCCGGCTGACGTTTTTGTTTTCACGCATTGTTAGATATCATGTCACTAAACCGTGATATCAAACTTACGAATCACTCGCAAATTTCACAAACGTAATCGTAATGCATACCACTCGTACCGTCGTTATGTTAGCCATTTCCTTATTTGTACCCCACCGCAACCTAGACGTCGCTTCATTCAGGCATGTCTAAACAAACTGTTTACCATGCTTCATTAGACAAGCCGTTGCGATTCTCAAACTTCTCTATCGACTCGTGTCAGTTCGATACTAATTCATTTCACATTTCAGAAACATTTCTAAGCATTTCAAGCATTTCAAACCATTTCGAATCATTTCATTAATTTCAGTCACGTACCGCACTCCGATTCGAATCCAGTCGCATCTAAAGATCTACCGATTCGCTCTGGTGTGCCCAAGTTGCTTACGGCCTCATTTCAGTACATGCTCCAGAGTCAGATTCGTTGTCAGTCGCAGGTTACGGCTCACCGATTCGTATCTCTGTCATGGCCATCATTTCACTGTCACGTATCACGCTCCAATACAAATCCAGTCGCATTGAAAAATGCATCGATTTGTCTCGGCGTGCCCCACGTATTTGCCACATTGCCCAAGTTGCTTACGGCCTCATTTCAGTACATGCTCCAGAGTCCGGATCGTGGTTAGTCGCAGATGCCGGGCGACCGATCCGCATCTCTGTCATGGGAATTATTACCATTCATTTCACTCACACATATTGCGCCCCCGTTTCGAATCCAGTCGCATCGGAGATGCACCGATTCGTTACGGTGTGCCCCAGTTGTTTCGGCCTTATCCTATACCTGTACTAGAGCTCGGTTCATTGTCAGTCGCAGTGGCGGCACAATCAATTCGCGCCTCTGTCAGGGTAAAACATTTTAGTCATTTCATTGTTACGTAATGCGCTCCGATTCGAATCCAGTCGCATCTAAGATGCACCGATTCGTTCCGGTGTGCACCAATGTTTTCTGTTGCCTCATTTCAATACATGCTCCAGAGTCCGGTTCGCTGTCAGTCGCAGAAGCGGCATGACCGAGCCAGGCCTCTGTCATGGCAAGATGTTTTTATTCATTTCATGATCAAGGCAAACATTTCATTCATTTCATTGTCGATACACTGCACTTAAGATTCGAATCTTGGCCATTCGTGAGGTATCGATTCAACCCGGTAGGCCACAACAGTCCTGTCCTCGTTTCATGCCAGACCCCACAGTTCGATTTGTAGCTTGTTGCAGCATACCGATTCGTGCCACCATCAAGGCATTCACATTTCACTTATTTATTTCGTTCCATACACCTGTCATTTAAATCACCATACAATTTACTACTTCAAGTTAGTTAGTAAACCCTTCATGAATTGTCACCTTTTCATTTTCCTCCAGGTCAGTCAAGTTCAGTAGGTCCACCCTGCACCAGGTTGGACGATATCCCCCCCAGGTAAAACAAAAAAAAAAAAAAGAGCACAAGCTGGGTATGTATGCCTTTTAGGGAAAGCAGCAAACTTGAAATTCATGTCACCCCCAACTGGTTCCAGTCTACCAAAACACGAACTTAAGGACAGGATATCTTATCTAGATCAACCATGTCACAGGCCGGCAGCGAAGACCTCACGGCCCCTCTGTCACCTTCTCCGATCTCAGAGAGCGGCAGTGTGCAGTCCCTCAGGGGATGGACTATCCCCAAGTTGACGGCAGTGCTAAGACGCAGAGGCGTGCCCTTCTCCACTACAGCTAGGAAAGGCGAGCTCTTCAAGCTCCTCTTCCCCCACCAGCCGTAGCAGGACCTAGCACCCAGCAGGCGTTTCTCCAGTCAATATCCTCTGCCATCTCACAACTCCACACTATGGTATCGTCCCTGTCTTCCTCGGTCCTGGACGTACAAACCAGAGTGGCACTCCTGGCGATATGGCAATCCAAGCGATCACCAAAGCAGGTACAGGCGCCTGGCTCTCCAAATCCGACATCTCGGACGCCTTCAAGCTCCTGCCTATCTACCCGTCCCTTTGGTGCTGGCATGGCATTAATTGGAAGGAGGCATATTATTTTGCCACGAAATTGATTTTCGGTTCGAAGAGTAGCCCTTGGCTCTTCGACACATTCGCTCAGTCCCTCGCCTGGATACTCTTGCACAAAGCTCAGTGTCAAGAGGTCATCCATTACCTGGAGGACTTCTTACTAATAGAACCACCCAGCATGCCCCCAGGAGACCTCGACGAACTCAGAGTCATATTCGGAAATCTCAATGTTCCCATCGCTGAGCATAAAGTCGACGGTCCAGCACATAACATGACCTTTCTCGGGGTCAACTTAGATACCTGCACCATGCAGGCCAGCCTCCCCCTCGACGAACTAACCCGCATTAGGGTGGTCCTCCAAGAATTCATCCACACTAGGGGGTGTACGAAAAAGCAGCTGCAATCTCTCTTGGGAATGCTTAATTTCACCATGCGAATTATTCCACAGGGTCGCACCTTGGTGTCACATCTGCTGATATTTCTGTCACAAACACAAGACCCCGATCAGATCCTCAATCTAGATACCGCAGCAGTTGCGGACCTATCCATGTGGGAGGAATTCCTTTCTGCCTGGAATGGTATATCCCTATTTATACCTACGGTCTCGTCCCTTTCACCCCAGGTGGTGACAGATGCTGCAGCTTCCACAGGCTTCGCGGCAATTTTTGGCCACCAATGGTTTTCAGGACCCTGGCCTCCACAGATTCTGTTAATACCTGGCTTCACCCGAACATCCTCTCTCTTCTAGCTCTATCCCATAGTGGCAGCTGCACAGCTCTGGGGTCATCAGTGGACAGGGCAAACTGTGGTCTTCACCACCGACAATCAGGCCACATTATCAGCAGACATTATCAACAAAGGCAGGTCCAAGTCCCTATCAGTCATGTCCTTCCTGCGCAGATTGGTACAACTGTCTTTACAACATCAATTTAATATCCACTGTTCATTAATTCCAGGCAAATACAACCTAGCTGCAGACGCACTGTCACGTTTTAACTATACTTCCTTTTTCAAACAGGTTCCCGGAGCCGATCCAGTTTTGGCCCCTATCCCCATTTGGTCTCAGCTGACCCTGGACTAGTACAACATTTACAAGGAGCGACTCAGTTCATCAACTACTCACTGTCCCATAACACACTCAAAGCCTACCAGACAGCTTGGAGTGCGTTCAATAAATTCCTGGCACCCTGCTCCAAGGGAACAACAGATGTCAAGCACGTACTGGCCTTCATTTCATATTGCCATACTCAGCTGGCCTTATCTCATAATACTATTCGGCTATACCTAGCTGGCATACAACATTTCTTGACTCTACAAGACCCCGCAAAGTCTTCTCTGTTTTCATCCCACGCTATCCGAGCCCTCCTACATGGCACCCAGAAACACCAACCGGTGGTCAGTACCAAATGTTTACCCATAACGGGGCCCATCTTTAGGGGTATGTCAACCATCCTGAATACTTCTCCATTTGGTCTTCTCCCCAGTACGGTCCTACAAGTAGCCATATACTTGGCCTACTACGGGTTCTTGCGACCTGGCGAGTTCACCTGTAACAACCCCGCAGGCCAAGTGCTACGCAGATGGCACTTGGTTCGCTACCAAGACCACTTCGTTCTCCACCTTGCGGTTTCTAAAACCCAGCAGGCAGGCTCTGGAGTGGACATCCACCTTTACAAAACCAATAATAGCTGGTGTCCAGTCACCGTACTCAATCATCTTCTGTCACTCCTGCCTGAACAACCGGACTCCAGTCCCCTTCTACCATTTCCAGTCAAACCCTTAAGTGCCTGTCAGTTTGTGAAACACATAAGGATACTTCTCTGCAACCTTCACCTTAACCCTAGTCAGTACTCCGGCCACTCCTTTCGTATTGGAGCGGCCCTGGCAGCATCCCGCCACGGGGTCCCAGACCATGTCATTAAAAGACTAGGCAGGTGGAAGTCAGCCTGCTTCGCCCGGTATATCCCTAATCCTGGGAGATGGCACAGGCATTTTCAAAATTGGCTCAATGAACAACTGAAAACCAATAAAATACTATACCCCTACCTGAATGTTTTTCCCCCCTTATTTTGCTATACCGTCCATCAGACCAAGGCACACTTTCAGGTCCATTTCATGTGGTAAGTCCACACTTCCAGGTCTATTTCATATGGTAAGTCTTATGTTAACTATAAATGTTATCCATGTCTGTATCGGCCATAGGGCTTCAACCATAAGTAGAAAGGCCAGTATGGTGGCCTGAATTCATGGGAGGAGCCCGGGGGGTATTTAACCAGCCCACTTGCCTGTGGTATTTGTCGTTTTTCTGTGCTCGATACCCACCCTCCCAGCCCCCTTTTCAGGGCATTTCTCAACTATTCATTTCTCTTCACAGAATAATCATTTCTAAAACTAGGGTATGCCCCCTTATTTTGTTATACCGTCCATCAGACCAAGGCACACTTTCAGGTCCATTTCATGTGGTAAGTCCACACTTCCTGGTCTATTTCATATGGTAAGTCTTATGTTAACTATAAATGTTATCCATGTCCGTATCGGCCATAGGGCTTCAACTATATATATATATATATATATATATATATATATATATATATATACACATACACATACTCATAAGTGAACATATTACTCAGCCAATCAAGAGCACAAAGCCCCTCCCCCTCCACCCAGTGGGTGGTATGGGCGGCCGACCACCCATTGGAGAGGCATTGTTTAACCCTTCCTGTAGGCTAACCATGCAGTGCATGTGGTGCATAACAACACCACAACCGGACTCCAGTCCCCTTCTACAATTTCCAGTTAAACCCTTAAGTGCCTGTCAGTTTGTGAAACACATAAGGATACTTCTCCGCAACCTTCACCTTAACCCTAGTCAGTACTCCGGCCACCTCTTTTCGTATTGGAGCGGCCTCGGCAGCATCCCGCCACGGGGTCTCAGACCACGTCATTAAAAGACTAGGCAGGTGGAAGTCAGCCTGCTTCGCCCGGTATATCCCTAATCCTCAAGTGGAGATGGCACAGGCATTTTCAAAATTGGCTCAATGAACAACTGATAACCAATAAAATACTATACCCCTACCTGAATGTTTTTGCCCCCTTATTTTGGTATACCATCCATCAGACCAAGGCACACTTTCAGGTCCATTTCATGTGGTAAGTCTTATGTTAACTATAAATGTTATCCATGTCCGTATCGGCCATAGGGCTTCAACCATAAGTAGAAAGGCCAGTATTGTGGCCTGAATTTATGGGAGGAGCCCGGGGGGTATTTAACCAGCCCGCTCCCCTGTGGTATTTGTCGGTTTCCTGTGCGCGATACCCACCCTCCCATCCCCCTTTTCAGGGCAATTCTCAACTATTCATTTCTCTTCACAGAATAATCATTTCTAAAACTAGGGTATGCCCCCTTATTTTGTTATACCATCCATCAGACCAAGGCACACTTTCAGGTCCATTTCATGTGGTAAGTCCACACTTCCAGGTCTATTTCATATGGTAAGTCTTATGTTAACTATAAATGTTACCCATGTCTGTATCGGCCATAGGGCTTCAACCATAAATATATATATATATATATATATACACACATACACATACTCATAAGTGAACATATTACTCAGCCAATCAAGAGCACAAAGCCGATTCCCCTCCACCCAATGGGCCGACCGCCCATTGGAGAGGCGTTGTTTAACCCTTCCTGTAGGCTAACCATGCAGTGCATGCGGTGAATAACAACACCAAAGATCAACAGCATCTGTGAGCTCAACAGCCAGGCCGTTTGAGATGTCCCCCAGATCACAATGTCAGGGATGCTCACAGATGCTACATTATATATTGGCCTGGTGATCCACTTATGCGCGGGAGCGTTTTTTCTGCTTCTCTTCCCCTCCCCTGAGTATTTTTTACTAAAGAAAAACTCTTAGCATAGCTTTTTCCTGTAGCTGCAAACCAGTCTTCTCACTTCAGTGGCATTTTTCCTAGACTTAACAGCCCTCACCTGATGATGTGTGGGCACTGCTCACTTCTGGAGTACTGTAAGTCCAGCCTACATGATGTTGCACCCCCTAGGGGGATTGTAAATTACAGACTGAGTTCACAGGAAATAACAAGAAAGTTGTACCCAAAGGGGAACACCAGCGCTGGACCAAGGAGGAAGTCAAGGACAGCTGTGAAGCATAGTGAGTAGAAATTGAAGATGGAGCTCCACTTTAAAGCAGCTCTATATTAATTGTTAGGCAGAGCACTGACTGAAAGAGAAAGAAGCATCACAAGGTGCCAGTTAGTTTTGCTGCAGTGTTTATTTGCATAACATACAGCATGGTTGGGGAAATTGAACAGAAAAATAGGTTATTCAGCCTGCTGCTTCTCTATTCACTCTCCAGTTACAGACTAGGGAGGGACAAGTTCTCTATATGTTATTTAAAATGGTTCTAAAGGCTGGAGGTTTTTTACCTTCATGCATCCTATCCAAAAAAGTAAAAAACCTTCAGTATGCAGCTTCCCCCGCAGCCTCCCTAATACTTACCAGAGCCCGATTGCAATCCAGCGATGTGCACGAGAGCAGCTGCTGCCCCAGGTCTCTGCCTTCTCACTGGCTAGGAGACAACAGCGGGAGCCAACAGCTCCCACGGCTGTCAATCACAGCCAGTGAGGAGGCGGTGGGGGGGCGGGCCAAGGCCCGTTCTGTGTGTCTTATGGACACATAGAGCGGGGCTCATGAGTGAACCTGCATGATTACCCCCATAGCAAGCAGCTTGCTATGGGGGCACTTGGAGAAGAGGAAGAGCCGGTGGGAAACCTAAGAAGAGGATCAGGGCTGCTCTGTGCAACACCATTTCCCAGAGCAGGGAAGTATAACATGTTGTCATTAAAAAAAAAAAGTACCTCTAATATCACTTTAATCACTGCAGAGAACAGGGAGTGCATTCTGCCCTGCAAAACAAGGCTTTGCTCTGTGTCAGGGTTGTGTAAATCTCAGGTTTGGATGGACAGAAATACAAATTCTTTGGCAGGTAAAGAGGCTCTCATATTTTTATTTTATCTGTACATTCGGCTGTTTGCCAGGAGTTTGGCTTTAAGTTTACTCATAAATGTAATCTGCATACGATCACTTTTATGGACATTTATGAATGATGGGGGTCTCCCACAAACCCATTTATCTTGTATATCTTCAGCTACAAACCTTGTCCAGAAGCTTATTAGAACATACCCTCAGGGTCCTAATTAGGACAAAATCTTTAAGAAACATTTGCCCAACTGATAATAATCTTTAGAAAGTGGCGGTCCTTCTGAGATCTTGTTTACTGAGGTTAAAGGAAAACATATTTGGCCTATCACATAAAAAAAAATCCTAACATGGATTAAGATAATTATTTACAGAAATTCCATGATACCCTTCCCTATACCAATAAGATAATAAGATAAGATAAGATAAAAATAACTGTACAGTAAACAATCTGAACATTACAATTATATGCATACAACATATAAGTATATATAAATATATATATATATATATATATACAGTATATATATATACTATAAAGCATGTAGTTCCAATGGGGCAAGGAAATGTTTTTTCCTATTTAATTATTGGCCACACATTTTTCTATCATCAGAAGAGATAGTAATCTCAGTTAAAATGATTTACTTATTACCACAATACTGTATTGTAAGCATGGCGAGGCTTAAAGTCAGAAGGGAGCTTCTGTGCAGCAGCCCCCTCAGCCCCCCAATACTTACCTGAGCCCCATCTTTATCGAGCAATGTCCACGAGTGCCGCGTGAGTCTGGGACTCTCCCTCTGATTGGCTGAGACACAGCAGCGGCGCCATTGGCTTCCACTGCTGTCAATCAAACTCAGTTAGCCAATCAGGAGAGAAAGGGGGCAGGGCAGAACTGTGGCTCCATGTCTGAATGGATACATGGAACTGTAGCTCGGCTCGGGTGCCCCCATAGCAAGCTGCTTGCTGTGGGGGCATTTAACAGGAGGGAGGGGCCAGGAGGGAGGGGCCAGGAGCTCCAGCCAGGGACCCGAGAAGAGGAGGATCCAGGATGCCCTGTGCAAAACCCCTGAACAGGGCAGGTAAGTGTAATATGTTTGTTATTTTAACAGAAAAAAATAGACTTTACCATCACTTTAAAATAGGTAAGAAAATAAACAAGGAAATGTACTGTGTTAGGATTTGTTTACACATGCTCTGAGGAACGATTTGTGGAGGATCACTTTTTGTAGTGCATTTGACAGGCTATGAGGATGTGTTATGTGGTCTTTTCACTGCCGTCTCTTTACTGCCTGTTTTAATCCATAAAAGCCCACACCACTACACCACAACTGTGAGCATTGTACGTGGTTGTGGGGCAGCATCATTCACTTGAATAAAAGGGGGTTTAACTATTGTCACAATTGCAAAGCATGTGTCCACTGCCTTTGAAGCTTAAGGGGGAGCCATTGAGGGGGTGGCAAAAAACACATCTCAACCACACATTTTTACTGACCCCCAAACACAAGTACAAACGCCTCCTAAAAGGTGATCTCAATAGTGAACCTACAGGCTCCATTGACATAAATTCAGATTTGCATGATGTTAGAAGCAATATGGGCTTGGAGGCTATTAGATCAAAATATTTGCTGAGCTCTTTATTCACATGTGTGTTTTGACTGAATTTAATTGTGAGGTCACACGCTCTGAGATGAGCGGATTCACATAAGGGGGAGTACCAGTGTGTTGACTCGTAAACACGTTTGGATCACCATGACAAGATTTAATTATGTTTGAAATGGACTTTATGATTTACTCATGTTGCTTTGATTCACAAGATTCATTGTTAGGGTATTATACTCACGCACTATAGCACTTTATTTCACTATTGTCACTTCATTTATTCATTTATACGTTTGGATTATCATGAAAAGATTTTATTATGTTTGAAATGGACTTTATGATTTAATCATGTTGTTTTGATTCACGAGATTCATTATCAGTGTATTATTTTCAGGCACTATAGCTTTTTATCTCACTATTGTCACTTTATTTATTCATTATTGCATATATATTGTTTACAGTATTAAGATAGCGCGGCATCTTTTACATATATGGCACGAGCTTATGGGACGTGATCAATGCTAGCAGCTGTCTATATAGGAGTTTAAATTATTTCAGGAGTGGTAGCTCGCAAGGTTTTTTAATTTAAACTATAATACTGATGTTTATATTTAGGGAAATACATACAGTATTTATACAGCATTGTGGGCAATATATTTGGAGACATCTCCTCTAAAGAAGTACAGCGTTGTAGATGTTGCTCCAAGCAACATGTCAAGATATTGGATGAAGATACAGAATATATTAGCAATACAAAAGTGCACACAATCATCGATTTCTACAGCAAATTGCAGCAATTATTGATACCGTTTATATTTAAAATTCTAGCCTATATTCAACTGCAACTGGTTTGATTACACAATACCATTCATAAATAGAAATGACTTGTGTACAGTGTTGTATATATCACACATCAATATTTTCATTTTTAATGGCATCTTCAAAGGACGTGCTTCTCAATGGCAAAAAAATGGTACTTGAACCTTTTTTTAGCAGTTTATTGAACATTAGTGCATTGCTATGTGTTGCATTGCAGCACACATCCATTGAAAAGGTGCGTTGGAGTGCTATGCATTTCCACATCACCACAAGGTCATAGTGTGAACATGCCCTTAGTATGAAGCATATACGCCTCAGAGTCTGTAAAAGAAAAAAAACTGAGTTCAATCTTGATTGTTTTGCATTTTACATAGTTAGTAAGGTTGAATAAAGACACTAGTCCATCCAGTTCACCCCAAGTAAGTGTGGGTGCGTGTCTACAATTATCCCTAACCCTGTACATTGGGGTTGTTCGCCAAAAGAATTGCAGAAGCTGATGTTCAATATCTTGATAGAGATTACTAAATATTATGAATTATTTAAGCCCAACTCCAGCCAATTTGTTTGAATAGAGTGGAGAAAATTTATAGTCGCTTTTGGTTTCATTGAGTAGTTTTCTCTGTCAGATTGTATATGATGTCTGTGCATACTGTGTATATCGCTAATTTCCTAACAGACATATCAGCCTGGATGTCACACTACTTCCTCAAACTTAATCTATTCAAAACCAAGCTCATGATTTTTCCTCCCCATAAGTCACTTCTGACAGGTTTTCCTGACACCAAGAGATAAAAAGGTGACAGGGAGGACCTATGCACTGGAAGCTGAAAATCACTGTAGTGAGCACTGTTACTTCAGTGATCTCCACTTGCTTCTGGGTCCCATGTTAAGCAGTTGCCCTACTGCTTTATGACCACAGGAGGTCAGCTGCTTGGCAGGGAGAAGATTCAGAGAATGCTTTACATTTTCACAATTAATGCAAATAATTCTCTGATTGGACAAGGTTTTACAACAGAAGTGGACTGATGAAAAAACATAAACCACATGGCAGAGGACTCATGACAAATTGGAAGCTCTGCAATCCCACCTGCAATCACACTACTGAGTTCTGTGCCATTCTAACTCACTGCTGCTTTAACACTGCTGCCTGGCCTTGTGTTAAAGAGGTTGTAAACCCTCAAGGTTTTTCACCCTAATGCAGGGGTGTCAAACGCAATTTCATCGCGGGCCGCATCAGCATTATGATTGTCCTCAAAAGGGCCGGTTGTATCTGTAAGATTAGATGTCCAGCACATCCCCTCCCCTTACATTAGATGTCAAGAGCCACCCCACCATCAGAAGTTGAGTCCCCTACTCTCCCTAACATCACAGTGCACCCCCTTTCCTTTTGCTGCTGCTAGGAAGAAGCTGGATGCATTGCTTGAGAGCAGAAAGTTGGGGTCTGGAGGAGGACCAGAGGAGGGCTGGAGCTCTCCTGTAGCTGCAGGAGAGGTGCGAGGGCCACATGAAATGGCCTGGAGGCCTTGCGTTTGACACCTGTGCCCTAATGCATTCTATGCAATAAGGTGAAAAACCTCCTGTGATGCAGCAGCCCCTCAGAGCCCCCCTTTTACTTACCTGAACCCGGTCTTTCCAACAACGGGGACAAGCACACCAGCTCCAGCCGGTGTCTTGGGTTCTAAATTGGATAGATTGATAGAAGCACAGCCATTGGCTCCCACTGCTGTCAATCAAATCCAATGCCACGGGAGCTGGGGGGTAGGGCCGAGTTGTGCTGTCTGTGTCAATAGATGCAGCAGCCGGACACGGGAACGCGCCCACACGAGTGCCCCGAGTGAGAGTGACTCTCCAACAGGGCAATCGAGAGGTGGAGCCAGGAGCGCCGATGAGAGACCCCAGAAGAGGGGGATCAGGGCCACTCTGTGCAAAACCAACTGCACAGAGGATGTAAGTATGAGACATGTTTGTTTTTTTGTTGTTTTTTTTAAAACAAACTCTTATGCCCCGTACACACGGTCGGATTTTCCGATGGAAAATGTCCGATCGGAGCGTGTTGTCGGAAATTCCGACCGTGTGTGGGCTCCATCGGACATTTTCCATCGGATTTTCCGACACACAAAGTTGGAGAGCAGGAGATAAAATTTTCCGACAACAAAATCCGTTGTCGGAAATTCCGATCGTGTGTACACAAATCCGACGGACAAAGTGCCACGCATGCTCAGAATAAATAAAGAGATGAAAGCTATTGGCCACTGCCCCGTTTATAGTCCCGACGTACGTGTTTTACGTCACCGCGTTTAGAACGATCGGATTTTCCGACAACTTTGTGTGACCGTGTGTATGCAAGACAAGTTTGAGCCAACATCCGTCGGAAAAAATCCTAGGATTTTGTTGTCGGAATGTCCGAACAAAGTCCGACCGTGTGTACGGGGCATAAGATATCCTTTAAAGAAGAATTCCAGGTATGGATATTTTTACATAGTTACATTGATCCAGTTTGAACCAATGAGCAAGTGAAATACCAATTGTCCAGTAAAATGGTGCTTTGCAATTATTGGATTTCAGGAAGACTATGGGGAATGATCTGTACTCCAGTACTGCAGTTCATTATAGCTGAACTGCCAAATGGTCTGTAATTTGATTCATCCACATTTGTAAATCATACACCTCTGGCAGACAGCACACTCAGGAGGGTGACACCACTTTCTCTGTTACAGTTATGGAATACAAGGGTGTCTCCTCCCATCCGCCAGTCTCCTGAATAGACAGTAAAGAAGCAGAAACATATTGATAAATCATCAAGACTGCTCACTCATCCTGCCTGGATGTTACCTGTCAACACGCTTGCATGCAGCTGAGCCAGATTAGCTCCTAGTGCTGTCCCTCCCTCTGCTGTTGTGCAAGGGATAACAGGAGGGGGATATGAATGCAGATTCAGATACCTCAGAATCAGTGGAGATGCATCCATGAGGGCGCACGGGTGCTGCCCCCTCTTTCCAGCTACCCCTCTATCACCAATAGATAGATTCATGTATGAATCTATCCATGGCCTCTGCTGCCACCCCCTATTCAGGTGCCTGGCCCCTTTTCGGGCGCCAGACGCCTGAATTACAACGGTGGGGTATTTTTTGAAGCACCTGATTAGAGCCGGAGGCTCTAATAGGCGTCAAAAAAGGTAAACAACGAGCGCCATGCTTGGCGCTCACAGTTCACTCAGCTGTGTTAGGAAAGCGAATGAATATTCAATTTCCTAACACTGAACCGTCTCTCAGCCAATCAGGTGCTCGGGTCTGTTACCGGTCACCTGACTGGCTGAAATGACAGGCGCTGTGATTGGATGCCTATTAGGTGTCCAATCACAGGAGAGGATGGGAGAAGACATCGAGGACATGGAGGAAACCGCTCGCCGCCGTTACACGCTGCACACTGAGACAGGGTAAGTGCCAGGCATACAGCGGGCGGGCGGGGGGGGGGGGGCACAGTGTGAGCATTTGATGGCACAGTGGCAGCATTTGATGGCACAGTAAGAGCATTTGATGGCACAGTGAGAGCATTTGATGGCACAGTGGCAGCATTTCATGGCACAGTGAGAGCATTTGATGGCACAGTGAGAGCATTTGATGGCACAGTGAGAGCATTTGATGGCACAGTAAGAGCATTTGATGGCACAGTGAGAGCATTTGATGGCACAGTGGGAGCATTTGATGGCACAGTGAGAGCATTTGATGGCACAGTGGCAGCATTTGATGGCACAGTGAGAGCATTTGATGGCACAGTGGCAGCATTTGATGGCACAGTGAGAGCATTTGATGGCACAGTGAGAGCATTTGATGGCACAGTAAGAGCTTTTGATGGCACAGTGGCAGCATTTGATGGCACAGTGAGAGCATTTGATGGCACAGTAAGAGCTTTTGATGGCACAGTGGCAGCATTTGATGGCACAGTGAGAGCATTTGATGGCACAGTAAGAGCTTTTGATGGCACAGTGAGAGCATTTGATGGCACAGTAAGGGCATTTGATGGCACAGTGAGAGCATTTGATGGCACAGTAAGAGCATTTGATGGCACAGTGAGAGCATTTGATGGCACAGTGGGAGCATTTGATGGCACAGTGGGAGCATTTGATGGCACAGTGGCAGCGCTTGATGGGCACAGTGGCTGCGTTTGATGGGCACAGTGGCAGCGCTTGATGGGCACAGTTGCGGCAATTGATGGGCAAAGTGGCTGCGTTTGATGGCACAGTAGCTGCGTTTGATAGACACAGTGGTGGCAATTGATGGGCACAGTGAGGCTGCAATTGATGGGGTTTTTTTTTCAGTTTGTTTGCGCCCCCCAAAAAATTTTGTGCACCAGCCGCCACTGCTCAGAAAGCATATTTTATGTAAAATATATTTAATTATTTTTAAAGGAATACACAACAGCATTCCATTGTGTTTTTCTAATGCCTAGGTTTCAGCTTTAAACAGGTGCTGCTTTTAAAGGCACAAAGGCAGACCTGTAGTGACCCCGGACCATCAAGATATATATGAACACACTATTTTCTGTGATCTGAATTGATCTCCTAGCTCCTGCATGCCACCTTTGGGTTCCAGAAATACAGTGTAAGCATCCAGTAAAGCACCGTGATCCATCTGAACCTATGATGAATGATCATATTTCAAAACATGGCCATTTCTAGAATTCCTGCATTCCTGCATTACCCACAGGCGCAAGCAATAATTTTGTGTTCCCTAGAAATATTTTTGTTAGTACCTAAAAATGAAATTTTTGACCCTATTTACTGGAATTCTCCACACAATGGCTGCTTCTGTCTTCCACAAAGTGCCTGATTTCCTGAACTGGATTTAGTGTATGTCAAAGTTTAAAGGTGAGTTAATTTGCTGCATTTTAAAACACAATCCTATATGATGCTTCCTATGCTTGTATTTCCATGGTTCTTCAAACCTCTGGTCAGTTCAAATACAAAGAAGAGGGAGACTCTTTTAATGGCTATTCAGCAGGAAGGGACTGTGCTAACAAAGAAGGAGGGAATACTGCCATTAACGTGCTCTTGGTCCCAAAGGTGCAGGTAATGGATTTCACTGCCTGGCTCTCTCCTTGAAAAGCAGGGGGAGGGAAGAGTTCTGTAGAGATGCATTAAAGCACTAATCCATTACTGGAACACATTAAGGGGAGCCCAAAGATGAGAAGAAACTCAGCCTGTCAGCAAATTTTATTTCCCCTGCAAGATGTGCTTTATCTTGAGCGCGGCTGTGATGCTCGGCATCTCTCCAAGTAACTAGGGCACAGCATTCTGTGAATAAACATTCTGATACTAATTTAAAAAAAATACAAGGAAAATCAGAGGAATAGAACGTAGGCATGACGCTACTGATTATTTATTGTCTAGATGTTTTGAATGATATACCCTAAACAATCATACTGTTCAATGGACCAACATGATAAAACACATTTTCTCTGCATTGTCATGGGATTCCACTACCAAAGGAAGAGCCACTGAACTACTAAGCATTTTCATTGCTTTGGAGAACACCAAATGAATATTTTACATGTTCAAATTATAGTATTCATTTTAAGAGATCCCAGCACAACATCGTAGAACACTGATAAACATAACAGAAAACATTTTAAATCAACCCATAAAACATTAGGGCTCATTCACACTTTGCCTATTGAGCTGTGTTAATTTGCATAGATTAACGCAGGCTCTACATAACGGTACATAGAAAATAACTGTGTCCTTTGTGCACCGTTCCCACCATACATCTGCAGTAGTGTGCATAGTGTAGTAATGCAGCATGTCTAGAATAATGAGGCAATGCGCTGTGGTGCAGAGAGTTGAATGAAATGTTGTTTTATGACATTTTATTAAAGGTAAAAGAAAAAAAGGTAAACAGCGCATTACACCACCCTTACATAACCTACACTAAACCAAAGTGATTTTATGCCAACATTATATGCCACTGTAGCTACAGTACTTTTCGCTGCCTTTTCACTTTATTTGACATTACATGTCTATTTAATTCAAACTGGTGAGATAGAGTTGCCAAAATTTTATTAAAAAAATGTTGAACAGAAACAGAAACACATTTTTTTTCCTATCTTTACAAGGAGGCCCCATAAGTAAATTAAGTTAAATAATGACAGTGAGGGTGATTTACTAAAGGAGATGAGTATCTTCATTTAACAATGTGTGAATATTCACTTCAATTATCAAGTCAAAAGAAAAGCAAGCTCACATGCAGATGCTCACATGATTAGATAATTAAAGTAAATATTCCACAATTTTTTAATTCTATGCATTAAGATAAAAAGCATTCTGTGTGCAGCAGCCTCCCTAGCAGCCCCTAATACTTACCTGAACTCCATCTCTGTCCAGCGATGTCCATGAATCCCTCGGCTGTTCGAGACTCTCCCTCCTGATTGGCTGAGACACAGCAGCGGTGCCATTGGCTCCCGCGGCTGTCAAGCAAAGTCAGTTAGCCAATCAGAAGAGAGGGGGGGCATGGCTGAATGAACGCTCGGAGCTGCAAGCTCGGTGCCCCCATAGAAAGCTGCTTGCTGTGGGGGCACTCAATAGGAGGGAGGGGCCAGGAGTAGCGAAGAGGGACATGAGAAGAGGAGGATCCAGGCTGCTCTGTGCAAAACCAACTGCACAGAACAGGTAAATATAACATGTTTTTATTTTTTGAAAAGAAAAAACGAGACTTTACAATCACTTTAATTGCTTGCTGACCAGCCGCCGCAGTTTTACTGCGCCAGAATGGCACGGCTGGGTGAAACGATGTTACCTTAGGTCGCTTCACCTTTTGGCCACTAGGGGCACCTGTGCCCGCAGCATGTGCCCAGAGCCGATGCGAGTTCCCGGCAGGCGCGATGACCGCCACACACACAAATCCCGGTTCTTTCAGGGGAGAGGAGACAGATCGTGTGTTCATACTAAGTATGAGCAACAATCTCTCTCTTCCCTTAGTCAGTCCCACCCCCCCCACAGTTAGAACACACCTAGGGAGCACAGTTAACCCCTTGATTGCCCCCCCAGTGTTAACCCCTGCCCTGCCAGTGACATTTATACAGTAATCACTGCATTTTTATAGCACTGATGGCTGTATGATTGTCAATGGTCCCAAAAACGTGTAAAAGGTGTCCAATTTGTCCGCCGCCATTACTAGAAAAAAATAATAATAAAAATGCCATATATCTATCATCTCTTTTGTAGATGCTATAACTTTTGCGCAAACCAATCAATATACGCTTATTGCGATTTTTATTACCAAAAATATGTAGAAGAATACATATTGGCCTAAACTGAGGAAAAAATGTGTTTTTTTTTTTAAAGAAACGTGGTATATTTATTATATCAAAAAGTAAAAGATATGAGGGGTTATTTATGAAAGGCAAATCCACTTTGCATTACAAGTGCACTGAAAGTGCACTTGGAAGTGCAGTCGCTGTAGATCTTAGGGAGACATGAAAGCAAAATTAAAAACAGCATTTTAGCTTGCACATGATTGGATGATGAAATCAGCAAAGTTTCCCCTCATTTCAGATCTTCCCCTAAGATCTATAGCGACTGCACTTCCAAGTTCAGTTGTAGTGAATAGTGGATTTGCCTTTCCTAAATAAACCCATTGGGGGTTATTTAGGAAAGGCAAATCCACTTTGCACTACAAGTGCACTGCAAGTGCACTTGAAAGTGCACTGAAAGTGCACATGGAAGTAAAGTCGCTGTAGATCTGAGGGGGACATGTAAGGAAAATAAAAAACCTAATTTTAGCTTGCACATGATTGGATGATAAAATCAGCAGAGCTTCAACTCACTTCAGATCTACCCCTTAGATTTAGAGCGACTGCACTTCCAAGTGCACTTGCAGTGCACTTGTAGTGCAAAGTGAATTTGCCTTTCGTAAATAACCCCCATTGTGTTTTTTTCAAATTGTCACTCTTCTTTTGTTTATAGCGCAAAAAATAAAAACCACAGAGGTGATCAAATACCACCAAAAGAAAGGTATATTCGTGGGGAAAAAAGGACGTCAATTTTGTTTGGGTACAGCGTCGTGCGACCACGCAATTGTCAGCGAAAGGGACACAGTGCCGTATCACAAAAAATGGCATGGTCATTGACCAGCCAAATCTTCCGGAGCTGAAGTGGTTAAGATTCTCAACTAGTAAATAAGCCTGACTACCAGACAAAACAGTGGGGGTTATTTATGAAAGGCAAACTCCACTTTGCACTACAAGTGCACTTGGAAGCACAGTCGCTGTAGATCTGAGGGGCAGATCTAAAATGAGGGGAAGCTCTGCTGATTTTATCATCCAATCATGTGCGAGCTAAAATGCTGTTTTTTATTTTCCTTGCATGTTCCCCTCAGATCTACAGTGACCGCACTTCCAAGTGCACTTGTAGTGCAAAGTGGATTTGCCTTTCGTAAATAACCCCCAGTGAGTGTAGTTAAAAAAAAATCACAGTATAAAGTTTAGCTATAAAAAAAAAATGTGATAGCACATGGATGAAATGTGAAAATGTGAATATTTTGCATGTGCTTTTTGCATCAAGATAAGGAAAGCTCTATATTTGTGTAAAAAGTATGATAATAAACCTTCTGCCTTTCCAACTCCTTTAACTCAAAAAAATGTGGAATATTTACTTTAATTAACCAATCATGTGAACATCTGCATATGAGCTTGCATTTCTTTTGACTGGATCATTGAAGTGAATATTCACACATTGTTGAATGAAGATTCTCATCTCCTTTAGTAAATCACCATCACTGCCATTATTTAACTTATGGGGCCTCCTTGTAAAGATAGGAAAAATTATTTGTTTCTGCTCAACATTTTTTAATATATAATTCTGGCAACTCTATCTCACCAGTTTGAATTAAATAGACATGTAAAGTAAAATTAAAGTGCAGAGCGCCCTGTCTAATAAATTATCTTTAGATTTGTTATGTTATAGGCCATCTAAATGAGAAGATTTAATAGACAAATGATGACACACACCTAGTACAACCATAAAGTATTGAGGGCTAAAAACGCACTCTTGCTCATTATGGTTACCGCACTGAATATTAACGATCGTTACACATGTTAGTGTGCTGCAGTGCCATTTATTCTAAATGACCTAAACTCATTCATTCTTCCCCTAACATGTCCAACCTTATATTTCAACCACAGCGTGCAGTAACACACTACCATGTGTTATAGTGCACTGTGGCACAAAAGAAATTGTGCGTATCTGATGTTTTGGTTCTTTTTCGATGCACTGGCAACCCATTAATTTGAATGTGTTGTCTTAACGCATTAATGATTAAATAAAAATGCAATGCACCAGACAGAGCAAAACAGTCACTGTTTCATGCCAGTCTTTTCATTTACTTTGTTAAATGGGAAGTGCTGGAAGTGGATACGGCAGCTGTCCCCCGCTGGCTCTAAGCCCAAGAACTGAGCGATCACGTCATCCACTCTGAGCACAGAGCGGCGACTGTCAAGTCACCGCTCTGTGCTCTGCCCTCCAACACTCACTGGAGTGCCGTGCTGTAGAGGCGGCAGGGGCAACTGGCTCAGGCTCTCGGCAGTGTGCAGGGAGACTTAGCCAGTAGCTGGTTAGGCATCTAGGTGGATCCCAACATTTTTGTATATATAGTACTGTGCAAAAGTTTTAGACAGGTGTGAGGAAATGCTGTAATGTAAGAATGTTTTCAAAAATATATATTTGAATTGTTTATTCTTATCAATTTACAAAATGCAAAGTGAGCAAACAGAGGACAAATCTAAATGAAATCAGTATTTGGTGTGACTACCCTTTGGCTTTAAACCAGCATCATTTCCTACACTTGCACACTTTGTACACTTTCACAAAGTCAGGATTTTTGTAGGATTAGAGTCAGGTGTATGATTAACTAATTATACCAAGCAGGTGCTAATGATCATCAATTGCATATGTAGGTTAAAATGCCGTCATTAACTGAAACAGAAACAGTAGGAAGCTTAAAACTGGGTGAGGAACAGCCAAACTCTTCTACTAATGTGAGGTTGTGGAAGACATTTACATGTCACAAGTCATGTACCATGGCAAGACCGAGCACAGCAACAAGACACAAGGTAGTTATACTGCATCAGCAATGTCTCTCCCAGGCAAAGATTTTAAAGCAGACTGGGATGTTCAAGCTCTTTTGAAGAAACACAAAGAAATGCAATGTCGAGGACCAAAGTAGTTGGTCAAGGAAATTTAATGTAGCAGATAAAATACACATCAGGCTGACTTCCCTTTGACATCTGAAGATGTCCAGCAGTGCTATTAATGCTATCAGAAACCAGTGGGATCTAGATACACCCATCTACTGTCCAGAAAAGTTTGTCCAGAAGTGGCCTTCAGGGAAGAATTGCAGCCAAAAAGCCACACCTCTGAAGGGAAACAAGGCTAAGCAACTCAACTATGCACACAAACATAGGAACTGGTGCGTAGAAAAATGGCAGCAGAGGGCCATAGCAGTAGTCAGTTTGTTTGCAGAAGGGCTGGAGAGCGGTACAAAGATGAGTGTCTGCAGGCAACAGGGAAGCATAGTGGAGGTTCCTTGCAAGTTTGGGGCTGCATTTCTGCAAATGGAGTTGGAGATTTTGTCAGGATCAGTGGTGTTCTTAATGCTGAGAAATACAGGCAGCTGCTTATCCATCATGCCATACCATCAGAGAGGCATGTGATTGGCCCCAAATGTATTCTGCAGCAGGACAACGACTCCAAACATACAGCCAATGTCATTAAGAACTATCTTTAGCATAAGGAAGAACAAGGAGGCTTAAAATGATGGTTTGGCGCCCACAGAGCCTTGATCTCAACATTATCGAGTCTGTCTGGGATTCCATGGTTAGTTCTCCAAGATGTTTGGAACAACCTATCTGCCGAGTTCCTTCAAAAACTGTCTACAAGTGTACTTAGAAGAATTAAAGCTGTTTTAAAGTCAAAGGATAATCAGACCAAATATTGATTTGATTTGGATCTCTCTTGTGTTCATTTACTTTCTATTTTGTTAATTGATAAAGAAAAATATTAACACTTCTATTTCTGAAAGCGTTCTTAATTTACAGAATTTTTTTACACCTGCTTAAAACTTTTGCACAAGTAGTGTATGTCTAAAAATGCCCACTGCAGCAGCCTGTGCTCTGCTCCAGCAAAATGCAGAGGAGCATATGCTAGGGTTGCAACTGGGATCCAACACAGAAAAAATGGCAGGCCACTGATACCCACATTTGAGTGCAGTCTGGACTGCCATTAATCTTTTTCTCATGATCACCCTAGCACATGCAGTAAGCGGTTTCATCCTAAAGTTGGCCATAGATGAGTGAAATTTTGTACAAACATACTTAGGAAAAGAAGGTTCTAAGAAAGTGTGTTCATCAATCATTAGTGGATCTAATCAATGTTTGTTTTCAACCACAGTGTTAAGAAAATTGAAGGAATTTTTTTCTCAAACAAACAAATTTCTAACAGTGTATGTGGTTTTTGTTCAGTAAAGTCTATTTATTCCAAAATCAAATGTTAAAAGCAAAAAAATATCTTTGGAGTGACAAACAAATGTTTGGGGAATGTTATGGGAATTTTCGTATCAATTTTCGTTCTAAATTCTATCCATCTATGGCCAGCCTAATTTGTCTGAAAGGCAAAGTAATTCTGTGCTTTCTTTTCTTTTTTTTCAATTATGTTTGATGTGATTGTAGCCGTATTAGTGCAATTGTGACAGAGACAATTGAGTACTGTCCGTGATACCTTTTTTTTTTTTGCACTAACATACTATTTTTCAGGGCAAGCTTTCGGGGTATGTCCCCTTCTTCAAGGTCCAAGCAGTACTGGACTCATTAAAAAAAGTATCATGGACAGTACTCAATTTTCCTTTTCAATTATGCTAATAGTTTGGCAACTTTGCTTTGTCTGTCTGTACATTTAAAATGAATAACAAATCTTGGACATGTGAACACATGTTTACAACTTTGAAAGCTTGCTTATTGAATGTTCATATGTAGGGGACTTACTGTAGTACTGACATCTCCAATTATTTGTTTGTAAAATAAGAGAGAAAGGGGGAAAGGAAGCCAAAAAATTCAAACACTAAAAATGCACTAAGAAAATTTCTAAAATAGAAAGGTTAGCTTGAAAGAGGCACCCCCCCCCCCCCCCCCCCCCAGAAAACCCACTGCCAAAATATTGGGAATGATAGCATTTCCTGTGTAAAACAGAATCTATTTACACAGAATCACTACCATTACAAAGTAAATTTATTTTGTCTATATATATATATATATCCATTTCTAATTAGCAGCTGGAGTTCTAGCCCCCCTTTTCCTGTTTAACAGGCCTGATGACCTATGTTGCTGCAAAAAAATACTATTAGTTCAATTTTCACAAATGAATGATCCCAGGAAGTAACTCATCCCCTCCTTTGTTGTTTAATCAAAGAGAGAGAAACAGAGAAAAGAAGAGAGAAAGACATTTTGATAGTAAACAGCTTCTGTTGTTCAATCTCTTTAGAATCATTATAATGCTTGTTTCAAAAATAAAGGCAGATATGAAACATAAACATAAAAATTGATTAAGTTGACCACACCATTATAGTCTCTCCTAAAGTACAATGGGCAGTGCTATTCAAACTGGGAATGTACCACCAACCAATTAAGATGCACTGAGGTTGATTTACTAAAGGCATATCCACTTTGCACTACAAGTGCACTGCAAGTGCACATGGAAGTACAGTCGCTGTAGATCTGAGGGGGACATGCAATGAAAGTAAAAAACAGCATTTTTGCTTGCACGTGATTGGATGAGAGAAATCAGCAGAGCTTCCCCTCATTTCAGATCTTCCCCTCAGATCTACAGCGATTGCATTTCCAAGTGCACTTGCAGTGCACTTGTAGTGCAAAGTGGATTTGCCTTCAATAAATAAACCCCAGTGTGTCATTAAAATTACAGATTCAGGAATTCATATCCACTTTACTATTCCACAATAATAAGTAAAATCTTCCCTTGCAGGAGTATATAAACAGTAATTCAAACACTTGGCCTCCCAGCTAGCAGTCTCTTTCTCAGACACTATGGGGTTGATTTACTAAAGGCAAATCCACTTTGCACTACAAGTGCACTTGGAAGTGCAGTCGCTGTAGATCTGAGGGGGATATGCAAGGAAAATCAAAAAACAGCATTTTAGCTTTACCAAAGGCAAATCCACTCTGCACTACAAGTGCACTGAAGTGCAGTCACTGTAGATCTGAGGGGGAAGATCTGAAATGAGGGGAAGCTCTGCAGCTCTGTACAAGCAGAAATGCTGTTTTTTTATTTTCCTTGCATGTCCCCCTCAGATCTACAGCAACTGCACTTCCAAGTGCACTTGCAGTGCACTTGGAAGTGCACAGTGGATTTGCTTTTAGTAAATAATCCCCAAAGACCTGAATAACTAAAATGTGAAGTGCAATGAAGTGAATTGAAGAGTGGTGTGTTTAAATTGTAGGTGTACTTATAGCATAATGTTAGGGGTTTAAACAGTAAGGCCTCATACACACGGACGTTTTAAAAACGCACTGTAAAGCTAGTACCGACGCTAGGAAAAAACGGCGTTAATGCGATTTTATCCGCGTTTGCATTGGCGTCAATGTGCGTTTAGCTGCGCTAGCTTTCAGCCGCGTTTCTCTGCCTCTATTCAAAATCAATGGTTCCCTATGGGAGCCCATTGATTTGAATAGAAGTCGCACCAGAAGTCGGATCAAGATGATCCGACTTGCGGTGCGACTTGTGTGCTGAGAATCTTAAAGGGGAAACCCGCCAAAATGTAAAGAATTTTGCGTGAGGTTCCCCCCAAGACGATACCAGACCCTTTGGTCTGGTATGGATATTAATGGGAACCCCCACGCCAAAAAATGGCATGGGGGACCCCCCAAGATCCATACCAGACACTTATCCGAGCACGTAGCCCAGCAGGTCAGCAAAGGGGGGGGATGAGCGAGCGCCCCCCTCCTGAAACATACCAGGCCACATGCCCTCAACACCTACCTACCCCATACTCCTTCACCTTAAAAAAAGTGTCAAAAATAAACACACTACACAGGTTTTTAACATATTTTATTAAGGCAGCTCCGGCTCTTCTCCCTCTTCTGGCAACAACGTCTCCCTCTCCGGTTCTTCTGCCCTCTTTGGTTCTTCTCCTCTCTGTGCTGTCTTCTCTCTTTGCTGTCTTCTAGCTCTTTTGCTGGGTCTTCTCCCACTGCTCTTCTTCCGATTGTAGTGATATAGTGATATCCGGGTCACAGCACCAATGTAGTGATATAATATATATAGTGGGTAATTAATTAATAGTTATTATAATGATGATGTAAGTACTCTTCCGCAGCAACCCAATTCTTCCAGAGAGATGCACTTTATTGACTTCCAACACAGAACAAGGTCCAAAGTCCACAGATGACAAAAAATCTGACAGAGGAAATATAATTTAGAGTTCCATGTTCCTAGATCTGCGCCTTCATAGTCATACACAGACAAGACTATACCAAACTATAGACTGAACACCATGTTATATTCACTAGACACTGAATGGCTGAGCAATTTGATTGACAGACAACAACCCCCAGCCGTGAACAGCTGCAGTCATAAACCGCCCCAATTTGCACTCCCGCATATCAACATCAACAAGTCCCCTTAGATATGTGTAATTAGATTAGATTAACATATACCACCTGAACACCCTTTTGAAATGTTCAATTAGGTTAACAGGCCATACCTCACACACCTAGGTAGACTTGCATAAAATTAACACATCAAAGGGTCTTCAGCTGTTCCCTTGCTATGTTAAAATTCAGTTGGCTCGGACAAATCAACCATCGTCAATCATCGTCATTGTACTGTATGTGTACATACATATAATAATATAATGTCCCACATAAATCGGTGAACATATTACAATACCGATGTTGACTCAACACGATCTCCCGATGTAATACTGGGTCTGCTGTGTGCAATGACTTATATTGGCATGAGGCGTGACCATCCGATGATGTAATTTGGAGACCACGCCCCTTGTGACATCATCACCCCATCATGCCCGGGCGGTGAGGTCACAAGGGGTGTGGCCTCCAAATTGCATCAATGTTGGTATGATGTTCTTTTTATGAAATGCTGTATTAGTTTTATGCCAGATGTACTGGGACGCATACCTTCCAAAAAGTAAATTTTTTGTCTCCTCGGCCCACAGAATATTTTCCTAAAATTCTTGGGGATAATCAAGATGTTTTTTGGTAAATGTGAGGTGAGCTGTTGTGTTCTTTTTGGTCAGCAGTGGCTTTGGTCTTGGAACTCTCCCATGGATGCCATTTTTGCCCATTCTCTTTCTTATTGAATCATGAATAGGGATGAGCCCGTGTTCGCCCGGTCGCCGAATTTAGAACATTATGGGAGGTTCGCGGGAAATTTGAGTGCCCGCGGAACGCCCAATAATGAACGGCGAGATCGTCAATGCACTGCGAGATCGCAGTGCATTGATGGCTGCTGATTGGCCAAAGCATGCACCTGACCTGCATGCTTTGGCCAATCACAGCGCACTCTGCTGTGAGAGCCATGATTGGCCAAATGCAGGGTGCCCTTGGCCAATCATGGCTCAGTGGCTAAGTCCACGCCCCACACTATGTCCATTACCCGGCCCTTTGGGTCTCTTATGGATATTAAGGGAACTCTGTGTCAAAATTTTAAAAAAATGCTGTGGGGGCCCCCCCTAAAATCTATACCAGGCCCTTCAGGTCTGGTATGAATTTTTATGGGAACCCAGTGCCAAAATTTTTCAAAAAATGGCGTGCGGGCCCCCCCAAAATCCATAACAGGCCCTTCAAGTCTGGTATGGATTTTAAGGGGAACCCGGTGCCAAAATTAAAAAAATGGCGTGGGGGTCCCCCCAAAATCCATACCAGACCCTTATCTGAGCACGCAACCTGGCAGGCTGCAGTAAAAGGGGGGGACGAGAGAGAGCAGAGCCCCCCTCCTGAACCATACCAGGCCACATGCCCTTAACATGGGGAGGGTGTTTTGGGGCCCCCCCCAAAACACCTTGTCCCCATGCTGATGGGGACAAGGGCCTCTTCCCCACAACCCCTGCCCGGTGGTTGTGGGGGTCCATCAAGATGGGGACAAGGTGTTTTGGGGGGGACCCCAAAACACCCTCACTATGTTGAGGGCATGTGGCCTGGTGCGGTTCAGGAGGGAGGCGCTCTATCGCCCCCTCCTTTTCCTGCGGCCTACCAGGTTGCGTTCTCGGATAAGGGTCTGGTATGGATTTTGGGGGGGACCAGTGGTTCACTGGAGTTCCAAAGCATTAGAAATGGCTTTGAAACCCTTTCTAGACCGATACATGTTTGTTTCCAATCTGTTCTTGAATTTGTTTAGATTGTAGCATGATGTGTGGCTTTTTGTGATCTGTTAGCATGCTTGACTTTGTCAGACAGCTTCTATTTATGTGATTTCTTGATTCAACAGGTCTGGCAGTAATTAGGCCTGGGTGTGGCAAGTGAAATTTAACTCAGGTTTCCAAAAAATTAAAATTTATTTTATTTTCTGAATCAGTTAAGTGTGAGAAAAATGCAAAAAAATAAAAAAATCAGGAAGGGGCAAATACTTTTTCGCAGCACTGTATATGTATATAAATAAATATATATAGGGATGAGCTTTCTGTTCGGGTTGAACATGAGTTCAACTCAAACATTGGCTGTTCCCCCGTTCGTCGAAAACCGAACATTATGGGCCGTTCGTGCCAAATTCAAGCGGCGCATAACGGCCCATAATGCACTGCGGGAGCGCAGTGCATTTTTTGTATGATGATTGGCCAGAGCATGCACAATGTCCTGAGTGCAGAGTGGCTTTGGCCAATCATGGCTCAGAGGGACTAAGTCCATGCCCCACACTATGTAAGGCTGCCTGCATGTCGGCCCCGTGCAGTGTGTCATTGCCGGCGTGGAAGGAGAGAGAGAGTGTCATTTAGATTGAACAGGCAGGCAGGTGATTCAGTTAGCTGCAGTGTATTTAATATATATATATATATATATATATATATACACCAGTTCCTGGTGTACTGTTTCTAATATACTTCAGGCAGTATACACAGTATACAGTGCTGTGCACCCATAGTGCAGTTGCTCATACATTTCTGGTGGTCAATACAGTACACCCATAGTTGTTATTAAACTTCTGTTGGTGTACACAGTACTGTGCACCCCTAGTGCAGTTGCTACTACTTTCCTGGTGGTGTACACACAACATACAGTGTACCCATAGTTGTTATTATACTTCTGTTGGTGTACACAGTACCATGCACCCATAGTGCAGTTGCTACTACTTTCCTGGTGGTGTACACAATACATACAGTGCACCCATAGTTGTTATTACACTTCTGTTGGTATACACAGTGCCGTGCACCCCTAGTGCAGTTGCTAGTACTTTTCTGGTGGTGTACATAATACATACAGCGTACCTATAGTTGTTATTATACTTCTGTTGGTGTACACAGCACCATGCACCTATAGTGCGGTTGCTACTACTTTCCTGATGGTGTACACAATACATACAGTGCACCCATAGTTGTTATTAAACTTCTGTTGGTGTACACAGTACCATGCAACCCTAGTGCAGTTGCTACTACTTTCCTGGTGGTATACACAATACATACAGTGCACCCATAGTTGTTATTACACTTCTGTTGGTGTACACAGTACCGTGCACCCCTAGTGCAGTTGCTACTACTTTCCTGGTGGTGTACACAATACATACAGTGCACCCATAGTTGTTATTAAACTTTTGTTGGTGTACACAGTACCGTGCACCCCTAGTGCAGTTGCTGCTACTTTCCTGTTGGTGTACACAATACATACAGTGCACCCATAGTTGTTATTAAACTTCTGTTGGTGTACACAGTACCGTGCACCCCTAGTGCAGTTGCTTCTACTTTTCTGGTGGTGTACACAGTATACAATACATACAGTGCGCCCATAGTTGTTATTACACTTCTGTTGGTGTACACAGTACCGTACACCCCTAGTGCAGTTGCTACTACTTTCCTGGTGGTGTACACAGTACACAATACAGTGTAGTGTTTTTTTTGCTAAACAAAATTTACAGCATGTCCGGAAGGCCACCAAGGAGAGGCAGACGCTCACAGGCCACTAAAAGAGGGCAAGCAGGCTCTGTGTCTACAGTCAACAGTGCTGGTTGTGGACACGGTGCATCCTCAGCACGTTGTCCTTTTTTCCTGCAGCTGGCCGTGTTATTAAGCCACAACATGCAGAAGAGTTGGTGGAATGGATAACAAAGCCCTCCTCATCCTCTGTCACTCGGGCTCAAAGTAGTTTGCCTGTCAATGCAGCTGCCAAAGGGGCCTATTCCATCGGCTCCATGTCAACAGTCACTCCTTCTCTAGCCCCACCATCATGCACGGAGGAGTCCCCCGAACTATTCGACCACAGTGTCGGGTACATGCTGCAGGAGGATGCGCAGTGATTTGAAGGCTCCGATGATGGTACCCAGGTTGAGGAAGGGAGTAATGTCAGCCTAGAGAGAAGGGGTGCCCAAGAAGGTCAAGAAACTGGCAGTCATGTTCCCCCAGCTGCAGCATACTGCCAAGTTTGCTCCAGTGATGAGGAGGGAGGGGATGATGAGGTCACTGCCTCAACTTGGGTGCCTGATAGAAGAAAGGAGGAGGAGGAGGAGCAGAAGGCACATCTCCAACAAGGTAGGATGCCCTCTAGGGGGCAGCTTAAGGGCAGCCACCCTATTGCATCACACTGCAGAGCTAAGCAGGTGCGGGGCGCTGCTGACTCCCCACATATTTTGAAAAGTTCTTTGGTGTGGGCCTTTTTTGACACGTGTGCAGCAGATCGCGCCGTTGCTGTTTGCAACATATGTCTGAAGCGTATCAAGCGTGGCCAAAACAGCAGCCGCTTGGGCACCACATGCTTGACCAGACATATGACGACCTCCCATGCAGTCCATTGGCAACAGCACTTAAAAGACCCACATCAAAGAACAAGGCGGACCTCTCCTTGCACCTCCTCAGCTGGGATCTCCAACCCCACTATACCTCCAGTCCTCTCAGAAACCTGCACTGAGAGGAATGAAGGTGTAGAAATAGGTGTCCCAAGTAGAAAAATCAGCAATATTGGGACTTTAAATGAGGATAGTGGGGCCGTTCATACCCCTCCTCCATCCCGATTCAATATTAGAAACTAAAAAAGAGAGCAGATGTGGGACTTTAAGTGAGGCACACGGGAGCAGAAGTCAAACTGGAATAAAGTTTCAATTTTTTAATATAAAGTAATACATAAATTCATAAGTTTACATTTATAGGCACATAGCTTAATAAATATCATTTGTATTCAAACATAAAATACATTCCAACAAGGACTTCTATGTAAACATATGAGGATATGAATAAAAGATACATAACAATAAATATGTGGCACTCAGTGTCACTAGAAAAAAGTGGCAAAGACAAAATGCAATAACATTGGAACGTCCATACATAGCTCATAATAGTGTATAAATAACGGTAGTTGTAAGCTCTACGCCGTTTTGGGACCTTATAGCCACTCATCAGGAGCATAACCGTATTAATCACCTACGAATAGGGAAAATAGCAATATTTAGAGTAGTTTTAAGGACAAGTGGGCAAATGTAAAACATAAAATTCCACATTCTTCCACAAAGACCATGAACTTACAATTGTGTCCGTGCAAAGGCGGTGCAGCCCTGAATGCAAAGCCCACCCACAATGCCAGGGTCCGAAGCTGAGGGAGCGTGTCCAGGCAGCAGACCCGGCAACGAGAAACCCCCAGATTGGGTCAGAGTGTGACGGGGTGACCTCAGTGGGAGGAGAAAAAAAGACCTGAAAAGCAAAAACACAAAGTGAATAGGTAAGAATAGTGTGAAAAAATGAAAGAAGAGTATGAAGCAGTGAAAATGGGTTGGAATAAAAAAGAGTGAAAGAAAGAGAAGGGGAAAATGGAAAAGTAAAAAGAAAAAGTTTCGAGAAAGAGAGAATAGAATAGACCAAGATAGTCCAGAAAAAGACCAGGGAAAGGGGATAGTAGAACAAAAGAAGGAAATTGAGTGAAAGAAAAGGGGGCGAAAGAAGACCATAGCTGTGAGGAAAAAGACCTGAAAAACAAAAACACAAAGTGAATAGGTGAGAATAGTATGACAAAATGAAAAAAGAGTGTAAGGCAGTGAAAATGGGTTGGAATGAAAAAGGGGTGGTGAAAAAAAGAGAAACAGAGAAATGAAAAAGTAAAAAGAAGAAAGTTTCGAAAAAGAGAGAATAGAATATGAAAGAAGCGACCAAGATAGTCCAGAAAGAGACCAGGGAAGGGGGATGGTAGAACAAAAGAAGGAAGGTGAGTGAAAGAAAAGGGGGTGAAGAAAGACCATACCTGTGAAGGATAGGAGTAGGGGCATGGTTGCCAAAGGTGTGTGGCTGCTTGAGGGTGTACGAATAGAGCCTGAATTGGGAGACACCTCACTGGGAGAAGCCAGAGCGGGGAGTGCCGCCGCAGAGCACACCCCCAACGTCATGCAACCAGCAAACCAAAGGGGACCGAGAGGCGCCCCGCAAACCCGCCAGCCAGGCAACCGAGCTGGCCGACCGCGAGCGCCAAACCGACCCCACCAAGCGCTGGAGATGGAAAACACGCTGCCGCTATTCGACCACAGTGTCGGGTACATGCTGCAGGAGGATGCGCAGCGATTTGAAGGCTCCGATGATGGTACCCAGGTTGAGGAAGGGAGTAACGTCAGCCTAGAGAGAAGGGGTGCCCAAGAAGGTCAAGAAACTGGCAGTCATGTTCCCCCAGCTGCAGCATACTGCCAAGTTTGCTCCAGTGATGAGGAGGGAGGGGATGATGAGGTCACTGCCTCAACTTGGGTGCCTGATAGAAGAGAGGAGGAGGAGGAGGAGCAGAAGGCACATCTCCAACGAGGTAGGATGCCCTCTAGAGGGCAGCTTAAGGGCAGCCACCCTATTGCATCACACTGCAGAGCCAAGCAGGTGCGGGGCGCTGCTGACTCCCCACATATTTTGAAAAGTTCTTTGGTGTGGGCCTTTTTTAACACGTGTGCAGCAGATCGCACCATTGCTGTTTGCAACATATGTCTGAAGCGTATCAAGCGTGGCCAAAACAGCAGCCGCTTGGGCACCACATGCTTGACCAGACATATGACGACCTCCCATGCAGTCCATTGGCACTTAAAAGACCCACATCAAAGAACAAGACGGACCTCTCCTTGCTCCTCCTCAGCTGGGATCTCCAACCCCACTATACCTCCAGTCCTCTCAGAAACCTGCACTGAGAGGAATGAAGGTGTAGAAATAGGTGTCCCAAGTACTTGCAGCCAATCTGCTAGCGCAAGCTCCAGTTGCTAAACCGTCAAAAGAAATTTGGTCCCAGCCATCCACATGCTCAGCGTCTGAATGCTAGCTTGGCCAAATTGCTAGCACTGCAACTGCTGCCTTTTCAGCTGGTAGACTTTGCCCCCTTTCGTGAATTTGTGGAATGTGTGGTACCTCAGTGGCAAGTTCCCAAACTCCATTTCTTTTCACAGAAGGCCATTCCAGCTCTCTACCAGCATGTGGAAGGCAATGTCTTGGCCTCGTTGAACAGGGCGGTCAGCAGTAAGGTGCATATTACTGCTGACTCATGGTCCAGCAGGCATGGACAGGGATTTTACCTTTCTTTCATGGCGCACTGGGTAACTCTGCTAGCAGCTGGGAAGGATGCGGGACAGGGTTCAGTATTGTTGGAGCTTGTTCCGCCACCACGCCTCCAAATGCTAGTGGTGATTCTGCCACAGCTCTCTCCTCCACCCCTCCTCTTCTTCTTCCTCTATGGCCTCTTCCTCTGCAGATTTCTCCTCTGAACCAGCGGTGCTCCATAGGTGTTCAAGGGGCTACGCAAGCACTCAGGCAAAAAGATGCCATGCAATACTTGAGTTGGTCTGCTTAGGGGATAGGAGCCACACTGGGGCAGAGATTCTGGCAGTTCTGCAGGGACAGGCTCAGAGGTGGTTGTCGCCACGCCAGCTTCAGCCAGAAATGGTTGTATGCAACAATGGCACCAACCTCCTCTCCGCCCTCCAACAGGGACACTTGACCCATGTTCCCTGTTTGACTCACGTCCTGAATTTGGTGGTGCAGTGGTTCTTGAGCAGGTACCCGGGCTTACAGGAACTCCTGAGGCAGGCCAGGAAAGTCTGTGGTCATTTCCGCCGGTCATATAATGCCAGTGCTCGGCTGGCTGACTTTGAAAGAGAATGCAACCTGCCCAAGAACCGCCTCATTTGTGACATGCCCACCAGGTGGAACTCAACGTTGGCAATGCTGCAGTGGCTGCACACACAGCAGAGGGCCATCAATGAGTACCTGTGTGAGTATGGAACCAGGACAGGGTCAGGGGAGCTCGGCTTTTTTTCACCACGCCAGTGGCTACTGATCAAGGATGCATGCACTGTCCTGTCACCATTTGAGGAGGCCACGAGGATGGTGAGCAGTGACAGTGCATGCATCAGTGATACTGTCCCTTTTGTCTTCCTGTTGGAGCACATGCTTCGTGGAATAATGGACAGGGCACTTGAGGCAGAACAGCGGGAGTAAGAGGAGGACTTCCTTACCTCTCAAGGCCCCCTTTATCCAGATACTAGTACTCCTGCAGGCCCGCTGATCACACAGGAAGAAGAGGAGGAGGAGGATTGTGTCAGCATAGAGGTGGAGGATAACATTCAGCATTAGCAGCAGTCTTTAAGGGATCATTTGCAGTCCCCAGAAACCCATGGAGTTGTACATGGCTGGGAGGAGGTGGTGGAGGATCATGTGATCCTTAGTGACCCAGAGGACTCAGGATTGAATGCCTCTGCAAACCTACCATGCATGGCCTCCCTGATCCTGCAAAGCCTGTGAAAGGACCCTAGAATTTGTGGTATCAAGGAGAGGGATCATTCTGGCTGGCAACCCTTCTTGATCCACGTTACAAGGGTAAGGTTGCAGAACTTATCCAGCCTTTGCAGAGGAAGCAGAGGATGAAACATCTTCGGGAGGCCTTGCAGAAAGGTTTGTGCAATGCGTTTACAGAGCCTGGGAGGTTACAATTTCCTGGTGCTGGACAATGTGTTGCTGAGGCTTCATTCAGTCACAGAAAGAGCGGTGGAGAAGGTGGCCGGCTGACCGATGCCTTCAGGCAATTCTTCAGTCCTCAGCGCCCAGGTCTGATCAGTTCCAGCAACCATCGCCAGCGTCTGAATTACATGGCGCAGGAAAATCTAGGGGCAAGATCAGACTTGGAGACCTTTCCACCAGAACATCCACTGGGTTACTGGGTCTTGAGGATGGACCACTGGCCAGAGCTTGCTCAATATACAATTTAGCTACTGTCCTGTCCTGCATCCAGCGTTCTTTCTGAACGCACATTCAGTGCTGCTGAAGGCTTTGTAACCGATCACAGCGTGCGCCTATCCACAGACTCTGTTGATCGGCCCACATTCATAAAAATGAATCAGTCTTGGATCACCAGCTACCAAGCACCTGATGCTGATGTAACCAAATGATTTTTCTATGGATGTGGGATCCCTTGAAGACTGCATATGTTGAGTGACTATCCTATTATGCTGAGTGACTATCCTATTCCTCCCTAATTGTCATGATGATAGCTTCTAAGAGTATTTTTGGTTCAGGGCACCACCACCACTGCCTAAGGCCCAATTTTTCTGCCCCTGTTTAACAGGGGCTCGTAATTACAATTTTTGATCTAATATTTCACAGCAGGGCCTGTTCCTGCGCTCAACAAAAGTATCTGTGAGGCTTTACAGTGTTGTGCCACCACCACCACCGCCTAAGGCCCAATTTTTCTGCCCCTGTTTAACAGGGGTGCGTAATTACAATTTTTGATCTAATATTTCACAGTAGGGCCTGTTCCTGCACTCAACAAAAGTATCTGTGAGGCTTTTCAGTGTTGTGCCACCACCACCACCACCACCGCCTAAGGCCCAATTTTTCTTCCCATGTTTAAAAGGGGCATGTCATTACAATTCTTGATATAATATTTCACAGCAGGGCCCGTTCCAGCGCCCACTAAGAGTAACTGTGAGGGCTTACAGTGTTCTGGTACGCAGAGTGTATAGGGCAGGCCGTATAGTATATACAGGCGGTCCCCTATTTTCAAACATCCGACTTACAAACGACTCCTACTTACAAATGGAGGGAGACAACAGGAAGTGAGAGGAAATCTACCCCTAGGAAGGGAAATTCTCTCCTGTAAGAGTTAATATGGGAAAAACGTGTCTCCCCACTGATGCTTTATCACTCATCCTTATCACCAAAATCCAATTGTTATTGGGACAGAAAGTGAGGTGAAATCTTCTGAACAGGGGCACAGACAGCAAAACAAATGGTACAGGGGTGATGATAACCCTTCCCTATGTTATCCAAAAAGCTTAAAAATAGATTTTTTGGCTGGAGCTACACTTACAAAATGTACCTGTTCCAAATTACAAACAGATTCAGCTTAAGAACAAACCTACAGTCCCTATCTTGTTTTGTAACCCGGGGACCGCCTGTATACTGCTGCTGTTCAGAGTATATGGGGCCTGGGGGCCCCACACCTTTTTTTTTTTAATTTGGGTGCGGGGTTCACCTTAATATCCATACTAGACCCAAAGGGCCTGGTAATGGGCAGGGTGGGGGGGACAACATTACATTACAGCCGCAAGCAGTTTTAAATGACTTTTTTTCCTTTAGAAATGTCATTTTGTGCAGGGACTATTCTAAACACAGGAAAAATGCGCCACTTTACAGGCATACTATAGACACCCCCCAGGCACGATATTTAAAGGAATATTACACTTTTATTGTTTGACTTTAAGTGTTATTAAAATCACTGCTCCCGAAAAAATGGCCGTTTTTAAAACTTTTTTTTGCATTGATACATGTCCCCTGGGGCAGGACCTGAGCCGATGCGTGTGCCCGACGGGCGCAATTCCTGCCGGGATCAGTGATCGCTCCTGACAGAACGAGAACAGGGATGCGTGTGTGTAAACACACATATCCCGGTTCTCTCAGGCGAGAGGAGAATGATCGTGTGTTCATACTAAGTTAGAACACACCTAGGGAACACAGTTAACCCCTTGATCGCCCCCTAGTGTTAACCCCTTCCCTGCCAGTGACATTTATACAGTAATCAGTGGCTATTTTTAGCTTTGATTGCTGTATAAATGTCAATGGTCTCAAAATAGTGTCAAAAGTGTCCGATCTGTCCACCGCAGTGTCGCAGTCCTGATAAAAATCGCAGATCGCTGTCATTACTAGTAAAAAAAACAAAAAATAATAAAAATGACATAAATCTATCCCCTATTTTGTAGATGCTATAACTTTTGCGCAAACCAATCAATATACACTTATTGCAATTTTTTTTATCAAAAATATGTAGAAGAATATATATCGGGCTAAACTGATGACTGAACTTTTTTTTTGGATATTTATTATAGCAAAAAGTACAAAAATATTGTGTTTTTTTTCAAAATTGTTGCTATTTTTTAGTTTATAGCGGAAAAAATAAAAACCGCAGAGGTTATCAAATACCACCAAAAGAAAGCTCTATTTGTGGGAAAAAAAAGGACATACATTTTGTCTGGGTACAATGTTGCACGACCACGCAAATATCAGTTAAAGCGCCGCTGCGCCGCATTGCAATAAATGGCCTGGTCAGGAAGAGGGCAAATCCTACCGGGGCTGAAGTGGTTAAGGAGTCTGGAGCTCATCCATGTAAAGCCGCTGTGTATATTACAGTAAAGCCGCTGCTGTACAGTATACAGCGCTTTATGTGGCCAGAGGTTCGGGAGCGATGGTGGCTTCCTAGGGAACTCTGAGACACTCGGGAACTGTTGACATCACTTCCGGGTGCTCCAAACACACGTTACACCCACCCCACCCAGGGTGTCTCTGGAGTGTCTCCGGGAGTGTCTCTGGGTGTCTCTGACAGCTTTACTGTACACATACACAGCGGCTTTACATGGATGAACACCAGACTCCTTAACATTGTGAGTGTAATTCTTTTGTCTTTACAGTAAAACTACTGCTCGTATATCAAGACAGCGCTCGTATATCAAGACAAAAATGTTTTTTAAATGTTGCTCGTCTTTCAAAACGTTCGTATACCGCGTTACTCATAAACCAAGGTATTACTGTATGTATATATATATATATATATTATAAAAAAACGTAAACCAAGATTACACAGATCTTGTTATAGTTTCCCTTTACAAGAACAGCTTATTTCACACCCTGGTAGTGTTTAATAACTTGTAGGTACAATTCTGTTTGCTGTTCTCAGATTGAATTTATTGCTGACCCTACTTGTTTGAACTTGCATATAATCTACCTGTCCTGAACCTACTGTGGCCGTCATTCCCTGGTACACGTGGTTGGTTTTGACCCCTTGGCATTGCAGATCTGACCTCAACCACCTGCTAGTCTTTGTCTGTTCCCCACTACTCCTAAAATATTAAACTGCATAAATAAAACATACCAGACAGGTCACTTTTATGTAAAAGTGGCACAGCTGTGATTATATAGTGTTAACATCTACCCAACAATTTATTTTATTAAATTAAGTAATAAATTGCACATGAGTATATAGGTAAAGCAGACTAGAAAATTGCTATTTTCTTTATGACAAACATCTAGAGCTATGTCCCTAAACATACAAGGCACTGTGCTTTATTTTCAAGAGAAATAAATACTGCTCTGGCAGCAAGATACTACTCATTCAGGGAAAAACTACTACATAATAGTCAACAAAACAACTTGTAAAAAAACATACATATGTTTTCTATATAGTAAGACCCCAATTCCAAAAAATTGCAATTTGCAAATCTCATAAACCCATGTTTTATTCCCAATAGAAAATAGAAAACACGTTAAATTGTTTTCCAATTTGAATAAAATATGGGTTTATGATATTTTCTAATTGTTGCATTCTGTTTTAATGTAGACTTTACAAATCGTCCCAACTTATTTGCAATTGGGGTTATTTTAGTTTAAAGAAAAAAATTTGCATGTAAAGTCAATAAAGGTAACTGACGAAGTCGAGAAGGACATTACTGGTTTACCAGGCCACAGCCTCATTCTGACAGTAAACCAAAAGGTTTTCAGGATTAAGCACTTCTGGGCTCATTTAACGCCACTAAGAGATTGATCAGACCACTTTTGCAGCCATCAGCATTTCCTAAAGGCACTGGGGGTTATTTACTAAAGGCAAATCCACTTTGCACTACAAGTGCAAACTACAAGTGCAAAGTGCACTTGAAATTGCACTGAAAGTGCACTTGGAAGTGCAGTTGCTGTAGATCCGAGGGGGACAAACAAGGGAAGTAAAAAACAGCATTTTGGCTTGCACATGATTGGGTGATAAAATCAGCACAGCTTCCCCTCATTTCATATCTTCCCCTCAGATTTACAGCGACTGCACTTCCAAGTGCACTTTCAGTGCAATTTCAAGTGCACTTTGAACTTGTAGTTTGCACTTGTAGTGCAAAGTGGATTTACCTTTTGTAAATAACCCCCACTGTGTACTGCAAATGCACTTAAATGCATTTGCTCTAGATCTGAGGGGAAGCTCTGAAATGAGTGGAAACTCTGATGGTTTCTGTCATCCAATCATGTACAAGCAAAAATGCTTTTTTTAATTTTCCTGGCATGTAATTGAGTATTCTTTGCAAAGTGAAGCTTTACCTCATTTCCTAAGCTCTGGGGCAAGTGCACTTGCAGTGCACAGTATAATTGTAGTCAAAGCTTTAAATGACAAATCCAATCACAAGTGAAATCAAGAAGCTACTAATGCATTCCAGCACACTGCATACATGCTCAAATTAGAAAGTTTACATAATTTATCATAATCTGAGTTTTCTGTAATCCGCAGCATCCACAGCACACACAGACCACCTCCCATGATCAGTAAGGGAATATACGTTTTCAAGCCTATATAGGTAACATCCTCTGGCTTGGCTTCTTGCACCAAAAACAACATTCAAATGCTGAAGGCAGATTAAAATCTTTTGGCTGCGGGAAACATCTTAGTACTGACATTTTTAAAATCAGGCTTTCTGTATGTAAGAGGCAGCAAGGAAGGTATTCCAGCATCCAGTATCACAAACAAGTTTATATTAAGATCTCCAGATCACAGAGAAAAGAGATTGAAATGGATTGGTGGACTAAAGAAACAGCTGGATGACAAACTAAAGTACTGAGCAGGTAGTTTGTTCTCTCTGAATGCCTCACAAGGCTATATTTTAAAATCTGTTTTGGCATTTTCCTTTTAATCCTTTTAGTCTATATTTTGTTATGTGGGGAGTGAATACAATGTATGAATTTAAAACATCTTTATATTTTTTATATATTTTAATAAAATGTTAATTCTTCAAAGGTCTTCTTGGATGTTTTGTGTCATTTACCATTGTGCCAACCTCTGGTTGGAAAGTGAAGTGGAGTACTGAAACTCCAAGGAGGTGATAATACCAGAACTAATATCTAGACTGATAAATACTGGCCTGGGCACCAAAAGCAAGAGTGGAAATAGCCAAACAGAACAGTGAAAGCGAAGGAATGAGAAATGCTGTGCCCCAGAAATGCCTTGGGTAGAAAATATCATACTGACAGCCTTTGGTTTGTGAATCAAAAAAAATAAATTGTGAGACAATATTCAACTGAACCTTCCATTTGTGATGTTTTCTTATCTTCATCATATCCACTACTTGATGATCCTCACCAAAGCATGAGTCAGACTTAGAATCATAACCTGAAGATACAGTTTTAGCCATTCCTTGTCCACCCTCACCTTTTCAACACCTACATTTGTTACTTTTTTCCACTTTTATCTTTCATTGATGGCTTCTTTTTTCAAATTCCTGAACATGTTGAAAGCACTGGGCTCATTTACACAGATACTAGGAGGTATAATTTTCTTAATTTTCTTAGGTGCCAAACTGTATAGATAGGATTTTTTAAATCAGAGAATATGTCTATTGAAAGAGAAATCACGAAAGCATTGAAAAAATAAATAAAGCAATGTATCGCACAGAGCACATCCAATAAATACACGAAAGAAGGTACAGATTCCATGATCAAATATAAACCTAGTTGGATTGATTTACTAAAGGCTAATAGGCTGTCCACTTTGGAATTTAATTTTCTCTTAGCTTAGTTAAAGTGGTGAAGTTTCACTTTGGAAAGAATACCCAATCGTGTACAAGGAAAATGAAAAACTCATTCACCGGTAGAAGTCCTCATTCACTAAGCTAAGAGAAAATTCCCTTGCTTAGTGAACAACCTATTTGCCTTTAGTAAATCAACCCCAATATTTCACAACATATATCATACATTTCACCATTGAAACATATTAGAACAATACCCATGCAGTTATAGCATAGAAATCACACTTCTATGAGTTAAGTTAGGGAGGTCAATATCATATTATATACAGTATTTGTATAGGGTTGAGGTAAGGAGATAGCATTTGAGTAAAGATAAGAAAAAAGACAAAGCAATCTCGGGCGGGAAAACAGAGGCTCAGGCACAGAAGGAGTTTATGAGCTATAATACCCAATGCACATAATCCACTGGTGTCCAGTCATTTATCCCAAAGCTTTTTAATTCTTAACAGCCCGTGTGCACAAACATACAGTGTCTTAAAATATTATTCATACGTTTGATCAATACTTTTATAGTGTGTGTGTGGTTGGGGTGTGGGATCTATGTATTTACAATATTGAAAAATTTGTTTTCTTACTTAAAATTTTACTAAAGGCAAACTATCCAAAATGTTAAAAAAAAGTTTTGCCTATGGTTCTACTTTAAATCAGGGTTCTCGCCATAATCAATTATGTGACCCCACCCATAGGCATGTAATCCATAAAGCCTAGGATACATATCTTGGGATACAGAGGAGTGGTTAATTAAAATACCAAGTTGAAAGTATTGACCACAGACTGACAATATATTTTAAGCTTTGGACAGTGGCAGACTATGTGAATAAGGTCACTGTGTTCCTGTTTTCACCTGCTGCAAGTGGATTCAGTAAGTTTACCTATAGCAAACAGTTCCAGAGCTGTGTAGGGCACTCTAAATACAAAATATATATGATTAACCACTGGGTTACATTAAGAGTGCTGTGCAAAAACGAAATCTAAAATTCCTGTCCATAGTTTACCGACTATAGGCCCTACATCATCTTCCCGTTTAACTAAAGCATTTTTGGGGAAGCACTACGATATTCCATAAATTACAGTGTGTAAAAGTAAGACTTGAATTCTTTAGTGTATCCACATGCACTAGTTTAAAGATGGGGATAGGGCTCAGGTGCCATATGTCCTTATTGGCCTGAGTCAGTATAACTGTAAGATTTTACCAGTTTGCATCTTGTTCTCTGAAAATAGCAAGACATCAGTGCAGGTTCACCTATAGCAGCCGCTTAACCACTTCAGCCACTTCAAAGGATTTACCTCCCCTTCCTGTCCAGATGCACTTTTTGTGATACGGCACTGTGTCACTTTAACTGACAATTGCGCGGTTGTGCGAAGTTGCACCCAAACAAAATTTACGTCCTCTTTTTCCCACAAATAGAGCTTTCTTTTGGTGGTATTTGATCACCTCTTCGTTTTTTTGCGCTATAAACAAAAAAGGAGCGACAATTTTGAGAGAGATCTCTGTCATGTTGCTAGGCAGAACAGGGAAATGCCTTGTTTACATCTCCCCGTTCTGCCGCTCCGTATCACGATTGTGGGCCCCCGGCGGACATCGAGTCTGCGGGAACCGCGGGCATGGTCACGGAGTACGCGGTGGGCACACCCACAATGCCACGATTAAAAGGGGATGTATCTGTACGCCCATTTGCCCAGCCCTGCCATTGTGCCGATGTACATCGTCGTGCGCTGGTCGGCATGTGGTTAAGGCCACTATGTGCTTAGTTGCCCCAGGATTCAAAGTGCTGTGCTATATTTGCAAAACTGGGATGCTCCCCAGCAGCCCTAGAGAGAGGGTTTACATACGGTGTCAGATGGCTTCAGGATGTGAAGTGGTTAAAGGTAAGCATAGTATGCAGAAGCAACCAGGACTGGTGACTCACTAGACATCAAGCTTTCAAGGCTAAGGGCAGGCAGCACTCATTGACAGACTATCATCCAAGCATAGTTCATGGAAGACAACAGTCACTAGCATAATCTATATCCAAGGAAGGGCCAGGGCAGATGGCAATCAATACCATAATCAGTTATCCAGCACAGGAGGCGATTTGTTGCATAATCCATTATTCAAGCAAGAGGTCAGGGCAGATGGGCAATAAATAGTGTATCCATTATCAGGCAAGGGTTAGTAGCAGAGTCAATCCAGAGACAAGAGAGAGGAGGCTAACACTATCACAAGCCCAAGAGAGAGCATAAGGCCCCTTTCACACTGGGGTGGTTTGCAGGCGCTATTGCGCTAAAAATAGCGCCTGCAAACCGACCCGAAACAGCCGCTGTTGTCTCTCCAGTGTGAAAGCCCCGAGGGCTTTCACACTGGAGTGGTGTGCTAGCAGGATGGGAAAATAGTCCTGCTAGCAGCACCTTCGGAGCGGTGAAGGAGCGGTGTATACACCGCTTCTTCACCGCTCCTGCCCATTGAAATCAATGGGACAGCGCGGCTATACCACCGGCAAAGTGCCTCCGCAGAGGCGCTTTGCGGTGGTTTTGAACCCTTTCTCGGCCGCTAGCGGGGGTAAAACCGCCCCGCTAGCGGCCGAATACCGACGGTAAAGCGCCGCTAACAGCGGCGCTTTACCTCCGATGCCGCCCCCGCCCCAGTGTGAAAGGGGCCTAAGAGTTCCACTATCAAATATTTGATGGAGATGAGTGATAGGTTATAGGTGCACCATCTACAGTGAGGGGAAAAAAGTATTTGACCCCCTGCTGATTTTGAATGTTTGCCCACTGACAAACAAATGATCAGTCTATAATTTTAATGGTATGTTTATGTTAACAGTGAGAGACAGAACAACAAAAAATATCCAGAAAAACGCATTTCAAAAAAGTTATAAATTGATTTGCATTTTAATTAGTGAAATAAGTATTTGATCCCCTATCAATCAGTAAGATTTCTGGCTCCCAGGTGTCTTCTATACAGGTAACGAGCTGAGATTAGGAGCACTCCCTTAAAGGGATAACTGTCACAGTTGCTTGTGCTCACTACCAAACTGTCAAGCCATCAAATGTCTAATGTCACAACTGATCATATGTGCAGCACCATGACAACTGTAAATCAAAAAGAGACTAAGATGGCAGTTTCCATGGCTGTAATGGATAGGAGGGTATAGTTCCACTTCAAATTGTCAATATTTTGTGAGATTAGTGGCAATTTGGATGTCAAAGTAATAAAAGAATTTCACATTTTACTAGAACGGTCATGTTTAATCCTCATTTAGAAGCAAAGGGTATTTCATCTATTTATTTAAAGGACTAGAGTACATGCCAAAGAGCTCAATTACCTCCGTGGTGTCAAACAGTGGGAGTAGAGTGTCATCTGCATGTAGCATAGTCTTTTCATGAATGTTTCCAATGTGTAACCCTGTTACGTTACCATTGTCTCTAATTGTGACAGCCAGGGGCTCTATGGCCAGGGTAAATAAAAGTGGTGAGAGGAGGCACACTTGTTGGCTGCCTCAATCTAAAGTAAAGGTCACTGACATTAAAAGGGATTTTCACTGCATCTGAGCAACACAAACCAAAAACACATATTTCATACATTTTTAATATTCAATGCAAATTCCCCCATCCATTCATGTCTCCATGCTTTATTTTGTTGAGAAGTCATTTTGGAAAAATACAACCTTAGCATTTCTGGCTGTGGCCATCTTAGGGCAGATTATTCATGTAGCATGTACTTCCTGGAATCCATCTGCCCTTAGCTTAAGCATGCATGCAGGAGAGTGTGCTCAACTGAGAAAACCCTTCCTCCTCTCCTCCCCTCCTGAAGACTCCTGGAATGTATGCCATCATTTTCCTAGGCAAGAAACCAGGAAGTAATGGAAGAAATGTGAAAAAAAGTTTAAAACAAGTAAATATGATATACTTTCCTATCTATTTACTAATGCAAGCGGCACGAGGATTAAAAATAATCAATGTTGATTGGGAGAGTGAAGTTCCACTTTAAACCCCCCTTCTTAAGTTGCAATGATTGGGTTAACATCCAAAAAGTTTTAAAACGGTTTTAAAAGTATTAAAAGTTTCACTGTGAAATAACGAAAAAGTCTGGCGCCAGGAAGTTGGGACATATATTGCACTGGGAACCTTGTAAATGTCCTACAGGAGCCCAAAAAGCAGCTGCATGGGTGAGCACACCAGGAGGGGTGTGAATACAAATGCAAACATTCAAAAGCAGGCACAATTAGAAGCACTGATCGGGTCTTGTATGGACAAATTCTCAGAAGGCTCAATACGATAAAATTATGTGCCAATTTATTAATAGCATGTAATGCATAAATGAATAGTTAAAATATCCTTTCATAGATGGAACAACTAGAAGGCTTGCTCCCCGCTGTGACAAAAACCTTCATGCATTCCTGAGAAATCCACCGAGGAAACCAGAATGTTCAGAGCCGGATGGACTGTATGAAGCCTCAATCAAAGCCCTGGTGGTAGATGGCGAGATGTCGAGACAGCCACAGAACGATGAGGGACCGAGAGGCAGCCATAACAACCGCCGTCAGGAACCAGCAGACGGAAACGCCCGAGCGTGACATCATACACTCTGGGAGCAGATCCAGACCGAGGCTTGAAGCACAGGATGGTGGAGAGCAAGCTGAGGAGAGTGGAGGGGGAGAATAGCTGTTGTCTTGACAACCCATTTTTGGGCGTGGCCCTTCTTCAAATCATGTGACATAGACAACCAAAGGGATTTAAATAGACAGCGGGAAGAATCACATTTTTAAAGGTACGATGACTGGTTTCTCCACCGCAGGAAGACTTCCATTGTTAGAACAACCTGATGACAGTAACCCAATCTACGTACACTGAAAATACTCAAACAAAGACGGGGGAAACAATTAAAAAACAATAAAAAAAGATAATTATCATTGGTGTCTTCTATCCTCAAATTATCTTTACTCTACCCCTCCTCTCTTCCCTGCAGCATGCACATATCACCCTCACTCCTACCCTCTCCCTACTATGGCACCCATCATCTCCTGCATTTGCTGCACCCACATGCTGACATAAACTCCAGGGCCACTAGACACGTGCGCTCATGCACATCCCACTCCCACCTTGCCTTCCTCACCCTCCTCCTTCTCCTAGTCTCAGGTGATATTTCTCCTAATCCTGGTCCGCCATTTTCCAAATGCAAGCCACATATCCAATACCCCTCCCCCTCTGGCAACCACCGCAATCCACTCAGTTTAATTTCTATCCCCCTACTTCCTCAAAGCACCCCACCAATCTCATGTGCCCTGTGGAATGCCCGCTCCATCTGTAACAAGCTAACATCTGTACATGACCTCTTCATCTCTCATGGCTTGAACATACTGGCCATAACAGAAACCTGGCTGCAAAATTTTGACTCAGCTTCTCCTGCTGCCCTCTCCCATGGTGGTCTCCATTGGACTCACTCCTCCAGACCCAACAGACAGAAAGGAGGTGGAGTTGGCTTCCTTCTGTCCCCACAAAGCACCTTCCAAGTCCTTACTGTCCCTCCCTCTCTATCCCTCTCTTCTTTCGAGATGCACTGTATTCGTCTGTTTTCTCCAATTTCTCTGAGGATTGCAGCAATTTATAGGCCTCCAGGACCGGTATCGCGCTTCATTGATGACTTTGCTGCCTGGCTACCCTACTTTCTCTCCTCTGAAATACCCACCATTATTCTTGGTGACTTTAACATTCCTGTCAATGTCAACAGCCCAACTACAGCTAAACTTCTCAACTTAACCTCATCTTTTGACCTAACCCAATGGACACATACTTCCACTCACTCCAATGGTAATACCCTTGACCTTGTATTCTCCCATCTCTGCAACCCTGGCAACCTCACCAACACCCCTTTCCTCTATCTGATCACAACCTCATTACTTTCACTGTATCCTTGCCTCCAACCACCCATCCCTCCAAGCAGCAAACAATTACTTGTAGAAACCTTCGCCACTTTAACCCTTCTCTTCTCTATTCTGCTACTGACAACCTATATGACATAATCTCTCCCCTGTCCTGTCCTGACCTGGCCACTTCTGTCTACAACAGTTCACTCTCATCATCACTAGATGCACTTGCTCCCCTAACCACACGCAGAATTAGGCCCCGACCGTTACAACCCTGGCAAACTGACAACACTAGAAATCTCAAGAGACATTGCCGTGCTCTTGAACGACTGTGGCGTAAAACCAAATGCCTGCAAGATTTCACCCTATATAAATCTGCCCTTCTAAAATACAATTCATGCCTCCATGCTGCCAAACAAGCCTACTTTGTCTCTCTTATTAATTCCTTGTCATCCAGTCCCCGTCGGCTCTTCTCAACCTTTAACTCTCTGCTTCGTCCACCACCCCCTCTACCCACTAACTCACTCACTGCCCAAGAGATTGCCAATCACTTCAAAGACAAGATCGATGCAATTCGTGAGGACATCTCCACTGTGCGTACGTCTTCCCCACCCATCATACCTTGCCCAGCAGCACATTCAACACTCTCCTCTTTTGAATTGGCTACTACGGAAGAGGTTACAAAAATTTTCTCGAATGCCCACCTAACCAATTGTCCCTTGGATCCTGTTCCCTCACAACTACTACGGTCACCCTCTTCTTCTATCCTATGCTCCCTCACCCACATCTTCAATCTCTCCCTTTCTAGTGGCATTTTCCCCTCCCCTCTAAAACATGCACAGATCACTCCCATTCTTAAAAAGCCCTCACTGGACCCTACCGACCTGAACAACTTAAGACCCATCTCATTACTCCCATTCACCTCTAAACTTCTAGAACGCTTAGTCTACAACCGTCTTAGCCCCTACCTCAATGAAAATAACCTGCTTGACCCCTTACAGTCTGGCTTTCGCTCGCAGCACTCCACGGAAACTACCTTACTAAAACTCACTAACGATTTACTAACTGCTAAAACCAACAGCCAGTACTCCATACTCCTACTACTTGACCTCTCTGCGGCCTTTGATACTGTTGACCACCCGCTCCTTCTCAATAAACTACATTCCCTTGGCCTCCGAGATTCTGCTCTATCCTGGTTCTCTGGCTATTTATCACAGCGCTCCTTCAGTGTCACCTACAACTCTGTCTCCTCCTCTCCATTGCCCCTTTCTGTGGGGGTCCCCCAAGGCTCGGTTCTTGGACCCCTTCTCTTCTCTATCTACACCACCTCCCTTGGTCACCTAATAACTGCCCACGGCTTCCAATACCACTTATACGCTGATGACACCCAAATCTATCTGTCTACTCCTCACCTCACTCCTTCAGTCTCCTCTCGCATTACTAACTTACTAACTGACATATCAGCATGGATGTCGCACCACTTCCTTAAACTAAATCTCTCTAAAACTGAGCTATTAATATTCCCCCCCGCCCGTGCCCCCCTCCATGACTTTTCCATCAAAATCAACAATGCAACCATCAGTCCCTCCCCTCACGCCAGGGTACTAGGTGTAATCCTAGACTCCGACTTGTCATTTCAGCCTCAAATCCAATCATTGTCAAAAGTTTGTAGAATTCACCTCCGTAACATCTCTAAAATTCGCCCTTTTTTAACAAATGAAACCACCAAGCTCCTCATTCACTCCCTTGTTATCTCTCGCCTTGACTATTGCAACTCCCTTCTCATTGGCCTACCGCTCCATAGGCTATCCCCTCTTCAGTCTATCATGAATGCTGCTGCCAGACTTATCCACCTTACCAACCGCTCAGTGTCTGCCAACCCTCTACTTCAATCCCTACACTGGCTCCCAATCACCCAGCGAATTAAATTCAAAATTCTAACCACAACATACAAAGCCATTCACAACTCAGCCCCAAGCTACATCACTAATCTTGTCTCCAAATATCACCCAAATCGTCCTCTCCGCTCTTCTCAAGACCTCCTGCTTTCAAGCTCTCTCATCTCCTCCTCCCATGCTCGTCTCCAGGATTTCTCCAGAGCCTCTCCCATCCTCTGGAACTCGCTACCTCCATCTATCCGGCTAGCCCCTACTCTTGCTACCTTCAGGCAATCCCTGAAAACTCATCTCTTCAGGAAAGCCTATCACGTCTCCAACTAATCTCCTACCACTTCCACCAGCTCATTCCCCACAGTTACAACCTTTTGTACCACCTGCCCCACCCTATTAGATTGTAAGCTCTTCTGAGCAGGGCCCTCTTAATCCTATTGTATTGTATTGTATTATATTATAATTGTATTGTCTCCCTTTTATATTGTAAAGCGCTGCGTAAACTGTTGGCGCTATATAAATCCTGAATAATAATAATAATAATAATAATAATTAAAATGAATAAAATACATAAATAATACACATAAAAATAATACTACTTATAAAAAAGAAGTATTCAATGAAATCTATAATGATACTGTATATATGATAAAAAGAAAAAGAAAAAAGGGGGAGAAAATATATATACACATACATATATAATAATCTAAAAAATTATATATATACTTATAATGTATATACAGTATAGCATACAGTGGGGCACACCTCCTCCCATCAGCAAGGGCATTGAAGATGAAACGTGGCTGGGTCTTTCAGCATGACAATGATCCCAAACACATCGCCCGGGCAACGAAGGAGTGGCTTCGTAAGAAGCATTTCAAGGTCCTGGAGTGGCCTAGCCAGTCTTCAGATCTCAACCCCATAGAAAACCTTTGGAGGGAGTTGAAAGTCCGTGTTGCCCAGCGACAGCCCCAAAACATCACTGCTTTAACCTCCCTGGCGGTATTCCCGAGTCTGACTCGGGCTTGCATCGCAGGATCCAGGAAGAGTTTACTTACCTTGTCCCCTGGTTCCTGCGATGCCTCTCCGCTGTGATCGGCGAGCCGCTGTGTCTCGCTCGATTCACAGTGCCGAGCTCCGTTCCCTGCGAGCGTTGCGACGCACGGGGACGGAGTTCGGCGGTAAATTCAAAAGTGAAACACACAGTATAGATACAGTATACTGTAATCTTACTGATTACAGTACTGTATCAAATAATGACACATCCCCTTTGTCCCTAGTGGTCTGCCCAGTGTCCTGCATGCAGTTTTATATATATAAAAACTGTTCTTTCTGCCAGGAAACTGGAGATTGTCCATAGCAACCAAAACTGTCTCTTTACATCAAAAGTGGTTTTAGACCAGCTAGAAAAAAGCGATAATAAATTATAATCACTTGCAGAATTGAGCGATAGTGATTTGTGAGGAGATCCGTCATCAAACACTAAACAAAAGCTACAATTCTGCAACTGAGCAAATTTCAGTGTTTTTGATTTGATTACATTATTATATAATTTTTATTATTATTATATTATTATTTGTTATAATTATTTATAGTTATTTATTATATTATAATTTTTTATTTAGTTTTTCAAACTTTATCATACCCGGGATGTCTACTAGACTCTTGTTTGGACAGATTTAAGTGAACTATTCCTAAGAATTACAGGCCTATAATATAAAACGCCAAATTTCTGTGCAAAATAATGGTACCGCTTTCAGCACCTAAAATCTGAAATAATCATACCGCCAGGGAGGTTAAAGGAGATCTGCATGGAGGAATGGGCCAACATACCAGCAACAGTGTGTAACAACCCTGTGAAGACTTACAGAAAACGTTTGACCTCTGTCATTGCCAACAAAGGATGTATAACAAAGTATTGAGATAAACTTTTGATATTGACAAAATACTTATTTTCCACCATAATTTGCAAATAAATTCTTTCAAAAATCAGACAATGTGATTGTCTGGATTTGTTTCCACATTTTGTCTCTCATAGTTGAGGTATACCTATGATGACAATTACAGACCTCTCTCATCTTTTTAAGTGGGAGAACTTGCACAATTGGTGGCTGACTAAATACTTTTTTGCCCCACATTTTCTATTTTTTGTATTTATATATATATAAATAAATATATATATAAATAAATATATATATATGTATATATATATATATATATATATATATATATATATATATATATATATATATATATATAAATAAAAAAATAGTTAAAGGAAAAAAATAATGATATAAAGGTTATTTTAACCACTTGTCGACCGCCGCACACAGATGTACGTCGGCAGAATGGCACAGGCAGGCAAATGGGCGTACCTGTACATCCCTTTGAATTTTCCCGCATATCGGGCGCCCACGCCCCCCCCGGCTGCATGCGCGCGCCCCACCACGCTCCGCGAGAGCGGGCCTGTGGATTCTGCGAACTCGATGTTCACCCGTGGCCCGCAATTGCTGTGAGGAGAGACAGAACAGGGAGATGCCAGGGAGATGTAAACAAGGCGTTTCCCTGTTCAACCTAGTAACATGACAGAAATCCACTGCTCCCTGTCATCAGGAGCAGTGATCTCTGTCATGTTGTAGTGAGCCCACCCCGCCTACAGTTAGAACACCTCCCTAGGGCACACTTAAGGCCTTGATCGCCCCCTAGTGTTTAACCCCTTCCCTGCCAGTGTCATTTATACAGTAATCAGTGGCTATTTGTAGCTCTGATCGCTGTATAAATGACAATGGTCCCAAAATAGTGTCAAAAGTGTCCGATGTGTCCACCATAATGTCGCAGTCCCGATAAAAATGGCAGATCGCCGCCATTACTAGTAAAAAAAAGAATAATAAAAATACCATAAATCTATCCCCTATTATGTAGACGCTATAACTTTTGCACAAACCAATCAATATACACTTATTGCGATTTTTTTTACCAAAAATATGTAGAAGAATACATATCGGCCTAAACTGTGAAGAAATTAGTTTTTTTATATATATTTTTTGGGGATATTTATTATAGCAAAAAGTAAAAAATATTGCTTTTTTTCCAAAATTGACAGCCTTTTTTTGTTTATAGCGCAAAAAATAAAAGGCGCAGAGGTGATCAAATACCACCAAAAGAAAGCTCTATTTGTTGGAAAAAAAAGGACGTCAATTTTGTTTGGGTACAACATTGCATGACCACGCAATTGTCAGCTAAAGCGGCACAGTGCCGAATCCTAAAAAATGCTCTTGTCAGGAAGGGGGTAAAATCTGCCGGGGCTGAAGTGGTTAAGCTACAACATGGGTATATAGACCTATGTATACGTATCCGTATCCCATAGTAGGCATGTAAATGATTTCCAATCCTTATGGCAGTAATAAAATCATTAATACATATTGTGTATGAATAAACCCAAAAAGGCCATCCAACACATGGTGCCCAGTACCTAAAGCCATGTGCTATATTATGCTACAAGAATTTCTATATGTACAAATATATTGACGAAAGAAAATGTTGCATTGAACCAAGAATAAGAATGGTGATTGTAATACAGTGAAAAGGAACAATAAAGAGGGATCTAGATGTTACTATGAATCTCTAGATCTTCATTCAACCCACTGGGAGACAAGGAGGCCAGTTTATAGATCCAGATTTATTCTCATTTGCACAATAGGGAAAACCTCTCATTGTCAGTTAAAGAAACACCTGGGATGTATTCAATGGCTACAACCTTTAAGCAATGGATGTTTTTAGCTTGGTGAATTTTGAAAAGGCGGGGAACGCTGTGTTCGTGAAGAACCTTTTGTATAAACCGTCGGTGCTCCCCTACACGTTTTCGTAGGGTTCGCATCATGCGGCTCACATATAGCAAGTTGCAAGGGTATATATTGTGCCTTGCAAAAGTATTCACCCCCTTGGCTTTTTATCTATTTTGTTACATTCTAGGCTTTAGTTCATTTTTTTAATCTGAATTATATGTGATGGATCAGAACACAATAGTCTAAGATGGTGAAATAAAATTAGAAAAATATATACATAAAACTATTTTTCAGAAATAAAAAACTGATAATTGGCATGTGCGTATGTATTCATCCCCTTTGTTATGAAGCCCATAAAAAGCTCTGGTGCAAGCGATTACCTTCAGAAGTCACATAATTAGTGAAATGATGTCCACCTATGTGCAATCTAAGTGTCACATGAGCTGTCATTACATATACACACCTCAGAAGCCCCAGAGGCTGCAACACCTAAGCAAGGGGAACCACTAACCAAACACTGCCATGAAGACCAAGGAACTTTCCAAACAAGTAGGGGAAAATGTTGTTGAGAAGTAAAAGTCAGGGTTAGGTTATAAAAAAATATCCAAATCTTTGATGATCCCTAGAAGCACCATCAAATCTATCATAACCAAATGGAAAGAACCTGGCACAACAGCAAACCTGCCAAGAGACGGCCGCACACCAAAAATCACAGACCGGGCAAGGAGGGCATTAATCAGAGAGGCAGCACAGAGACCTAAAGTAACCATGGAGGAGCTGCAGAGTTCCACAGCAGAGACTGGACTGTCTGTACATAGGACGACAATAAGCCATATGCTCCATAGAGTTGGGCTTTATGGCAGAGTGGCCAGAAGAAAGCCATTACTTTCAGCAAAAAACAAATTGAACGTTTTGAGATTGCGAAAAGGCATGTGGGACACTTCCAAAATGTATGGAGGAAGGTGCTCTGGTCTGATGAGACTAAAATTGAACTTTTTGGGCATCAAAGAAAATGCTATGTCTGGCACAAACCGAACACATCACATCACCCAAAGAACACCATCCCCACAGTGTAACATGGTGGTGGCAGCATCATGCTGTTGGGATGTTTTTCAGCAGTCAGGACTGGGAAACTGGTCAGAGTTGAGGGAAAGATGGATGGTGCTAAATACAAGGATATTCTTGAGCAAAACCTGTACCACTCTGTGTGTGATTTGAGGCTAGGACAAAGGTTCACCTTCCAGCAGGACAATGACCCCAAACACACTGCTAAAGCAACACTTGAGTGGTTTAAGGGGAAACATGTAAATGTTTTGGAATGGCCTAGTCAAAGCCCAGAACTCAATTCAATTGAAAATCTGTGGTCAGACTTAGATTGCTGTTCACAAGCGCCAACCATCCAACTAGAAGGAGCTGGAGCAGTTTTGCAAGGAGGAATAGGCAAAAATGCCAGTGGTAAGATGTGGCAAACTCATAGAGACTTATCCAAAGCGACTTGGAGCTGTGATAGCCACAAAAGTTGGCTCTACAAAGTATTAACTTTAGGGGGGGGGTGAATAGTTATGCACATTGACTTTTTCTGTTATTTTTGTCCTATTTGTTGTTTGCTTCACAATAAAAAAAAACATCTTCAAAGTTGTGGGCATGTTCTGTAAATTAAATGATGCAAATCCTCAAACAATCGATGTTTATTCCAGGTTGTGAGGCAACAAAACACGAAAAATGCCAAGGAGGGTGAATACTTTTGCAAGACACTGTAAGTACGTATACCACATACTCAGTGGAGCAGGTGATAAATTGCTTTATACAATATTTGTTACCAGCCTTATCAGAAAAGGAGGATTGACCATGTTGGATGAACTGGCAGGTCAAACATCCCCTTTTCTTACACTGGAATATACCAGTTCTACTGTCAAAATAGGACCTAATGTCCATGACTCTCTCCCTTTGAGGATTTTTTAATTTGCTAGGGGCAACAATGTTCTTAAGAGTACGTCTTCTTTTAAACATAATCTGTGGCACTGGGGGTAAAATAGGTCCTAATTTCGGATCCATATGCAGAATATGCAAACGTTTTTTGACAATACTCTGAATGGATCTATATTTGCTGTTATATTCAGTGACAAACCTGATGGTATTAGCATCTGGCTTTTCGCGAATCTTAGGAGGTGGTACATTTTCCAAAAACTTATCATGAGCCGTTTGTATTAATTTTGCTGGGTATCCCTTTTGCAAAGACTTGTTTTTTTAGGGACAAACTCTATGATTCGTACTCCCCACGGTTAGTACAATTCCTCCTTAGCCATTGAAACTTTCCATTTGGGATATTTTCTTTCCAAGAAGGATGGGGGCAACTAGTATAATGTAAGTACGAGTTGCCACTGGTGGGTTTGCAATAGTTTTTAGTGCAAATGGACCCACCTTCATGATATAATACTAAGTCCAGAAACACTAGGCTGGTGGGATCTAGCACATGTGTGAAACTGAGACCCAAAGTGTTGTCATTGCAATGAGTAACAAATAACTCAAATAACTCAAATAGCTCAATACTCCCGCTTCAGATGATCAGAATATCATCAATATAATGCCCGAGGAACACTATGCATCTGGCATAAGGGTTGTGTGTCCATATATATCTCTCTTCCCAATAACCCATGACGACATTGGCATATGAGTGGGCGAAGTTTGCTCCCATGGCTGTTAAAAGTTTCTGAATATAGAATTTGTCCTGGAACACAAAGTAATTGTGCTCCAAGCAAATCCTGTGGCGTCAATCAAAAATTGGGCCTGCCTGTAATTCATACTGGGATCTTTGGAGAGAAAATGTTGAAGTGCCTCTATGCCTACTCTATGTGTAATCAAGGTTTAGAGAGAGACCACATCCAGTGAGGCCCACAGATAATCAGTCTCCCATTCATAGTTCTGAAGTGTCTCAATCACATGAGTCCTTGATATGTGACGGTAACCCAGAGACTATAGGCTGTAGACAGAAGTTGATGTAATGGGATAGTCCAGAGGTGAAGCTATCAGTACTAGCTACGATCTGTCTGCCTGGAAGACATACGGTGGACTTGTGAATCTTTGGCAGATGGTAAAAGTAGGGGGTGCTGCATATGTGGGGCAGAGGAACTGTTTCTCCCTTTTGCATAATACCCCATCATTAGCAGCCTCCTCTACCAAAGATTTCAGTTCCACTTGGAACCCTGGCAAGGGGTCACCTCTTAAAACAGCATATGTCTTTTGGTCAGATAATAAACGCTGGGCCTCTTTCTCATAATCCGTTCTATCTTGAATGACCAGGCTTCCTCCCTTGTCAGCTTGTTTGATGACTAACAAGTTGTTGTTCTTTAGAGTACTTAAAGCTGTGCGTTCAGCACTAGACAAGTTGGGGGGACTCGAAGACTTGGTGTTACACAAGTTCAAGAGATCTCTATAGGTAGCCTGATAGTAAGTCTCAACGTAGGGACCTTTGAAAGCTGAAGGAAAGAACGTGGACTTGGGTTTGAACCCTGTGTGAGCCACCTCAGGAATACCATAATTGTCACATGGAATACTATGGGGCAACCCATCATCCCATAACTCCATGAGTGTTGCCAGAACATCTTGCTGAATGAGTTCTTCGGTGCTACCAATGTTGGTAGCAACCTCTCCTGATGTTATGGGCTTTGAACTGTCTATTTGATCTTTGGCGTAAAATCTTTTTACAGTTAAGTTTCTAATGAACCTATCCAAATCTTTGAATAGACACAAATTTGTTGGGTCCTATAGTTGGTGCAAAACCTAGCAATTTTGTTAATATTCAGCTGTAGTTAATTGATGAGTTAAAAGGTTAAAGATTTTAATAGTTTTAACCTCAGTGGTTATTGGCTTTCTTTCCTTTCTTTTTTGTTTATCCTTACAGATTCACCCTCCTCGTCTACCTCTTCTATTTTTCTTTTTTCTTTTACAAGGCTGGTTGGGGACAATGCTAAAAAATTATTGGTCATGGTGTTGGAAGCTTGCATTGAACCTAATTTATCAGCACTCCCACCCTGTGCGGGGTGATCTACTGGGTGGAAACTAGTATGTGATGCAGCCTCTTTGGAGAAAAGTATTACAAGTTTCACCAAATCCTAATTTTTCATGTACTATCCACTACTATCCACATAACTATCCGTTTTTGGACTGATGCAGCAAGTGAAAGTCCTGCATATCTTATAAGTAAGCCAAATGCAGGTGAGACAGACCAGTGGTAGCACCTTGCATGCTCTCCTATATTTCTATGCAGGACTGGTAAATCAGAACAATGATTTTGGGACTTGCTTGTATTAAAGACAACAAATGCTTAGTTATAAGATATGCAGAGCTTTGACTAGTTGTATCAACAGTGGAGAGATACACAGGATTATTGGATGATAAACTATTTCAAAAGACCTATTGCACCAAAAAAGGTGCATGCAGCATTTTTGGCAGCACACTGCAATAGAATGGTGCACTGACGGGAGTTGTACTGTGCTACTCTACACAACTGTCCATATGGTGCATCAGGTGCCATTCAGAATGAAAGACACCGCAGTGCACCATTGTGCATAATGTGCACTACTACAAATTGCAGTAACGTGTGTTACACATGTATTTCATTTTTGGAGTTGTGCTTTAAAGTGGTAGTAAAGTCCTGGTTGCAAACGACAAAAATCAACCCCTTGCAGGTTTAAGTCATAATATACTAGTATGCACTGCATACTAGTACATTATGATAAGTTTACTTACAAACAGAGCCCTCCAGCATGAACCAGTGCAAATTTGAAGTCAGTGATATATACATAAATTGGCTGCTTGATTACTGGTTTTAAGTAATTCTTTTTTCAGTGTTTCTTAGGATTTTTGACTATATAATAAGGACTTAAATTTTGGCTGGGGTAGAGACTTAACCTCCCTGGCGATATGATTATTTCATATTTTTGATGCTGAAAGCGGTACCATTATTTTGCATGGAAATTTGGCGTTTTATATTGTAGACCTGTAATTCTTAGGAATAACTCACTTAAATCTGTCCAAACCAGAGTCTAGTAGACATCTCGGGTATGAGAAAGTTTGAAACACGAAATCATAAATTATAATATAATAAATAACTATAAATAATTATACCAAATAATAATATAATAATAATAAAAATTATTCAATAATGTAATCAAATCAAAAACACTGAAATTTGCTCAGTTGCAGAATTGTCGCTGTCATTACTTTTCAGTGTTTGATGACAGATCTCCCCACAAATCACTATCGCTCAATTCTGCAAGTGATTCTAATTTATTATTGCTGTTTTCTAGCTGGTCTAAAACCACTTTTGATGTAAAGGGACGGTTTTGGTTGCTATGGACAATCTCCAGTTTCCAGGCAGAAAGAACAGTTTTTATAAAATAAAACTGCATGCAAGGCACTGGAGAAACCACTAGGGACAAAAGGGAGGTGAAATAATTTTATACAGTAATGTAATCTGTAAGATTACAGTATACTGTATGCATTGTGTGTGTTTCACTTTTTGAATTTGGCGCCGTTCTCCATCCCCGTGCTTCGCAACGCTCGCAGGGAACAGAGCTTGGCTCCGTGATGAATCGAGTGGAGGACAAGCCGCTCACACTGCGGGGAGACATCGCAGGATCCAGGGGACAAGGTAAGTAAGCTCTTCCTGGATCCTGCGATGCGATCTCGAGTCTGGCTCGGGGTTACTGCTTTTGGTTCTGAAATTCCACCCCGAGCCAGACTCGGGAATACCGCCAGGGAGGTTAAAAGAATATTTGGCTTGATGAAAGAAAGGAACTTGAAGCAAAAAGGGACAGATAGCAATTGAAGAGCAAAATTGCACTTACGATTTGGCCTTTATTTTATTTATTTATTTATTGCTATTTGCATTTTAAAGATCCTGTATCATTCAATAATATAATTTTATGTGTAATTGCTGTGTATCTCTATTTTGTTGATGATTAGTAGAATAAAAAGAAGGTGCTACTGATTTTTTAGACCCTGCGGTATTTGTGCAAATATTTATTAAACCAATATATTTGCAAAAAATACACTAAAACCATTATTAGTAAATAAAAACACAGCTAATTTTACAAAATTCCAGCTAAATCCCTACTAAATATAAAAGCTTAACCTGTATGGAGTTAATGAATAACAAATATTTGTAAATTTTAAATTGCGCCCTTTTGCAAAATGGTGAAAATTGAACGTGCCCAAAAATTTCTCTGAAAATCTGGAGGTTTTCATTTTTCACTTACAGCTTTCAGAATTTGATAAGCACCTCAAACTAGACATTTTCTAAAAGCACATAACCTGTAAAATAAAAAAAAGTGTTACAGATTTTTTGGGCCCCACAATAATTGCGCAAATGTTCATCATATTGCTATTTTCATTAAAAATACACTAAAATCATTAGTTGCACATAAACACAATGTAACTTACAAAATTCCTGCTAAATTACTAGTAAAGCATCGTTCACATGTGGCATACTACAGTGTACGCCCATGGAGGGCCATGTTTATCCACACAGGAATGAACAGGTGTTCCATGCATCCCTGTACAGACAGTCCCATTTATGTCAGTTGGGATGCAACGCCTGCACAGGCATAGCTAGTGTTCCCAATCTGACATCCATGTGGGTGTGGGTACATGACCCTGAACGCAGACAGTGTCAGCTCAGGGACATGCATGTGGACCTACATGGATGTAGAATTGGGAGCTACGGCTCTGTTCGTGCAGTTGCTACATCCCAAATTACATCAATGGGACTGCCTGCACAGAGATGCATGGAACACCTGTGCATCCCTGTAAAGGTACGCTGTGTATGTCCTGTGTGAACAAGGCCTTAGGCCCCTTTCACACAAGCACACTGATCAGGTCTGACTGTCCGTTTTTCAGGTGGGCCTAATTGGACCACCCATTGTTCTCTATGGAGAGACTGATGTAAATGGACATGTGTCCATATACACCTGCCTGCATTTGACCCAGTCCACTAAAAACAGACGGATGGGGATTCTATTCCTCATCCATCTAGCAGATCAGATGGCATCCGATGGAAATGGACAGGTGGTTCGTTTCCATCTGACAGCCCCATAGAGAACAGCTAGCTGTGTCTGTGCCCGCTCTGCATCAGTGGAGCGGACACGGACCTGTCATCGGCCTTCCCAGAGGGGATCAACAGACATATCCCCCACTGAGAAGGCGGATCTGCTTGACAGAGTCCACTCCATGTGAAAGGGGTCTTACCAGGAGTGGCAGGTCCATTAGAGGCACTGGGGCACCGCCCCCCTGCAGGGCACCGGACTCATACGTTTGTATGAATTTTTTTTTCAAGCCACATGATTAGAGCCGGAGGCTCTAATTGGCTTGAAAAAGGTTGCGCTCGGGGCGCAGAGCATTGCCCCCGAACCCACCCACTTGTGACAATAGCGAATTAATATTCGCTATCGTCTTTCAGCTTCTCCTCCTGGCCAATCAGGACAGATTGGGTTGGCTGGGAGGAGAAGCTGAGTATCTGCGGAGGGGTGAGTCCGGGGGGGACCGTCACCATGGAGGGGTGAGTGCCGGGGGGGGACCGTCACTGTGAAGGGGTGAGTGCGGGGGGGACCGTCACCATAGAGGGGTGAGTGCGGGAGTTCCTGGGGGGTCTTACTATGTTTATGTTTTTTTTATTTACCTTTAAAAAATTTTGTTACAGTCAATTTTTTATTTTTATTTTTTGGTGAGATATCAGAGGTATCCCCATATCTTTTTTTTGGGACAGAGAAAGGGACTGAACTCTGCAGCACTTTATTTGAATGAATGAGGAATCTTTATAGAGATTCCATTCATTCATAAAATGACAATCTTATACACTGTAACATTTGCGCTTACAATATATCAGCTGTCAGTGGTCATATAGCATATCATGTTTACTAAGCCCCTACTTCACCCCCACCCGCACCGCCCCCGCCGTGATCCCCAGCCTGACAGATGACGGAGATCAGTGCAGGGAGAAGCTGCAGGCTGGGGGAGGGGAAGGAGAGATGCCGCTCAGAGCGCCCATGGATTGGGGGTGAGGGGGGCAGTTGGGGGCGATCTGCCTGGTGGGGGGACACATCTGGACCCCCCCAAGCCCCATGCAACACCTGAAGTCGGCGGGAATGGAAGAGGAGGGAAGCGGCTAATGATGGTGGCTGCGGGGAGCGGGTTTGCAGGGGGGGTCGGATCGGGTGGAGGGGGGTAATCAGTGCTGGGGGGTAAGAAGGGGGGTGAAGGGGATAGGAGAGGAGAGTGGGGGGCAGTTTTAGATGGAAGGGTGCGGCAGGGGTGGAGAGGTAGGGGACAGGGAAGCGGCGGCATGGGTGGGGGGTCACCTTAGAGGTTAATAACTCTTATCAGCAGGTTGTAATCCAATGACCAGAGTTATAGAATTGTTCAGCAGAATCTGCTGAACAATTCTGATATAAGTTTATGGTCATTGAAGTGACCATAAGCTTATAGGAGAGGGAGAAAGGAGGTCTGTACGCCGTACTGACTTGGCCACCTGCGGGCACTTTTGTAGGTCCATACGGCGTACAGACTTGGCAGTGAAAGGGTGAAAGGTAACCATCCTCACCTGTGATCTGTTTGCTTGTAATTAGTGTTTGTGTATAAAAGGTTAATGAGTTTCTGGACTCCTGACAGACCCTTGCACCTTTCATCCAGTGCTGCACTGATGTTTCTGGATTCTGAGTCATGGGAAAAGCAAAAGAATTGTCAAAGGATCTGCAGGAAAAGGTAGTTGAACTGTATAAAACAGGAAAGGGATGTAAAAAGATATCCAAGGAATTGAGAATGCCAATCAGCAGTGTTCAAACTCTAATCAAGAAGTGGAAAATGAGGGGTTCTGTTGAAACCAAACCACGGAGAGGTAGACCAACTAAAATTTCAGCCACAACTGCCAGGAAAATTGTTTGGGATGCAAAGAAAAACCCACAAATAACTTCAGGTGAAATACAGGACTCTCTGAAAGCAAGTGGTGTGGCTGTTTCCTCCTGCACAATAAGGAGGCGCTTGAAAAAAGATTGGCTGCATGGTCGAGTCGCCAGAAGAAAGCCATTACTACGCAAATGCCACAAAGCTTACAATACGCCAAACAGCACAGAGAGAAGCCTAAAACCTTCTGGCACAAAATCATTTGGAGTTATGAGACCAAAATTGAGCTTTTTGGCCACAACCATAAACGCTTCATTTGGAGAGGAGTCAACAAGGCCTATGATGAAAGGTACACCATTCCCACTGTGAAACACAGAAGTGGATCGCTGATGTTTTGGGGATGTGTGAGCTACGAAGGCACAGGAAATTTGGTCAAAATTGATGGCAAGGTAAATGCAGTATGTTATCAAAAAATACTGGAGGAACATTTGCATTTATTAGCCAGGAAGCTGCGCATGGGACGTACTTCGACATTCCAACATGACAATGATCAAAAACACAAGGCTAAGTTGACCTGCCATTTGCTACGGCAGAATAAAGGTTCTAGAGTGGCCATCTCAGTCTCCTGACCTCAATATCAATGAGCCACTCTGGGGAGATCTCAAATGTGCAGTTCATGCAAGACAGCCCAAGAATTTACAGGAACTGGAGGCTTTTTGCCAAGAGGAAAGGGCAGTTTTACCACCTGAGAAGATAAAGAGCCTCATCCAAAAATACCACAAAAGACTTTAAGCTGTCATTGATGTTAAATCGGGCAATACACGGTTTTAAGAACTGGGGTATGTAAACTTTTGATCAGGGTCATTTGGGTAGTTTCTGTTGTCATTATGATTTAAAAAGAGTAAACACAGTTGACTGATAATAAATGGCTTCAGCCAAACAATAACCATGAGTGAAAGAAAAGTTTTTGTGTTATCATTCATATTCTCTAAAAAATGGCCAAGAAATCATAAATTCTGCCAGGGTATGTAAACTTATGAGCACAACTGTATCTTCCCCAGAGATAGTTAGTAAATGAGGTAAAGCTTTGCTGATTTTCATCATCCAATCACGTGCAAACAAAATTGCTGTTTTTTTTTTTTTTTTATTTTCCTTATTGGGTATTCTTTACAAAGGAATGCTTTACCTAATTTGCATTTACTAAGAGAAATGAGTGTAACTGCACTTGCAAAGTGCAGTCTGTTTGCCCCGTTATGGACATAGTAAATGTACTACTTAATTACTGTGCCAGTTGTGAGAAGTTAGAGCTCTTGTTCTAATGGGTGTGAGAGTTCGTATTTTCCATACTATTTTGTCTTCTAGTTATTGAGATATAGCTGTGCATCATAGAGAGTTTGCTTGCCAAGTATCTAATCATCATCATCAGCAGAAATCTATTCACCTTATATAACCTTATTTACACACTTACAATATTCCAGGCTCGCTAAAAACCAGTAAAACAATAAAATGTTCTGTGAAAAATACCTGATCTTAGCAGAGGGAGGCTTTCTTTGTGTGCCATTAAACCCAGGCTATGAAAAACTCTATTTCGTGTTATATAACAGTGTGTGTGCATACTTACAAAGCCACTAAAGCATTTATTTTGTGTTTAGTGAAATAGGCATGATTGATCCAACCTTCAGCTGTCCATCCCATCTTCTGTGTGTGCCCACTGCAGCCTAAGATTGTGTAGTCCTTTTGCTGTCATCTACTGAGCATTCTCCAGTTTCAGGTCCTTTAGAGTCACACATGTGGGAATATACAAAGTGGTACATGAAAATCCCCTCCCTCCTCCCCATGTCCTCCTATTGTTAAACACTATGGGAGTAGGATATAGAATGCTGATTGATTACATTTACTAAGAAACTGACAAGAAAGCTTAGTTTTAATATAAATCAGTATTGAATATATCAAATGTAATTGCTAATACCTGTAACATAAAAAAGAGCCTTGGGTACAGATGCCATCTGAACAAAATTAAAGCTAGTGTTAATCATCTTTGACTCTGCCTACACCATATTAATGCACAAAAAATACACATTTGATGTTCAATAAAGATTTATAAGGAAATGAAAAACTGTTTTTTTTTATATATTTATATTTAGAATTTAATTTGAATTGCTCTTCTGACATGTGACCAGAAATTTTGAAGCCATGAAAAAAAAAACTTTCTTTTTCTTGTTTTTTCCCAGAAAAAATTGACATTTTTAGATAAAAAATGAAAAACAATCAGTGTGGAGTAGTTTTAACCACTTAAGCCCCGGACCATTTGGCTGGCCAAAGACCAGAGCACTTTTTGCGATTCGGCACTGCATCGTTTTAACTGACAATTGCACAGTCATGCCACGTGGCTCCCAAACAAAATTGACGTCCCTTTTTCCCCACAAATAGAGTTTTCTTTTGGTGGTATTTGATCACCTCTGCGGTTTTTATTTTTTGCACTATAAACAAAAAAATAGCGACAATTTTGAAAAAAACACATTATTTTTTACTTTTTGCTATAATAAATATCCCCAAAAAATATATAAAAATTTTTTTTCCCTCAGTTTAGTCAGATACCTATTCTACTACATATTTTTGGTAAAAAAAATTGCAATAAGCGTTTATTGACTGGTTTGCGCAAAAGTTACAGCTTCTACAAAATAGGGGATAGTTTTATGGCATTTTTATTAATAATTTTTTTTTTACTAGTAATGGCGGCGATCAGCGATTTTTATCATGACTGCGACATTATGGCGGACACATCGGACACTTTGGCACTATGTTAGCACCATTCACATTTATACAGCAATCGGTGCGATTAAAAATGCATTGATTACTGTGTATATGTGACTGGCAGTGAAGGGGTTAACACTAGGTGGCGCTGTAGAGGTTAAGTGTGTCCTAGGGAGTGATTCTAACTGTGGGGGGGAGGGGCTATGTGTGACACGACACTGATCACCGCTCCCGATTACAGGGAGTGGTGATCAGTGTCCTGTCACTAGGCAGAACGGGGAAATGCTTGTTTACATTAGCATTTCCCCGTTCTTCCTCTCTGTGAGAGATGATCGCGGGTATTCCCGCGGACATCGAGTCCACGGGACCCGCGATCACACTCACGGAGCCCGCAGCGGGAGCCCGCAGCGGGAGCACGCACGCCGCCAGAGGCGTGCACACGATGGCCCACCGGCAAATTTAAAGGAACGTACCTGTACGCCCATTTGCCTGTCCGTGCCATTGTGTCGACGTATATGTACATGTGGCGGTCGGCAAGCGGTTAAAATTGAAAGTCATTTTTTTACACTGGGAACATGAAATGCAGTGTATATAAAAAAATTATGCTTGAAATAAAATTCTGCTTATTCAGTAAATAATTTATTTTAGATTATTTTTTTGTTGTTATTACAAATAGAATAAGAAGGACTGTGTTGTGTATTTTTGTAAGGCAGTGTTTTGCAACACTTCCTTACTTGAAGATTCTGCTGGTGAAGAAACACTTTTGTGATGATCCAGAAGCAGCAGAAAGAGTGTTTCTGAAATGAGAACTCTGGAGGGAAAAGCTACTTGCACTTTTATTATGGTCCTCCTCATTTAATTTCAGTCGTTAGGGCACCTCTGGCACGTCAGGATGTGTTTTGTCATCCTTGTGGCATTTGAAAAAAAAAATATTTCTGCTCACAATATATGCAAATTGCAGCTTTGCTATTAGCAGAAATTACACAGTGGTAATGTTTCCAAACTCTAGATGCATACTTGCCAGCAGTCCTGATTTTCCCGGGACAATCCAGATTTTTGGACCCTCGTCCCGATTTAAGCTTGTCCCGATTATTTTCCCGGGATTTTGCTTTTCTTCCCGGGAAGATTCTCTGGACATGGCTGCTACACGTGACCTCCAGACTGGGTTTCCATCCTCCCCAGCATGTTGCTGGTGCCCTTCCATGTTCCACCAGGCAGTGATTAGTGTAGTGGGTATTGTAGTAAGTAGTGTAGTGTAGTGGGTGTTGTAGTAATCAGTGTAGTGGGTGTTGTAGTAATCAGTGTAGTGGGTGGTATAGTGTAGTGGGTGTTGTAGTAATCAGTGTAGTGGGTGGTATAGTGTAGTGGGTGTTGTAGTAATCAGCGTAGTGTAGTGGGTGGTGTAGTAAATAGCGTGGTGTTGTAGTGTAGTGGGTGTTGTAGTGGGTGGTGTAGTGTAGTGGGTGTTGTAGTAATCAGCGTAGTGTAGTGGGTGTTGTAGTGTAGTGGGTGGTGTAGTAATCAGTGTAGTGGGTGGTGTAGTAATCAGTGTAAACCTGATGCAAGGACGGACTCTGCTGGGGGCACATGATGGCATCTGGTGGCAGACAACGTGGCAGGTGACACGCTCAGGGCTCCCACTGATTCTGCATTATGGTGAGTTGAATGATTTAATTTTATATTACAATGTAATAATAGAAATAATGCGCTTCAATCATCCTGACACCAACAACCATGGTGCCGGGTTGATTGAAGTGCTAACACCACGTGTTTGGAGTATCTTTATCTGCTGATTGTTAAACTCTGGAATACACATATTTCTATTGTGGTGTAGGATCTGAGGCTGCTGTCCCTCCATCCCTCCCCCCCCCCCTCTTTCCCTCTCCATCCCTCATTCATCTCAGACTCTAACCACACCCCTTTGAGACACGCCCATTTAAACCATGCCCACTATTTTGCATAAACCACTCCCTTTTTTGCGCGCCACATTTTTTCTTTTTCCCCTGTGCCACACCTACAAACACATGTCCCACCCCCTAATTATAATGCGACTCCAGCTACAGCCAAAAAATTGTCCCTAAATTTTTTTTTACAATGTTGGCAACTATGTAGATGTTGGTCTCTAGATGTCACTGAGAGGAGGAAAAGAAAAAACTATTTACTGACCAGACTACAGCTAAACATTATGCTGAAATGGTGGAGAACATTAATAGGAATCATTTAAAGGTTTTAAGGAAAAACTAATTTGTCAGACAAATTTACTCCTGTCAAGTAAGACAGAAACTATCCTCTACAGCATTGCAACAATCACCCAACTGTAGAAGGAACAAGATGGAGCCCACAAGCAAACTAAACTGGAGCCCTTCCCCTATAGTGCCTTCCAGAGGCAGAAATGCACATTTCTCTTGTTTGAGAACTGCACTGAGAAATACAGCGTTACGAATTCCAAGATTTGCTTGTCTTCAATTGAGAGAACTTGCAATAATTTAAGACTTTACATAAAGTCTCAGAAATCTTTTATTAACCTCTTCCCGTCTGCGCTATAGCCGAATGACGGCTACAGCGTGGACCTACATTGCAGGGAGGCCGTCAATAGACAGCCTCCCCTTTCCTCGCTCCCTGCGCACCCCCTGCGGGTCATACGTAGAGCTCTGTGATCACTCGGGTGATCACAGATCAGAGTGAGGGGCCAATCCCAGCCCCTTACCACGTGATCAGCTGTCAGCCAATGACAGCTGATCACGTGATGTAAACAGCAGTGTTCATTTTAGTCTTAGGGCTAAAATGGCATTTTAGTTTTAGTCCCATTTTAGTCCCATTTTAGTCTTCTGCAAGTTTTAGTTTTAGTCGTATTTAGTCGACTAAATCTCCAGTACATTTTAGTAATTGCAATTTAGTTTTAGTCATAGTCTTTTGACTAAAATGGCATTTTAGTTTTAGTCTCATTTTAGTCTTTTGACTAAAATGGCATTTTAGTTTTAGTCTCATTTTAGTCTTTTGACTAAAATGGCTTTTAGTTTTAGTCATATTTTAGTCATCTCAATTGTTTTAGTTTTAGTCGTATTTTATTCGACTAAAATAGTATTCATTTAGTCGACTAAAATGTTTTAGTCGTTTTAGTCGACTAAACTAACACCGGTAAACAGAAGCTCGGTAATCGTTATTTTTTCTCCTCGCGCTAACAGCGTGAGGAGAAAAAAAAGCAGATCGCCGTCTTCTGTTGAAGGGACTTCAATCCTGAAGAGGAAGAGGCATAGCCGCCTCATCTGTGCCAACCGGTACCACCTGCCAGTGCCACCTTCCAGTGCCCAGAGTGCCATCAATTAATGCCCACTAGTTAGTCAGTGCCACCTATCAATGCCCAAGAGTCCGGCCAATCAATGCCCACCAGTGATGCCAATCAGTGCCTCATCAGTGCCATCTAGCAGTGTTGCCTATCAGTGTCACCTACCAGTGCCCATTACTGCCACCCATCAGTGCCATCCATCAGTGCCCATCAGTGCCATCCATCAGTGTCCTTCAGCGACACCTATCAATGCCCTTCAGTGCCGCCCATCAATGCCACCCATCAGTGCCACCTCTCAGTGCCCACCAGTGCCGCCTCATCAGTGCCCACCAGTGCCGCCTTATCAGTGTCGCCTTATCAGTGCCCATCAGTGCCCCCTTATCAGTACCCATCAGTGCCACAAATTACTGCCCACCAGTGCAGCCTCATCGGCGTACATCAATAAAGGAGAAAAATTACCTGTTTGCAAAATTGTATAACAATATATAAAACCGTTTTGTTTTTGTTTTCAAAATTTTCTGTCTCTTTTCATTTTTTTAACAGAAAATAAAAAACCCAGAGGTGATCACATACCACCAAAAGAAAGCTCTATTTGTGGGGAAAAAAATGATAAAAATATCATTTGGGTACAGTGTCACATGACCGCGCAATTTTCATTCGAAGAGTGAGAGCGCTGAAAGCTGAAAATTGGTCTGGGCAAGAGGGGGGTTTAAGTGCCCAGTAAGCAAGTGGTTAAAGCGAGGGTCCACCTATCTATCATTTTTTTTTTTTTTAGTTCATTCACAAACTTTTCTTCTCAGCATTACATACTCACATATTGTGTGTAATATGTCCGCCTGTGTCAGATTTCGTTGGAAAGAATAACTTATATTATTCACTGCAGGCGGTTTCCATCTTCATTGTGGGCATTTGAAGCCCACAAGCATTTATTTCCTGGATGTGGTGAATGCTGTGCTCCCAGCATTCACCGCTCGTTCCCGCACATGCTCAGTGGCATCCTGGGAAGCCTGAGTCTAGCTCTCAGGAGTCTGGGAGAGGCTAGAAACACGCCTACTGCCACGGGAGGAGAACCAGGAAGTGCAAAGAAGAATAGAAAAATAAAAGGTAATTACAGCGATTTAAATTTTTTTAAACGGCATGTCAGCATCTAGGCCAGGAAGAGAATACATACAGATATTGTTCAAAATTTGGGTGGAACTCCGCTTTAAGGTCATCATGTTATATAGTTTGAAAACCAAATCATAGATTGTAAAAGAATGTTTCATGCTCCTTTTTTTGCAGACACGTACTGTAGAGAGCCTACATCAGCAGAATTAATGGAAGCCCCTCCTAAGGATCTTTCCCTGAAGATGCCAAAGAACAGGAAAAGATCATGTGACCTCATGACAGTGCTGCAGGAAAAAGGAATTTATAAGATTAAAAAAAAATACAGTGGCATGATTTAAACAAATTTTGTGAATGAATTTTGGCAATTAACACTTCTCTGTTTAGTATCACTTCCCCTTCTTGACAGGTAACAGCTTTATTTCAGACTTTAGACTGTAGACTGAGTCACTTTAATTGCTAATGGAGTTTCTAACTGCCATGAGTTTTTCTGAGTTAGCTGTGAAAATTGGAAATCAAATGCTTCCATTAGATTACACAGGATTCTTGAATGAAAGAAGAGAGGACAATCACAGAGGCTTGTGGGGAGGAAGAGAGGAGACCCAGTCATGTATATGCTCTTAGCAACATAAAATAATCTATTAGAACTATCACTGGAACCATGAATCAGTCATTACAACTCAAAAGCTGATTAAATTATTAAAAAATGTTGATCATTTCCTCGTTGTTTTATCTATTTACAATGCTTCAAGCACAGATAACATCTGGTGATCTGCCAGAAATCCTGTGTGCTACTAACTTTCTGTTTGAGTTGACAACACAGTGCCTTTGCTGCACAGAGACCCTAAATAATGTTGTCAGCTCTGTCTGCTAGACGTTAAAACCCTGCCCATTCCCCACCCTTCACTGTTTCTTTGCATATGTTAATTACATACATTAATTTGCTTACTAGCAAAATAATGCAGTTTCCTTAATTCCTAAGGGCTTGCCCACACACTGTGTGTAGGGAAAGGGCTTTGGTAAAATGCAGATCTGAAGAGAATAATTGTGTTACTTGGAACTGAGCTCCTAGCAAATACTGATGTGAGAGTTTTACAAGTCAGGTTGAGATGTCACATAGAGTGATAGAACCCTTTTATCATTACATGAACATCTTTTTCTTCTTTAAATCAGTAATTGTAGTCAGAATCTTTGAGTGAGAAAGTGATACTCCTAAGCACCAAGGCCTGAGGTGTTCCTTGGCCTGGCTGGTCAGTATGCCTGAAAGAGGACATACCCTGAATGTAAGAATAAGAAAAAGTAGAATGAGTATGTATGAAGACTGGGGAAAACGGGTGGGTGGGAACCCAGAAATGCCGACGACACCTGGCCTTGACAGAGAAGGAGGCTTAAATAGCCCTCTCGGACTCCTCCCACAAATACAGGCTAGCCTCCGGCCAGCCTTACACTTGTAGTCAGAGTCTTCGAGTGAGAAAGTGATACTCCTAAGCACCAAGGCCTGAGATGTGCCTTGGCCTGGCTGGTCAGTATGCCTGAAAGAGGGCAAAAAGACACAAATTTAGGTTAAGAAGGAAAGGTAACAATCCTTCAAGTGGAGTAGCGTGCGCCTGGATGGCAACCGTATGCATCCGATAAGTATCCGCTCTGACAGGAGAAATTCCCCCCGACTCCTGACTTGGTGATGAGACGGAACCCCCTATAGAACCTGCGAAGCTACCCAGAACCCAACTAAACGTCCTGTGAAAGATTGAATAGAGCCTGGAGCCCGAGACAACCCAGACATGAGAATGAACTGCTTGTGAATGAGAGGATACGTGGGGGAAGGGGAGCAATGGCTGGCCCGAAGAGCCCCTGCAAAATGATGGCCGAGAAGATTGAAACTTCAAACGGACACCAGTGAAGTGCTCAGTGAAAACCCCCCCAACCCCTGGCCTACCCATACTGGTATGGGGAAGTGTGAGGGTGAGTGCAAAAGGACAACTGGCAGGAGTTCGAAATGCTGAATACCTGAAGGATGTGATGGAGTAGGTGGATGAGGCCCATGCACTATGGCAATAATCATTGTCAACATGGAGAAACCATGCCAGACACAGAACACTGGTCCCACCTGATTCAATCGGGTCGTGCTTCAGCCTGCGACCTGACAACTGAGTGTGAATCCTGAACCGAGGAGGGAGGGCCAGACTCCACCCCGGGGAAATAAGTCCCATGGCATGATACAGTCATACCCAAAGTGACTAAAACCCCCCTACCTGGAACAGGCTGGGGATCGGAAAAGATGACTGAACTGATGTCCCTGAGCAATTCTCCAGGCAACATCCTAGATGAGATCAGAGCCGAGAGTGGAATCCAGAATCATGACGACGTTTGCCCAAACCTACCACTTAAGGACCGTCAAGGGGATGATGGATGCCAATACAGCCCAACCTGAGAACACAAACTAGAAAAATGACAGACAACCAGACATGAGAACAACAATGCCCCTCTGTGTCTACCTAAGTATGAGAACATGAGCAGAAATGTCAAGACCACTGCATGTAAATGAACCTGATGACGGACCCCCCCACCCTCGTGTAAGTAGTAAGTGAGCCCGAGAAACCTGCAGTGCAGAGACAGGTAATTAAACTGAAAACTCAGGGCTAGTGTACCCACAGACCTTGGTGGGTAGTTGTACAGGTGTGGTGCATCATATGACGTATGGTATACGGGCGAGAAGATTGTGGTCAACAGTCATTAACAAACAAAACCTCAGCCCGTATGGATCTATAGACGTGACAGATCCCGACATGTGACCCCTAGCTAACTGACCCAGGTACAAACATGAACAACGATACGATGAGATATGACAACCAACGAACATAAAACAGCTACCGGAGTATCTGAGAAACGCCGAGGTTGAAACGCCGAGGCTGACACGCTATGAAAGAAATGCTGAGACTGAACATTGAGGCAGAAACGCTATGACAGAAATCCTGGGGCAGAAACGCTATGACAAAACGCTGGGACTGAAATTATGAGGCAGAAATGCAATGACAGAAATCCTGGGGCAGAAACGCTATGACAGAAATGCTGAGACTGAACGCTGAGACAGAAATGCTGAGACTGAACGCTGAGACAGAAATGCTGAGACTGAACGCTGAGACAGGAATGCTGAGACTGAACGCCGAGACAGAAATGCTGAGACTGAACGCTGAGACAGGAATGCTGAGACTGAACGCCGAGACAGAAATGCTGAGACTGAACACTGAGACAGGAATGTTGAGACTCAACGCTGAGACAGAAAAGCTGGGGCAGAACACTATGACAGAAATGCCATGACAGAAAAAAACGCCATGACAGAAAAAACAACGTCATGACAGAAATCCTGGGGCAGAGACGCCATGACAGAAATCCTGGGGCAGAGACGCCATGACAGAAATCCTGGGGCTGAAACGCCATGACAGAAATACTGCGGCAGAAACGCTATGACAGAAATCCTGAGGCAGAAAATGCTATGACAAAAACCATGGGGCAGAAACGCTATGACAAAAATGCAGAGACTGTACGCCAAGACAGTAATGCTGGGACAGAATGCTATGACAGAAATGCTGGGGCAGAATGCTATGACAGAAATGCAGGGGCAGACCGCTATGACAGAAATGCTGGGGCAGAACGCTATGGCACACATGCTGGGGCAGAACGCTATGACACACATGCTGGGGCAGAACGCTATGATAGAAATGCTGGGGCAGAACGCTGTGACAGAAATGCTGGGGTAGAATGCTGTGACAGAAATGCTGGGGCAGAACGCTGTGACAGAAATGCTGGGGCAGAACGCTGTGACAGAAATGCTGGGGCAGAACTCTGTGACAGAAATGCTGGGGCAGAACGCTATGACCAGAATGCTGGGGCAGAACGCTATGACCAGAATACTGGGGCAGAACGCTATGACCGAAGTGCTGGGGCAGAACGCTATGACCGAAATGCTGGGGCAGAACGCTATGACCAAAATGCTGGGGCAGAAATGCTATGACAGAAATGCCGAGACTGAACACCGAGACAGAAATGCCGGGGCAGAACGCTATGACAGAAATGCTGGGGCAGAACGCTATGACCGAAATGCTGTGGCAGAACGCTATGACCGAAATGCTGAGCCAGAATGCTATGACCGAAATGCTGGGCCAGAAACGCTATGACAGAAATGCCGATACTGAACACCGAGACAAAAATGCCAGAACAGAACGCTACAACAGAAATGCTGGGGCAGAAACACCATGGCAGGAACGCTATGACAGGAACGCTGGGGCAGAACGCTATGACAAATGCTGGGGCAAAATGTTATGACAAATGCTGGGGCAAAATGCTATGACAAAAACGCTTGGGCAGAATGCTATGACAAAAACTCCTGGGTAGAAACGCTACGATGGAAACACTGACCAAAAAAAACAAAAATGACAAAGTAAAAGCAACAATGTATGTGGTTTACATCCTCCCTGTCCTGCCAGCCTCCCAGGAATGCGAAGCCCTACTGACAATGTGTCAGGGAAGACCAGCCAGTACTCAAGATGGCCGAAGGAGAAGTCGGCCTGTGACCTCAGCCTGTCAGGGAAGACCAGCCAGTACTCAAGATGGCCAAAAGAGAGGTCGACCTGTGACCTCAGCCTGTCAGGGAAGACCAGCCAGTACTCAAGATGGCCGTCGGAGAAGTCGACCTGTGACCTCAGCCTTCGGTGCACCTGTGTGCACATTACCAGGAGGCTATTTAAACTTGGTCTGTGCTTGCATCCAGTGCTGTCCGTTCTACAGCGTTCCTGTGTGTTCCTGCCTGCTTTACCCGTGATACCTGCACCTGTTTACCGACCCGGCTTGCCTCTGACTCTGCTACCTGCTGCCTGCATCTGACCCGGCTTGTTCTGACTCCGCATCTGCCTGCTTCTTCTACAACCACACTGCCAGCCCGTTGCCGACCCTGCCTGCATCCAGACTACGCACCTGCCTCCACTCCTGCTCCTGACGTTCCCGCCAGTGTTTGACCCGGCTTGCCCGACCTGCATCTTCCGCTCATTGGAGAACCCTGCTCCAGCACCGTGCCACCTGCCGCTGTTCTACATTACAGTGAAGACAAACTGTTTGGCACTTGTGCGACTCTGCACTTCTGCTCCTCCTGTTTACTCTATCAGGGGGCCAGAATCAGAGGAGCAAGAGAGGCCGTTCCCTGCATATCAGGCTCTACCATCAGGACGTGACAGTAACGGACAGCCATGTCTGAGCCTGCGCAGGGACCCTCTCCTATGGATGAACTTTGCCAGCACCTGGCTGGCTTGGCACAAGCCGTCAAAGACCTACAGCAGGGCTACACTCAGCTAGAGGGACGCCTACAGACCCTGACAGGCGCTGCAACTCCGCAGGGTCCACCTTTAGCATCAGCCTCCTCTCAGGGATCTTCTCCTGCTCTTGCCGTGGTCATGCTCCCACCTGAGCCCAGGGTACCGACCCCAGACCGGTTCCTGGGTGAACGCAGCAAGTTTAGAGTGTTTCGGAACGCATGTGAACTGTATTTTGCCCTTCAACCCCGCACATTCTCCTTAGAAGCTACCAAGGTCGGCTTTGTAATCTCCCTGCTACAAGGGGAGCCACAGTCCTGGGCCCACCGCCTTCTGGAACAGAAGGCCGAATGCTTATCCGACTTAACCTCTTTCTTCAGTGCCATGGCCCAGCTGTACGAAGATCCTCAGCAGACAGCTTCAGCCGAAGCGGCTCTTCATGCACTTCAACAGGGTCGTAGGGCGGTGGAAGACTACGTCTCTGAATTTCGACGATGGGCATTTGACACGAACTGGAATGCCGCCGCCCTACGATACCAATTTCGTATGGGCCTCTCCGAACCACTTAAAGATGAGTTAGCGCGGGTAGGGGTACCCCCTACCTTAGAAACTCTGATTGATCTATCCATCCAGATCGATTGCCGGCTGAGAGAACCAAGACTAGAGAGAGCTTCCACTCCATCCCATCCAGTGTGGATGTTACCTCGGGTACCCAGCTCGTCCTATCCCGCTCCACCTGCTTCAGCCACTCCGACTCCTGACGCCCCGGACCCTATGCAACTCGGCCTGCTGCGGCCCTCTCTTACTGTTGAAGAACGACAATGCCGCCGCCAACAGAACTTATGCCTATACTGCGGGGGATCTGGACATTACGTGAGGTCCTGCCCAGTGAAACCTCGTAAGTCTCTCTTTACTACTTCTGCCTCGCTAACCCCAAGCTCACTTAACAACTCCGCTCACTTTACTATTCCCATTTCTCTAAAGCTGCCAGGAAGGACTCTTCAGACTACCGCCATAATTGATTCCGGAGCCTGCAGCTGCTTTGTGGACTTGTCCTTTGCTGCCGAACATCATATCCCCCTGCAGCCTAAAGCACAGAAACTCTCGGTTCACTTGGCCGATGGTTCCACCATTAAGTCTGGAGCAGTCACTCACGAAACCATTCCTCTGCTGACCATCATGTCCCAGGACCACCGAGAACTGCTACGACTAAATGCCATCGCTTCCCCTCTGTTTCCAGTTATCCTCGGTATACCTTGGTTGAAGGCCCACGATCCCCATATCGACTGGTCTAAAGGAAGCATTAACTTTGTCTCCTCTTACTGCACCCAGCACTGCCTACAGACCTCCTGTGATGTTCCCGCTCTGCTGTGTCTAGATACGGACTCTGAAACCAGTCAGCTTGTGCCTACAGCCTACCACAGCTTCCTAGACGTGTTTAGTAAGAAGGGGGCAGAGATCCTCCCACCTCATCGGCCCTATGACTGCCCTATAGAGCTACTCCCTGGAGCCGAAGTTCCCTTTGGGAGGATTTTCCCTCTGTCTGAAAGCGAGCTGGTGGCACTGAAGGACTATATTAATGACAATCTCAGGAAAGGCTTCATCCACCCTTCCACGTCTCCAGCTGGGGCGGGGATTTTCTTCGTCCAGAAGAAGGATCAGTCGTTAAGGCCCTGTGTGGACTACCGTGAACTTAACAAGGTGACGGTGAAGAACCGTTACCCACTTCCATTAGTTCCCGAACTTTTTCAAAGACTTGGTTCCGCTACCATATTTACAAAATTGGATCTTCGGGGCGCCTATAATTTGGTGCGCATTCAGGAGGGAGACGAGTGGAAGACTGCTTTCCGCACACGATTTGGGCATTACGAGTAGCTCGTGATGCCCTTCGGGCGCTGCAACTCTCCGGCTACCTTCCAGCATTTCATTAATGATGTTCTCAGAGACTTCCTGGACTTATTTGTCATTGTATACCTTGATGATATGCTAATTTTTTCTTCCTCCCTAGAACACCACCGCAGACACGTGAGAAGTGTATTAACCCGCCTTCGACAACACAGATTATATGCCAAACCCGAGAAGTGCGAGTTTGAACGCCAGAGAACCCAATTTCTGGGGCTGATCATTTCCACCGAAGGTATCCGGATGGATCCCCAGAAGGTAACGGCTATCCTGGACTGGCCTACTCCATGTGACAAGAAAGGTATTCAACATTTCATAGGATTTGCAAACTTTTATCGAAAATTTATTTGGGGGTTCTCAGCAATCATTGCCCCCATTACACAGCTTACCAAACAGGGGTCCCGATTCCGCTGGTCTCCAGAGGCTCAGTCGGCCTTTGAAACGCTGAAGAGGTTTTTCACATCCGCACCCGTCTTGAAGCACCCAGACTCGGCCTTACCATATGTCTTAGAAGTGGACACCTCGGAAACTGCGGTGGGAGCTATCTTGTCCCAAAGACAGGGCCCCAAGGCCCTGTTGCACCCAGTCGCGTTCTTCTCGCGTAAACTGTCTAGCACGGAGAAGAATTACGACGTTGGGGATCGCGAACTTTTAGCAATTAAGGCATCATTAGAAGAATGGAGATACCTTCTTGAGGGAGCAGCACATCCAATCTTAATCTACACAGATCACAAGAATCTCGAATATCTAAGAACAGCAAAGAGATTGAGACCTTGCCAGGCCAGGTGGGCACTTTTCTTTTCGAGATTTACCTTCCATCTGACATACAGACCTGGATCCAAGAACATAAAGCCGGATGCGCTATCACGCATGTCTAGCAAATCCCAAGACATCTCTCCCCCGGATACGATCCTGTCCTCGGGAAATTTCCTTCTCCTGCAAGGGGACTTAATGACGCAGATTAAACAAGCCTCTGTGAGGAGTTCTACACCATCTGGGATCACTTTACGGACACAGGAAGGGCTACTCTGGTATGAGGATAAGGTCTTCGTGCCGGAGGATCTACGAACTGCCACGTTGGGCATGTGCCACGACCACGCGCTGGCAGGACACTTTGGGGTCAGCAAGACTGCTGAATTGGTGCAGCAAACCTTCTGGTGGCCGGGGGTGGCAAGAGACTGTAGGAGATATGTGGAATCGTGCACCACCTGCATCCGTAATAAGAACAGTAAATCCAGGGCTTGGGGTCTGTTGAAGCCCATGGAGAATGATTTCAATTGACTTCATTGTGGAACTGCCCCCATCCGAGGGATACAGTACTATCTTCGTAATCGTTGATCGATTGTCCAAGATAGCCCACTTCATTCCTATAAAGGGCACCCCTTCTGCACAAGAGACGGCACGGATCTTCATCAGAGAGGTTATAAGACTCCATGGGGTTCCGGCTAACATCGTCTCAGACAGAGGGGTCCAGTTCACCTTCAGATTCTGGAGATCCTTGTGTGTGTTTGGGAATGTTAAACATAGATCCTAACTGAAGTGCCATCACTTTAAACAAGCTTAGTAAATTCACATACACATAGGTCTCCTTGTTTAAAGGAATGTACGTTTAAATAGGTAACCTTTATGTGAAAACTCACCTATACATAAATGAGCTGATCTTTTTTTTTTCAAAGGATTGCTTGTTCATTGCCAAGAAGACTTGTCCAAGAATCAATATGCTTGAGGTAAGCATTTCTTGTAAATAGGCAGCTCTTTGTTTATAATCCCCCAAAAAAAGATTTAATGATGATGGTGGTTATTTACTTACAAAGTAAAAACCTGAGAGAATTGAGAGGGATGGGGGGTATTTAAATATATAATGAGGGCTTACAATTTGGAGGTGAGACTTAGAAGGAACTAAGGAAAGAGAGACAAATGGAACTTCAAGAGCAAGAAAGTTTTGTATTGTACTTGATAGCTATATCTGCATATTGTCTCTCTCACATAGATTTGGCCTTGACTGTGCTTTTACTTATATTTTTGTATTTTGCTGTAATGGTGTCATTCAATGTCCTCATGAACTATAGAATTTCTATGCACTGCTGTTTGTTTCTCTTTTGACAATGACCAACTTTTACAGGAGAAATGTATTGCTGTGTCATTTTATTATTATTTATTGTGTATTATCATTTTTTTTTACTTTTTTATATTATCTTTATTATTAAAAGTTAGAATTAATATTTTTGTAATTCCTTTTAATCAGGTAAATATGAAACATTGCATGGCAGCAAATATGTGCCTGTTCCCTGGATAATTTAGAGCTTTGGCTTTAAATAAATAGCGAAAGCATGTACAGGAAAAATTAGAATGGTAATTTACACCAGTCATCTATAACAATATGACCACTGACAGGTAAAGTGAATAACATTAATTATCTTGTTTCAAAGGCACCTGAAAGTGGGATATATTAGGCAACAAGTGAACAAGAATTGTATGAGTGCAATCAGGGCAGCTAAAATAGACTACAGCACATATCGGAAGAGAGTAAAAAAACATCCAAAATGTTTAAAACCATGCTAATAGAAAAAAACTGAGGTCAGATTGTATAGGCCCCATAAAAGATGATCAGGGGAAGTTCGTTACAAATGACAAGGAAAAGGCAACTGCACTAAATGCATTCTTCTCTTCAGGCTTAAAAAGGAAAAGGTGCGGTATAGTAATCACGACTTAATTGCTAGTAACACATCACAGAACATGCTCTTGTGGCTAACAGAAGCAATTGTTCGAAAAAGACTTGAAAAGCTTAACACAAATAAATCAGCAGGGCCAGATGGTTTACACTCAAGAGTCCTCAACTAACTTAGGCAGGTAATAGCCAGACCGTTATTCCCAATTTTTATTGACAACTTAATGGAATGGTACTGGCTGATTTTGGTGAAAAGCCAACATAGTGCAAATATTTAAAAAAAAGGACATAGATATATACCTGGAAACTACAGACCAGTCAGTCTGACATTGATAGTATGTAAACTATTGGAGGGGATGATAAGGGACTGTATCCAAGAATTTGCATATGAAAACAGTTTTATTGGTACTAATCAGCATGGATTTATGAAAGATTGTCATTGCCAGACAAATCTATTAACTTTCTATGAAGAAGGGAGCTGCCATCCAGATCAAGGAAGGCCTGTAGATGTGGTGTATCTGGATTTTGCCAAAGCATTTGATACAGGTCCCCATAAACATTTAATTTACAAATTTAGGTCTGTTGGCATAGACCATAGGGTATGTACCTGGATAGAAAACTGATTACAGGAGTGCGTACAAAGGGTGGTGATAAATAATGTGTACTCAGAATGGTCTGGAGTGGTAAGTGGGGTACCCTAAGGCTCTGTCCTAGGACCAATTCTGTTTAATTTACCCATAAATGATATAGAGGTGGGAATAAATACTTCAACCTCAAGAAATGCATTAGGGTAAAAAATGTTTAGGCTTTATAACCTCTTTAAAGCTGCATTTGTCATGGTGTACAGCTGTAACAGTGCATTTTACAGGGGGTTGAAGTCATTAATTGATATAGCAGGTGCATATTAGTGGAGAGTGCAGCAAATGTGGATCAAGGAAACATGCTGAGGTAAGGTACTTCTAAAAAGTACTAATTTAGATGTCTGTGTGTTTTTTTTCTAATTTATCAAGTTGAAGGCTCCATTTTTTATATGCATTGCGCTGACCACAAAAATTGGGAGGAAGGACCTGCGCACCTGAAGATGGGACTGCAGGATTCACTGCTGAGAGATCAATTCAAAAAGAAAAAAAGCAGAGGGACAGTGACCATTTATATGTGAAATTTCACTGTGACCCTCCTGGATGACAAACAGTGGGGTTTATTTACTAAAGGCAAATCCACTTTGCACTACAAGTGCACTGCAAGTGCACTTGAAAGTGCACTTGAAAGTGCACTTGGAAGTGCAGTCGCTGTAGATCCGTGGGGGGCATGCAAGGAATATAAAAAACAGCATTTTTGCTTGCACATGATTGGAGGATAAAATCAGCAGAGATTCCCCTGATTTCAAGGCTTCCCCTCAGATTTACAGTGACTGCACTTCCAAGTGCACTTTCTAATGCACTTGTAGTACAGAGTGGATTTGCCTTTGGTAAATCAACCCCAGTGAGCCTATCCTGTGGAAAGAAGCCATGAAAGACAGGCAGAATCAGCTTAGGATGAGAAGAATATGGACAGAAAAGGGCAGCACCAAATTCCCTTGATTTAAATCATCATACAAACACTGGAAGCAAGTAAGGATGAGGTTGTAAGGCCATCACATCCCTCTGCAGAATGGGAGGGCCTCAGTTTGCAGAGGCATCACATGCAGTATGTACTATATGTACTAATCACCTGGACCAACTGATCAGCCATGTTGATCAGGTGTAGTGGCAAGCCTTCGGACAAAATGTTCTGATGCAAGATTCTTGCCTACTCTGTTGTAGCTTGGGACACCCATGTGCAGGTGAAAATTAGTCTGAGAGCAAAACCAGCTGCGAAGAAGAAGAGCTTAGCAATGATTATATCTTTTTGATTACGGGCCCTTAACCACTTCAGCCCCGGAAGAATTTACCCCCTTCCTGACCAGAGCACTTTTTGCGATTCGGCACTGTGTCGCTTAAACTGACAATTGTGCAGTGTATGACGTTGTACCCAAACAAAATTGATGTGCTTTTTTTTCCCACAAATAGAGCTTTCTTTTGATGGTATTTGATCGCCTCTGCATTTTTTATTTTTTGCACTATAAACAAAAAAAGAACGACAATTTTGAAAAAAACGCATTATTTTTTACTTTTTGCTATAATAAATATCCCCCAAAAATATATAAAATACAATTTTTTTCCTAAGTTTAGGCCGATATGTATTCTTCTACATATTTTTGGTAAAAAAAAATCGCAATAAGCGTATATTGATTGGTTTGCGCAAAAGTTATAGCGTCTACAAAATAGGAGATAGATTTATAGCATTTTTATTATTATTTTTTTTTACTAGTAATGGCGGCGATCTGCGATTTTTTATCATGACTGCAACATTATAGTGGACACATCGGACAATTTTGACACATTTTTGAAACCATTGGCATTAATACAGCGATCAGTGCGATTAAAAATGCATTGATTACAGTAAAAATGTCACTGGCAGTGAAGGGGATAGCACTAGGGGGCTAACTGTGTTCCCTGGGAGGTGATTCTAACTGAAGGGGGAGGGACTAACTACAGGAAGTGACAGATTGTGGTTCCTAGCTAATCTGTGACTCCTGTCAGAACAGAACAGGGAAGTGTGTGTTTATCACTCGTCGGCCACGAGAATCGCCCCCCCGCTGTGCAGCGGGCGCTCGCATGTGCCTGCTATCCGAACCCCGCGAGCCAACGTATAGTTACGTGGTTTCGCGCAGGGGAGCCAAACTGCCACAGTAAAACTGCAGCGGCTGGTCCGGAAGCGATTAAAGTGATTGTAAACGATCACCTTGTAAAACAACCCATTCAGTTTAAAATAGAAATGAAATGCAAAACATTTTTGTACAGATATAAAAAAAACATTATAAATACCCTTTTTCCCTTTTATAAGTGATCATATTCCATCAGTTCTCAGCTGCATAAGAGCTGGGGGAGGAGAAGCAGCAGCACACTGAGCTTCCTAGTGAATGGCTGTGCAGCGGGGGCATGTCAGGACAAGTCTGATCATTGGAGGAGAGCGTACTGGGTACCCAGTTGTTAATAGGAAAGCAAGGGGACTGGCAGGAACACCAGGGATTTCACACAAAGGAAGCAATACAAAGAGAACAGGATACTTTTTCATACAAGTACATGGTAGAGCAGGCACAAATCAAGAATATGAAATGTTGGGGTAACAAACACTTTAAAGGATGCAGACTTGGCAACAAAGACTGTTGCCTTGTTAAAATGAGATACATATAGGTTCACCAATTGTGTCGCTGTCTACTTCTTCACGAATATCCCAAAGAATTGCTAGAAGGTATTTTGGAGAAAAAAATATCTATCTGGATGTTCTCTGTCCATGGATTAGACAAAATACAAAACATTTGTGTTTGTGAAAACCCAGCTATTTGATAGCATCACTCTAATGCCCTGGACACACGATAGGATTTTCCAACAACAAATGTTCGATGTGAGCTTGTTGTCGGAAATTCCGACCGTGTGTAGGCTCCAATTTCCGACAACAAAAATTTGAGAGCTGGTTCTCAAATTTTCCGACAACAAAATCTGTTGTCGGAAATTCTGATCGTGTGTACACAATTCCGATGCACAAAATTCCACACATGCTCGGAATCAAGCAGAAGAGCCGCACTGGCTATTGAACTTCATTTTTCTCGGCTGGTCATACGTGCTGTACGTCACCGCGTTCTTGACATTTGGAATTTCTGACAACATTTGTGCGACCGTATGTGTATGCAAGACAAGTTTCAGCCAACATCTGTCGGAAATAAATCCACGGTTTTGTTGTCAGAAAATCCTATCGTGTGTACATAGCATTAGAGATATTATTATTATTATTATTATTATTATTATACAGGATTTATATAGCGCCGACAGTTTACGCAGCGCTTTACAACATTAGGGCAGACAGTACAAGTACAATACAATTCAATACAGGAGGAATCAGATATAGTAGTTGACTCTTTCATTTTGAGTGGCTAAAGTACATCTTGGATCAAACTATTAAACATTTCCCTGTGACAGGAAGATGTATCCTTTGACAATTTCCCTTTGGTAACCGAATAAAGGGGTCGGTAAGTAAATCACCCACAGAGGCGGAAGCACTTAGAAACACAGATAAGATGACTTGCTCTGACTCAGACTCACAGAAGCCCCTGTGGTGTGGTTGGTTATGCTATGGCTTGGTCCAATACCTTATAACTTGGACAGAAAGGCCTCCAGCATGAAGGGTAACTGTGAATAATCAGAGAAACAAGCCGCAGCTGGACCTGAAGGATTCACCAAGAGATATGTCATGGGAAATGGAAGTGGATAGCTCAAGGTTTTTTTTTAAAAGCATCATAGGGTGATTTAGCTTGACCCTCGTCAAACATAAGGGTGCACAGAGCACATAAAAACTTTAAACTAGGTCTTGAAGGTCTTCCATCAGCAAGATGACTCTTTTCTGCTGTTGGACATACTGTCAGAATCAGGGAAACAGTCTCAAATTTAATTTGGTCACCTTAAGGAGACTTCTACGCCCCGGAAAGGCAAAAGGCTGCCAAGCCATCCCTATGAGAACCTTACAGAGGGATAAGTTTACTGGAAGTCACAATAGTGTGAAGCCATTGTTTGCTGGGTCCCCAAATGAACTGCAGGGTCAGTGTGAGTGCAGAGATCAACTTTCATGATATTTCTACACTGTAAAGTTTCTACCATGAGCTCTGCACACTACTTGGAGTGGTGCACCGAAAATGTGCCCTCCATGAAACAAAATAATGGTCAAGGGCTCCTACAAACAGGAACAAAGGTTAGTCTGTTCAAATGGCGATTGTTTTTTTAGCAAGAAGATTGATGGCAGCTCCAGCAAAAAGGTTAGTTAGCTACAATAAAAATGAGTTTGCAACCAATAGCTCATATCCTCCTAAGCAGGCTCTGGATGTAGGGATCTGGTATAGATGATCATGCAGGATTGTGAAAAAATCTTTAGCTTCAGTATCTTGATCCTGTAGAGCTGGAGACCTACATCCTAAGTATACTTATTAGACTGGGCTTACTCAGTTTGTGTAGGGGATATAGCCACTAGACGAGAATGTGTCCAACCCCTTTTGCTGGGGGAAAACACATTTTTCTGTGCTGGTCCTGAAACAACATAGGATCAGCACTGGATCAGGAATAAGGTACCACTTCGGATTTATTGTAAACAAATAACAATAACAATAATAATACAAAAAAACAAATGAGTGGAAATTTAAACCATGAAAAACTAAGTGATCTTATACAAGTCTTTTCTTATTTACTAATTCATTTTATTGAATTACATGTTTAAAAAATGAAGTACAAATATGTATTCAATCATTGGGTGATTTCTGTAGGAGGATGCATGTGTGCTTCAATCTATCTAAGCATAAGAGTGTCACAACACATTGATTTGTGAGCAGAGGGCACCGTTAGAAGATCTACTATATGTCAAATCAATATACTGTTCATACATATCACTATGTACTAAATTATAAAATGCCTGTCACAATAGCACAAAACTTAGACCTGCTAGAAAACATAAACTTTCTTTATGAATACAGTATGTTCGGATATGTCACTCTGCAGACTTCGTATCAAGCTATCAATTTGCCCATTGGGGGCCATAGACCATCAGCACACATGGTTTATTGAACAATGAATTGAATTCAATCTTGGGGTTCAGAGATAGTAATTTTTATTTGGGGGGGGGTTACATTATCACACTTCAGGTGTTAGGCAAATAGGATGCCATTTGTTTTAATGAGGGGCATTTTGTGTGTGGCTCTCGCAGGCAGCAAGAATTCAAGGTGGTTCTAGCATGTGGTGGGTGGGCATGTATTACTGTTAATTTTGTTGGATGGTAATGAGCCTGATAGTAGAGGTTGGGTATGAGTGGGTGGCCATGAGCCTGGAGGGCTGCATGATTAATTATAGGTTCAGGGGCTGCTTGAATGTTCATGAGTCCTGAAGATGCATGACTGTGATCAGTGTACATTTTCAATGGTGATCGGGGGTGGGGTGCAGTTCATAAGGATAATCAAGGGAGAGATGGTTCATCCAGTATGGTGATGCATGTCTCATGCATGTCCAAAATTAGTTTTTACACAGCGAATATATAAATGTACAAATGAAGACAAACAGCATGGCTAAATATACATGTGTAAACAGCTTTACCGGTGAAAGGATTTGCAATTCTGCAGTGTCTTGTGCCTGCAATTGAAGCAATGCAACCTGGTGGCTTTGAGTGGATAGAGAAGGAACAGCAACTCACTGATGAGCTCATCTCTGCATTCTATCCTCCAACTAGAAAGATCCATTTGTTAGATTCAAAACCCTATGCAATACACTATATTGATTTAATAATTTTTAACACATACATATAGCTATAGGTATATGTTCACTTGAGTGTGTGAATAATTGATTTATACAGCTAGCGCTGGCATAAATGTTAGATTGGAGGACACTAGGGGGTGTTTAACCACCTCAATACCGGACACTTTTACCCTCTTCCCGCCCAGGCCATTTTTAAGTTTTCAACACTGTCACAAAATTGAATGACAATTACTGGTGGTATTTATTTACCACTGTATTTTTAATTTTTGATATATAAACAAAAAATACCGAAAATTTGAAAATGCCAGATCAGTACCAATACCCCAAGTGCTTTTTGGAAAGAAGACAGTCCAGGGTATTTAGTAAGAATTTAAAGTGATTTTTTTTTAGGTTGTATTTTTTCTGTCACCATTTTTTGGAATTAAAGAACTTAAATAAAATTACCCGTATTTATCGGCGTATAACACGCACAGGCGTTTAACACGCACATTCATTTTAAGAGGGAAATTTCAGGAAAAAAACTTAAATTTTAAATAAGGAACTTTGAAGCAAAATAAGGGTCAGTGCCTATCTGCAGCCTCACCATTGCCATCAATGCAGCCTGATCAATGCCCATCTGCAGCCTCACAAGTGCCATCAGTACAGCTTCGCCATTGCCACCAATGCAGCAGCCTTGCCACTGCCTTCAATGCAGCAGCCTCACCATTGCCTTCAATGCAGCAGCCTCACCATTGCCTTCAATGCAGCAGCTTCACCATTGCCTTCAATGCAGCAGCTTCACCATTGCCATCAGTGCAGCCTGATTGATGCCCATCTGCAGCAAGAGAGGACAGGGAGGGGGGCGGAATGAGTGCCGACAGATTACATGCAGTGAGAATCCTATGATAGACAGAACAGTGGTCCAATGGTGGCCCAGGAGACGGGACTTCCAATTACAGAGGCCGCCAAGTAAACAGGAGATTCTCACTGCATGTACTCTGACGGCGTTCGTCCCGCCCCACTCCCTGTCCCCTCCGAGGCAGCTAAAATTTAAGTATTGGCGTATAACACGCACATGCTATTTGCACCCGATTTTCATGGTGAAAAAGTGAGTGTTATACGCCAATAAATACAGTAGATTTTTTTTCACGAAGTTGTCAATTTAACAAGTTATGTCTCACACACAGAACTGGCATACTTATCGTTACACCCCAAAAAACATTCTGCTATGCCTCCCGAGTATGGAGATACCGCATGTGTGAGACTTTTTCACAGCCTAGCCACACAGAGGGGCCAAAAATCTAAGGACCATCTTCAGGCTTTATAGGGGCATAAATTACACATCTAATTTACTTACTATCTATCACATTTTTGGAGGCCCTAGACCACCAGGACCACATTTTTCAAAGCCAAAGCCCCAGGGTATTTTCTAAGGGGCATGCTGTGCCTTTTGAAGACTTCATTTTTTTGCCGCACATTTTTAGAAAATGTGGAATGAAAATTATTTTTTTTACACAAACCTGTCTATGTAAGAAGATATTTCTCACACACAGCATTGGCATACTTAGAATTACAACCCAAAACACATTCTGCTTCTCATTCTGAGTATGGTGATATCATATGTGTGAGACATTTTCAGTACCTGGACTGATTATGTAAAAGATATTGGGGTTGATTTTCTAAAGGAAAAAGGACTGTGCACTTTGCAAAGTGCAGTTGCTCCAGAGCTAAGTAAATGAGGTAAGCTTTTACTTTGTAAAGAATATCCAATCACATGCAAGGAAAATGGAAGTCAGCAGAGCTTCTGATCATTTACTAAGCTCTGGAGCAACTGCCCTTGCAAAGTGCACAGTCTATTTGCCTTTAGTAAATCAATCCCACTGTATCTTGTGTATCACACAAATCAACCAATTGCATCAAAAGCAATGTACTGTAATGGTCGCCCCTAAAGTTGTGGTCATGGAATATAGCTTAGTGTAGGGTCACCTGAAGCAGCCCCAGTTCCTATAAGCCAAGCAAGTCTAGCCTACTGGTATGTGGCTGCCCCCAGGAATGCCATGTTAACTGGTCAGGATGTACAGGAAGCTAAATGGGAGGACAAAAGAGTTCCTGTGGTTACGGGAGTGCAGTTGTCCGCAGGAGATGGCTGGGACTGGTGTCTCGCAGGAACATTGTCAGCTGGATGTGCAGATGGGTCAGTTCAGGCGCAGACAGAGACATGGTCAGCATACAGGCGAAGGATTGGTCCAGGCAACAGGTAGAAACATGGTCAATAAACAGGCAAATTAAGAACACTGATTCTAGTCTAACGACACTATGGCTGGTGTGGTGGCACTGGAAAACATCTGTCCGGCTGTATATGTGCATTGGTTGGGCGGGAAGTGGTTACATTTTACCAGCAGCTGGTAGAAAGAATAAAAAGGGGGGAGATTTAAGATCTTTCAGTGCTGGGTTTATGATTATTGTTGTTTAGAGGCAGTAAAGCCTGACTGACTGAGGCAGCCCATAGATGAGTCATTTTTTCCTCGTTCAATTAACCAGTGGAGATGATAGAGTAGAGAAAATCTGACAGGTGGGGTTGTACAGAAGTCAATTGCTAGATCCTGCCCACACATGGATCAAAATTCGTCCATGCCCCCACTGAAATGACCAAATTTTGATCCATGTATGGCTGGCCTAACAGTCTGAATGTTGGTGTGTAGAGATTACAGGAGGATAGTACAAAGTGTTTTATGTTCTACTTAATAATACAATCATTGTAAAATAAACCTGAGAGTAATGAAATACTGTATAGAGGCTGCCATTGCTAACCTGGGATTGGAGGCTGTAGCGGTGGTGCCATGGGATCTCTAGGGGAAAACGAACAGGCAATCTTTTGTTTTTAAGGGGACCTCTCTTACAGAAAGCCTCTCACATAGGACACTCATCATTGGGTAATTATGTCATGTCAATATATGGTATACCTGTTTTGAAATCTATATATTTAACCTTTTCTGACATATGCACCTTTATTGTACAATTTTAGCAGATTGACCTTTGAAGAAGACCTGGAACTTATAGGTCAAAACGCGTCAGGTCCACATCTCTAATACTGTCAATATATACATAACATTGTTATGAAAACGTGCCTATATTGCATGTGCTGAGTGTCATGAGATTTGTAAACACTCTGTATTGGAGCTCATTTTTTAACCAGTGTGTTGAAGCTATTTTTGTATAATAAAATGTATTTATTTTTACATACATTGGCCTACCACCTTCCTTTGTGCTGCCTAAAAACCCCACTGGGGAACCTTTTCCTTTTTTTTGCCATTGCTAACCTCTCCTTTTGAAAATGCTAGTTGCCAGACTGTCAAATTTTTCTTCAATACTTTGGGGTTGATTTACTATAGGAAAATAGACTGTGCACTTTGCAAAGAGCAGTTGCTCCAGAGCTAAGTAAATGAGGAGGAGTTCTGCTGACTTCCATCTAATCATGTGCAAGCAAAAATGTTGTTTTTTTATTTTCCTCGCGTGTGATTGGGTATTTCTTGCAAAGTGAAGCTTTAACCCATTTGGTAATCCCTGGAGCAACTGCCCTTGCAGAGTGCAACTGCACTTTGCAAAGTGCACAGTCTATTTGCCTTTAGTAAATCAACCCCTTTGAGTCACTGACCTAGAGCAAGTATACCAATCAGGCCTTCTAACTTTTCTCAGTTTTTTTCTATTCTTCATAATTGTTCTGGGTCAGTGACACAGAAAGTATTAAAGCCAATGGATCAGCATTATAGCGGGGAAATACACATTTCAGAAGTAGGTCAGCAATGATTTCCCTCGTATGTTTCTCTTTTAAGTATTTTTCATTAGATAACTAGATTAAATTGGGGTCTTTTATATCTTCCTACGCTTACACTAATACGTACACAATTCATCATTTAGATGTGAGCCAATATCATATATAAATGTAATATAAAAACAGTTACATCGGATAACTGAATGTCTTTGGGGGAAGGGGGAGGGAGCTCCATTCAATGATGTGTGGGTGTAAGGCAGGAGGGATCCTCAACATGGACTAAACTATCAATCTGTATATGTGGGATAATTTGCAGGAACCCACACAGATTCTAATCATGTATCTCTTAGGAAATGGTTCTTGCAGCAAATAGCTCTTTACATAGACCTGAATGCCTTCATTTCCATTTACGTGTAATAGAGTCAATATCATACTACATTTTAATAATTATGACATTCTCCAAATAGCTACATACTGTTTTCAATCTGCATAGCTGTAATAATTCGTAAAAAGGCTGTTATAAATATCTTCCCAGTTCTGCATATTGTTAAGAGGGAAATTAGACACCATTATCCCTCTATATACATCTCTGAAAGATGCCAAAAAATGATAACTGTAAATATTCATAAACAAATATACCCATAATTATCGTATCTGAGCCTACAATGTTTAATTTCAATACAGATCTGCTTAGATTAGATGTAATTTTGATAGGACAGTGTAGAAATTCCAATAAGCCAATCATCCTTTCACAGATCAACACTATACTCCTATGCACACATTTAAACAGCATCAAAACCCTCTGCATCCTTTATCCAAAGATATGATGCTTACTTTTCTGTTTAATTAGGTTATCTGTCTGCTGATCTTCAGATTTATGGTGCTGTAAGGAGACTCCCTGCTCTGGCAGAGACAAGCTGCTGAGACTGCAGAAAGTAATACGCTAACCTGAATACAGATGAGCAGGGAAATGGGAGGCAGTGAGGAAAGGCTTACATATATCTATAGACAGAATTACTGACATGCAGACATGTAAGGAATACTGCAGAGATCTGCTGAAGGAAAAACTGAACAGACCCTTCGGTTGATGAAAACAAAGCAATTTTAAAACAAACTATGAAAACCAGTAAGCACCATTTTGCAATCTTTGACAAACAGTATTTTTCCACCCATCTTTGGTGCAACTGAGTGGGTATGTCACATTTAAATATGTCCTCCCATGCACTCGGCTGCAGTTACTTCCATGTAAGATGCAGGATGTTGAACAGAAAGGATGATAGCTGTCCTGTATAATTGGCCCTGGTATGTATGTGTATTTGAGATAAGGACCTTAGACTGTAAGCTCATTGAGAACAGTATGTAAAACATTGCATAAATTGACAGTGCTATATAAATTCCTGCAATAAAATATATAAATAAAATAAGTACCTCAGAGCTGTGTATGCTTGCGTGGTCTTTTATAAAATCACTTCTATCACCGCAGCTGTTTTGGAACATTCATTTCTGTTATCTATGGCTGCTTATACATTGCAAGAACCAAGCTAGACATCAGACCAATATGAGCTTTTCTAGTCATTAAAGTGGTTCTATAGCTTAAACAGTTTTTACCTCAATGCATTCCCTGCACTAAGGTAAAAAATGTTTGGGTAACAGTATCATCCCCTCAACTTGTACTTACCTGAGCCCTCATTCGATCCAGTGCTGTGCCATCTGTAGTGGCTCTCCCTGCTCTCACAGACTTTGCTGAGACACCAGCTGCTGTCAGTCAAATCCTGTGATGAGGAATTGGGGGACAGGGCCAAGCCACGCTGACTGTGTCTATGGACACAGGCAGTACCACTTGGGATCAAGCCCACAGGTATGCCACCATAGGAAATGGCTTCCTATGGTGGCACACCGAGAAGAGGAGCAGCCAGGAGTGCCGGTGGGGGACCCGAGAAGTGGAAGATCAGGGCCACTATGTGCAATTTTATTGAACACAGCAGGTAAGTATATACTGTATATTTGTTTTTTTAAATGTTGACTTTACGATCACTTTATAGTGGTTATACACACTTACATTTAAACTGAGATGAAACAAACTTTCATACTTTGGAATTATTTGTTTATCTGCAGTCTTCTCTTCTCTACAGCTGCTGAATGTGTAGAATTTATTCAGTTTGTCTGAGCTTTCAGAAAGCAATGGGCGAGGAGATAAAGTTACACTCTGCAGAGCTCAGAGAGAGCTGATTGGAGGGAAGGGGCACCCTCCCTTCACACAGCACAGAGGGAACAGAGCTGAGGCTGTCAATCGCAGCCTGTGCTGGAGCTCCCTCCCCTGTCACCTTGTTTCTCTTGGTGCCAGGAAAACTTGTCAGAAGTGACTAAGTGTTCTGGATTGAGATATGTACACATGATGGAAGGATATGCTTTGTTCATATTTCATGTCTGAGGTTTACAGCCACTTTAATCTACACAGAAGCTGAACTCAAGTCACACAAGAAATGGCAGTTTTATGTAGCTTGAGCATATTTCAGACATTCTGCACTAAACTGGGAACCCCTAGGGATGTCTTCATTTGACAAAGTGCATTTTGGGCAGAGCCAGATGGGCAGAGGTCACCATGTACTACACTTACTACTGAGTGGGATTCATAATGTTCGTACTGATTAGCGCTATGGTACATTGGCACATGTGAGTGTTTTTAATCCTTGTTTTTAATAAAATAGTCTTAAATGGTATACATTATGGAGGTATTTTGGTTCTTCTTTCATATACATTATGTTGATCCTTGGGAGAGATGGTCACATGTGAAAGGTGGACGAGTCTGTGACCAAGCCTGGAGGAGGGCAAGTTTGTGTTACTATGCTGTATATGATCACTCAATCTTTTTGGGGTCATTCGCCTCCGGTAAGCACTCTTTGATGACACTGTGGTAGTGTGTATTCACTGGGAGGATTGTGCTTACAACACAGAAGAACACAGAAGTTTCACTGGCACTTTATGGGACTTTGATTTGTGTTTTGTGATTTTTGATTTACTGTATGCTAGTATGATGTAAACATATTTTTTATGTGCAACATTTTTGAACACTGATTTTATTTTTAATATGATCTCATATAGTTTATTTATTTAATATAAATTGCGCTGCATATTTTATTTTTAGTTTGTCCCAAAATAGCAGCTGTGAACAGAGAATGAGCAAAAAAAGTACCTGCATTTCTATGGACATATTTAAGTGTTGGTTCACCTTAATGACAAATTAAATAGTGCATCCTAGGGGCATCTCCAAGGTGTAATGTATGGTGCAGTCACATGAAATTCCAACTTCTAAGAGTATTAATAGACCCAGATTTCGAAAAGGAATAAATATAAACTGCTAACCTTTGCAGGTGGCCAGAAAAACACAAAATGTACTGTATATTATGACAAACATTTTTGGGTTTTATTATCCACATTATAGAGTACTGTGCAAAAGTTTTAGGCAGGTGCAAAACAAATGCTGTAAATTAGGAATGCTTTTAGAAATTTAAGTGTTATTAGTTTATTTTTATCAATTAAGAAAACAGAAAGAAAATGAACAGAAGAGAAATCCAAATCAAATTAATATTTGGCATGACCACCCTTTGCCTTCAAAACAGCATCAAATCTTCAATTCTTCTAGGTACACTTGCACACAGTTTTTGAAGGAACGCAGCAGGTAGGTTTTTCCAGACATCTTGGAGAACTAACCACAGATCTCCTGTGGATGCTGGCTGCCTCAAACCCTTTTGTCTCTTCAGAAGAACTGTCTCTTCAGAAGAACTTGATGACATTAAGATCAGGGCAACTGATAAGATAGTACAGCCAGCCCTCCTGGGATGGGATCCGGGCCATCATTTCAAAAATGGCAGGTACTGTACTGCCTTACTGCCAAGTATTGTACCTCCCCTTGCAGCGCTGCTGGATTCTTCTTTTTCTCCCTCTGGCTGTGCTGCAGGGGGATCAGTATCTGTGCCCCCGCCCTCCTGCTGTCCGGTCCCCCTGTGTGCCCACCCTGCCCTGCAGGGCTGCTGGCTTCCCACTTCTTCTCTTCCACCACCGGCTGCTGTGGGCACATTGGGGGATTGCTTCAGGATGGAGAGTGGGGGGACCAGTAAATATGTCCTATTTACCAGCCCCTTCCTTTCCTGAATGAATGCAATGAGTGATCAGTACTGATAGCTCCTGTGACCATTCATCACTGAAGCATGTGTGAAGCACTGTATTTTCTATGCTTCAGTTTGTGAATGAACAGGAAGCCGCGCAATACAAAGCACTTCCCATTCTTTCACTATGCAGTGCAGCTGAAGCTGCAGAGAAAGGAATCTATGCAAAAAAATGGTCAGTGCCCATCAATGCAGCCTGATCAATGCCCATCTGCAGCCTCAATGCAGCCTGATCAATGCCCATCTGCAGCCTCAATGCAGCCTGATCAATGCTCATCTGCAGCCTCAATGCAGCCTGATCAATGCTCATCTGCAGCCTCAATGCAGCCTGATCAATGCTCATCTACAGCCTCAATGCAGCCTGATCAATGCCCATCTGCAGCCTCAATGCAGCCTGATCAATGCCCATCTGCAGCCTCAATGCCGCCTGATCAATGCTCATCTACAGCCTCAATGCAGCCTGATCAATGCCCATCTGCAGCCTCAATGCAGCCTGATCAATGCCCATCTGCAGCCTCAATGCAGCCTGATCAATGCTCATCTGCAGCCTCAATGCAGCCTGATCAATGCTCATCTGCAGCCTCAATGCAGCCTGATCAATGCCCATCTGCAGCCTCAATGCAGCCTGATCAATGCTCATCTACAGCCTCAATGCAGCCTGATCAATGCTCATCTACAGCCTCAATGCAGCCTGATCAATGCCCATCTGCAGCCTCAATGCAGCCTGATCAATGCTCATCTACAGCCTCAATGCAGCCTGATCAATGCTCATCTACAGCCTCAATGCAGCCTGATCAATGCCTCAATGCAGCCTGATCAATGCTCATCTACAGCCTCAATGCAGCCTGATCAATGCTCATCTGCAGCCTCAATGCAGCCTGATCAATGCTCATCTACAGCCTCAGTGCAGCCTGATCAATGCTCATCTACAGCCTCAATGCAGCCTGATCAATGCCCATCTGCAGCCTCAATGCAGCCTGATCAATGCTCATCTACAGCCTCAATGCAGCCTGATCAATGCTCATCTACAGCCTCAATGCAGCCTTATCAATGCCCATCTGCAGCCTTAATACAGCCTGATCAATGCTCATCTACAGCCTCAATGCAGCCTGATCAATGCTCATCTACAGCCTCAATGCAGCCTGATCAATGCTCATCTGCAGCCTCAATGCAGCCTGATCAATGCTCATCTACAGCCTCAATGCAGCCTGATCAATGCTCATCTACAGCCTCAATGCAGCCTGATCAATGCTCATCTACAGCCTCAATGCAGCCTGATCAATGCTCATCTACAGCCTCAATGCAGCCTGATCAATGCCCATCTGCAGCCTTAATACAGCCTGAGCAATGCCCATCTGCAGCCCAACTCCGATCAGTGCAGCCAGATTAATGCTCATTGTCAGCCTCAATGCCCATCTGCAGCCTCACCATCTCTCATCAATGCAGCCTGAGCAGTGAAGGAAATCACCGAGCGGTCATCTCCTCCACTGGTCCAATGCTGGTGGCTGGACTGTGTGTGTAATGTGAGAGCTGCGTGAGAGCCAAGTTAGAGCTGAGTGAGAGCCGAGTAAACAGGAGATGACGGCTCAGTGAATTCCGGCGGCGCTCGTTCCCCTCCTTCCCCTCCGAGATGCAGTATCGGCGTATAACACGCACCCTTGTTTTTTAACATGCCCCTTATTTTCAGGGGGAAAAAGACGGTAAATAAAAAATACAATTCTAAAAAAAATTGTGAAAAAATTATAAATTCTAAAAAAAAAAATAAAAAATTAAGGACTAGTTCAAATGTGCTTTGTTCACTGAAGAGCGGTTAGCATTTGGATCGCTCTTCAGAGAGCATTTGACTGCCGGTGAGGAGGCATATTTCCTCCTCACTGTCTGCTTTAACCCCACACTAACGCCCCAAGTGCAGGGTGCTTGCAGAATAGTGCTATTAACCTGAATGGGTCTTGTTTGATGGGGGCAACATTTTTGCCATGGCTGTGAAGCATAACATCATAGCCATGGCATTTTAGCAAAAATATAATTTGATATTTTTGGGGGGGATTTCAGGTAGGCTGAATCTAACAGGACTCAGGTTGGTTGTGGTTGCCCAGAACAGGAAGGGAGCAATTACTGCCCGCTGCTGGATCTCCCAGAGCCTGTGCTGCTGAGAGGTTTAACAAGTGTGTTTGTTGAGCGATTCTTATAGAAGGCCCTGGGAGGTGTGTGGCGAGATGCCATTGATGCCTATGGATACTAGTTGAGCTTTTAATGACCACTGTGAGCAAGGGTGTCACGTTGCTCTGGTAAGCCCACATCCTGATGTTATTTTCAGTGACAGTGGACACTGCTAACACTATTGGCACAATTATTTGAAGAAGGAAGAAATATATCTATTTTGCACAATTAAGGGGATCTTTTATGGTCTCTGTGGACTATTTATGGACACTATTTGTTTCATTTATTGAATAGTAGTATTTGCACAATTAATCTCTGTAATCATTTATTTATATCACTATTTCTTTGGAGGTATACTTAATTTATCACAACACCGGTAATTTAACTTTTAGTATTGGAAGGGGTATCTTCTTTTTGTGTTTGCAGCTTTCTTAATTTGAGCACAATTTTACTTAGTTTCCGTACTCTTCCTAATTTCTAACAGCAGCCCTGGTTGGGATCATGACTCTGTGGGGGCCAAACCATCACTTCCAGGACTCCTTGTCCTTTAACTGAAGATAGTTCTTAATGACATTGGCTGTATGTTTGAGGTAGTTTCCATCCTGCAGAATAAATTTGAGGCCAATCACACGCCTCTCTGATGGTATGGCATGATGGATAAGTATCTGCCTGTATTTCTCAGCATTGAGGACACCACTGATCCTGACCTAAACTTACAAGGAACCTCCACGATGCCTCACTGTTGCCTGCAGACATTCATTACTTTGCACAGGATAGCAAAATGGTAGAACAGAGAGGTAAGTAGTCTTTTGAGGATTCAGATTTTAAGAAATGTTCCAGGGAATTAATTAAGCTCCCTGAAGCATTATATTGGTGCAGGAAACTGTCAGAAGTGTGTGCCACATTAACTAAGCAGATTTTCAGGTCTATCTGCACCACCTGCCAGTTTCCATTCAGAGTGAAATATAAACTAGTACAGGTCTGCTCCTAGATAACAGATGGATTGCGGTGGTTTTCCATACAGAAAACTGCTGCAGATTTCCACTAGGTGTGACTTTATCATATGGGATGTGAGCTGTCAGGGGATAGCTTGCATCCCTCTCTCTGCCAATGCAGTGAATACACTCCACCCGCAGGGTTTATATTCCTCCTCCTCCCTCCTGCTCTAAGCTGAGTGGGGGGTGGGAACAGGCAGAGAGTCTGAAGGATTTATATTCCTCATCCTCTCTCTCGCTCTGAGCTGAGTGGGGGTGGGAACAGGCAGAGAACCTAGAGTGTGCAGCTCCAGCTCTCCTGTTCTCTGTGCTGTATCGGTCATGGCCGCAGAACAGAGAAATTATCACTGCTAATTAACAAGCAGGTTTTGTTAATTAGGAGCAGCACTGGGGTTTATATACTAAAGGCAAATCCACTGTACACAACAAGTGTACATGGCAGTGCAGTCGCTGTAGATCTGAGGGGGACATGCAAGGAAAATAAAAAACAGCATTTTTTGCTTGTACATGTTTGGAAGATAGAAATCAGCAGAGCTTCCCCTTATTTCAGATCTTCCCCTCAGATCTACAGCGACTGCACTTCCAAGTGCACTTTCAGTTTATTACCATTTTTTTTCCACAGTTTTTTAGAAGCCTCATTTGGGGGCTTTGGTAAAATAACAGGGGTCTAAACAGACCCCTGATGTCTCACTTTTGGAACAGAGAAAGGGACTGAGGACAAAGATTCCCCAATCCCTTTCTCTGCAGCCAAGCAGTAGGGTAAATCTGCGCAGCACAGCGTGATTAGGGTGTGCCCAGGCACACCTGGCACACCCTGTGCGCATGCCTATGCTTGCAGCTGACCTGCTTCAGCTGTTTTTGCATTTCCCTAGACTTGGAGAGAGTCTGGAGAGTATGGAGAGAGAAAAGCAGTTCGGAAGTGAACCAAAGCCTGTCAACATTATTCCTAAGGGGACAAAGTACATACAATGCAGAAATGTGAATAGTTTGTATTACAATTGGATTCAACAAGATCTGTCCTAACCACAAACTTTGTTAAAGTGCCACAAAATGTAATCATATGAAGAGTTCCTGCTTCCCACTCCGTTTGGAGCTGAATGGAGATAGTGAAGGCCATGTGCGACCTGGTGGAGAGAGAAGCTATGTGGCAACAAGGAGGCCACACAGCCTAGACTTTGCTAGAGTGAGGGCAAATGAGGGTGAAGCTGGAAGGGGGAGTTGATGGGTAAAACAATAAGCGTAACAACACTGAAGTGCAGTTACAGATTCAAGTATACATATAGAAAAACTTTTTTAGGTTAATTATATATAAATGAAAGTTTTTTCTTCCTATTTCAGTGAATGGGTTGGAACTCTTGTCAAGTCTTTGTTGCTGTTTGTTACCCTGCTGTGGGTATTCACTATCTTTCTTTGTCCTAGTTACCATTATTTCCAAGAGAGAAAGTGATAAGAAATTCAAACTGTTAAGTTATCAGTGGAACAAGAATGAACAGGAAATCTTCTAATGGGAACACATTCTGGATTTAGATATACAGTATCTTACAGTAAAGAGGTACTAAAAGTGGTTCAGGAATTTTTAAAGCGTTACCTAAACCCGGGACCCTGCATTCACTTTACCTGGTCTCCTACAGTGCATAGAAAATGGAAATGCATTTATTTTAGTAAATATAAACAGCTAAACACCTTTTCTCATCAGCAGTATATAGCAATCTTGTGACTTCTGTCAGTGTCTGGACAAGCACTGGTTAACCACTTGCCGACCGCCTAACGCATATATACGGCGGCAGAATGGCACGGGCAGGCAGAATCACGTACCCGTACGTGATCTGCCTCCCGCGGGTGGGGGATCCGATCGGACCCCCCCCGGTGCCATAGGCGGTCGGCTCTCGTTCGCGGGCGATGAGAGGTGAGGGGGAGGCCATCCATTGTTGGCCACCCCCTCCCGATCGCTCCCGGCCAATGAAAACGCTTCCTTTCCCTCTGTAATGTAAACAGAGGGAAAGGAAGTGATGTCATCCCTCCTTGAGCCGGTCTTTTCGTCCCGGCGCAGAGGAGAGAAGACATCCAAGTAAGTGCACCAACACTACACTTACAGTAGAACACGCAGGCACACTTTTCACCCCCCAGTCACGCCCCGATCACCCCCCGATCACCCCCCTGTACCCCCTGTCACTCTGACACCAATAGCAGTTTTTTTTTTTTTTTTGCATTGGTGTCAGTTTGTGTCAGTTACAAGTGTTAGGGCAGTTAGGTTAGCCCCCTTTAGGTCTAGGGTATCCCCCTTTAGGTCCAGGGTACCCCCCTAACCCCCCCTAATAAAAGTTAACCCCTTGATTACCCCCCGTCGCCAGTGTCGCTAAGCGATCGTTTTTCTGATCGCTGTATTAGTGACACAGGTGATGCTAGTTAGGGAGGTAAGTATATAGGTTCGCTGTCAGTGTTTTATAGCGACAGGGACCCCCATATACTACCTGCTAAAGGTTTTAACCCCTTGATTGCCCCCTAGTTAACCCTTTCACCAGCGATCACCGTATAAGTGTTACGGGTGACGCTGGTTAGCTAGTTTGTTTTTTGTAGTTTATTATAGTTTATTACAGTTTATTATAGTTTATCATAGTTTTAGGGCACCCGCCGTTTATTACCTTATAAAGGTTTAACCCCCTAATTGCCCGGCGGTGATATAAGTTAAGTTTTTAGGATCTGATAAGGTCTGCGTCGCCCCAGGCAGCGTCAGGTTAGCGCCAGTACCGCTAAAACCCACGCACGCAGCATACACCTCCCTTAGTGCTGTAGTATCTGAACGGATCGATATCTGATCCGATCAGATCTATACTCCCCAGCAGTTTAGGGTTTCCTGAAACACTGTGTTAGCGGGATCAGCCCAGATACCTGCTAGCACCTGCGTTTTGCCCCTCGGCCCAGCCCAGCCCAGCCCACCCAAGTGCAGTATCGATCGATAACTGACACTTACAAAACACTAAGCACACATAACTGCAGCGTTCGCAGAGTCAGGCCTGATCCCTGCGATCGCTAACAGTTTTTTGGTAGCGTTTTGAATCAGTCGCTAACAGTCAGGAGCTTTTTTGCCTGTGAGTCTCACTAGTGTACCCCTAAATTTAGAGGCCAAAATGGCAAATCGAAGGTACACTAGTGAAGAGGCCTACACGTTTCTGAGTATGACAGATAGTGAAGAGGAAGTCACTCATCTGTCAAGTTCAGACTCAGAATACGAACCTGTAGAGGACAGCGGCTCCATGACAGATAGCTCTGACGACGGAGTTGTGGTCCCTGCTAGGGTCAGGCGTACCAGACCCCGAACTTCTTCTGTCCTTGAAGTGCAAGAACCGCAGGGCTCTCGTATGGAGCAGAGAAGTACTAGTGCCGCTACTCCTTCTGGTGAACTGGCAAGAACCAGCGGCCTAGTACACCTTGGTCGTACATCCAGCACTGCAGTATCACGTGGTGACGTGGCGAGTCCCATAAGTGCAGTTCAAGCTGGCGAGGTGGCAAGCACAAGTAGTGTCCCGCTGCCACCAAGAAGAAGACGAACACAGGCCCGTCGTGCCCATAGTGCCCTTCCTGCTGCATTCGCCAATCCGAATTGGGAACCCACCACTTCTGCAGCACCCGTACTTCCCCCTTTCACTGGCCAACCCGGAATTCAGGTGGAAACAGTTGACTTTACGCCACTGGATTTTTATTCGCTGTTTTTCACCGAAGATCTCTATAGATCTATTGTGGACCAAAGCAATTTGTACGCTGGTCAACACATCGCCACTATTCCCCAGTCCTCCCTTGCCAGAGATTGGAGACCAATTACGGTCTCCGAATTTAAGATCTTTCTGGGCCTTTGCCTCCTCATGGGCATAACCAAAAAGAGTGAGTTGCGGTCATATTGGTCCACTGACCCAATTCACCATATGCCCGTGTTCTCTGCCTCCATGACCAGGGAACGATACGAGCAGATTTTGCGGTTCATGCACTTCAACGACAATGAACTCTGTCGTCCTCGTGGAGACCCTGCATACGATCGGCTCTACAAAATTCGGCCCCTCGTAAACCACTTCAACCAGTGTTTTGCAGACTTGTTTACTCCCCATCAAGTTGTCTGCGTTGATGAGTCCATGATTAAGTTTTCTGGCCGCTTGTCATTCAAACAGTACCTTCCCAGCAAGCGTGCCAGATACGGGGTCAAGATGTATAAGCTCTGTGACAGGGCCACAGGCTATACATGTAGATTTATGGTTTACGAGGGCAAAGATAGTCACGTAGAGCCGATAAACTGCCCTGACTACATAGGAAGCGCTGGCAAGATAGTGTGGGACTTGGTGTCACCCTTATTCGGAAAGTGGTACCACTTGTACGTGGACAATTATTATACGAGCGTGCCACTTTTTAGTCACTTGTTTGATCATCAGATTGGAGCATGTGGCACCGTGCGACCTAATCGCCGGGGCTTTCCCCAGCGGCTTGTAGAGTCCCGTCTTAGGCTGGGGGAGAGAGCCTGCTTCAGTATAATAATTTGCTCGCTATGAAGTGGAGGGACAATAAGAATGTTTTCGTTCTTACCTCCCTTCATGCAGACACGACGACCCAAATTACTACGGCGACTGGTGTTGTGGAGAAACCCCTCTGTGTCCACGAATACAACCTTAATATGGGAGGGGTGGACCTCAACGACCAGTTGTTGGCGCTGTACCTAGTTGCCCGTAAGGCCAGACGCTGGTACAAAAAAGTGTCTGTTTATTTATTTCAATTGGCTTTGCTGAATGCTCATGTGCTAAACAGAGCTTCAGGACGGACTGGATCCTTCCTTAAATTCCAGGAAGAGATCCTCAGAGCCCTTCTGTTTCCAGACGGTGCTCTACCTCACCTTCCCAATCCAAATGCAGTAAGCCGGCTGCATGGGAGGCATTTTCCTTATGTCCTCCAGAGTACCCCTACCCAACGAGCCCCCCAAAAAAGATGTCGTGTCTGCAGCAAGTGCGGATTTAGGCGTGACACCCGGTATTATTGTCCCTCCTGTCCTGACAATCCTGGTCTATGCATTGGTGAATGTTTTGAACGCTACCATACACTAGTTGAGTATTAACGTAGGGTTCAGCACGGCACAGACTAGGCACACTAACACAGGGTCTCCCAAGATGCCATCGCATTTTGAGAGACCCAAACCTGGTACAGTTACAGTTAAAAGTTAAAGTTCCTAAAAAAAGTGTTAAAAAAAATAAATAAATAAATATCCAAAAAAAATATAAAATAAAAAAAACAAAAATAGTTGTCGTTTTATTGTTCTCTCTCTCTATTCTCTCTCTATTGTTCTGCTCTTTTTTATTGTATTCTATACTGCAATGTTTTATTGTTATGTTTTTATCATGTTTGCTTTATAGGTATGCAATTTTTTTATACTTTGTTTTTTTATTGTTAACCACTTTTTTGTTTTCAGGTACGCCATTCAGCTGCAGAGCGGATTTATTTATCTTGACAGCAACAGCGTTTGCTCCCACGATATATAAAGCCGTGACTCCAGCGCTGTCGGAGGTGATTTCACCACCACAGTTACATACTTCAGCATATATGCCAAAGCGTGGGGGCAGCAGTGGGTGGAGGAGCAATTTGCTCCTGCCTTTTGCGGGAGGATGCCCCCATGCTTCGGCATATATATATTTTAGGTAGGCACAGGTTGCGTTAAATGTTTTATTTTTTACTATGTTTTTTTTTGTATTTGCTTTGCAGGTATGGTAAGTATTACTGTTATACTGTAATGTTACTTTGTTTTTTTGTTAACCATCATTTGCTTAGCAGGTACGCCATTCAGTTGCAGCGCGGATTTATTTATCTTGACAGCAACAGCGTTTGCTCCCACAATATATAAAGCCGTGACTCCAGCGCTGTCGGAGGTGATTTCACCACCACAGTTACATACTTCAGCATATATGCCGAAGCGTGGGGGCAGCAGTGGGTGGAGGAGCAATTTGCTCCTGCCTTTTGCGGGAGGATGCCCCCATGCTTCGGCATATATAAATGGTGCATGTATGCCCATCATTAGAAGTGGGCGGATGAAGGGAGGTATTCTAATGGTGGGCATACCCACCGATCAATATCTTTTTTTCGTTCAGCCCACAGGCTGCATGAAAAAAAAGTTTACAATACAAGGACCAGCAACGTACTGGTATGTTGCTGGACTTTGAGTGGTTATACCAGAATGATGCCTGCAGGTTTAGGTATCATCTTGGTATCATTCTTTTCAGCCAGCGGTCGGCTTTCATGTAAAAGCAATCCTAGCGGCTAATTAGCCTCTAGACTGCTTTTACAAGCAGTGGGAGGGATTCCCCCCCCCCACCGTCTTCCATGTTTTTCTCTGGCTCTCCTGGCCCAACAGGGAACCTGAGAATGCAGCCGGTGATTCGGCCAGCTGACCATAGAGCTGATCAGAGACCAGAATGGCTCCAATCATCTCTATGGCCTAAGAAACCGGAAGCTACGAGCATTTCATGACTTAGATTTCGCCGGATGTAAACAGCGCCATTGGGAAATTGGGAAAGCATTTTATCACACCGATCTTGGTGTGGTCAGATGCTTTGAGGGCAGAGGAGAGATCTAGGGTCTAATAGACCCCAATTTTTTCAAAAAAAGAGTACCTGTCACTACCTATTGCTATCATAGGGGATATTTACATTCCCTGAGATAACAATAAAAATGATAAAAAAAAAATAAAAATGAAAGGAACAGTTTAAAAATAAGATAAAAAATCAAAAAATTAATAAAGAAAAAAAAAAAAAAAAAAGCACCCCTGTCCCCCCCTGCTCTCGCGCAAAGGCGAACGCAAGCGTCGGTCTGGCGTCAAATGTAAACAGCAATTGCCCCATGCATGTGAGGTATCACCACGAAGGTCAGATCAAGGGCAGTAATTTTAGCAGTAGACCTCCTCTGTAAATCTAAAGTGGTAACCTGTAAAGGCTTTTAAAGGCTTTTAAAAATGTATTTAGTTTGTCGCCGCTGCACGTTTGTGCGCAATTTTAAAGCATGTCATGTTTGGTATCCATGTACTCGGCCTAAGATCATCTTTTTTATTTCATCAAACATTTGGGCAATATAGTGTGTTTTAGTGCATTAAAATTTTAAAAAGTGTGTTTTTTCCCCAAAAAATGCTGCGCAAATACTGTGTGAAAAAAAAAAATGAAACACCCACCATTTTAATCTGTAGGGCATTTGCTTTAAAAAAATATATAATGTTTGGGGGTTCAAAGTAATTTTCTTGCAAAAAAAAATAATTTTTTCATGTAAACAAAAAGTGTCAGAAAGGGCTTTGTCTTCAAGTGGTTAGAAGAGTGGGTGATGTGTGACATAAGCTTCTAAATGTTGTGCATAAAATGCCAGGACAGTTCAAAACCCCCCCAAATGACCCCATTTTGGAAAGTAGACACCCCAAGCTATTTGCTGAGAGGCATGTCGAGTCCATGGAATATTTTATATTGTGACACAAGTTGCGGGAAAAAGACAATTTTTTTTTTTTTTTTGCACAAAGTTGTCACTAAATGATATATTGCTCAAACATGCCATGGGAATATGTGAAATCACACCCCAAAATGCATTCTGTTGCTTCTCCTGAGTAAGGGGATACCACATGTGTGAGACTTTTTGGGAGCCTAGCCGCGTACGGGACCCCGAAAACCAAGCACCGCCTTCAGGCTTTCTAAGGGCGTAAATTTTTGATTTCACTCTTCACTGCCTATCACAGTTTCGGAGGCCATGGAATGCCCAGATGGCACAAACCCCCCCAAATGACCCCATTTTGGAAAATAGACACCCAAAGCTATTTGCTGAGAGGTATAGTGAGTATTTTGCAGACCTCACTTTTTGTCACAAACTTTTGAAAATTGAAAAAAGAAAAAAAAAAAATGTTTTTCTTGTCTTTCTTCATTTTCAAAAACAAATGAGAGCTGCAAAATACTCACCATGCCTCCAAGCAAATAGCTTGGGGTGTCTACTTTCCAAAATGGGGTGATTTTGGGGGGTTTTGTGCTATCTTGGCATTTTATGGCCTTCAAAACTGTGATGGGTAGTGAGGAGTGAAATCAAAAATTAACGCTCTTAGAAATCCTGAAGGCGGTGATTGGATTTTGGGGCCCAGTATGAAGCTAGGCACCCAAAAAATGCCACTCATGTGGTATCCCCGTACTCAGGAGAAGCAGCAGAATGTATTTTGGGGTGTAATTCCACATATGCCCATGGCATGTTTGAGCAATATATCATTTAGTGACAACTTTGTGCAAAAAAAAAAAAAAAAATTGTCACTTTCCCGCAACTTGTGTCAAAAAATACAATATTCCATGGACTCAACATGCCTCTCAGCAAATAGCTTGGGGTGTCTACTTTCCAAAATGGGGTCATTTGGGGGGTTTTGTGCCATCTGGGCATTTTATGGCCTTCAAAAATGTGATAGGTAGTGAGGAGTGAAATCACAACTTTACGCCCTTAGAAATCCTGAAGGCGGTGCTGGGTTTTCGGGGCCCCGTACGCGGCTAGGCTCCCAAAAAGTCCCACACATGTGGTATCCCCGTACTCAGGAGAATCAGCAGAATGTATTTTGGGGTGCAATTCCACATATGCCCATGGCCTGTGTGAGCAATATATCATTTAGTGACAACTTTGTGCAAAAAAAAAAAAAATTGTCACTTTCCTGCAACTTGTGTCAAAAAATAAAATATTCCATGGACTCAACATGCCTTTCAGCAAATAGCTTGGGGTGTCTACTTTCCAAAATGGGGTCATTTGGGGGAGTTTTGTGCCATCTTGGCATTTTATGGCCTTCAAAACTGTGATAGGTAGTGAGGAGTGAAATCAAAAATTTATGCCCTTAGAAATCCTGAAGGCGGTGCTTGGTTTTCGGGGCTCCGTATGCGGATAGGCTCCCAAAAAGTCCCACACATGTGGTATCCCCGTACTCAGGAGAAGCAGCAGAATGTATTTTGGGGTGTAATTCCACATATGCCCATGGCATGTTTGAGCAATGTATCATTTTGTGACAACTTTGTGCAAAAAAAAAAAAAATTGTCACTTTCCCGCAACTTGTGTCAAAATATAAAATATTCCATGGACTCAACATGCCTCTCAGCAAATAGCTTGGGGTGTCTACTTTCCAAAATGGGGTCATTTGGGGGGTTTTGTGCCATCTGGGCATTTTATGGCCTTCAAAAATGTGATAGGTAGTGAGGAGTGAAATCACAACTTTACGCCCTTAGAAATCCTGAAGGCGGTGCTGGTTTTTCGGGGCCCCGTACGCGGCTAGGCTCCCAAAAAGTCCCACACATGTGGTATCCCCGTACTCAGGAGAATCAGCAGAATGTATTTTGGGGTGCAATTCCACATATGCCCATGGCCTGTGTGAGCAATATATCATTTAGTGACAACTTTGTGCAAAAAAAAAAAAATTGTCACATTCCCGCAACTTGTGTCAAAAAATAAAATATTCCATGGACTCAACATGCCTCTCAGCAAATAGCTTGGGGTGTCTACTTTCCAAAATGGGGTCATTTGGGGGGGTTTTGTGCCATCTTGGCATTTTATGGCCTTCAAAACTGTGATAGGTAGTGAGGAGTGAAATCAAAAATGTATGCCCTTTGAAATCCTGAAGGCGGTGCTTGGTTTTCGGGGCCCCGTACGCGGCTAGGCTCCCAAAAAGTCCCACACATGTGGTATCCCCGTACTCAGGAGAAGCAGCTAAATGTATTTTGGGGTGCAATTCCACATATGCGCATGGCCTGTGTGAGCAATATATCATTTAGTGACAACTTTTTGTAATTTTTGTTTTTTGTTTTTTTTTTTGTCATTATTCAATCACTTGGGACAAAAAAATAAATATTCAATGGGTTCAACATGCCTCTCAGCAATTTCCTTGGGGTGTCTACTTTCCAAAATGGGGTCATTTGGGGGGGGGTTTGTACTGCCCTGCCATTTTAGCACCTAATGAAATGACATAGGCAGTCATAAAATAAAAGCTGTGTAAATTCCAGAAAATGTACCCTAGTTTGTAGACGCTATAACTTTTGCGCAAACCAATAAATATACGCTTATTGACATTTTTTTTACCAAAGACATGTGGCCGAATACATTTTGGCCTAAATGTATGACTAAAATTGAGTTTATTGGATTTTTTTTATAACAAAAAGTAGAAAATATCATTTTTTTTCAAAATTTTCGGTCTTTTTCCGTTTATAGCGCAAAAAATAAAAACGGCAGAGGTGATCAAATACCATCAAAAGAAAGCTCTATTTGTGGGAAGAAAAGGACGCAATTTTCGTTTGGGTACAGCATTGCATGACCGCGTAATTAGCAGTTAAAGCGACGCAGTGCCGAATTGTAAAAAGTGCTCTGGTCAGGAAGGGGGTAAAACCTTCCAGGGCTGAAGTGGTTAAAGATTGTAGGAAGTTTAATTCTCCTCTGACTGTCCTATGAGGCTGCATCACCCCTGACTTTCTGTCTGGACATGCACTCTCCCAAAAAAAACTCTCTAGCAATACACACCAAATAGAGCATGTGCAGAGTGCCTCCTAGGGCTCTTTTCTATCAGCAGATGGATTGGGGACAGCAAAAGAAGGGGAGGATCAGAGAAGAAAGGATCAAACAGCCTTTTTACACATTGCAGAGAATAAACCTCTTAGGTTCCACAGTGAGTTTAACAAGCATGCTTTATTGCATATACAGACTGGTTTTACTGTTGTGGGTTTAGTAACAATTTAATGCAAAAGAGACATGTTTTGTCTCTTCTGCACTACACTTATCTACCTGCCTGTCCACCCCTATACAGTGAGTCCACTGTTACAGATCTGGTCATAGGGAAGTCAACTGAACTCCCTCACATGTGTGGGAGTGACATCATATTGGCCTGGCCAATGAAACCAACCCATACACGATATCCGGACAACGACCATTCGAAGATATCAGTGGCCGGCATGGAGCTTCAGGCTGACTGAAGCTCCACGCGACGCATCGCTGGACTGAAGGTGAATATAGTTCAGCTTTAATTTTTTTTTACCCTTAATGCATTCTTTGCATTATGGTAAAAAAACTTCTGTGAACAGTGTCGCCGCCCCTCCCAGCCCCCCTAAATACTTACCTGGGCTCAATTTCGATCCAGCCCTGTCCAAGGGCAGCGGCTATCTCTCTCCTCACTGGACAGCAGGGCTGGACTTGGACAAAAATTTGGCCCTGGACTTCATCCAGATCGGCCCACTTTAATTTTGCAAACACGCACAAAAAAATAGTATATGAACTTATACGCAATTGCAAAAAAACATAAGTAAAAACACTCCACTATTGGGCATAGAACAGGTCATAGCCACACCAGTGCCCATTAATGCAGCCTCACCAGTGCCTATCAGCGCAACCACACCAGTGCCCGTCAGCGCAACCACACCAGTGCCCATCAGCGCAGCTACACCAGTGCCCATCAGCGCAACCACACCAGTGCCCATTAGTGCAGCCATACCAGTCCCATTAATGCAGCCACACCAGTGCCCATTTACTTTATTGAGCAATGTGCATTAACTATTTGATTAGTGGCTTCACATCTGTTTAGTTTGAAGTATGGAAATTTGCATGTTAGTTGGAATCCTGGATAAGGTGTTAGGAGGCCCTAGGTCTCAACACAGCCTTTCCTTTGTGTAACACAAAAAAAAGTTATTTGCATGACAAGGCCGCCAACTCAGGCTTGCTTTGCAGAGATGATAGCAGCAAGGAAGACCACCCTGTGGGTAAGCATGGGCAGGAAAATATCTCTGATAGGTTCAAAGTCCAGTGTTTGAAAGGGCAACAGAACGAGGCTGAAATTCCAAGGAGTCATTGGTGGACATATATGTGAAACTATGTAAGCACCACCTTGTACAAAGGCTTTGGAATGAAATGCAAGCAGTCTGCCATGGTCTGGGAGTCAGAGGCCAGTGGATGCAACAGTAGAGAGGTTCACAAGTAGTCAGTTGGAAATACACAAGCATATCCCGCAAGCAGATAACGTTGGTTCACCGGAGGCGTAAGGTCTA